>NC_083407.1:119465225-120119033 GCF_020745735.1 Hemiscyllium ocellatum | reverse complement strand
ATGACATGTGTAAAACCTTAAGAGATGGGTGAGGTCCTCAATTTCCCCTCTGTGTTTACCATGAAGAAAGACATGAACACCTGTGACCTTTAGGAGGTTAGTTGTCAAATCTTAGTACTGTCCATATCACAATAGAGTTGCTGTTGGATAAATTAGAATGCACAAAGTCAGACAAATCTCTTGGTCCTGACCAGATATATACAAGAGCACTGCAAGAAGCGAGAGATAAAGCTTACAGACCAAGATCCCGGAAAGACTGAGCTGTAGCAAACGTTTTGCGCCTTATTCAAGAAGGGCTGCAAAGAAAAAGCATGGGAAATATAGACCAGTAAGCTTCACACCTGTTTTCGCTAAAACACTTGAGAAGCTTCTGAAGAGATAAAAATGTGCATGCATTTGGAAATGCAGAGTTTGACTTGGAGCAGTTGAAAATGTGTTGCTGGTTAAAGCACAGCAGGTCAGGCAGCATCCAAGGAATAGGAAGTTCGACGTTTCGGGCATAAGCCCTTCATCAGGAATGAAGGGCTTATGCCCGAAACGTCGAATTTCCTATTCCTTGGATGCTGCCTGACCTGCTGTGCTTTAACCAGCAACACATTTTCAACTGTGATCTCCAGTATCTGCAGACCTCATTTTTTACCCTTTGACTTGGAGCAGTCAGCATGGGCTTTGTGCATGGCAGATCATGCCTTCCAACTTTTGTTAGAGATTTTTGAGGAAGTGACCAGGAACGATGACGAGGGCAGAGTGGTAGACATCTTATATTTGGATTTTTCTAAGTAAGACCTTTAATAAGGTTCCACATAGTAGGCCGCTCTAGAAGGTTAGATTACATGGAATCCAAGGGTGAACTGGCAAATTGGTGACACAATTGGCTTGACATTAGGAAGCAAACGGCTATGGTGAAGTGTATTGCTTGTTGGACTGGAGACCTATGACTAATGGAGTGCCTCAGGGGTCGGGACGGGGGGCCATTGCTGTTTGTTATCTATATTAATGATTTGGACCAGGAGTGCACAACGCAACGTTAAACAAGTTTGCAGATGGCACTAAAATTAGAGGCATCATTTACAGTGAGGAGCGTTATCAGAAATTGCAGCAATATCTTGACCAGCTGGAAATTGGGGCTGAGAATTATCAAATGGAGTTTTAATATAGATAAGAGCGACATCTTTGCAGTTTGTAAAGTCAAATACAGGTAGGAGTTTAATGATGAATGAGAGGGCCTTAAGGATTATAGTGGAACAAAAAGATATTGGGGATCAGGTGCAACAGTTGTTTGAAATTTGTGTCACAGATACACAGGACAGTGAAGAAGGCTGTTTGGCTCACTGGCCTTCATCAGGGCATTGAGTATAGAGGTTGGGACATTATGTTGCAGTTGTACAGGATGTTGGTAAGGCTGCAGTTGGAGTATTGTTTTCCAGTTTTGTTCACCTTGCTCTAGAAAGGATATATCAAAACAAAAAAGAATGTAGAAGGCATTTACAAAGATGTTTGCTGTGCTAAAGGGTTGAGTTATGGGAGAAGTTGGACAGGTTAGAACTTGTTTCTTTACAGAGCAGGAAACTAAGGTGGTTCTTATGGAAGTATAGATTTTATCAAATCATGAGAGGCGTGTAATAGGGTATAGTATAGTATGAAGTAGTGATAGTTTGAAGAAGGTACAAGTGTTTATTCTACCCATCCCCGACTATAATTTAGCATTGGTTAATACCAGAAAAATCCAACAAAATTTTCTTTAAGAGAGAAACATGATTATCTCAAACATCCAGCTTACTTTAAAAATGTCCCACAAAGTTTTTTTGCATTCTCTGGAAGAACAAACAAGTTCATTGATCCATTCAAAGCAATACGAAGCACCGTTTGGGAACCATAAGGAATACTGAATCCTGAGTTTCCTTACTCTTCTCTTGACGTCATCACAATATTTTCTTTTCTGAATCACCGCAGCTGAAATGTCCTGAAAAAACATAATCCTGGAGCTCTCATGAATTTAAAGCCCCATCGGAATATACACTGAGCTTCCATCAGTCTACCATCAGTTTTGTATTATATTTCTGAATGTTCTGGAGCCGTGTCATTTGGTACTACTGTCTACATTTTCCCCCAGATCGCACATTCCTGCCAATCCCGATAATCCTCGACTAAATTGTTATTTATGAACTTTCAGTCTGTGCCTCAAAGATATTCAATATCTCTGCCTCCAATGCTCTGTGGGGAAGAGAGTTACAAAGACCAACAACACTGAGAAAACAAAAATAAAACACAAGCTCCGATGTGTGAGATTAATTTTTCTTTATCTCCTTATCTGAGGAAGGATATAATTACATTGGAAAAGTTCGGAGATGTTTCACTTCACATATTCCAGGAATGAGTACCTTATATTACGAAAGCTTTAACAGGTCACTCTTGGAAGAGAGTTAGTGATCTTATTGAAACATACAAGACCTAGAGGAGTGGATCAGATGGATATCCACTGGGTATAGTCCAAATTTATTGTCATTCTATAGAATCTCTTCAGTGTGGAGGCAGGATATCCCAATCATCAAGTCCACACTGACCCTCCGAACAGCGCCCCCCCCCCCCCGACCTGGCCCTCCTTCCCTATCCATGTAACCCTGCATTTCCCATGACTAACCTACACATCCCTGGACACTATGGACAATTTAGCATGGACAATGCACTCTAAGTTGCATACCTTTGGACTGTGGGGGGAAATTGGAGCATTGTGAGGAAACCCCCCACACAGAGCGTCGCCCGAGGTTGGAATTGAACCCAGCTCCTTGGTGATGTGAGGTAGCAGTGCTAACCACAGATCCACACATGCACACCCGTTAGTTCTATTAGTTACTTGTGGCTGACTAAAGAAATCTGTCTGACTTGTTCCTGCCACTGAACCTGACCCAGTCTGAGACCTTTATGATCGGCCACATCACCAACCTGGTCACATTTAAAACTTGTTGTGAGCAGTGGAAGAGTGGGACTAGAAAAAAAAAAGGTGACTCCTCTAATCTCAGTCAGAGCAGGAATTAGGAGAAATTCACCAAGTGGAATTTCATTCAAGCGGGAATTCTCTTTCCCAGAAGATTGGGATGGCTGAATCTTTATCTTATATTGAGCTTCGTTTCACCTGATTGCCCATAGAGAGATGAATCAGGGATAATGGCGCATGGAGAGAAAAGTGTAGTTGGGACCAAAATGAGATGAGCCACGAACTTAGTTACTGGTGGAGTCGTGTGCAAAGGCCGAATGGCCCATTCATATCCCTCGGCCCTGTGTTTTGATGTTCTATTCAGCCCTTCGGACCTGATACACAGATCGAGGCCACTCCGATGGTTAAGTGTAGTTTCGGAAATGTACTTGGAAAATCCAGGCTGGGTCAGGAACCGGCCCCCGCCAGTCCTTCCTTCTTCCAGGCTTCTCCTCTCTGTAACTTCTGCTCCAGATGTTGGTCATGTTACACACCCAGATTCCCTGGGAATACAGCCCAGGGTTAACTCAAACAAATCATCTGCTCTCCCTGAGTGCAAAATTGTACAACACAACTTCCAGGAAAATACCCGGTTACTTTCCAAAAGCATAACATGTGAAATTAATAAATAGGAACAAGAGTAGGCCATTCGGCCCGTCAAGCTAACCTGTCATTTAATAAGAACATGGCTGATGTACTCCAGGGCTCAGCTCCACTTTCTTGCCGACTCCTATATCCCCACACCTCTCTAGGTTAGGGAATCCCAGACATTTACTATATTCTGAGAGAAGACACCACTTTGCATCTCAGATTGAAATCAATACTTCTTATTCTGTATCTATATCCTCGAGTGCGACAATCTGCCCAGGAATGCAAACAACTTCTCAATATCTGCCTTCTCAAACCCTTTCGGTGTCTTGTATATTTCAGCAGTATCACTTCTCAATCATTTAACCCCAATGAATAATCACCTCACCATTATAGAGGTTCTCAATAACTCAACCTTTTCATCTCTGGAAGCTGCCTAATGTCCCAACCTAGTTACTTGCTGCATCAGCATGCTGACGTTATGTTTCGTACACTGAAAGACTCCAAACACTTTGTACTGCTCCTTTTTTGGGAGTCCTCTCCGTTAAATAATAGCCTGCCTTTTGGTTCTCAGTGTCGTCCACAAACTCGGATGTATGTTGCACTCAGCTCCCTCCTTCAGGCTGTCAGTATAGATTGTAAATAACTGATGCCATCGGACTGATATGTATGGTACTCCAGCAGGTACACATTTATCATAAACATCCATTAATCCTGACTCTCCGATTTCTATGTGTTAACCAATCATCATCGCATGTTCATACATTATCCGTCATCCCACGAGCTTCTCGCTTGAGTAAGATCTTTTATTTGGTCATACCCTGTGGAAAATCTCTGGAAAGCCTCTTGTCTACCAGATTCCCCCCATACCAAATCCTCTTGTTACATTTTCAGGCCTCTCCAGAAAAAGATTGCATGATCTTACAGGGCAAAATATAACGTCCCTTTCACGAAACCACACTGACTCTGTGTGAAGCTTTCTTCAATGTCTATGCTGGCCAGGTTTTCCAAACTGTACTAGCCCCAGCTGCTTTCATTTGGCCCATATAGCTCTCAATGTTTCCCATTCATACGTTTGTCCAAATGAGCTTTAAATGTTGGAGCTGTACATAGATCTACTACTTTTCCTCTGGCAGCTCATTCCATACCCACACCACCCTCTGTGTTAAAATATTGCCTCTTCGTCCCTTGTAAATTTCCCCCTTTCAACTTAAGCCTATGCCTTCTATGGTTGAACTCTCCCATCCTGTGGAAAAACCCTTGGATATTCACCCAATCCATACCGCTCATGATTTCATAAACTTCTGGAATGTCAGCCCCACAACCTTCTGCACTCCATCTGATACTAACTTCAAGACCAAGCATTTAAAGATAAGTACTGCAAATTTGAAACTATATTAAACATAACAGTAAAACAGTACTCAGCCCAAACTTCATACTGTTATTTGTCTGTCTCCATATTAAATACTGAGGCAGCATGAAACGCTTACTTAGTACCAATAAGAGGTCACGCACATGAATTTATTTGTCTAAAGGGGGTGATGATCTCGACAATGAAAACGTATCTATGGCCAGATCTATATAATACCATATAGTCAAAATGCCCCCTCCTGACCTCCATATGGCCTTGTGTGCTTGTGCCTTCCTTAGCAATAGAAAAAACCCTTTCCCCAAATTACATCTTAATTTAAACCCGTTTTACATACTCTTCATTTATCTTTTGCCACAACCTCTTTTCCCTGTTACCCATTCCCCATCTCTGGCAAGGGTTTTTCATTTTCCAATCATGTTCAGTACTGAAAAAGTGTCACAGTAGACTTGAAACACTAATTCTGTTTCTCTGTCTCTGCGGATGCTGACAGACCTGCTGTGTTTATCCAGAAATGAATTGGGGCACAGAACAAATTTTCAAATAAACAAATAACGATCGATACTGGAAATAAAGTACCAAAAATTGCTGGAGAAACAGGGAGCTTTGTAGAAGGTTCACTGGACCTGAAAGTGTATATCTGTATTCACTCCAGAAAATGCTGCAACATCTTCAGCAATTTCTGTTTTTGAACAATTTCCAATTACATATGTCAAAGATGCCCAAACATTTTGTCCAACATGGAGCGCCTTACACTGGAAACTGAACGATAATGCAAAGTTCCTTGACTCGGAAACTGCAGAAGGCTGGCATCACTGACACTGCGGAGATCAGAATCATCGTCAGGGAGAAAAACAGAAGGAAACTCATTCACTTCAAATACAGAAGATAGTATTACTGAAAGGAAGAGATTCAGATTAGTACCTTAAATTGATTGAGTAAAGTAACAAATTGGAGGCGTGACACCAAGGAAAGAATTGCAGCAGAATGAGACTATGAAAACGGAAGGGTTGCCGCACCAGAAACCAGAGTAGGTCAGTGAATACAGGGCTGTTGGGTGAATTTGTCTCGGTGTGAACTGGGGGATAGTCAGTGGAATTGAATTGTAGACATTGCAGCTTAAACTGGGTTATCATCTGATGCTGTAGATCACATCAGCAGCAGAATCAGAATTGTATTCAATGACAATTTGCAACCTTTCGCTTAGGATAATCTGTCAGTACACTATTACCATCAAGCAGATCTATGATTCAGTGATGAAGTGGGTGAACATGCCAGGGCCGGTACCATGTATACCTTTACCTGATGACAACCTATCAAAGTTACCGCAATTGACTGGTTACATTCTAAACAGCAGAACTAACATCTGGTTCAGAGGCAGAAATGATCCCACGACGAACAAATCTGATCTAAGCTCTGTCATCCTGCCAAATATAAGCATAAATGTCGATGGACCATTAAACAAGTTACTGGAGGAGAGGACTCCATAAATATCCCCATCCTAAATAATGAGCAGTCCTGTACATCAGTGTAAAAATCAATTATGTGGTATCTGCACTATCCTCAGCCAAACATGTTGAGTCGATGATCCACCTCACCCTGTCATGATGCCCACAGAATCACAACAAATTCGAGTCGCTGCACGTGACATGAAGAAACAGCTGAACACAGTAGATACGACAAAGGCAATGGGCCCTGACCCCATTCCTGCAATAGGACTGAAGACTTGTTCTGCACAACAAGCCGTTTCCTGGGGAGGCTGTTTCATTCCAGCTCCAACTCTGACATCTCCCTGGCAATGTGGAACATTACTCAGCTATGTCCAAATCCCTAAGAGGGGAATAAATACAATCTGACCAATTAGCACCCCATCAGTCCCATCACGACAGTCAAAATTGGTCGGAGTTCATTTTTTAACAGAGTTGTCAAGCAGCTCACTGTGGTTTCTGATATGTCCCCATGCGGAGATAGTGCTGTTGTGGAATTGTCATTGGATTACTAATACAGACCAGGCTAATGCTTGGGCAGCTGGTGGCAGCTTGTGGAATAATAAAAACAATTATTAACATACCGAGCTCTAAAATATGGTGTCAGTAACAGTGATATTGTGTCCAATGTTGATTGTAAACATCGATCTCCTTCCCAACATACTTTCAGGAAGTGAGTCTCCCGTGCTTTCCTGGTCTGGCCTAAAAGTGATTCAAGAAACACAGACATGTGATAAACTTTTCAATGGTCTCTGAAACAGCCAAGCAAGATACTCAATTGTATCAACTGGTCCCAGCTCTTAAAGGATATACCCGGAGAGAACACCCGGCCCCAAACTTGGTGTCGGAAAAGGAACAGGAAACATAGTCCTGTTGACCATGCAGAAACCTCCTTCCTAACATCTGACGTGTGTGACAACATTTACAGAGTTTTTCCACAGATTGCACAGGATCATCGGGAAATGAGTACGCCACACAACACATTGAGCTTTCCCAGTGCTAGTTAATGGCCGAACATCTCCTTCATGCAGTTTTACCCATACAATATTCGTATGCCTTAATATGTTTGAACATTGTGAAATATAAAATGTGAGCTGCTGGAGTCCCTTCAGCCCATCAATTTTGCTCCTTCATTCAATATATACAGGCAGTTCTCTGATAATGCTTGTTAATTAAATACAATTTGGCTGCAATGTGATTCATGAACCTTTTTCCATGAAGTAAACTCTCATTCACTGTGACGCGATTCCTTCCCAGGAACCAGCTGAACAGCAAAACCCAGCCTCAGGATCCTCTAACTGCAAAATGTCCAATCAATGTGTTCAGCTAAAACAGGAATGCAATCCGCTGTGGAAGCCTTGAAACTGAGCCTGAAACCGGGAATTGTAGTCTTCATTTAGAAAGAAATTTATTTCAAACTGTGGGAAGAATCTTGAGGAGAACTGAAATTTCCCCATTGTCATCATGTGTTCAGTCAGCCCCACGCACTTTCTGGAGAAGAGTGTGGTGAAAGGTACACTGCTGTAGTCAGTGACTGTAGTTTGAAAGTGTTACATTTGGAGGAAAGTTTCATTAAAATATGTGATTTAACGATGTATTTTAGACTGTGCTAGTGTGTGTGTGAGATAAAGTTAATTTTTGGCTTTACTGATATTTTGGGGGGGGTTCATCCCTTGCCCTCTTTTTCTCATAGACCCCATTATTAATATTGCACGTTTTCTACAACACGGCGTTGCACAGGAATACAGCTACCGCGGCATTGGAGAACAACCTGGACTGATAGCTGATCTATCTTCACACGATGCTCCTGCTCTCTCCCTATCCTTATAATTTCCAGAAATCCTTATTTATATTCAGCGCCTTGGTTTCCACAGCCTGATTTGGGAAAGAGTACCCCTGGTTCGCCAGTCTCTGAGTGCAGACATTTATTCTCATCTCAATGCAAAGTGGCCTGTCTGTACCTAATACTGTGGCCGTCCACGCCAGGGAATTACCATTCCTGCTTCCAATCTGTCTCGCCCTGTCAGAGTGTTAAGTATTTCACTGAGATCTCCACTCATCTTCCTAAACGGCATGGAATACAAGCCCAGTCGCCCCAAACTCTGATCCCACAACAAGCCTGTCATCCCAGAGATCAATCTGGTCATTCTTCCCTGCACTCCCTCAATGTCAGGTTTGTCCTTTATTGGGTAAGGAGACCAAAGCTGCATACACTACCGTACAATGTTTGAGATGGGGTCTCACTAAGGCCCTGTACAGCTGCAGTAAGATACATTTACTCCTGTACTCAATTCCTCTGCAATAAACGTGAAAACACCATTTTTCTTCCTACCTGCTTTCAGCTCCTGAAAGATTGCTTTCAGTGACTGGTGTACAGGGAGATCCAGATTCATTTCAATGTCACAGTTCCCCACTTGCAGGGTCTATATACACTGGTCAGCGTGCCAATGCCATTCCCAGTATTGACATCTGGCTTCAGAACTCATTGCCCTATATGTACCGAGAGGGCTGAGCAGAAGTAACCAAAAATGCAGCTTAATTTCCTTTATAGAGCAACATTTTTCAACCACGTCCTTTTCAAATGGAAGGCTGCCATTTTATTGTTCCCATCAATGTGCACAGCATCTCATCTCTCCCATTGGTCTCCATCTGCAACGTATTTTCCCAGTAATCTCACTTGTCTCAATCACTTTGGAGCTTTTTCACACACCCCTCACTCACTCACATACTGACATCGTTCAGTGCTGTCAGCAGAGTTGGGAATATTGCATTTGAGTCCCTCAACCAAAGATATGATGTGTATTGGGAATGACTGGGGCACAAGCCACGATCCTTGCTATATCCTACTAGCCTTCTATTTAAAAAAAAAACATGGTTTTATTCCTACTCAGTGTTTCCAGCCAGCTCTCCCATTCTAAAACCATGACCATATATTATCCTTAGTCCCGCAGGATTACATTTCGCACAACAGGCTTGGGCTTTATCAAAAATCTTTCTGAAATTCCGCTTGTATTGCATTGATAGCTTCTCCATAATTTTGATAAAAGCCACTTTCTCAAATATCATTCCCATTTCATAAATCTCTGTTGACTTTGTCTATGCCCATTAGTGTCATTCCAATACTTCCTCTAAACTGTTTAGTTGCTAATTTCATTACATTCCCTTTTTCTCACCAGACTAAAGATCCCTAGTATTGCTAGGAAGTTTTCTTTGTTGTGTTGTTTTCTCCTGTTGTTTTCAGAAGATATTGCAAGTTCTGTCTTATAAAGTTTGTTAAGATATTCTTCAGAAACCTATGAATTCCTATTTTAAGGTACTCAGTGATTAACCTTCCACAGCCATACAATCACAGAAGCAAAGACTCTGTACTATCAGAAATACAGCACGGTCCACATTAGACCCACTTTCCGACACAATACCCGTAGCCGTGAATCAGAAGGCATTTCAAGTGCACTACCGTGTATTTTCTAATGGTTTTGAGGTTACCATGACAACTCCCCTCTTAAGAATTGCATTTCAGACCCCAACACACTCTGGGTGAAAATCAATCCTCAAATCCTCACTAAAACGCAAACCCTTCACTTTTAAAGTGTGGCCCTTTGACTACAAGGAACGACTGCTGTCCATCCACCTTGTAATCCTATGTTTCTGAATCACGTCATCCTCAGCCTCCTCTCCTCCAATCTAAACAACGAAAGCTTAACCAGCTTCTCTCCATAGCTGATATGCTCCATCCCAGGGAACATCCTGGTGAATCGCTTCTGCACCTCCTCGAGTGCACTCACATCCTCCCTGTAATGTGGTTTCCAGAAATACACGCGGTATTCCATCTTGGCTTCACCAAAGTTCCGCATAGCTCTTACAATCTGTGCCTCAGTGAATCAACGTTATATTTACAGTCCCCTATGCTTTCCCAAATTGTGTATTAACCTGTCCATCATATTCAGGGATGTCCGTAGAAACACTCTCTTACTTTCCTAGTGTGCTGCCATTCATTGAGTCCTCCCCTGTCTGGTTCCTTCTTCCAAAGTGTATCACCTCATATTTATCAGGGTTACATTCCATCTGCCACTGAACTTGCCAGCTGACCATTCCTTCTGTATCTCCCCGTAACTTAAGGCCTTCCTCCTCACTGCCAACCAACCGGCCCATCTGGATATCAAACACAAACTTACTTATCACACTACCTACCCCTCGTCCATATTCACAGCTACATCATTTATGAGTACCACAAATATTAAAGTTAGAGTCCAACAGGTTTGTTCGGAGGCACTAGCTTTCGAAGTGCTACTTCTTCATCAGGTGATTGTGCACTTTGTTGACGAAGCAGCACTTCGAAAGCTAGTGCCGCTGAATAAACCTGTTTGACCATAATCTGGTGTTACGCGATTTTTAGCTTTGTCCACCTCGTCTAACACCAGCACCTCGGAATCACAAACAATAAGGGACACAGTACTGAACCCTGTGGTATACCATTGGACACTGGTCTCCAGTCACACAAGCAGCAGTCTTCCACCACCTTCTATGTCCTACCATTAAACTTCATTTGGATGCAATTTGGCAAGTCACTAATGAGTTCGACCTGTTCCCTGGTTATTCTGAATCCGTTGGACACTTTGTAGACTATCTGGAAATTCTCCCTGACTTGCCCTGCCAGCAGGTTTCCATGCCCCATGTTAGTTAGTCCCCTATGCGTGAAGAATTTCCTCCCTATTGCAGCCTTAAATGGTCTGTCCTTTATCCTGCCATTATTTCCCGTGAATGTGGATTAGACAGCCAGAAAAACATCCTGTTAATTTGCAACTTGTCACATGTTATGTGACTTTTATATATTTCACAGTGACCCATCTCTCATTCTTTGAAACACTAGAGAACACAGGCCGACTTTCCTCATCACGCAATCTCGCCAATTGAGGCATTAATCTGGAGAATGTCCATTGAAATTCCTTTGTCGTCAGTATATTATTTCTCAGATTTGGTCACCAAAACTGTACTCAATATTCCAGGTATAGTACTCACCAACACGCTGTTAAACTGTTTCAACATGTCTTTACATCTGTATTCTGACTCCCTTAAAGTCAAGCAATCCAAACTTTAAATTACCACTTGCATATATTTCTCCGAATACCCTTCACATTCTTTGCATTTTCGAACTCACTGTATGAGTTCTTATAGAAAGCCTTCTAATAATCTAAAATATGCCAATTGTACTTGTTCCCCATTATCTATGCTGTAAGCATCAACTTCAAACAATTCCAAAACTTGTCAAGTATGATTTCCCTTTCAGAAATGAATACTGATTCTGTCCAATGTTGCTGTTAATTTCTAAATAACGAATGTCACATCCTATATAATAGATTCCAACAGTTTCCCCACTAATATCAAGTTAATTGGTCTGCAGTTCTCCACACTATCTCTTCTTCCCTTTGTAGATGCTTGGATCACTACCGTTCATCGAGAGTGCTTGGATCACATTTACTGATGTCCATTTATCTACAACGGCTTCCAGACTATGCAGAATGCACTGGGAAATAAAACACCGTCAACGACAGTGCAAGTAATACTTCTATTAGTGGTTTATTTCTGAATATTTTGGTATGAAGTACATCTGGATTGTCAAGGTTAGCAATGCTCAATCCAGCTGTTTGTTCAAGTAAAGCCTTGTTACTGATATAAATTGACTTTATGTCTTTCGATCCACAAGTTCTATATGATGATGTCGTATTTCTGGGTGATTTTCTGGATCTTCTTCCATGAAGACAGATGCAAGTTAACTGGTTATTTACTTGGCCATTTCCCTGTTATCCATAATAAGCTCGTCTCTCCTGATCGCAGATTTTCACATTTGACTATGCTTTTCTCTTTCCTTTGAAATATAGATCATAGATTTATGCAGACTTTGTGTTCCTGTTTGTTTGCATGCATGTTCACTTTTTGATTTCCTTATCAGTTTCATGGCCTTCCTCTTCTGGATCGTAAATTTCTGAGAATTCTCAGGATTCTACAATGTCTGGAATTCTTCTGAAGTCACTTCATGTGATTAATATAATCTTTAATTTATTATGCTAATCATTGTTAACTCACTTTCTCACTCGTGAGTGTTTTACATGAAATTTTTCAGACTTTGTAGTATTTCTATAAATCTCCTGGTCCTGACCATATATATTCAGGAACACTGCAGGAGGACAGGAAAGAAATAGCGGGGGCCCTGGTTGGTACTTTTGCATCATCGATAGCCAACGGGTGATGTCCTGGAGGACTGGAGGGTAGTGAATGCTGTGCCGTTATTCGGAAAGGGCTACGAATAAAAAACGGGGAACTATAGTCCAGTAAACCTAAAATCTGTAGCAGGTAAGTTACTTGAGAAGATTCTGAGGGAGAAGATATACATGCATTTGGAAAGACAGAGCCTTGTGAATGCGGAATTATGGCTCACAAGTTTGTTAGACTGCTTTGATAATGTGACCAGTAACTTTGACAAAGCATGGTTGTATATTTAATTTCAGAAATTACAGCAGTACCATGATTAGGTGGGGAAGTGGGCCGAGAAATGGCAAATGGAGTTTAATTCAGAAAAGTGCATTTTAGAAAGTCAAATCAAGGCAGGAGTTTCATGGTGAATGTCAGGGCCTTAAGGAGTGCAGTGGAACAGAGTGACCCTGGAATTCAGGTGAACGGTTCTCTGTAAGTGGAGTCCCAGGTAGACAAGGCACTGAAAAATGCATTTGGCTCAATGGCCTTCATCAGTTAGAGCACTGAATATCGAAATTAATTATATTGTAGTTATACAAGATGTTGGCGAGTCCATACTTGTAGCGTCATGTTCAGTTTTGTTCACTTTGCTAGAGGAAGGATGTCATTAAACTGGAAAGAGTGCAGAAGAAATTTACAAGGATGTTGCCAAGACTCAATGGTCTGAGTTTTAGTGAGAGATTGAACAAGCTAGGAGTTTTTACTTTAGAATGCATGAGGCTGAAGGGGATCTGATAGTAGTGTAAAAGATCATGCGAGGCATGGATAGAGTGAAAGCACTCAGTCTTTTTTTTCCCCAGGATTGGGCAATCATGGACTAGAGGGCATCAATTTAAGGTCAAAGGGGAAAGAGTAAAAGGGAACTTGAGGGGCAATTCTTTTACACACAGGGTGGTATGCATATGGGATGAGCTACCAGCAGAAGTGGTTAAGGCGGGTACATTCACGAAATTTAAAACAAAACATTTGGACAAACACACAGGTAGGAATGGATTAGAAGGACACAGGGAAATATTTTGTTCGGAATGGACCAGTTTGGGCCGAATGGCCTGTCTCCGTGTTGTAAGAATCTATGAGTCTAACAAGCATTGTTCTCTGACTGAATGTTACATTGTTCTTCCCCAATTCACTGCAGAGAACTTGACACTCTAGCCCCTGGGCTTCCATGGTGTTTGACCACAATGTTCAAACATTCCATATTGAATGCAGACGCCGTGTAAAATATAACATATTAATGTCACTATTCCCCCAAAGCTGCTTCAGGGCAAGGTTAGTAATTAGCCTTCTGACCACACAATAAACAATAGGTGCAGGAGTAGGCCATTCTGCCCTTCGAGCCTGCACCACCATTCAATATGATCATGGCTTATCATCCTTGATCAGTATCACACAACACCAAATCCGAAATAATCTGCTCTCTAGTTTGGCTCACAACATACTCTTCAACCTACCTGATACACACTTATGGAATTTATTTTTCACAACATTAGCAGTCACTTAGTTAACTCAGTTTCGATGCAACTTGACACCATCCATTATTACTGCAGAACCCACAGATATTTGTTACTCATTCTCAGGATGGGGGCTTCACTGGATAACCAGCATTTGCTGGCCATGCCAGACGGCAGTTAAGACTTAACAGTGTTGTCTTGGATCTGGAGTGACGTGCAGGCCAGACCAGATAAGAACAGCCAGTTTTCTTCACTAAAAGACATTAGTGAACCAGGTGAGTTTTTCCAACAATCAACAATGGATTCCTGATCATCATAAACCCTTGATACCAGATACTTATTGAATTCAAATTCCACAATCTGCCATGGCAGGATTTGAATCCATCTCCCCAGAACATTACATGGGTCTCTAGGTTAGGAGCCGAGCGATAATATCTGTATGTTTTGGCTTCTCTTTGCATATAGTTGCATATCTAATTTCCAGAGCATATGATGCAAAACATTTGTGCAACAGTTTTGGTTCAAATATACAACAGAACAAGTTTGTTTCTCCTTGTTATTTGTAAGACCCACCCAAACTGATTCTGTGGAATCTGATGGACAGGGCCTGTTCGTTACTAGTGATAGACTTGGATAAGGCATTCCGGGAGGCTCACCTCGATGCTGAGATGATCTGAAGACATGTCCAGCAATACAGGACAAGCATCAATATCCATTCCACTCTGTCAGGATAAGTGTCACCGTATATTCTCACTGTTCCCTCACACTCACTGTATATCTGTTACAGCACCTACCCTCAACCAAGGCTCACGCTCTATCTCCAAATAAGGCTCAAGCACGACCATTCCCGCTGTTGAATTCAGCACCTTCCCTCCCCCACATTCACTGTCCCTGATGCAATAGCCCCGCACACTAATAGCACTACATTCATACAACACTATGGACAGACGCCCTCCGGCCACCTCACCGTGTCACACCTCACCTGGGAGAAAGTGAGGTTTGCAAATGCTGGAGATCAGAGCTGAAAATGTGTTGCTGGAAAAGCGCAGCAGGTCAGGCAGCATCCAAGGAACTGGAGAGTCGACGTTTCTGGCATAAACCTCACCTACCCCAGCACTAACAGCAGGGCCATTCACTCCCACCCTCACTCATTCTCTCCCTTTCTCCCATTCTAGGAGAAACAGCCTGGAATAGGACAGAAAGGGCTAAGTCGGGTGATGGAGTGCCGGATATCCGTTCCCCCTTCCCCCTACCATGATATGTGGGGAGGATCCTGGAAAGAGCTGGAGACGACCAGGAGGCCTTGTGTGGAAATTCTGAAACATCCGCGAGCCACCAACCGAGTAAGGAGCAGTGTTCAGTAAAGAACAATTCTCAGTTCAAACCTACTGTCAGTTCCAACCTCATCTCTCTCACTTGCAGAAATACAGGTATCCCATTGCACAGAGATGCAGGCATTGAAATACACAGACGTATTGGTAAATACCCCAATACTAACATATACAATGCATACATGGAGATAAGCATGCACACACGGAGAAGCACACAAAGACATAAACAGTCACACACAAATAGACACAAACACAGATAGAAACACACAGGCTGATACACAGACAGACATAGTCATGCAAATACAAAAAAAAACAAACACATTGACACACACACATATAAATGCACATTAAGACACAGACAGTAGTGCCATTAAGACACAAATAAACACTTTTTTTATTTATAAGGAGATCAAGGATTCTAGGGAGAAGGTAGGAGACTGATGTTGAGGAACATATTAGAAATGACTGAATGGTATATCAGACTCGATAGGTCTAATTCTGCTCCCTTTTCTAATGCTCATGTGGTATTATGCTCTTCCTGAGACAGCAGCAGCATCATATTTGATCGGAAAGAGTCAATGGTAATGTGAGAAAAGATTGGAGGGCAGAATGGTTAATGTCGATTCCTAGTTATTGTACCACTATATCCGAAAAGGGGTTTAATATGAGGTTAACAGAGTTTTTAAAAAATGTGTCCCACAATGGAAGAAGGACGTCCCTTTCCCGTTACTGTTCCGCTATCTGTGGTGTCCTCATCCTCAGGGAGCAGGGAAGACTCGGTTAGTTTAGGTATTTTAGTTTGAGCTTGACTGATCTTTGCCGGACAGGAGAGTCAATGTTTATTGGGAACAGACAGGAGACGATGGTCAGACACACTCGGATCAGCCATGAGCATTCTGAATGGTGCCGCCAAATGGCCAACTGCTGCCCCTTTCCCATGTGTTGTTCGCTCAATCCCCCCTCCCTGCCGTTACAGAGGTATACTGCTGCCCCTACCACATGTGTTGTTCCCTCAATCCACCTCTCAATGCGATTACAGGGTAGACGACCACCCCATTCAGCCCGACTGTATCGTTACAATGAGACGGGAGGAGACCATTCTACCCCTACAAAGAATTACACAGGAATACAGGATGAAGTAATTCAGCTCGTTGAGTACATTACACAGCCCAGGACGAGGCCATTCAACCCGCCTGAAGTGTGTACAGGAACAGGGATGCTGTCACTAACAGGAAATAGCAGAGATATATGACTTTTTAAACAAACCTGTCACTAGTTTTGACTCAGAGATCACTGTAGGGTCATCAATGATCAATAATCTATGTAAAATATCTTGATGAATGGACTGAATGGATCAAAGCAGAACTACCTTGTACACGAAAATGATCATTCAATAGATCTTCAAGTGGAGGTAGTGAATCTGCATTATGATGTAGACAGGGAAGGTTAGTGAGCATACTTTCAGCAGAAATAATATAATGTGAGTTGTCTATGGCAGTCAGGAACAATTTAAATGGAGAAAGATTGCAGAACTCTGTGGTGCAGATGTTTTTCATATTCCTGGTACATGAATCATATGAAGTCTGTCTGCAGATGCAGCAAGCGATTCGGAAGGTAAGTGGAATGATGCTGTTTGTGGCAACGGGTATTGGGTTTAATTAGGAATATTTCACTGTATCTGTACAGGGCATTGCTGAGACCACATCAGATACACTGGGTGCAGTTTTGATCCTCTAAACGAAAAATAAAACCGGATACAATTCATTTCAAAGATGTTCAAAGATGCTTCGCTTTACTCATTCCTGAAATGAAGGCCTTTTGTTATCGGGGATTATCTGTTTAGATCTTAGATGAGAAATCTTATTGAACCACGATTTTCAGAGAAGTCGTTCAGCTGGATAAATATTTTCTCTTGGTTAAGAAGACTAAAGCTAGATAATATGTTTTTGAATGAGATGCATTGGTATTAACACAAATATTATGAAGATATCAACTAATTTTTAAAAATTACGCAGATGCATATAAACATCTCATCAAATCATAAAACGGGCACATTATTTTATTTTGCTAGTGAAAGGCATTGTGCACAACAATAGCAATGATGCTGCATACAGCATACAGTCTATTATCATGCATTCCAGAGAATGTACATGGAGAGTGTACATGGTCCAGTTTGGCGTTCAGTTGGCATTCTTGTATTTTTCTACACAGAGACGGAGAAAAAATATTACTTGCTTCAGAAGCAGCAGCCAATTGGTCACTCTCTCTCTTACTGTGTTCTGTCTGAAAACAAGACGTGAGAGCAGAAGAATCCTAAGTCATATTTACCACTTGTGGCGGATTCCTGATGAGGATTCATAAGAATCTCTGTACATCTCGAAGCAAAGGGAATTCAGCCAAATCCAACTGTTTCGGGAAGAAATGCGCATTTTCAGACATTTGTGTGAGCAGAATAAGTTCAAAGTCAGAAAAACATTTGGGACACTATCCTTTTACCATTTGTTCACAGTCAAACTTTCTGTGTCTCAGATTTTTCTAGAAAATTACCCAGTCCGATACCGATATCATTGGACACAGCACTCAACTGGTTACATTTAAAATTTGCTTTCACCAATAGAGGAGAGGGAAAAGACATGACTGTCTCTCCAACATTGGTCCGAACACGAACAAGAGATTCTCAAAGAGTTGGTAAGGTTTCAATTCCCTTCCACAGAAGATTGTGATGCCTGGATATTTCCATTTGTTCAAAATTGTCTATGTCAGACATTTGTAAGATAAATGAATGTAGGGAAATGGTACACTGACAGAAAAGTGCTGCTGAGACCTTAATCAGATCAAAGTGCATGGTAGAGCCTCACTCAGAGATGACTCAAAAATGCTTTGCTCTCTCTGATTACAACATGCAATAACAATACATCCAGGAAAATTGCAGCAGTTTACTTTGAAATTACAGAAAATGAAAACATACGGAACAGGAATAGGTAATTCGGCCAGTCAAGCCATTGTATACAATCATGACTAACCTACTGTTAGCATTAACTCCTCCTTAATGGCCAGTTATTCACAATCCTCAGCTCTCTGACAGGTCAAAAATTCATGTACCACCTCTTTAAATACTTTCAGTGATGTAACTCCCCTAACTCTCTAGTCCAGATAATTCCTGACATTGATTACCCTATATGAGAGGAAATCACTCTCTACACAAACACCATCACCTATTGATATGAACAAGAGGTGAACACAGGGGCTCAGGAAAGAGTGAATGGCCTTGAGATCAAGGCAGTACTTGACTGAGGATGTTATCGGGACCACCTACTTATTTGAGCTGAATGAAAATCAGGTCTAACCTTCCCCACTGGTTGAGATCTTTCAGAGCATAGAGGAAGATGTTTGTGGTCGGTGGCCGACAATCCTCTCAGTTACGGGACATCTCTTCAGGAGATCCTCAAATTAACTTGCTTAGCACAAGCATCTTCAGCTCCTTCGTCAACGTCTGTATGCCCCCATTCCCGGCGCCCCCCATCTATCTCAAGATCAGAAGCAGCGTGATCACTGAAGATCACACAATATTCAGAACAATTTGTTCCCCCTCAGCTCCTGAACCGGTCTGTGTCTATATTCAGGAAGACCCAAACAACATTCATGTTTGTGCTGTTAAAGTGTCGGTAACATTCATGTAACAGTGCTGTGAGGCACTGCACATTTCCACAGTTAAAAGAGGAGCTCATGCAGCATCTCAAGCTGGTTACATGGATATGTGGAAACCATTCAGCCCATCGAAATGACTGAACAAGAAGAGGGACAGCCCATTCAATCCTGCCTGTTCCACAGGAAGAGGAGGCATCTGGGCAGTATATTGCGCTGTTAAACAGGAACAGGCAGAGTCCAGTAAGACCCCTAAACCTGTTCTATAGAACCAGGAGGAAACCATTCACCCATCGAGACAATTACATAGGAATAGGAGGGTGTCATTGATGCTCCATCCTGGAAACGAATGGAGCAGACACTGCACTCATAGACTGCTCACAATGCTCCTCGTGGCTCCATTGCCTGTGGAAAAAATGATACTATAACGTGTTTTGCCGGCAGTGAGGAAGGAAACCAAATGTTTTGTGCCAAGTCTCAAGGAGGCATCCCCCATCTCCAAGAAGACAGACCCATGTTCTCCGTGGGTGTCAGAAGGTCGTGAGGATAGTTAACTGTTTTAGAGTGAAAGTATTGTGGCTCCTGTCGGGATGGGGATAACGTGAAGTTCTATGTATGATCATACACCAAATACACTGTATTAATGTTAGAAGAGTTTAGTTGAAAACTGGCCCTCTCTCTCTCAATTGAAATGGGGAGTGGCGTGGAGTGAGAGGAACGTTCTCAGAGTCTTTTAAGCCATTGAGAATCATGTAAACCAAGTTTAAAAAAGCATGGAATTTATCACCGTATTAGTTCTGTTTTGAATATAATGAGTGACTGTCCATCGCCTTAAGGTTCAATGCAATAATCTCTTATTCTTCAAAGCGCTACAGATTAATCCTCATGCACACCCGATGGTACAATCATCCCAACAATGAGTCTGGTGAAACTCCTTTGCACTCTTTCTGCCAAGAGGATTATTCCTAATAAAGGAGAGAAAATCTATGCACCAATACCCCAAATACTATCTCAACAACACTCTAGGATTAATCACACTAATTCTGTTCCCTCACGTAGCTGTCTCAGCTTCTTTCTTGTGGAATAAAAAGCCATTCCTTCTCACTGTTATGTGAATGATGTGGAATTTTGAAGTTTCTTACATTTTTGCGTCAGTCATCACCAGAGGTGTCGATGGAGATTTATATGACGTTCAGAGGGAGACTCAATCAGAAAGAATTCACTTGAAACAGGGAATGGTCACCTACCTGAATGGAGATTACTTGCAGGAACATGGAAATCAGGCAGAGGAAGGGAGCTGTCTTTCCTGTTGTTCTGCTCTCGCGGGATGTGTGCAGCCATGATCAGACCAGCATGTTATGATGATCTTGAACTGCGTGGCTGATTCAGCTGTTGCACAGGCTGACAAAGAGTAAACCAATTGCTGTGGGTTTGCAGTCACACAGAGACCTGAACATGGAAGGATAACCCATTGCCTTCTCTACAGGACATGAGGCAAACAGATAGGCTTCTGTTCATAACAAGTGGTGATGATTTCATTTGCATTCCATCAACTTCCTTCATGAGACACCAAAAGATTATTATGGTGTGCCGCTTGATTATGAGTCAATGACTTGACCACCATGCACTGTCTGTCCATCTGACAGATTCTGTGGAGAGGACAAAGTAACCATCTCAAGTGCAAAAATGTTGTGACGTAAGCATAGTTAGAAGGGACTTGAAACGGTTATATATGGATTTACCAAAGGCACAAACGATGGATTATTCAGCAGTTGCATTGAGGCTGAGAAGGTGACTGAAATATCCTGATAGTGGCCCTGGGCAGGATTGGTGAGTGGTGAGAAATGTAAATATGAATGGAGAAAAAAGATCATGGAGTTTAAGAACAGTCTGGTTTCTCCTCGTTTATTGTTGAGTAAGTTGTGGATAGTAATTTGCTCGTTATAATCAGTAAGGAATAAAATTTTTGACTGCATCTGAAAATGATGACTTCCAAATTTTAAATTTGAATGTGAACAGCAATTCAGTTCAACTCAGTTTAATGGTCAGATGGAATGACTTACCAGGAACACCAACTATAGCGAGGATGGGATAGTAACGACCTTGAATAATCCAAAGGATATCTTCGATCCGTGATGCTAATGATATCCAAGGCTGAGAAAGGTAGTAAAGACCCATGGATAAACTCCTGTCAATTGTTGGAACATTCCAGTCTAATATTCTCAGATTCTGATCCATTAATTGAACATTCCAGTCTAATGTTCTCAGATTCTGATCTCTCCTCCTCCTGTCTCTCGAGCTGCTGATCCCTGTTAGTCCAGTCGTTGATGCTCCCGCCCATACTGGGAGAACACATTGAACCGAGTCCTTAAATAATGGAAGAGGCAAACCCTCCAGTGACACATCTCGGATCCACGGAGACTGACATCATTCATAGTCACTGAACAAATAGCTCCAGCCAACGCCTTTCAATTCAATATTGTTTTATTCAAATTCAAAACAATGATTCAAACTGTCATTTTCTGGATAGACTATGTGAAGGTGACTGTTGGAACAAATCTTGGGGCTGGGAGATCAAGTGAGTGCAACCATTAAATCTGTCTTGGATGCAGGAGTAGTGCCATAAGTTTATCAGAACGAAACATGTGTCTCTGATTATAAATAGAAACATACATCCTGGAACTATTGATCAAGCATCATAATATCAATTAGACATTGAGACAATTTTTATAGTTCATGATCTGAGAGGAATGTGTGTCGGATAATGGTGGGGTTGCAACAGACAAATGGCATGGTTATGTTAACAGAGAATTGAACGTGACAAATGTGATTCAGATTGTTATTCCAGGTTTAGAGAGAATCAGATGAGGCCTGTGCTATTGATATGATCGATGTTAGTGAACTGTGATGAAATGTCATTTACTGCACTTCAATTACAATGTGGTTATAGCATTGTGGAGGAGACAGAAAGCAAAGAGAATTGGGGGACATGGCAGTTCAGACAGGAGGGAGGGACAATAATATTCCTCAGTCATCAGTATTGGAATGTTACTTTTTATAACTCATATGAAGAACAGATTCAAGGATACATCTAAAGTGAGGAACAAGGAGTAAAATTTGTTTATTGAACACAAAATACGGGGACAATATTATTTCTTGTGAGTATTAAACTATGGGAAGTACAAAGAAATAAGATGCATTCATGATCTTGAGCTACATAAATTGAAATGTGTATTACAAAATCACGGAAGTGGTGTGCAATCTTTATCAATCATTATTTGGCCCACAGCTGAGATGCTGATTTCACCTCTGTCAGTGATCCACCTCATTGAGATTCTCTGTAGTATCTCAGTACTGAAAGGATTCTCAGTTCATGCTTTTGTTCACCCAGTCTATTTAATTTAAATCACCTTCTCACTGTAGAAAAAAAAAATCACTTGGCCTTTTGGACTCTGTTTAAGTGTCAGTAACTCAGCTCTATGATATTGTTGGCGATAAATGATCTGGGACCACAGCCAGTATCTGCACAGTGCTCAAACCGTATGGCAATAGATAAAGGCCTTGCAGTCCGTGAGAATTTCTAAATAAAACTTCCATTTTCTGTTTGTTCCTGTCTATGCCCCCTCATGCTGTCTTCTGATCTATCCTACTCACCCTCATTTAAAATCCCTCCAATCACTCCCTGTTTCCAAATTGTTCAGTTGTACAGCTTGATGCTGTGGCCATTTTGGAGAAATGGATAGAGCAGGGACAGGACTGATCGTTGGAGGGTCCGGGGTTTAGATGCTTCATTAAGAACAAGGAAGGTACTAAAAGTGGGGCGTGGGTGGGGTTTGGGGTGGGGGAGGGTGGGGTGGCATTGAAAATCAAATACAGCATTACGTTGGTAGAAAGGATGCTTGATAAGGACTCGTCTACTGAAGTCGTTTGGGAAGACGTTAGAAACAAAAACGGATAGGTCACCCTGTTGACAGTTGTCTATTGCCCTCTAAAAAGTTACAGAGATGTAGAGGAAAGGATTACAAAGATGACACTGTATAGGAGCGAAAGTAACAGAGTAGTTATTATGAAAGAATTTATCTTTCCATACATTGACTGAAAATGCTACAGTTCAATTACTTTATATGGGTCAGTTTTTGTCCAATGTGTGCAGAATGGTTTCCTGACACAGTATGTAGATAGGCCAACAAGGGCAGTGGCCAAATTGGATCTTGTCCTTGGTAATGAACCAGACCAGTTGTTAGGTTTGGAGGTAGGTAAACACTTCGCTGATAGTGACCACAATTCAGTTATGTTTACCTTAGCGATGGAAAGGGACAGGTGTATACCGCGGGGCAAGAGTTATAGCTGGGGAAAGGCAATTATGATGCGAATAGGAAAGGTTTTAGAATGCATAGGATGTGGAAGGAAACTGCAGAGGATGGGTACAATTTAAGTGTGGAGCTTTTTCAAACAACAGCTACTGTGTGTCCTTGATAAGTTTATACATGTCAGGAAAGGTGGAAGTAGTCAAGTGAGGCTGCTGTGGTTTCCTGAAGAAGTTGAATCTCTTGTCAAGAGGAAGAAGGAGGCTTATGTAAAGATGAAACGTGAAGGCTCAGTTCGGATGCTTGAGAGTGACATGTTAGCCTGGAAGGACTTAAAGAAAGAGCTAAGAATAGCCAGGAGAGAGCATGATAAGTCTTTGTCAAGTAGGATCGAGGGAAAACCTCAAGCTTTCTATCAGTATGTCATGAATAAAAGAATGACCAAATGAAGATTAATGGCAATCAAGGACAGTAGTGTTAAATTGTGTGTAGAGTCTGAGGAGATAGGACAGGCTGTAAATTAATATTTGAATCAGTATTCACAATGGAAAAAGAAAATGCTGTCGAGGCCAATACTGAGATACAGGCTATTATACTAGATGGGATTGAAGATCGTAACATGGAGATGTTAGCAGTTCTGGAGAGTGTGAAAATAGATAAGTCCCCTGGCCAGATGGGATTTATCCTAGGATTCTCTGAGAAGCTAGGGAGGAGTTTACACAACCATCTGTTCGAATTTTTACATCGCCATTGTCTACAGAAATAGTGCCAGAAGACTGGAGGACAGCAAACGTTGTCCCCTTGCTCAAGAAATGGAGAAGAGACAACCCTGGTAATAGTATCTTACTTTGGTTGTGGGTAAAGTGTTGGAAAGGATTATAAGAGATAGGATTTACTATCATCTAGAAAGGAATCATTTGATTCGGAATAGTCAACATGGTTTGTGAAGGGTATGTCATACCTCAAAAATCTTACAGAGTTCGTTGAGAAGATGACCAAACAGGTGGATGAGGGTAAAGTGGGGTAGATGGATTTCAGTGAAGTGTTTGATAAGGTCCTCCATGGTAGGCTATTGATAAAAATATTGAGAGTGTGGTGTTGGAAAAGCAGAACAGATGAGACTGCGTCCAAGATGCATGCAAGTTAATGTTTTTCTTGTAAGCCCTTCATCAGGAATCAGTTTTCTGTTCTGCAGCATCTGCAGTCTTCATTTTCTCCTCGCTCCTCGGATGTTGCCTGACCTGCTGTGCGTTTCCAGCGCCACACTCTCGACTCTGATCTCAAACATCTGCAGTCCGTACTTTCTCCCAGACAATATGGAGACGTTTGGATCACAAATCAGCTAGCTGAAAACAGACAGAAGGTGGTATTGATGGGCAATGTTCATCCTGGAGTTTAGTTGCTAGTGATATAGTTCAAGGATCTGCTTTGGAGTGACTGTTGTTTGTCCTTTTGAAAATGACCTTAATGAGCGTATAGAAGGATTAGTTAATAAATTTACGTTTGACAGTAAGGTTGGTGGATCTGTCGGCAGTGCTGAAGGATGTTGTAGGTACTGAGCTGTAATGTTCTATGTGCATGGACCTACAATGGGCTGAATAGCTTTCTTCTGTGATGTAACAATTTTGAGGTACTCTGGCCCACAATAAAAGCTTTAGGTGCCTGGAGAGACAAGCTGGTCCAGTAAAGGACACACATTGCACAAACATCCATCATCTCTTCCTGTTTTCTGATATACAGCGGCCTCAAAATATCTGCCCAAACAAAATAGATTGATTCAAATTCAAGCAGTCAGGAGGACGTTCACCCGAGGGGACTGCCGGCAGAGGATTCAATGAATAATAAGATTTCAGAATAACACAAAAAATAAAACAATATCACAAGCAGCATAATAATTGGCAGCAGAGTAAAACGTACAGTTCCAAATATTTCCAAGTTCAGCATTGTGTTCAGTTTTGGTCACCTTGCTATAGGAAAGTTTCTATTAAACTGGAACTTTACACGGATGTTGCTAGGACTCAAGCGTCTGAGTCATAGGGAGAGATTGGATAAGTTGGAACATTTCTCTTTAGAGCGCAGGAGACTGAGAGGGGCATGAAGTGCTTCGAGAAGCTAGTCATGGCCCACATCAGTTCCAGTCTCCCAGCCTGCCTCGATCCCCTACAATTTTCCTGCCAGTGGAATGGGACCATATCCCTGGAACATCTGGACAACAAGGACACCCACGTCAGATTCCTACTCATTGACTATAGGTTCACCTTCAACACCATTATTCCCTTCAGACTGATCACAAAACTCCCTGACCTTAGTCTTGGCTCCGCCCTCTGAAATTGGATCCTCAGCTTTCTGACCTACAGTGCACAATCAGTGAAAATAGGTAAACGTGTCTCTTCCATGATAACATTCTACACTGAAATCCTAAAGGATGTGTTCTCAGTCCCCTACTATACTCCCTGTAAACCCACGATTGTATTGCCAAATTTTGAACGAATGCCATCTACATGTTCACTGATGACACCATCATAGTAGGACAAATATGTAATGATGGCAAGTCAAAATACAGAACGGAAATAGCGGACTTGGTGATGTGTTGCACTGAGACCATCCTCTCTTTCAACGTCGGCAGAACTAAGTAACTGGTCAATGACTTCAGAATGAAAGGAGGAGAACATGCTCCCATCTGCATCAATGGAACTGAAGTTGAAAGGGTGGATAGCATTAAGTTGCTTGGAGTGACGATAACCGACTTCCAATGCAGATGTGACAGTCGAGATGACACAACAGTGCCTCTTCTTTCTCTGGCGCCTCAGGACATTTGACATGTCCACAAGGACCCTCTCCAGTGTCTACAAATGCACCACTGAGAGCAAACTATCTGTGTGCATAATAGCCTGGCGTGGCCACAACCCTGCCCAGGACAGTAAGAGAAATGACAGAAGGTTGTGTGCACAGCCCATGCCATCACAGAAACCAACGTCCCATCCATTGCCTCCATTTACACAGCTCACTGCCACGGAAAAAGCTGACAACATTATCAAAAACCCATCGCACCCTGGATCTCCTACAATCACTTCCATCACGCAGACAATACAGAAGCTTGAACACACAAACCAGCGGCTCATGAACAGCATCTTCCTAGCCATTATTTAACTGAGGAATGGACTCTCTAACTTCCAATAATGCTGATCTTGCTCACATTTATGTTGTCTATTGCATGCCCTTTCTGGTGAAGCATGTATGTCTCAGTCTAAGTTTTTTCCTTTACCCTATGATCTGTATGTCCTTGCTTATTGTAGGAGGTAGATTCCCCAGCTAGGATCAAAAACTCTGGAGGCAGACAGGGCACAGGCATGGAATGGATTTAATTCAAACAAGACTTGGTTAATGCTGGGAGAATACCAAAGGATCTTCCCCGAAACTGGCTTTGACATGAGAAGACAATCATTTCCTTAAACTTTAGCTCAGATCAGAAGGCAAATCAATGAAACACTTCGATTTTACTGTAAAAAAACAGTATTTTTCTCCGTTCTGTGTTGCAATGATCATACACAACCTTGCCAGTGTACCCTCCACTCCCCTTCTGCAGAATCAATCTTGTAAAACAACGGATCAATGATGGACACTAGCATGGACAGCCTGAGGTTCTTATTTGTTTCGGATGTTTATGGATTCCTGTTATATCTAGTCCTTAAGATCTTTCTAGAATGCATTCCAAAGTTCGTGGCTGTGCTCTTTTTCGTCATACTCCTCATTGTTTATCTTGATGGATTGCATGAATTCTATTCTCCAATGGGCAGGCTATCTCTTATCATATTCTGTGATCACAATTTACATTAAAAAGTTGATTCTGTTACAAAATGTATAATATTATTATTATATCTACTGTTAACCCTTTTCTTATCGAATTAGACAAGACATGCCAGGCATCTCTTTAAGGTTTTATAATTACGTTGAAATCTGTGTCCGTGATTATTTACCAAATATTTAACTAAAACTTATTACTATTGTAAATAGTTTCAACGGCGCAGCTCGCTTCTGATAAATGACTTGAGTAGCTGTTTTTGTGGATGAAAAAAATAGTTACTGAGATCAGAATAAGTAACCTTTTGCAATGATTCTTCGACGTTTTTGTGCTTCAATTTCATTATTTCATCTGTGTTCTGATACAAATCATCATTTTTTTTAAAAAAGGACTTTCTTTATCACTATGTTGGCATGTTTCAGAATCTTGTGAATCAGACTATCCTTTCTTTTGCCTTGGAATAATTGTCTTCTCAAAGGCCGTTTTTCACTAATGCTCAAGCAATCTATTTTAATTTCTGGCTATTTTGTGGCTCTACAAAAACAGACAATTGAAGTAAACGTTTAAATTTCGGCCACTCCATGTCTCTAAGAAAAGGCAGCTCAACTCTCACTATGATCTGCCAGAACTGTGTATAAACAAAGAGTTTCACTCTACATGCGACAACGACAATGAATCCTTTCAAATCAAATGAAACCAAATCATATGATCGAGAGAGAGAAATTGTCACAAGTTCAATACACCCAGATGAAACCTCTGCAGCCTGCCACATCTGGCCAACAATCGTGATCGACGATTAAATAACTAACTGGTGGAGTCGGCTCCACAATTATTCCCATTCTATCAATGGATCAGCTCTGCACATCAGTGTAAAAAAAAACAAGGAAATAGTATCTGTACCATCCTAGCCAGCGGTGTTGAGTCAATGTTTCAACTCACCGTCATCATGATGCCCTCAGAATCACAGACCAGTCTTCAACCAATTCAATTCGCTGCAAGTGACATGAAGAAACAGCTGAACACATTAGATAGGGCAAAGTCATTGGGCCCTGACCCCATTCCTGCAATAGGACTGAAGACTTGTGCTGCACAACAAGCCGTGTCCCTGGGGAAGTTGTTTCATTCCAGCTCCAATTCTGACATTTCCCTGGCAATGTGGAAAATTACTCAGCTGTGTTCAGTTCCCTAAAACGGGAATAATTACAATCTGACCAATTACAACTCCCTCAGTCTCACCACGATAGTCAAACTGGGAGTTACTTTTGATAGAGTTGTCAAGCAGTACAGAAATATCCTGCTCAGTGTGGTTTCCAATCTGTCCCCATGTGGAGATGGTACTGTTTTGTTAAAGTCGCTGGATTAAAAATCCGGACCAGGCTAATGCTCTTGCAGCTGGTGAAAGCTAAAAACAATTAATAAAATATCGAGATCAAAAATCTGGTGTCAGTAATACTGACCTTGAAGTCAATGTCGATTGTAAACACCAATTTGTTTATCCAATGTACTTTCAGGAAGTGAATCTCCTGTGCTTTCCTGGTCTGGCTAAACGTGATTCCAGACACACAGAGATGTGATAAACTCTTCAATGCTCTCTGAAACAGCCAAGCAAGACACTCTATTGTATCAAACTGTTCCGAGGTCTTGAATGATAAAAGCGGACAGAACCCCCAGCCCCAGCCTCTGTATGGAAAAGGGAACGGGAAACTCAGTCCTGTTGACCCTGCAGAGACCTCCTTCCTAACGTCTGCGAACTTGTGACAACATTTACAGAGCTTTCCCACAGACCGCACAGAAACATCGGGAATGGAATAGGTCATACAGCACATTGCACCTGACCCATTCTAGTTAATGTCTGAACATCTCCTCAATGCACTTTCCCCACACACTGTACAAATCCCTTTATGTAATTGACCTTCTGAAGCTATAAAATAGGAACTGCGATAGTCCCTTTGGTCTGTCGAGTTTGTTATCCAATGCAATATAATGATGGCTGACCCTTTATTTCTACATTAAACTCCTGCTCTCTCCCCATCCTTTTTGTGTCTAGACATCTTCATTAGTCTTTAGTGCCTTGTCTTCCATAGCCTTATGTGTGAGAGTTCCCAAGTTCACCAGTCTCTGACATTTATTCTTATCTAAATGCAATATGACCTGTCCATACCTAATATTGTGGCCCCTTTGTTTAGACGTCCCAGCCAGGGGTATAATCATCACTGCTTCCCATCTATCTAACCCTGTCAGTGTTTTATATATCTCACTGAGATCTCCACTGATTTTCCTAAATCCCATGGAATACAGGCTCAGTCACCCCAAACTCTGCTCCACAAAAAGTCTGTCATCCGAGATCAGTCTGTTCATCCTTCGCTGCACTCCCTCAATGTCACGTTTGTCAAGACTGCACAATGTTCGAGTTGAGTTTTCACCAAGGGCCTGTACAGCTGTACTGAGACACCCTTACTCCTGGACTCAAGCCCCCCTGAAATGAGGGTCAACACCCCATTTATCTTCCTGACTGCTTTCTGCTCCTGCAATATTGCTTTCAGTGACTGGTGTACAGGGAGATCCCAGATCCTTTTCAATGTTACAGCTCCCCACATGGTGGGTCTGCATAAACTGGTCTGTGTGCCAATGCATTCCAAGTATCGACTTCTGTCTTCAGATAGCACTGCCCTGCATGGAACTCAGAGGCCTGTCCAAACAATAACAGAAGAAAAGTGCAATTTCCTTCATAGATCGACATTTCTCAAACACTCCCTTTACCAATGGTTGGCTGGTATTTTATTGTTTCCCAACAAAGTAGACAGCATCACATCTATCCACACTGCTCTTCATCTGCTATATATTTACTCATTCACTCACTTTGTTCCACTCACCTTGAAGCTTTTTTCACATTCTCATCACTTTTCAAAATCCTAGTTCTGTCAGCAGACTTGGAAACTTTGCATTTGATTCCCTCAACGAGATGTTTGAGATGTATTGTGAATATCCGGCGACCCACACCAATCATTGCGATGCCTCATGACCCTTCCAAACTGAAAACCATCCAGTTATTCCTACTCATTGTTTCCTATCAACATTCCCAATTTAACACTATGTTCATACATTATCCCCATCCCATGCGCTTTTACTTTGCACACTGGGCTTGCGACTCGATTAAAATTCTTGATGAAAATCCAAGTTCAGTATCTCTACTTCTTTTTCTGTAATTAATCTACCAGTCAGTTTCTCAAATATGTTTCCCATTTTATCAATGTGTGTTGATTTTTTTCTATGCCCATTATTTTCAGTTCCAATAATTTCTCCAAATTAGTTTCTTTACTAATTTCATTCAATATCATTTTCTTCTCAGACTCGGGTTTTCTCCAATTGTTGGGAAGACTTTGTTTATGTATTTTACTGTGAAGGCAGAAGTGAAGTAGTTGTGTCATGTTTCTCGTTCTCCATTCTCCATTTCCTGTTTTCAGACTGCTAGGAAGCTGAAACTTTGACTATTGTCTATTCACTCTGTCCATGCCCCTTGTAATATTAAACCTGAATTACTTACCTACTCAACTTCCTCTGCTCCAAAATAACTCGAGCTTATCCAGCCTCTCTCCACAGCTCATATGTTCCATCCCAGGGAACATCCTGGTGAATCTCCTCTGCACCTCATCCCGTGCTATCACATTCTTCCTGTAATGTGGCTCCCAGAACTGCACACAATATTTCATTTGGACTTATCAAAGTGCTCTATAAAATGCGTATAATCTTTGGGTCAATTAATAAAGGTTTTATTTCAGTCATGCTGAACTAGTCAATTATCATATCCAGTCATATTCAGGAATGTGTGGAGAAGCACCCTTTGAGCTTCCTAGTGTAGTGCCATTCATTGAGTACTCCCCTGTCTGGTTCCTTCTTCCAAAGTGTATCACCTCATATTTATCAGGGTTACATTCTATCTGCCATTGATCTGACTATTTGACCATTCCATCTTTATCTTCCTGTAACATAAGACCTTCCTCCTCACTGCCAACCACCCGGCCAATCTTTGTGTCAAACAGAAACTTACATCTCACACTCCCCCTACCCACGTCACATTCACATCACTTATGAATACCACAAATCATAAGGGACACAGCACTGATCTCTGCGGTACACCAGGGGAAATTGGGCTCCAGTCACACAAACAGCCTTCTACCATGAAGTTGTGTTTGGATGCAACTTGGCAAGTCACTAAGAGGCCCGTTGTTCGGTTCCACTTGATATACGTGAAGAATATCTGGGGATTCTCCTTAATCTTGCCCTGCCAGCAGGCTTCCATGCCCCTGTGTTAGTCAGTCCCCTCCGAGGGAAGAATTTCCTCCTTATTTGGGTCTTAAATGGCATATCCCTTATCCTGTCATTATTTGCCTTAAATATAGAGTAGGCAACTAGGGAAACATCCTATTTATTTCCACCTCATCACATGTATCATAGATTTTTTGAAATTTCACTGCGATCACCTCTCATGCTTTGAAACTGGAGATGTTGCAAGACAAATGTCCCCACCAGGAAACCTTGTCATTTGAGGAATTAATCTGGAGAATGTCCATTGGACGTCCTCTGTGATCAGTGTACTCTTTCTAGATTAGGTCATCAAAACTGCACTCAATACCTCAGGTACACACTCCCCAACACTGTATGTAACTGCTTCATGATGGCTTTACCTCTATATTCCGATTCCCTTAAACAAAATCCAACCTAACTTTAACTTTCCAATTACACGTGTTCCTCCAAATACTATTCACACTAATTACATTTACGATTTGACTGTGTGAGCTATGTAGTCACAGAGGTGTACAGCACGGAAACAGACCCTTCAGGCCAATCCGTCCATGTCCAGCAGATATCCCAAACCAATCTAGTCCCACCTGCCTGCACCCGGTCTATATCCCTCTAAACTCTTCCTATTCATATAACCATCCAAATGCCTTTTAAATGCTGCAATTGTACCATCCTCTGGCAGCTCATTCCATACACCGTCTGTGTGAAAAGGTTGCCTCTTAGGTCTCATTTAGGTTTAGATTTAGATTACTTACAACGTGGAAACAAGTCCACACCGACCTGCGACCCAGCCAGCCCCATTCCCCTACATTTAGACCTTCACCTATGGGCAAGTTAACATAGCCAATTCACCAAATCTGCACATTTTTGGATTATGGGAGGAAACCGACGCAGACACGGGAAGAATGTGAAAACTCCACACAGAGAGTCACACAGTCTGAGGCGGGAATTGAGCCCGAGTCTCTGGCGTTGCTAACCACTGTGCCACCCAACATCCTTCTCCTCTCACCCTAAACCTATGTCCTTTAGTTCAGGACTCCCCGACCCCAGGGAAAAGACTTTGTCTATTTATTCTCTCCATGCCATTCATTATTTTGGACATCTCTATAAGGTCACCGCTCATCCCCCAACGCTCAAGGGAAAACAGCCCCAGCCTGTACAGCCTCTCCTTATAGCTCAAACCCTCCAACCCTGTCAACTTCCTTGTAAATCTTTACTGAACCCTTTCAATTTTCACAACATATTTCCGATAGGAAGGAGACCAGAATTCTATGCAATATTCCAACAGTGACCTAACCAGTGTGCCATACAGCCGCAACATGACCTCATAATTCAATGCTCTAATCAATAAAGAAAAGTATACCAAACGCCGCCTTAACTATCCTATCTACCTGCGACTCCACTTTCAAGGAGCTATGAATCTGGACTCCAAGGTCTCTATGTTCAGCAACACTCCCCAGGACCTTGCCATTAAATGTATAAGTCCTGCTAAAATTTGCTTTTCCTAAATGTAGCAGATCGCATTTATCTGAATTAACATCCGTCTGCCACTTCTCAGCACATTGGCCCATCTGATTAAGATCCTGTTTTACTCTAAGGTAACCTCCTTCGCTGTCCACTACACCTCGAATTTTGGTGTCATCTGCAAACTTACTAACGATAGCTCTTACGCTTGCATTCAGATCATTTATGTAAATGGCAAAAAAGAGGACCCAGCACTGATCCTTGTGGTACTCCACTGGTCACAGGCCTCCAGTCTGAAAAACAATTCTCCACCTCCACCCTCTATCTTCAACGTTTGAGCCAGTTCTGTATCCCAATGGCTAGTTCCAGCTGTATTCCGTGAGATCTAAACTTGCCAATCAGTCTCCCATGGAGAATCTTGTCGAATGCATTACTGAAGTCCATATAGATCACATCTACCGCTCTGCCCTCATCAATCCTCTTTGTTACGTCTTCAAAAAACTTAATCAAGATTGTGAGATATGATTTCCCACGCACAAAGCCATGTTGGCTATCCCTAATCAGTCGTTGTCTTTCCAAATGCATGTACATCCTGTCCTTCAGGATTCCCTCCAAAAACTTGCCCACCACCGACGTCAGGCTCACTGGCCTATAGTTCCCTGGCTTGTCCGTGCCACCCTTCTTAAACAGTGGCACCACGTTTGCCAACTCCAGTCTTCTGGCACCTCTCCTGTGACTATCAACGGTACAAATGTGTCAGTAAGAAGACTCATTCCTGATGAAGGGCTTATGCTCGAAACGTCGAATTCCCTATTCCTGAGATGCTGCCTAACCTGCTGTGCTTTAACCAGCAACACATTTTCAGCTGTGATCTCCAGCATTTGCAGACCTCATTTTTTACTCAGTAAGAAGCCCAGCAATCACTTCTCTAGCTTCCCACCGTGTTCGAGAGTACACCTGTTCAGGTCCTGGGGATATATACACGTTTACCCGTTTCAAGACATCCAGCATTTCCTCCTCTGTAATATGGATATTTTTCAACGTGAAACCATCTATTTCTTGACATTCAATACCTTCCATATCTGTTTCCACAGAAAATACTGATCCAAAGTACTCGTTTACTATCTACCCCATTTTCTGTGGCTCCACACGAAGGCTGGACTGCTGATCTTTGAGGGGCTCTATTCTCTCCCTAGTTATGATTTAGTCCTTAATGCATTTGTAAAAACCTTTTGGTTTCTCCTTAATTCTACTTGCTAAAGCTATCTCATGTCACCTTTTGCCCTCCTGATTTCCCTCTTATACTCTTCTCAGGATTCGCTCGATCGATCCTGTCTATACCTGACATATGCTTCCTTATTTATATTAATCAAACACTTTAGTTTCCCGCATTCCCTATACCTACCAGCCTTACGTTTCATCCTAACAGGAATATACTATCTCCGGATTCTTGTTATGTCATTTCTGAAGGCTTCCCATTTTCCAGCCGTCCGTTTACCTGCGAACATCTCCCCCCAGTCTGGTTTATAAAGTCCTTGCCAAATACCGTCAAAATTGGCCTTTCTCCAATTTAGAACTTCAACTTTTAGATCTGCTCGATCCTTTTCCATCATTATTTTAAATCTAATAGAATTATGGTAGCTGACCCCAAAGTGCTCCTCCACTGACACCTCAGTCACCTGCCCTGCTTTATTTCCCCAGAGCAGGCCAAGTTTTGCACCTTCTCTGGTAGGTTCATCCACATACTGAATCAGAAAATTTTCTTGGACACACTTAACAAATTCTTCTTCATCTAGACCCTTAACGCTATGGCAGTCCCAGTCAATGTTTGGAAAGTTAAAATCTCCTACCATAATCACCCTACTTTCTTACAGATAGCTGAGATCTCCTTACAAGTTTGTTTCTCAATTTCCCTCTCACTATTAGGGGTCCATAATACATTCCCAATAAGGTGATCATCCCACTCTTATTTCTCAGTTCTACCCATATTATTCCGTGGATGTATTTCCAGGAATATCCTCCTCAGTACAGCTGTAATGCGATCCCTGATCAAAAACCTCACTCCCCCTCCTCTCTTGCTTCCCTTTCTATCTTCCCTGTATTATTTGTATCTTGGAACACTTAACTGCCAGTCCTGCCCATCCCTGGGCCATGTTTCTGTAATTGCTATTATATCCCAGTCCCATGTTCCTAACCATCCCCTGAGTTAATCTTCCTTCCCTGTTAGGTCCCTTGCATTGAAATAAATGCAGTTTACTTTACTAGTCCAACCTTGTCCCTGCCTGCCCTGACTGTTTGACTCGTTTCTGTTCTCAAATGTACCAATCTGAGATTGATCTATTTCCTCATTATCTCCCTGCGCCCCCCATACCCCGCCTTACTAGTTTAAATCCTCCTGAGCAGCTCGAGCAAATCTCCCTTCCAGTATTTTCGTCCCCGTCCAATTTAGGTTCAATCCATCCTTCTGGTAAAGATTCCTTCTACCCCAAAAGAGATCAGGTGATCCAAAAATGTGAATCCTTGTCCCATACACCAGCTCCACAACCATGCATTCATTTTCTCTATCCTCCTATTCCTGCCTTCATTAGCGCGTAGCACTGGGAGTAATCCAGATATTACTACTCTCGAGAACCTCCTTTTAAATTTCTGCCTAACACCCTGCAATCTCCGTCCAGAATCTCAAACTTTTCCCTTCCTATGTCGTTGGTCCAATGTGGACAATGACCTCTTGCTGGCCCCTTTCCCCCCATGAGAACATTCTGCACCCTTTCTGAGACATTCTTGATCTTGGCATCAGGAAAGCAACACACCATTCTACTTTTTTCTCTGCTGTCCACAGAACCTTCTGTCTGTACCTCAGACTAGTGTGCCCCCTAACACAATTGACCTCGTGGAATCCGACGCAACCTTGTTGCATTAGAGCCAGTCTCAATAAAAGAAAAGTGCCTGTTCGTGCTATGTTCCCCTGTGAATCCATCACCCCCTACAGTTTCCAAAACAGCATATTTCTTTGAAACGGGGACAGCCCCAGAATACTTCTGCACTAGCTTCTTACGTCTCTTACCTTCCTTGGAGTTAACCCATCTATGTGACTGTTTCTGAGACTTGCCCACCCCCTTCCTATAACTGCCACCATCACATACTGTTGCTGTTACAAATTCTTCATTGTCTTTAACTGTCTCTCCAACCAATCCATTTATTGCAGATATAATCCGCAGTAATCCTTAAATCCTCTTTCAACTTCCACATCTGACAAGAAGCGCATATGGTTCAACTAAAGCCATTTGTACTCCTTCACAATCTACTAACCCAGAAAAACAAAACTGTCTTATTCCTCTACAAAACACTGCCGAAGGTTAAATTAATATTTATGGCTTATATTTTAAGATTAATCAAGAGACATATCTCAAAAACATATAATTAAGGAAGAACCCACTCTACTCACTTCTGACTTTCTATAGGACACAGTTAAAACAATTCACTTATCTGGGTGGGAAATGTGCCCAAACAGTTCCTCCAAACCAATTTTACTTTCACTGTTTGTTAATTTCCCTAGGTGCACTCCGGCGATACGTCAATTCAAACAGCAAAGGCAGAAACTGTGCAGATACACTGTTCTGTCAGTTTCTTCCCCTCACCATGTGCTTCCTTTGTCTGTATTTTTCCCTCTTAAAACTGCTGTTGCTTTAACTTTTTTCCCAAAGTTCCAAAACAATGCAACAGCATACAAAACAGTAATTGCTGCTCCAGAAATTCGAGGAAATCACATCCAACACCTAAAGTACCTCAAAAAAAGGAGCAGCTGTTACAGTCAGAAATGTTTCCCGCCCAGACTTCTGAAAATCCACATACACTACTTCCACTGGTTGTCCGTGGTAGATGCTGCAAGAAACAACTTCAAATAATTCCGAAGTTTGTCAGGCATGATTTATCTGTCAGAAATGCATTGTGATTCTCTGCAATTTTGCTGTTCATTTCTAAGTACCCAATATCTCATCTTATATAATGGATTCCAACTGTTTCCCTACATATGTCCAATTAGTTGGTCGGCAGTCCTCCACATTATCTCTTCTTTCCTGCGTACATAGATGGATCATGTCTACTATCTTTCAGTTATCTACAATGGTTATGGCCTTTGCAGGATCTGCAAGAAGATAAAACACAGTCACCGACAGTTCAATCAATATGCTGTTTTATTTCTGACATTTTGATATGAAGTCTCTCTGGCCCATCAGACATAGCAATGATCAATCTAGCGCCATTTTCAAGTACTACCTTGTTGCTGACATGAATTATCTTTATAACTTTAGTTCCACAAGTCCCATGTGATCACTTGCTTTACGCTGAGATTTCCTGGCGCTTTCTCCATGAAGACAGATACCTTACAAATTTCCACAGTTGGCCTTACTTTTGTTTTCTTTGGTATATGGATAGTAGATTTAAGCAGTCTTTGTGTTTCCTGTTTTTTGTATTCATGTTATTTTTGATTTCCTGAACACTTTCTTCGTCCTTATTTTTAGAAAAGTAAATCTCTCGTAATGTTCAGGTTTCCACAACATCTGGAATTCTTCTGAACCTGCTTCCTTGGATTTAATGCAATCATTAATTTCTTATGTAAACCATTAATGAGTCATCTTCCCTTTCTTTGGTGGTTTGTAACTTAGTGATATGTACGTATTTTTCAGACTTGACAGTATTTCTATCACTAACAGCGAATGTTTGTCTCACAATAAAACTCATATTGTATTTTTCCAATTCACTTGACACTCTAGCCTTCGGGTTTCCATGATATTTGAGTGTAATGTTCAAACATTCTATATTGCTTGCAGGCGCCGTGTAAAATGCAACATATTAATGTCACGATTGTCCAATAGCTGCCTCAGAGCAAGGTAAGTAATTAATCCTTCTGACCACACAACACCATGCCCGAACTAACCTGCTCTCTGCTTTGGTTCACAACACACTCTTCAGCCTACCTCATAAACACTTAAGGGATTTATTTTTCACAGCATGAGCAATCATTTAGTTAACGCAGTTTAGATGCAATTTTAGATCATCCGGTATTACTGCAGCACCCATAATATTTGCATATCTAATTTCCAGAGAATCGGATGCAGAAAATTGCACAACAGTTTTGGTTTAGTAATGTAAGGCACCAATGTTTGTTCCTCCTTGTTGTTTGCAAGTTCCATGTAAACTGATTCTGAAGAAGCTGAGGGATGTGCTCTGTGGTGCTATTAGTGATAGACGTGGACAAGACATTAGGGACGCTCACCCCGATACTGAGATGATCTGAAGAAATGCCCATCAATACAGGACAAGCATCAATAACCTTCCCCGCTCGGCCAGGACAAATGTCTCCCTATTCCCTCTACTCCCTCACACTCTTTGTATATCTGTTACAGCATCTATGCCCGAACAAGGATCTTGCTCCACCAGTCACACTGTTGCATGCAACATTCTCTTTCCTTCACTCTCTCTGTCACTGAAAGCAAATCGAGATTGAATTTATTGTTTTGCCAACATTGTACCAGTGACACAATTTGATGGTGGGGACATCAAAATGCGAACATTTTGAAAATTAGGGAGAGAGCAGATGCCATCGAGATGGAAGAAGCCTGGGTATCAATCATCTTGCTCTGCAAGAACTTAGGAAATACTCACTATCATAGATACTTTTTCATATGAAACATATTCACAGTAAACAGAAATACGACGACCCAGGGAATTCAGCAGCCAGAAGAGTAACATCACAGAGGATGGCAGTAGCTGTGTGATTTTGAAATTAAGTTGATGTAATCTTCATAAGTGTCTTATTGAAACAGCATATTGTTAGAGAGTTGGGGGCAGTTGTGGGAGGTGGGTTGGTTAAAATTGTAAGTAGTTGTGGCGTAATGTTCACTTTTCGAGTTAAAAATAAATTGGCGTTATTTTCTTTAAATAGTGGAATTTGGGAGTTCGCTGTCACTCATATTCTAATAGATTACGAGGTGAGGTGAGCTTTCCTGGGCGTTTGGTTTAATTAACAGAAGCGTTCACCACCATATCGTTACATTTGCAGCGAGCAACACAGAAATAAATATAAGTGAGAAGGTTAAACATGAGGGTAAGTAAGTCAGTCATGTAAAGAAAGACTGTAAGAGATTTTTGATACAAAAAGGACAAAGGAGAGGCAAAAATGGGCATCTGATCACCAGAAATTGACACAGGATAGATAGTAATGTGGAACAAGGAAATGGCTGAGGAGCTGAAAAATTACTTCGTGTCAGTCTTCACGGTTGAAAACGCAAGTAATATCCCAATCATTGAAAAGACTTAATAGGCAGGCCTGAGTAAGGTGGGCATCAACTAGGAAAAGGTGCTGGGAAAACTGAATGACCTGAAGGTAAGTAAATTACCTGGACCAGATGGACTCCACTCCAGATTTCTAAGGCAGATAGTTGATGAGACAGTGGAGACATTGGTGGTGATCTTTCAGGAATCTCTCGAATCAGGGAGATTCCCAGAGGACTGGAATATCGCTAACGTGATACACCAGATTGAAAAGGGAGGAAAGTACTAAACGGAAAATGTAGACTGACTAATCTAAACTTGGCTGTGTGTAAGATCCTGGAATCCATTGTGAATGATTAGATTTCTGAATACTTGGATGTGAATAGTAAATTAGGACAAAGTTAGCTGGTTTCCTCAAGGGGAGGTCATGCCTGGATAATCTGCTGGAAAACCTTGAGGACGTAACGATCAGCTTAGAACAAGAGCCAATGGATGTCATCCACCTGGACTTCCAGAAGGTCTTTGACAATGTGCCGTCAGGAGGCTACTGAATAAGGCAAGGGCCCATGGTGTTAGAGGCAAGGTGCTCGCATGGATAGAAGTTTGGCTGTCTGGCAGGAAGTAAAGAGTGTCGATAAAAGTGTCCTTCTCAGGATGACAGCCGGTGACGAGTGATATTCCATAAGGCTCAGTGTCGGGACCACAACGTTTCACTTTATACATTGACGATCCATACGAAGGATCTGAAGGCATTCTAGCTACGTTTGAAGATGAAACAAAGATAGGTACAGGGACAGGTAATATCGAAGAGACAGGAAAGCTCAAGAAGGTTTTGGATATTATGGATAATGGGCAAAGAAGTGGCAGATGGAGTACAAAGTGGGAAATTGTGGGAACATGCACTTTGTTAGGAAGAATAAAAATATGTACTACCGAGAAAATTCAGATGTCTGAAGTGCAAAGTGACTTGGGAGTTCTACGCCATGATTCTCTCAATGGAAACTTGCAGGTTGATTCAGTAGTCAGGAAGGCAAATGCAGTGATGGAATTTATTTGGAAAGTATTTGAATATAAAATCATGGATATACTTCTGAGGCTCTATAAGGCTCTGGTCAGACCATATTTGGAGCATTGTGCGCTGTTTTGAGCCCCATGTCTCAGGGAGGATATGCTGACCTTGGAATGGGTTCACAGGAGGTACACGAGAATGGTCCCAGGAATGTAAAGCTTAACATATGAGAACATTTGAGGACTCTGGGTCTGTTCTTGATGGAGTTCAGAGGGATGTGGGGGGGGGGGGGGATCTAATTGAAACAGACTGAATACTAAATGACCTGGACAGTGCGGACGGTGAGAAGACTTCCATTGGTAGGAGACTCTAGGACCCAAGGATACAACCCTATAGTAAAGGGAAATCCTTTTAGAACGGAGGTAAGGAGAAACATCTTCAGCCAGAGAATGGAGAATCTATGGAATTCATTTTCACAGAAGGCAGCGGAGGTCAGGTCATTGTGTATATTTAAGATAGAGATGGTTAGCTTCTTGAGTATCAAAGGGATCAAGGGTTACAGGGAGAATGCAGGACAATGGTTTTGAGAAACTTGTCAGCCATAATTCAATAGTGGACCAGACTCGATGGGCTGAATGGCCTAATTTCTGTTCCTATATCCGATGATCTTATTATCGTAAGCCACAGTCTATTGCTACCCTCTCTCTCTTACTTTGTCCCTCCTGACAGCAAAATGCGAGAGTAAAAAATCCCTGAGTCATCTTTACCAAACTTGGAGCATTCCTGTTGAGGATTCATGGGAATCGCTCCACTGCTTGAAGGAAAGGAAATTCTGCCAAATCCAACTGTTCCAGGAAGAAGTCTCATACCAGCAGCTTGTTTGAGTAGAATAACGTCAGAGACAGATTATCAGTTGGGACACGTTATCTCTTTTCCATTTGAAATGAGTTCAACTAGTATGAAACTCTGGAAACCTTTTCTTATTCTTTTTCGTCTTCAGACATGTGCAATTGTGTATGTGTCTGTACGTGTATGATGCTGTGTCTCACATTTTTGGGGGAAAGAGCGAGTTTACACTTCAAACCTATTGTAACCAGTGGAGACGTGGGGCTGGAAAAGGACACAGCGACCCTCCAACATTTGTCGGAGTAGAAATGAGAAATTCACACGGGATGTTCAAATGGGAATTCTCTTCCCCAGAGGTTTCATCTCAAGATGGCAGGTCAACACCACCACTTTCAGCGTAATTAGACATGGTCTATAAATTTTGGCCTGTCAACAACACCCGCATTCCATGAAAAAATCTAAAATGTTAAACCGCTGCAGAATTAATTGGGTGGGAACAAGACAGATAGATAAAGCCTGTTGCCTTCCAGAATTGTGCTGCCTGTGTACTTTGGTTTTGTGCAGTTTCCTAGTATTGTGCCTGGGTGCTTGCATTTATTCAAAGTTGTGTTTTGCAACATTTGACAGACATGTGAATGGAGGAAAATTGTGGAAAGACTGAAAAGTGCTGCGCAGACGACAATCAGATCAGCCATGATCATATTGTCTGGTCAAGCAATGACAACGTCTCTAATGACCCACTCCTGCTCCTCAGTTCTCTCTTCCTATGTTCCATTCAGTCCTTAAAGCCACTTGTATAGGAGCAGATGGAGACCACTTGCTCCAAATACCTGGTCCGCAGTATTACATGATATCATTCAGTCCCTCAATACTGTGTGGATTTCTGTGGGTTGGAAAATGTGATGGAAAATCCAAGCTGTGCATGGAAGTGGTCTCCCACCTCTTTAAAGAGTGTCTCCTCTCTGCAAGTGGTGTTTCATTTGTTGGTCATGTTGTAGAAACGGATTCATGTGAATATCGGGCACATACCTATCCCAGAGATGGCTCACAAAATTCTTTTCTCTCAAGTCCTCACCATTCAATAACAACATTTCCATGAAAATTTAAATCCATTAACTTTCCAAAGACAGAATATGAGAACATAAAAACAGGAGTAGTAATTTGGATGCTCACACCATTGTATGCTATCATGGCTGACCTACTGTTGACATTACCTCTTCTTTAATGCGCAATTTTCACACCCCTCAGCTCTCTGACAGGTCATAAATCCATCTACCTCCTCTTTAAATAATTGGAGTGATATCACCCCCCTAACTTTCTAGATCTGAGAATTTCTGACATTCACTACCCTCTATGAGAAGAAAATACTCTCCACACAGAAACCATCACGTATTAACATTAACAAAAGTGTTTAATTGACCTGCTTAGGTAAAAGGGATTGACCCTGATATCAAGGCAGGATTTGACTGCAGATGTTATCCACAGAGGTACTTAAATATCCAGAATCATGCATCTCGAGTAAAAATAAAAATACAAGCCATGGAATTTATCACCTTCTTTGTGTCTCTGTAGAACATAACGAGTGATTATCCTCACCATCAAGTTTCAATGCAAAGACCTCTTATTCTCTGGCAGTGCTACAGATTAACCTTTACTCACTCCTCTTTTACCATCAGCATAGGGATTAGTCTCATGAAATTCCTCTACACAGCCTCTATTGTAATGAGATAATTCCTTTTAAAGGAGAAAAATCAATCCATAATACCCCAAATACTGCCTCAAATTAACTCTCAGTGAGGATCACAATAATTCCTTTTCCTCACTTACTCGTCTCCGTATCTTCATTAAGACATAAAAACCCATTCCTTCTCTATGCACTGCCACTGTTGTGGAATTTAAAAGTTCTGCTAGCGCGGATGAAATGATCTTCAGTCGGAGCCCAGAGTGCGGTTCGACAATCAGTAACTTTATTAAAGTATGTAACGCCGGCGGAGACCAATCGAGGTTTGAATCTCGATTGCTCTAACGTTTCCCGTGCGATGTTACAAGTTATATACTTCATGAGTCAGGATGTAGGAGATTGGGTATGAATGAGTGTGAATGGTGGTACTCATGGCTGGAGTATGTGTGAATGTCAAGCTTCCTGCCGTCCTCGGAGAGTCGGCAGCATACACAGAAGGTGTGCTGTTTGTCTTTAAGTGAATGGGTCCGGGTGCTATCGGCTTGTCTCTCCGTGAGGGCTGAAGGCTAGTTACTTCCAAAGTGTTATGTTCATCCTTTTGTGTATGACTGTTTTACATGATCAGGTTATGGGTGTGTGTCAGTTGGAGTCTTGACGAGATTATAAGGTGGGTTTCGATCTGTGAGTCATGACCATTGTCTGGAGTCCTGACTAGTGTCTGGTCTGGTGTGTATTTGGATCTGTCTTTGGGTCCCTTCTCCCAATAAATGGATACCGCTGGCTTAAAATGGATACTGCTGGTTTAAAATGGATACTGCTGGTTTAAAATGGATACTGCTGGTTTCCCCGATGTGGGCCTTGCTCCACGGTAAACACGGGGTGGTTTATGCCCACCTCCAGTTCCTTACATCTGCATGTCAGTATCGATAAAGCCAGCAACCCGTGGAGATGTACGTCACTCTTGGCGAGAGACTCAGTCAGAAAGATTGCACTTGAAATAGGGAATGGTCACCTACCTGAATGGAAATGAAGTGCAGGAATAAGGAAAACAGGCAGAGGAAGGGAGCTAACTTTATTTTTGTTTTTCTCTCACGGAATGTGTGCAGCCATGGTCAAGCCAGCATGTTATACTGAGCTTGCGCTGAGTGACTGGTTCAGCTGTTCCACAGGCCAGTCAAGAGTAAAACACATTGCTGTGGGTTTGCCCAGACATGACTGGGGAAGGATAACGCATTGACTTTTCTGAAGGACATGATAAAAGCAGATGGGTCTTTTCTCACAAATGATGATCGTCTCAGTTCAATTACATCAATTTCGTTCATGAGATATCAACAGATTATTATTCTGTGCCTCTAGATTATGTGTCAATGAGGGGATCAGACAAGAGATATTGTGGCTGCAAATGGGAATCCAAGATGATGGATAGCCTCCTACGTGCCAGGATCCAGGATGTCTCAGAGCGGCTGCAGAACGGTCTCACCGCGGTGGGGGTGCAGCCAGAAGTCGTTGTGCACATTGGTACAAATGACACAGGTAGAATTAGTGATGAGGTCATGCAGAGTGATTATAGAGAGCTCGGAAAAAGGTTAAAAGACAGGACCACGACAGTGGTATTATCCGGTTTACTTCTGGTGTTCTGTGCTAGTGAGGGTAAGAACAGGCGAACATGGCAGATGAATGCGTGGCTGAATAATTGGTACAGGAGATAGGGATTCAGAGTTTTAGATCACTCGGATTTTTTGTGAGGCACAGGTGACCTATTCAGAAAGGACGGTTTGTACCTGAATTAGAAGGGGACTAATATCTTGACAGCCAGGTTTGCTAGTGCTACAAGGGAGAGTTTCAACTAGATTCGCTGCCGTGGGGGACGGCGTGGGGGACGGCGTGGGATCCTCAACAGCAGGGTTGCAAGTGCGAGGCTGAAAGGAGATACTGTAATCACAAACAGAAAAAGTGCAGAGATAGGTTAGGCAGGAACACGACATGGAGCAAGGAATGCCTGTTGGATTAAATTTCATCTGTTTCAATGTAAGATGGCTGACAGGTAAGGCCGACGAACTCAGTGCATGGATAGGTGCGTGGGACTGTGATATTATAGCCATTACAGAAACATGGCTAAGTGAGGGACAAGACTGGCAGCTTAATGTACCAGGGTACAGGTGCTTTATGCGAGGCAAAGATGGTGGAAGGAGATGTGGGGGTTTCATTTTTGATTAAGGCGAGTACCATAGCAGTAATCAGAGATAAAATAGCTGATGGATCATCCAGTGAGGATTTGTGGGGGAAGCTAAGAAATAAAAAGGGAATGATGGTATTATTTGGGTTGTACTATAGCCCCCTCCCAATAGTAAAAAGGAATTAGAATAATTGAAATATGTAGAGATTGGGGAGGCTTGCAGGGCCAATAGGATTGCCGTAGTCGTAGATTTTAATTTTCCGAACATTGACGGAGCATTACCTAGAATTAAGGACTGAGATGGTGTGTATCTATTAAGTGTGTTCAGAAACGTTTCCTCAAGCAGAATGTAGAGGGTGCAATTCGGGAAGGGGTAAAAACTTTACGTAACTTATCTAAGAAATAGGGCAGAACAGGAGACTGAGGTGATAGTGGGGGAACACGCTGGGACCAGTGACCATAGTTCTATTAGTTTTAAAATACTTATGGAGAAGGACAAACCTGGCCTGCATGTTCAAGTTCTAAATTGGGGCAAGGCGAATTTTGATGGAATTAGATAGGGGTTGGTTGGAGGAGTTTGTTTGCAGGCGAAGGGACTTCTGGCAAGTTAGAGGCTGTTAAAAGTGAAATGGCTGGAGTTCAAGGTCTATATGTTCCTGTGAACCCCCACCTTGTCTGAACTCAGATTTCTCCAGTTTCCTCATTTCCCCTCCCCCACCTTGTCTCAGTCGATTCCTTCGAACTCAGTATCTCCCTCCTAAACTGCAATTTTCTTCCTGACCTCTCCGCCCCCAGCCCACTCCGGCCTATCACCCTCACCTTGACCTCCTTCCACCTATCACATCTCCATCGCCCCTCCCCAAGTCCCTCCTCCCTACCTTTTATCTTAGCCTGCTGGACACACTTTCCTCATTCATGATGAAGGGCTTTAGCCCGAAACATCGTATTTCCTGTTCCTTGGATGCTACCTGACCTGCAGCGCTTTAACCAGCAACACATTTTCAGCTGTGAGGGTAAAAGGCAAGGTTGGCAAGAAGAGGGAACCCTGGATGTCAGGGCATATTGAGCCTTTGGCAGGCAAAAAGGAGGTGTGGCCGAGGTCCAAGCAGCTGGGATCAAGGGAATCCTTGGCGGTGTACAGGGAATTCAGGAGTTTACTGAAGAAGGAAATCAGAAGGGCGAAAAGGACCCACGCGGTAGTATTGCATGAAAATATTAGGGTGAATCCAAAGAGGTTCGTTAAGTATATTAAAGTTAAAAGAATAACTACATGAGAATATGACCCCTCAAGGTCCAAAGTGGACATGAATGTCTAGAACCATACGAGTTGTGAGAGATTCACAATGAATATTTCTCCTCTGTCTTTACCGTGGAGAAATACAAGAAGACTTGGGAGATTAACAAAGGTCGTGGTGATATCTTGGGGTAAGTTAATATCACAGGAGAAGACGTGTCGGATGCATTAGAATGTACGAAGATGGATAAAGCGACTGGTCCTAAACAGATGCATCCAAGAACACTGCAAGATGCTACAGAAGAAACTACGGGGACCTGGGTGATTTTTTTTTGCATCATTGTTAGCGGCGGATTAGGTTACAGAATGTTGAAGTGTAGCAAATGTTGTGCCATTATTCAAGAAGGGAAGCAAAGAAAAATCTGGGGACTATAGACCTGGAAGCCTAACATCTGTAGTATGTGGGTTACTTGAGAAGATTCTGAGGGATAAGAGATGCACAGGTTTGGAAAGACAGGGTTTGATTACAAATAGCATTTTTTTTCTATTTCCTACTGTCCATTTGGCCCAAGAAGGCCACACCGACCTTCTGAATAGCAACCCACCCAGTCCCATGCCCATAATCTAGATTTTCCCCTAAATAATGCCCATAAGGCTGTGGCCAATTCACCTGATCTGTACATCTTTGGATTTTGTAAGGAAAATGAAGCTCACAGAGGAAACCCACACAAACACAGAGAGCATGTGCAAACTCCACAAGAGAGTCACCCAAGGCTGAAATCAAACGCGGATCCGTGGCGCTATGAGGCAGCAGTGCTAACCACTGAGCCACCATGCAACCCTTGTTTATTTTTCAACGCAGTTCAACGACACAGGTACAAAATGTATTCTGCTCTTTACCAATGATGCACGTTCCAATGCCACAAACCATGGATAATTTATTGTCCACTGAAAATGTCATGTTACTATTATTTATTATTGTTTGTTGTTATTTATTTTAATAATTATTATTAATAGTTGTTTTTAGACTGGTACGATTGCATGACTTTGTGAGTGGGAGATCATGCCTCACAAATTTGCTTGAGTTCTTTGATGAAGTGACCAGGAATGTTGATGAGGGCAGCGCGGTAGACATAGTCTGTATGGTTTTCAGTAAGGCATTTGACAAGATTACCATTGATAGGCTGGTCTGCAAGGTTAGAATCGCATGGAATCCAGAGGGAGCTGACTAATTGGATACACAATTGGATTGATGGTAGTAAACAGAGGGTTATAGTGGAAGGATGCTCTCGACTGGAGGCCTGTGACACATGAAATGCCTCAGGGATCAGTGCTGGGCCCATTATTGTTTATTATCTATTTCAATGATATTCTTCAGAACGTACAAGGCATGATTAGTAAATTTGAAGATGACACTAAAATTGGTGGTATCATGGACAGTGAGGAAGGTTATCAGAAATTGCAGCAGGTTTTGATCAACTGGAGAAGTGGGCTGAGGAATATCTTTTGCAAACTTAGATCAATGTAGGAGGCTCATGGTGAATGGTAAGGCCTTACACAGTGTGGTTGAGCAGAGGGACCATGAAGTTCAGGTCCACGGTTCTCTGAAAGTGGAGTCACAGGTAGACATGAGCAGTGAAGAAGGCTTTTGGCTCACAGGCAGTCAACGATCAGGACATGGAGGATAGAAGTTGGTAAGTTATGTAGCAGTTATACAGGATATTGGTGACACTGCACTTGTAATGTTGTGTTCAGTTTTGGTCACGTTGCGATCAGAAGGATGTTTTTAAGTTGAAATGTGTGCAGACGGAATTTACGAAGATGTTGCCAGGACTCAATAGCATGAATTAAAGGAAGAGGTTGGACAAGCGAGAACTTATTTTCTTTGGAGCATAGGAGACTGAGGGGGATCTTATAGAAGTGTACAAGATTATGAGAGGCATGGAAAGGGTGAATGGACTGAGCCTTTTCTTTTCCAGAATTGGGGAATTGAGGACTAGAGAGCATCAATTTAAGGTGAGATGGGAAGGAATAAAAGGGAAACTGATGGAAACTGTATTACGCAGATAGTGGTACACAAAGGGAATGAGCTGTCAGCGGAAGTAGTTGAAGCATTTATATTAACGATATTTGACCGGCATTTGGACAAGTGCATCGACAGGAAAGGACGAGAAGTGACATGTGCTGAGAAAAGAGGTTAATGTGGATGGATATTTGTGTCAGCATGGACCAGTTTGGGCCAAAGGGCCTCTCTCCATGCTGTAGGACTTGATGACGCTATAAGTAGAATAGCATTTGGTTCAAACACTCATTCTTCCTTTGGTCATGGGTTTGAATAATACTTGGACAAAATTCTTTCAAGATAAATTTGCAGAGATTTTCCTTTTCAGTTTGATATGGAACAGGTGTGTGTGTGTGTGTGTGTGTGTGTGTGTGTGTGTGTGTGTGTGTGTGTGTGTGTGTGTGTGTGTGTGTGTGTGTGTGTGTGTGTGTGTGTGTGTGTGTGTGTGTTCTGCAGTGTTTTTCAAAGGGAAACATCAATGTACATATCCACGCGTCATTCTTCTTTCCATCATAATTTGAGCAACTTTGCTTTGGTCATATATATGTTGTTTTAAAAGATTAAAGAAATCTGTCTGACTTGTTCCTAACACTGACCCTGAGACACTCTGAGAACTATATCATTGGCCATATCACCAACCTAGTTATAATATTTTTTGTGGCTAGTGGACGAGTGGGTTTAGAAAAGGGAACAGCGATACAAAAACACAGGAAATTATCGACTCAGTCAGCCTAATGCTAGTGTAAAGGAGATTGTTGGAGGGGATTCTGAGGGATAGGATTTACATGCATTTAGAAAACGAGGACTTATTAGGAATAGTCAACATGGCTTTGTACGATGGAAATCATGTCTCATTAATGCGATTGATATTTTGAAAAGGTGACAAAGAAGGCACTGTGATATACATTGTTCACACAGACTTCAGCAAGGCATTTAATAAGGTTCCTCATCAAAGACAGAATACTAAGCTTAGGTCATATGGAATTCAGGAAATGTTTACCAATTGGATACAACATTGGATTGAAGGTAACGCGTTGTTTTCCAGACTGTAGGCCTTTGGGCCGGGTTGTGCTGAAAGAATCAGTGCTAAACTCAGTGCTTTTCACCATGTATATAAACAACTTGTATTTGATTATCGGAGGCATGGTTAGTAGGTTTACAGGTAACATAAAAAAGTGGGGCAATGGACAGTGATTATTTCAGAGTACAACGGCACCCTTGACAAACAAAGGGCCAAGGACTGGCAGATAGAATTTAATGCAGACATTTGTGAGGTTTTGAATTTTGGTAAATTAAAGCAGGGTAGTATAAATGTTTTTGAACAAAGAGACCTACGGATGCAGTTTCATAGTTCCTTGAAAGTGGAGTAGCAGATAGACAGAGTATTAATGTTCAGTCAGAACATTGAGTGTAGGAGATGGGGTAGCATATTACACTTCTACAGGACGTTGGTGAGGCCACTTTAAGAATACTGCGTACAATTCATTTGGCACTGCGAAAGGATGGATGTTGCTAAGCTTGAGAGGATGCAGAAAAGATTTACAAGGATTTTCTGGAACCTGAGGAATTGAGGTGCAGGACAGGATGAATAAATTGAGGTTATTCCCCCTGGACTGTTGGAGGCTGAACAGTGACTTGACAGAGGTTTATAAAATCCTGAGGACCATTTATAGTCTCAATGGCCAACATCTTTTTTTCCCAGTGTAGGGACTTCCAGAATTAGACGGCACAGGTTGATGATGATAGGGGAAAGATTTAAACGGGACCTGAGGGAAAACTTTTTTCATGCAGAGTCTGGTGGGTGCACGGAAAGTGCTGTCAGAGGAAGTGGTGAAAGCGGGTACAATTACATGTTTAAAATATATCTGGATAGAGACATAAATAGGAATGGTTCAGAGGGATATGGGCCAAATGCTGGCCAGTGGGACTAGGTCAGGTTAGGATGCCTGATCATCATGGAGAATTTGGACAAAAGGATGTGTTTCCATGCTGTATGACTGTCTTATTCTATCGCAGGGATGAGGAAAAATGCTAAAAGGGCTTTTGAATGGGAATTCTCTTCCCCAGATGTTTGTGGTGCCTCTCTGATTGCAAGTATTCACAGCTGAGTTAGTTAAAGATTTCACAGAGACTGTGTCATGGATAATGGGATACAGACAAGAAAGTGGGGCTGAAACCAAACCTGATCAGCCACAGTCTTAGTGCCAGGTGGAGAAGGTTCAAAATATCTCAGGACCCACTCCAACTCGTCAGTCCCTTGTTTCTGTGTTCCATTCAGACCCTCAAACCTGCTGTATCTGAGCAGTTGGAGGCCACTTACTGCTATCACCTGGTGCACAGAAACAGAGGAGAACATTCACTCCCTCATGACTGTCACACACGGTTTGGGAGATTTGGAAAATCTAATTGGAAAACCCAGGCTGGATATGCAAGCGGTCCGTCATTTCTCTTTACAGAGCTTCCCCTCTCGGAAACTTGTGCTTCATTTGTTGGTAGACCCAGATTCACTGTGAATACAGCCCCCATACCGCACGCAGAGGTGGCTCACGAAGTCCTCTGGGCTCCTTGACTGCAACATTCCATAACAGTCCTTCAGTAAGTAATCTAATCTAATCTATTCTAATCTCATCTAATCTTGCCTAATCTAATCAAATTTTCCAATAACAGGATGTGAGAATATCAGAAATAAAGGCAGGTCGTTCACCTCCCAAGTCTGCCTTGCCTTTCACTAAGATCATGGCTTCATAGCCCTCACCTCTCTGACACATCAAAATTCATCTCCAACCTCGATGAGCACTTCCATAGAACACAGAACAAGGAACAGTAGAGCACAGTACAGGCCCTTCGGCCCTCGATGTAATACCACCCGTTTATCCTAATCTATGATCAGACTATCCTACATGCTTCCGTTCACGTTCTTCCATATGCCTATCCAAGATTCTCTTAAGTTTCCCTCACGTAATTACCTCTACTTCCACTGCTGACAGTGCATTCCACACACCCACCACTCTCTGTCTAAAGAATCTATCTCTGATATCTCCCCACACCTTCCTCCAATTACCTTATCATTATGACCCCTTGTGATATATATCTCTGAGCTAGGAAACAGTCGCTAGCTATTCACTCTGTCTATGCCTCTCATCACCTTGCACACCTCTATCAAGTCACCTGTCATCTTTCTTTCCTCCAAAGCGAAAAGCCCTTACTCCCTCAAGCTTTCTTCATAAAACTTGTCCTCCAGTCCAGGCAACATCTTGGTAAATTTCCAGTCTAAAGCTTCTACATCCTTCCTATAATGGGTTGACCAGAACTGAACACAATATTCCAAGTGTGGTCTATCCAGAGCTCTACACAGCTTCAGCACTTGGGGAGCATATTTGAGGGATCTGTGGACACGGACTTCAAGGTCGCTCTTTTCCTTCACACTGCCAAGAATCCTGTCTTTAACCATGTATTCTGAATTCACATTCGAGCTTGCAAAGTAATTCACTTCACACTTTTGCAGTTTGAAATCCATCTGCCACTTTTCAGCCCAGCTCTGCATCCTGTCAATGTCCCGTTGCAACCTACAAAAGCCTTCCACATTCTGTACCACTACAACAACCTTTGTGTCATTGGCAAACTTACTAACCCAGTATTCCACACCCCCATTCAAGTCATTTATAGAAATACCAAAGGGTAGGGGTCCCAGAGCCGCTCCCTGCAGAACACCACTGGTCCCTTTCAGTGATCTAGCTCCCCTAACTCTGTGTAAGAGAATTTCTGACATTCACTACTCTCTGGTTGAAGCAAACATTCTCTGCTTCTACACCATGACCTATTGATATGAGCAAAAGAGGGAACACAGGGGCTTAGGTAAGAGAGACTGGCCCTGAACTCAAGGCAGTATTTGCCTGAGGATGAGATCAAGGAGCCTGAGGAAAATCACACTTAATGAGAATCGATTGTGACCTCTACACTGTTTGCAGTCATTCACGGCACAAGGGAAGATGATTGCCATTGGTGGGCATCAATTATCTCGTCCGTGGGGCATCTCTGCACGAGATCCTCAAGGTAGCTCCCTCAGCCCAGGCATCTTCTGTTTGTCAGCGGGGAATTCCTGCAGTTTGGAAGGAGGCCTTTCAGCCCATTGAGTCAAAACTTAGCAGAAGTGGGGATATTCACTGAAGTTTACATAATGTTCTGAACAAGTTGCCCCTCTTCAGCTCTTGAAGCAGTCTGTGTCCTTGTGCAACTAGACCTGGACAACATTCAAGATTGTGCTGTTAAAGTCTGGGTAACATTCATGTTACAGCACTGTACATTTCCACAGTAAAACGAGGAGCACATTCAATACTTCAATCTGGTTTCACAAGAATATGGAGAAGCCATTCAGCCCTTCAAAACTACTGGGCAAAAAGAGGGTTAGCCCATTCAGTCCCTCCTGCTGATAAAACAGGAAGAGAAGGAATCTGCTCACTCCCACACCCATTACACAGGATCCGAAAGAGACCATTTCACTCCCGGTGTCATTAAAAAGGAACAGGAAGAGGTCATTCAGCTTCCAAAGCCACTAACACAGGAACAGGAATGGGTCAGAGATGTTTTAACATTGCAAATAAAAGGAACAGGGGCTGCACAGATAGACTGCTCCACATTGATCCACATGGCTTAATTACTCATAGTACATGAGTATTACTTCAACATGGTTTTCTGGCATTCGAAATGAAGCCAAACTTTTTAAAGTATTTTCCAAATTATTGTTTTCAATCTCCATGGTATCCATGGAGGTCAGAGGCTGGTGGGGAATGACTACCTCTTTCAAAATGAAGTTATAGTATTTGCTGACAGGATGGTGCACAAAGTGACATTCAATGCAGTATCAAACACGAACTGTACATTCAAGTGTCCCGAGTTCATTCAGAGCCTGCAGCTCTCTGTCAATCGACATGGGGCTCTGCAGATACATGCAAACTATCGGAAATCAATCATCCAATGAAAAGTATGGATTTTTCATACTATTCAGCTGTTTGGGACATAATGAATGTCCGTCTATAATCATCAAGTTTCAGCTTCTTATTTTCTCAGAGCTCTACAGATTAAACACATAGTCACTGCACTCACTCCTCATGGTTCCGTCATGGCAGGGTTTAGTCTGGCAAAACTCCTTTGCGCTGTCTCGGTGATAAAGAGATCATTATCTATAAAGCAGACCGAACAAATACTTTCTCAACAAAACACGACCAATGGAAAATATGCTCTAACTCTGGTGCTTCAATCATTTTGCATGAAGAGCCACATATCACTTACTTCCTGCCCCATAAGAATTCTGTTTGCAAATTATGGCCAAGGACATCCAGGTCCTTTTCAACAATAGCACTTCCCAACCTCTCATCATTTAATAAGTGTACGTGATGGTATTTGTTGTTCCCATCTGAATCATCTTTATACCTTGTGAGCAGCTATTGCCCAAAGACTGATCCTGCTGCCGCCCATCAATCCTTCAGTCCACAGAAAAAAAAAAGTATTCTTCTCGTATCTCAATTACCAATTTTTAATCCATATGGTATATATTCCATCCCTACATACCCATGGATTCTCACATTCCCCACTCACTTGTATTCACTCAGGTCAAGCGTCTTCTAAATGCTCAAATAGTCCACTCTCATTGATTCTTAATTGTCGATGGCACAATGCACAATCTCCACAAAAAAGTTTATCAACGATCATTTCCCTTTCCCGAATCTTTACCAAATCATAACATTATTTTCCAAGTGTCTAGTTGTCACATTCCTTATAAAAGGTTCCAATGATTTTTTTTCTCACAGCTAGCATCAAGCTATTTAGTTTTATGTTATCCCTCTCCGTCCTGTTTTAAATATTTAAGTTTCCAATTGCTGCTTTCCAGGCTGCAGGATCCTTTCCAGAATCTATCCAGCCTTGAACAATAATCAATATTTTTTTCAATAGTTCTGTTTTCATCTCTTCAAGACTTTGGGAAGTAACTCATCAGATGCAGCAACTTATGAAACTTCAGTTCAATTAGATTTCCAAAAGGATAACCTGCATTAATTCTAATTTCCTGCATTTCCTCATTTTCACGAGTCCACCTTCTCTCTCGTATTTCTGGAAGTTGGTTTCTGTACCTTCACCTTTCGAGATGGAAACAATGCATTCCTCTCAGCAGGCAGGTGGCTTCTGTCAGCTCGTTATACATCGGAGGACTACACTTCAGAGATGGTGGATACATTACCCATTCCTTCCTGGAAAGTTCCAGAATTAAAACAGGTAAATTCATAGTGAGAGTCAGCACAGCCCTGTCCCTGGTCTGAGGCTACAGGTTATACTGAAGGAAGGATACAGTTCAGTGAGCACATCACGTTTGAAACAAGCTGGTTTCACACTTTACAGCTGAATGGGTCCAGCTTAGGCAAATGTTCCTGGAAATCCCAGGAAGGAAAGTGCAGTGCTTTGCTCCTCCTTGTTTACAGAGCTTCCCTTCTATGTTGTCTTCGCTCCATTTGTTTACCATGGACCCAGACACGCTGTAAATGCAGTGTCCAGATTGCGATCACCAGACCCTCGGGTCTCCCTGAATGAACTCAGCAGCTGACAAAAAAAACCTGAAAACACCATCCACAGAAACTCCACTGACTTTCTAATGACAGCAGCAAGTCAATGCCCCACGCACATGGTGCACCCATTCAGTGTTGAAAATGCCTCCCTCTCCTCATTTTCTCTTCCTGGCTGAGAAAGCCATAGCATCTCTGTAAAGCCCCACAGTAACAGTTCCTCTCTCCAAAGAAGCAGCTGACTCTGTAACATTTCCTTCTTCTGTATCTCAGCAACTGTAAGTGCAGCACCAGTACTGCCAATGGAATAGGTCATCACAGTCAGAGAAGAGAGACGGAGGGAACATAACTTACTTTAATCAGGGACATACCTAAATGGACATGATATTCGGGAATATTGGAAAGTCATGAATGTTAGAATAACTTGTCATTCTATTTTCCTTCCAGTCCATCATCAGCAATCCTTTTGTTTTCTTTTCCTTTCTCTCTCTCTCTCTCTCTGGACACTGGATAATTTTATTTCAGATCTCGATTATCCACAGTTCCTTGGTATATTTCACCTTTAATGTTGTTGTTTCATGGTATGTCAGCATCATTGGCAAAGGCAGCATGTGTTGTCCATCCTAATTCCCCTTGGCTGTGAGGCCATTTGTCAAGACAACATGGAGCCAACCATTTTATTGTGGAACTGAAGTCGTCCTTAATCCAGACCGGGCAATAATGTTAGGTTTTTTGACCAAAGGCTATCAGTGAAATATTAAAAGAAATCCCGATTGTTTATTTTTTCCATCAGTGAAATTTCATTCAAATTTTGTCATTCGACTTTATGTTCAGTCATCGGCTGTGGTAGGATTTCAAACAAAGCCATTATACTCATTGCCTCTGAATTACACGTGCAGTGACATTATGAATCTCATACGAGTACCGGTTGTGGGGTACCTGTAGTGACGGCAACAAGTTTGTGGTCAAAATATTTGTCACTGGTAAAGAGGTCAGAATACAACGGGAGCCATAAATTCTGAAGTTAACAAAGGGCTAGATGATGTTTAATTCAGCAACAGCATTGAGGTAGAGGTTGGGACTAGGGATATTATCGAGTTGGGTGTGGGCAGATTCGATGACGGAAAGAATATCGAGACATAAAACAGTTTACGGCAAAAGTCAGGTTGAGGTTGTGAACAGTCATGTTCCTTCTACGATTTTTATGAGTGAAGAGTCTGAAATTAATTTAAAGGAAGTGGAGTTTGTGACTGAAACTGAATAAAATACTCTACGTCTTTGCAAAATATAAATAACAAAATTAGCAATGATTTTCACCATAGTTTATAGAATTGATAGGGATAGACTTTCCAGGAGCACCAATAATAGCGAGGAGGGGGTAGTAACCGGCTTGAATAATCCTCAGTACGGCTTCGATCCGCAACTCTAACGATGGCCAATCCTGAGAAAGCCAGTAAAGACCCAAACTCCTGTTCATTGTAGTGATATTCTAATGTAATATTCTCAGATTCGGATCCATTGCTGGAACATTTCAGTCTATTGCTCTGATTCACTTCCTCTCCTTCTCTCTGGAGCTATTGATCCCTATCGTGTTGAGGATCACGCTACCCCTGATACTACGGGGCAACAGGTTCAAAGAAGCCCCTTAATTTTGGAAGAGGGAAACTCTCCAGTGACACAGATAGGGTCCATGGAGACTGATATCAATCATAGTCACTGAACAAACAGCTCCAGTTAACCCACTTCACTGCATCCTGTATAGTTCACAATAATACTTAGTCTGGGTGGGGTATTGACATCGCTGACTATTGGGTGAATGGCACATCTCCAGTTATAAAGTTCGAGGTGACGGAGTGAGATGATGCTTTCTCTTCACAAGCTCAATGACTCTACTGTGTTTTGGCAAGATAGGAATTACTGGGTTCCCGAGACCGTCTGTGACTGATCACCAGGCCTGCGGCATGCTTCCGTTTTGTTTATTTATGTTTAACTTTGACATTCATCTTACCATCATTTAACGGTTTCGGAGGGGTTAGGCATTTTTGAGAGGCTCCTGCAGTGCCATAGACAGCGTAAGTACAATCCATTCCTTGTGGTCCTTGAAGCTGCAGCCTGGTCCTGTGGAGTGATGGCCAAGCTCTCACTCCAGGAAGCAGGAATCTTAGTTTTACCATTTTCCAGTTATTGGTGGGGTCTCAGCAGGGTTGGAAGGCAGGAAATCTCTCCCGGCTGCTGCACTCTCTCTCTGAGATTTGTCTCAGAATTGTCTTTTGATGTTCGTTCCTATTGGTTGGAGAAATGCATGTGAGACAATCTGTTTCCTGAATTTGTTTTGTGAAAAGCGGGTGTTTATAGGATGTTGCCATTTTGGAGTAGTTAATGTATAGTGGTTAAATAATCTATTATTCTGTTATGTTTTCCAATAGAATTAAGTTATTACAAGTTGCTCTTGTTTTTGTTGTATTTTATCGACAGTGTTTGAATGTATTGTATTTTGATGAATGTTGACTATTTTGACCAAGCGATTTGCATCTGAAACAGAGCACCTCATACTTTCCTTTAAAATAAGAAAACTTCCCAGTTGACACGACCCTCATCATATATTTTCAGGTACGTCTGCTCATGTGCATCGCAAGAAGGACAGATATTCATGTTTTAATGGGTTAATGGATTAATGGATAACATGTTGCAGAAATACAGGGTTTAACAGCAGACTGCGCCGAGCTGGAGGAGTGATAGCTTGATAAGGAATTATACCAGATACTCAATCCACTTCACAGATCCAGCCCAGACACGTATAAACCTAGATGAGATACCTGCTCAGCCCGGAGCACTGTGCAGACCAGGCTCAGTTCAACATAGCAATCTGTTCAGGATGGAATACTGCGTATGTCTCACCAGGCCACTGGCTATCTGTCCAACATGGGGACCAGCACAGGCACACTGGGGCATTGATTCAGTAACCCAGATGAAACGGTCTGTCCAGCATTGGATGATATGCATCCCACACCAGTGTCTTGCTTTATAAGCAGGTTTCTGTTCAGTATGGATAGCTGTACAGTGACAAGCAGTGAATTGGTCTGTAAACCGGGAGCAGTTACCCTCCCAACATGTAGAGCTGTGCACAGCACCCCAGTGCATTGTTCAGTAACACTGTGTTAGATCACTGACCAGCGTGGGGAAACTTGCAGACCGTACTGGAAGTGAAAGGATGTGAAGCTCCCATCCATTTACAGCTCCATATCTCCATTGTGTCATGACAACGGGTGCTGTGGGTATGAAAATCACTGCCAGAGAGAGATGGTGGGGAAATCAGTTTAAAAAACAACAAACAAAAGAATTTTGGGAAAAAGAGAGAGGGGGATTGAGAGAATATTTCATTGAGGATCACACGTTTCAGCATGCTGATATGAAGTTATTTCGACAGTACCCTGCAACATGAGCCAGTATTCCCAGGATTGATGGGTGAACTGGATATTGGTGTGAATTAAGATGATGGACAGTTATGAATGAGCATTTTTTTCTGCAGCCCTGTAACTGAAAGTGGGCACAGCAGAGTCCATGACTCATTGGGCTGAATATAACAATAATTTATCTTTGTGTGATTTTCAATCAATGTGACAGATGGGTTGTCTGCAAGAGGCTGAGCTAGTTTCCTGGTACTATCATATTGAACTTACCTCATTAACTACCCAGTCACCCCATGGTGTCCCTGTCATTCAATGCCAGCCCGATCTCACCGATTATGGCTTGAGTTCCTCACCACCGTCCGGGTACCCCGATAGTCCGTTATCCCTGGCACTGGTGCCAACTTTAAAAGCTAATGGGCACACAATTGAGCTCTCTCCATTTGGAGCTGCCCTGCACAGTTTACCCTGACATGGCAGATATGGGTCAATTACACAGCGGTTTGTTCACCGGGGCATGGAGGTCCTGGTGGAAGTGCGAGTATATTTTTTTTCCCAGCGGGAGCCACACCACAAGACCCACCAAGCATGGCCTGAGCTGACCAACCAGCTCAGTGCAGTATCTGCTGTCTGAAGAAATGTTCAGCAATATAGGACAAGATTCAATAACCTTCCCCACTCTGTCAGGATAAGGGCACCGTATTCTCCCTGCTCCTTCACACTTAATGTATATCAGTTATAGCACCGACACCCGAACACGATTCATGGTCCACAACTCTCACTACTGCATGCAAAGCCTTGTCTCTCTCTCTCTCTCTCTCTCTCTCTCTCTCTCTCTCTCGTCTTCCCAATACTCCCATGTGTTAATAGAATATTCTGAAGAATGCTGATTTTGGAATGTTCAAGTCAGTGTTCCAAATAATTCCCATTTTCAGAAAAATATCAATGTCCCAGGATGTAACACAATAGGGGAAGACACAAAGTTGTACAGTTTTAAAATCGCATGCAATTCAAATCCACCACGAGGCCATTCAGCCCTTCAAATGTATTGTAGCATTTAAGAAGTTCCATGTTACATGAACTTTCAGTCATTCAACCCCCTGGGTTCCTGTCACTGAGCAGACAGCATTCAGGCACTTTTACCCCGGTTTTCTTCAAGCGCCTACTCGAGGGCATTTCCCAAGGGGACACATTCTCCCAACAATATATATCATCCGCATTCTCCATCTACGTAATGGTAAGCACATTTTACACAGAGCAATCAGAAGTCTACACTCATTTTATGGTTATCGATATCCAATCACAATTAGTAATTCTGGTTATTTCATTTGTCTCACCTTATCGTACACAGTCAAAGATGGTTTTGAAATACTTGTCTCATCATAAAATACAATTTCTAGCAGAGAACGTTTTTACCCTCAGTCGTCATTATGACCGTTTTTCTGAATTGTACCGTTTTACTTGTTACGAAAGTTTCTCTTGCCCTTTGCCTGTGACTCTTTCTGTCTGCATCAGGTACACTGTCTCCCACTCAGTTGGCTGGGCGGCTGGTTTGCAATGAAGATGGAGGCCAACAGCACCGGTTCAATTCACCACACTGGCAGAGGTTACCTGATGGGGACGTTCTCTCACCCACAGCCCATCACCCGAGGCTGATGACCCTCAGCTTAAACGACCACAAGTGTCTCTCACTAATGACAGAGCAGCTCTATGGTCCTTGGAACTCTGTTCTATCACTGTTAGCATTTTAAAATGTTTTCTAGATTACCACTTCGCTCTGCCGGATGGTCTGAAGCAGTGTCGTTTTGTACCACTGTCAACATTTCACCATGCTGCACATCCCTGCCCATTCCTTGATAATCCTTGACTCTGTTGTTACTTATGAACCTTCTGTCTGTGCCTCAAAAATATTCAATATCTCTGCCTCCAACGGTCTGCGGGGAAGAGAGTTCCAAAAACAAATAGCACTGAGAAAACAAAAAAATCCTCACCTGGGGTGTGAGGTTATTGTTTTGTCTACTTCATCGAGAGTGGATATAATTACATTGGAAGCAGTTCATAGATGTTTCAGTTCATGTTTCCAGGGATGAAGGCCTTATATTATGGTTACTCATAGAAAAAGAGGTGATCTTATGAAACATACAAGACCTTCAGCAGCGTGTATCAGGTAGATATCCACCGGGTATTTGTATAGTCCAAACGTCTTGATATAGTTATAGAACCTCAATCAAATCCACACTGACCCAGCGAACAGCATCCCAGCCAGACCTGCCCCCCATCCTATCCATGTAACCCTGCATTTTGCATGGCTAACTCACATCCCTGGGCACTATGGGCAAATTAGCATGGCCAATCCACTCTAGGCTGCACATTTTTGGACTGTGGGAGGAAACTGAAACACTGGGAGGAAACCCATACAGACACGGGGAGAATGTTCAAACTCCACATACAGGACCCCCGAGGTTGGAATTGAACCAAGCTCCTTGGTGATGTGAGGCAGCAGTACGAAACACAGATCCACCATGCTCCTCCGTTAGTTATATTAGTTACTTGCGTCTGACTAAAGACATCTGCTTGACTTGTTCTTATCACTGAACCTGACCCAGTCTAAGACTTTTATCATCGGCCATATCACCAACCTGGTCACATTTAAAATGTGATGTGAGTAGTGAAGGAGTGGGTCTAGAAAAGGAAACAGTGTCACCCTCCAACCGCAGTCAGAACAGGAGTGAAGAGAAATTCACAAAGTGGGAATTTATTCACGTAGGAATTCTCCTTCCCAGAAGTTTGGGATGGCTGAATATTTATATTATATCGAGGCTAGCTTCATCTGATTTTCCATAGACAGGTGAATCAGGGATAAAGGTGCATGGAGAGCAAAGTGCAGCTGGGACCACAATCAGATGAGCCAGGATCTTATTAACTGGTGGAGTAGTGTCAAAGGGCCGAATGTCCCACTCGTGTCCCTCAGCACTATGTTCTGATGTTCCATTCAGTCCTTCGGACCTGCTACACAGGGGCAGATTGAGGCCACCCTGATGGTTAGATGTAGTTTGGGAAATGTAATTGGAAAATCCAGGATGAGCCAGGAATTGACCCTCACCCCAATCCCTTTTTTCAGGCTTCCCGTCTCTGTAACTTCTGCTCCAGATGTGGGTCATGTTACACATCCAATTTCGCTGTGAATACAGCCCTGTACCCGCATCCAGCGTTAGCTCAACGAAATCCTCTGCTCTCCCTTAATGCAACATTGTATAACACCATTTTCAGGAAAATAACCAATTATTTTCCTGAAGAATAACGTAAGAATGTAAGAAATAGAAACAGGAGCAGGCTATTCGGCCCCTCAAGCCTGCACTGTCATTTAATAAGAACATGGCTGATCTACTTCAGGGCTCAACTCCACTTTCCTGCTAACCCCTTGTATCCCTCAATTCGCTGATATGTCAAAACCCAATCCAGCCAGTCTGTAAATACATTCAGTGACCCAGTCTCCACAACCTCTGGGTTAGGGAATTCCAGACATTCACTACCTTCTGAAAGAAGCCGTTTCTTTGCATTTCAGTTTGAAATCGATATCCCTTATTCTGTACCTAAAACCCTGAGTTCGACTCTCTGCCCTGGAATGGATCCACATCCTCGAAATCTACCTTGTCAAGCCCCCTCTGCATCTTGTCCATTTCAGTAATATCATCCACATTTATTTCAACCACAATGAATAAACGCCTCAACATTTTAGATGTACTCAATAATTCAACCTTTTCATTCCAGGAACCCGCCTCATGAACCAACCTAGTTACTTGCTGCATCAGCATGCTGATGTTATGTTTCAGACACCAAAACAATCCCATCTCTTTGCACTTTTCCTTTTGTGAGTGTCCTCTCCATTAAATAATAACCTGCCTTTTGGTTCTCAGTGTAATCCTCAAACTCGGATATATATTGCCCTCAGCTCCGGCTTTCAGTATAGATTGTAACTAAATCTTGTCATCGGACTAATATTTGTGATACTCCAGCAGATATACTTCATCAGGAATATCCATTAGCCCTGACAGTCCGATTTCTATTTGTTAACCAACCGTCATCCCGTGCTAATACATTAGCTGTCAATTTATGAGCTTCTGTCTTGTGTAACAAGTTTAATTTCGTGAAACCTTATGAAAAATCTCGAGAAAGCTTCGTGTCTACCAGATCCCCTTTATCATGTCCACTTGTTACATTCTCAGGGATCTCCAGAAAAAAAAACTTTGCATGATTTAACAGGCAAAATATAGGTCGCCTTTCACGAAACTATGTTGACTTTGAGTGAAGCTTTTCTAAACGCCCTGCAATTCCTTCCTTAATAATAGACTCTAGTAGGTTCCCAACAATAATTTTGAGGCTAAATGGTTACTGCTTTCAGTCTCGCTGTTTTCTTCAAAACAGGCGCCACATTGTAGGGTCTCTAATTTCACTGGAACATTCCTGCAATCCAAAGAGTCATGAAATATTTCTCACAGTAACACCAGTCACTCTATAATCGCTGCTTTTAAAACCAACTGTGAATTACTGCTGACCTGCGTACCCTTACTCTTATCTGTTTATTAAAAAGCCTTGTTCCTTTTATTAGAGGCAGTTCAAGAACTTCCCTCCTATTGCTATTTTGATTATATAATTGAAATACTTACAGTGCCTTCTAATGTGAGGAATGATATAAAATTCTGGTGTAAATTATCTGTCTGTTCTCTCTTGGCATACCCTCCAAACGTCCTCAATATATTTTCCTGACTTCATTTCTACCAAAGGGCATACATTCATCTTGAACTTTCTTCATATACACAGAAGAGTTTGCGCTGCTTGCTATTATATTTCTTGCCAGTATGCTTACATCATATCTTTTCTCCCTTTTCCCTCACTTTCTAGATTCATACAGTCATATCGCGCACAAACAGACCCTTCGGTCCAACTTGTCCATGCTGACCAGGTTTTCCAAACTAAACACGTCCCATCTGCTTGCATTTGGCCCATATGCTACTGAACGGTTCCCATTCATATGTTTGTCCAAATGTCTTTGAAGTGTTGTAGCTGTACTTGCATCTTCCTCTGGAAGCTCATTCCACAAGCAAATTACCCTCTGTGAGAAACCGTTGTCCATTTGTCCCTTTTAAATTTCCTCCTTTTAACCTTAAAGCTACGTCATCTATGTCTGGACTCTCCTATCCTCTCAAAAAGACCTTGGCTATTCACCCTATCCATTCCTCCCTTGATATTAAAACTTCTAGAATGTCACCTCTCAACACTCTAGCTTCAAGAGCAAACATTTAAAGATAAGCACTTCAAATTTATAACAGTATTAAAAATGACAGGTAAACAACACTCAGCCCAAACTTCATACTGTGATTTGTTTTTCTCCATGTTACAATAAGAAGGCAGCTTGCAACTCTTACTAGTGCTCGTAAGACGTCAAGCAAACAAATTCCTTTGTTCAAAGGGGATGATGATCTCTACAGGGAAAACGTATCGCTGGCCAGTTCTATGTAAATAAAAAGGGATTCTTGTACCATACGGTCAGCATGCACCTTTAGCAGAGTGAGATGAAGGCTGAGTGTACTTGTTGGATTTAGGATCACAATGTGAATTCAGTGCAAAGGGAGAGAGGTGTTTTCAATACGGTTTACTCCAAGAATGAAACTTTCCAGAATGAGATGTGAGTGGGAGGTCTAAAACAGCATGAATGAAGAGGCAGAGCCACACTCAGACCAGAGGCAAGGCGGCAGCACAAAACGCAGATGAATGCTAGTGCAGGGAAGGTAGACTGCATCAAAGAGCTTCAGGTGAAGTGGGGAGGGACCATCATGTGAGAGAATGTGCTCTGTAATTGGAGATGGAGAACCTGAAATCAGGAAGGGGAGAGGAGCAGGGAAGAGGATGGAACAGCAATGGCAGGGGTTTCTGGGGGGAATTCAGGAAGCACAGCTGAAAGTCATGCCCAGGATCTGCTTATGATCCCTGAAATAAACATCCTAAATCTGGCACTACACTAAAGCTCATCATAGTATCCTTGTCAACCATGGGTGGTACATCTTCTAATCGAGTCCTTTTATTTGAACAGAAACAACAATTTTTGAGCATTATTGGATATTTGCTTGAATGTCTGCCCAGGTATACCCACTGACCTTCCTCTGGGTCTACTTGCACATCCCGCTTCAGATCAGATGTGAGACAGAATGCCTCAATGTAGATGTCTGGTTCTTTTCAATCATTCAGGGGGGACTTCTGCATGTAGCTGTACACATGATCAGCGGAGGCTGATTCCATTCTCCCAGTTTCTCCATCTCTGTTGTTTCTGTTTGATGATGCCACATTCCAGTGAACTCCCTGTGACGTGACTTCCTTTTCCTTCAAATCAGAAATCCGCTAATTCCGGTTGACAGGGCCTTCAGCTGTGACTATCCCATCTCCCACGCTTCTGCCCTCACTCTGTCCCCTCCTTCCCAGAACAATGATAGACCTCCCCTCGTCCTCACTTCTATTGTACTGGAATCCACATTCACTGAATCATATTCCGCCACTTCCACCATCTCCAATGGGACAGCACCATCAAACACATCTTTCCCTCGCGACCACTGACAACATTTCATAGGAATCATTTCTTCTGTGACACCGTCCATCATCCCGAACACTTCCCCACACCCCCATGACACCTTCCCATGCAATTACAGAAGCTGCAACACTTGCTCATTCACCTTTCCCCCCTCACTGTCCAAGACCTCAAACATACCTTCCTGGTGAAGTAGCATTTCACTTTTACTCTTTCAATCCGGTCTCCTGTCATTGCTGCTCAAAATGCTGTCTCCTGTACACTGGGGAGACCAAACAGAGACTGGTTCGAGGACCACTTTCACTCTGTCTGTAGGAATAACCCTGACTACTCGCATTGCTTCTCATTTCAATAACCGACCTTGCGCTCATCCTAACATTTGGGTCCTGAGCTGCTGCAATGTTCCAGTGAAGCACTACCCAAGCTGAAGTAACACCTCACTTTACACTTTGATGTGTCACAGCCTGCAGGAATCAATACACAATTCCAAATTCACAGCCTGACTCTATTATGGCTGTTCTCCATTTTTCATATGTTCTACTTCCTGGCCTCCCAATGATCTCATCTGTGTCTTTTTTTATCCTGCACTCAATAGAGACAATCCATTTCTGCCATCCACACTTTAATTTACACCGACTTTATATCTGTTTCTCTTTCACCAAAAATAAAAGCCCATCCCTCTGTGCCATTGCGTCTCCACATGCTCTGTTTACTATCATCCTTCGTCCACTTTTGCCAAGGCAGTAAGCAGCCCTTTCCAGTTCTGAACAAGGGACACGCTGGACTTGAAACATTATCTCTGTTTCTCTGTTTCCACAGATGCTGACAGACCTGCTGAGTTTCTCCAGACATTTCTGGTTTTGAACATGTTCAAAGGTATATGTCAAAGCTGCTCAAATGTCCTGATCCAGTTGGATTGCCGTACACTGGGAAGTGAAAAATAACAAAAGATGCACAAATATCTTGGTTCTGAAACTACATAAGACTGGAATCATTTACACAACAGAGTCCATATAAGAAGCCATGGAGAGAACAGAGTGAAACACATTCAATTTAAACACCGAAAATGGCATAACTGCAAGGGAAAACGTTCAGATGAATGTTAGAATTAGAATCGCAACAGTATGGAAACAGGCCCTTCAGCCCAACAAATCCACACCGATCCTCTGAAGAGTAAACCAAGCACACCCATTTTCTTATCCTATATTTACCCCTGACTAGTGCACCTAAACAGGAAATTTTTGGTTTGTGGGAGGGAACCAAAGCACTCAGAAGAATCCCACAGGGAGAATGCACAAGTCCCACAAAGACGATCGCTGGAGGATGGAATCGAACCTGGGTCCATAACGCTGTGAGGCAGCAGCACTCAACACTGAGCCATGGCGCTACCTCACGGAATATGTTTTGGAGTTTTGACAAACATGACAAGTAAGACGTATGACACAATAAACAAACGCTCAGAGGAATGAGAATATGAAAATGGAAGTGCTACCACATCAGAAACCAGAGTAGATCACGGGGTACGGGTCAATGGGTCTCAGTATGAATTGGGCGATAGACAGCAGAATTGCATTGCAGAAACTGCAGCTCAAACCCGGGAATTCATGTAATAGTGTAGATCACAGTTGGACAGAAGGAAAATTGTACTGAGTTACAATCTGTAAATTTTTGCCCAGGATAATTCCTCAGTCCATAATTCCCATTAAGCTGAATGATGTTTCAGTCACGAGTGTAAGTGAACATACCAGGGTCAGAACCGTGTTTACCTAAAACTGATAACAAATCATTTAAAGCTACCACACTTGACTGCTCACTTACATTGCAAACAGCAGGACTAACATCTGACAGACAGGACGAAATGATTACAAAGCAAACAGATCAGATCGAAGCTCTGCAGTCCTGCCACAGCCAGTTAGAAATGGAGTTGAACTATGAAACAAATGACGAAAGAAGAGGACTCCACAAATATTGTTTTAAAAAAATGTTCAATGGGATTAGTGTGTCGCTGGGTAGGTCATCATTTGATGACAGGTGGGTAGTTAAGAGTCAAACACATTGCTGTGGGTCTGGAGGTACATGTAGGCCAGAGCAGGAATGAATGGCAGCTTCCTTCCCGAAATGGCATCTGCGAACAAGATGGGTTTCTCTCCCAATCAGCAACTGTTTCACGATCATCATTCGACTCTTAATTCCAAACATTTATTGGATTTGAATTCCAACATTTGCATTGGCAGAATTTGAACTCAGGTCAAATGAGCATTTCCTGGGTTGCTAGACTAACAGCTCAATATCACTAGGTTACTACTTTGCCATTCCCCGAAAGAATGGAACTTTGCTGCACATCAGTGTAAAAGACAGTATGCAATGTCTGCACCACCCTCAGCCAGAAGTGTTCCTTAGATGATGCCCACAGAATCATAGATGCCAGTCTCCAACCAATTCAGTTCGCTGCACCTGACATGAAGAAACAGCTGAACGCAGTAGGTACGAAAAAGGTAATGGGCCCTGACACCATTCCTGCAATAGGACTGAAGATTTGTGCTGCACAACAAGCCGTGTCCCTGGGGAAACTGTTTCATTCCAGCTCCAACTCTGACATCTCCCTGGCAACGTGGAAAATTCCTCAACTATGTCCAGTCCCTTAAGAGAAGAATAATTACAATCTGACCATTTACCACCTCCTCAGTCCAATCACAATAGACAAAATGGTGTGAGTTATTTTTGACAGAGCTGTCAAGCAGCACAGAAATTATCTGTTCAGTGTGGTTTCTGATTGGTCCCCATATGGAGATGGTGCTGTTGTGGAAATGTCACTAGATTACTGATGCAGACCAGGCTAATGCCCTGCCAGCTGGTGGAAGTTAAAATCAACTAATAAGATATCGAAATCTAAGATCTGCTCTCAGTAACAGTGACCTTGAAGCCAATGTCGATTGTAAACACCAATTGCCTTCCCAATGTACTTGCAGGCAGTGAATCTCCCCTGATTTCCTGTTCTGGCCTAAAAGTGCCTCCAGACAAGAGGTATGTGGCAAACTCTTCAACGGTCTCTAAAATGCCAAGCAAGACATTCTATTGTATCAAACTGTTCCGAGCCCTTAATGGATAAAATTGGACAGAACACCCAGTACTGAGAGCTTCTGACACATTTACAGAGTTTTCCCACAGACTGCACAGAAACATCGGGAAAGGAGTAGGTCATTCAACACATTGAGCCTCCCCCATTCTAGCCTTTGGTCTAACATCTCTTCATTTTTTTTCACGAACACTGCATACTGTATATCCTTTGAACTGATTAATTGTTGGAACAATATGAATTAGGAACTTCGGTCCATCAATTTTGCTTTCCCATTCAATATAACGATGGTTGATCCTTTATCTCCACACCAAACTCCTGCTGCAATCTTTCCCTTTCGTGTTAAGAAATACATAACGAAATTCAGTGCATTGGCTTCCACAGGCTTGTGTGATACAGAGTTCCCAGATTCACCGGTCTGTGAGTGTAGATATTTATTCTCATCTCAATGCAGAGTTCCCTGACTGTACCTAATACTGTGGCCTCTTGTTTAGAACGTTCCAGCCAGGTGAATTATCATCCCTGCTTCCAATATATCTCGCCATGTCAGAGTATTATATATCTCACTGAGATCTCCACTCATTTTCCTAAACTACATGGAATACAGACTCAGTCGTCCCAAACTCTGCTCCCACAACAAGTTTGTCGTCCTAGAGATCAGTCTGGTCATTCTTTGTTGCTCTCCCTCAATGTCAGGTTTGTCCTTTATTAGGTAAGGAGACCAAAACTGCACACAATACTGCACAATGTTCGAGATGGGGTCTCACCAAGGTCATGTACAGCTGTAATAAGATACCTTTATTCCTGGTCTCAAAGTCCCCGGAAATGAAGGTCAACACATCGTTTACCTTCCTCACTGCTTTCAGTTGCTCCAATAATGCTTTCAGTGACTGGTGTACAGGGAGGTCCAGATCCTTTTCAATGTTACATATACCCACTTGGTGGGTCTATTTACACGGGGCAGCGTGCCAGTGCCAATTCTAGTATTGACGTCTGGCTTCAGAATTCACTGCCATGAATGGACCTCAGACTTCGGTGAATAAGTCAACAAAAGAATTCACGTTAGTATCTTCACAGATCAACATTTTCACATCAATTCCTTTTGAAATGCTAGCCTGATATTATATTTTTCCAGCCAAAATGTTCAGTGTTACGTCCATCCATATTGCTGTTCATCTGCCACGTATTTGCCCTTTCCTTTCACGTTTCTCAATTACCTTGAACTTCTTTACATCCGCCTCACCCAATCAATTCTAAGTTTGGTGCCATCAGCAGATTTTGAAACATTGCATTTAGTACCCTCGAGCAGATGTTTAATCTGCTTCCTGAATAAATGGGTGCCAAACATCAATTCCGGGATCATCCTGCTCGTAATTGCTTTCCACTCCAAAAAAAAGGAACTGCTTATTCTGACTCAGTTTTTCTTTCAGCTCTCTACCATTCTCAACCCATGCCAGTATATTAGATCTCAGTGTTGCACACTGTTATGGGCCAGGACAGACCACCTCAAGTCATTTCAAGAAAGTAGTGCAAACTCAAACCTTGCTTGTTGCCTTAAGCAGGTGTTAAGGCAAATATTCCAGGAGTGACGCAGCTGGTCAAGCCAATTAGTTTTAAATAAAATAGGATTTATTTTCAAGGTTACGAATGAAACACAAACAGAAGAGAATAGCATGCAGAATAACAACCTATCCGAAAATCCAACAGATTATCCTAACTTAATGATGTTAGCAAATTAAATTCATAAGTAGAGGGTACATGGGAAGAGCAAGAACTGACTTTCAATCCAGCCTACAAAAATGTGGGGCATTACTGTGTAACATGATTAAGGATGACAATACCAAGAGACAGCAATTAGAAGCCATATCCATGCTACTCGTTCCACAGTAAGTAGAACTAAAGTGACTATTCCCAGCTTTTGTCATTTTAAAGTTCTATAAATAAATATTTAAAAATATTAAAAGTTGGCTACTCAACTAACCTTCCAGGTGAAGCTTTCTGGTCTTCAGTCTCACTCCATTTCTCAACTGAGAATCTGAAAATGGTTGCAAGCCATTGGGTGGTACTGTGGCACAGTGGTTAGCACTGCTGCCTCACAGCGCCAGGAGACCCGAGTTCAATTCCTGTCTCAATCAACTGTCTGTGTGGAGTTTGCACATTCTCCCCGTGTCTGTGTAGGTTTCCTCCGAGTGCTCCGGTTTCCTCGCACAGTCCAAAAATGCGCTGGTTAGCTGAATTGGCCATGCTAAATTGCGCGAGAGTGAATCTCCTCTGCACCACCTCCACTGCCAGTACATCGCTTTGCAAGTCAGGAGGCCAAATCTGCTCCCAATACTCCAAGTATGACCACATCATCACCCTGTACAGCTGCAACATAACCTTCCTGCTTTTCAATTCAACCCCTTTCGCAATGAAGAACAAAATACCATTTACCTTCCTAATTACTTGATGTACCTGCAGATCAACCATCTGTGATTCATGCACAAGGACACCCAGGTCCCTCTGTATAGCAGCAGGCTGCATCTTTTTACAATTCAAGCAATAATCCTTTTTACTGGTACTCCTAACAAAATAAATTACTTCATATTTATTAACATTGTATTCCATCTGCCACACCTTTACCTATTCATGCAATGTAACTATTTTCCTCTGCAAAGTTTCACAGTACTCTGCACACTTTACTCTGCCGCTCATGTTCGTGCCATCTGCAAACTTTGACCAACCTCACATGCTCCCAACTCCACATCGTCTGTATAAATTTTGAATAATTACAACCCCAACACTGATCCCTGAGGCACACCACTCAGCATTGATTGCCAGCCAGGATAGCACTCATTTATACCCACTCTTTGCTTCCCGTAGGTCAACCAATCTTTTATCCATGCTAATACCTCAGCCGTAACACCATCCATTTTTATCTTATGTGGTGTATCTATGTTTCAAACCCTTTTTGAAACATAGATACACCACATCCACTGCGGCCTCTTTGTCTATCTTGCTCGTAATGTCTTTGTAGATTTCTAAAAGACTTGTTAAGCATAATCTGCCCTTCATGCATCCTCGCTGCATCTGTGCAATGGGCCGATTTCTATCAAAATGCCTTGATATTTCTTCCTTGATAATGCAGTCAAGGCATCTTCCCCACTACTCTGATTAAGTTAACTAGTTTATAATTCCCCAACTTTTATCTACCTGCCTTTTTTAACAATGGGATCCCATTTGCTGTTTTTCAATCTGCTGGGACTGCCCCAAAGTTCAGCACATTTTAGAAAATTACTACAAGCGCACTTGTTATTTCTCCCGCTATCTTTTTAGTAACCTGGAATACATTCCATCAGGGCTAGGAGATTCGTATACCCTTAGCTCCATTAGCTTGCCCAACACTACCTCCTCTGTAATAATGATTGTTCACAAGTCCTCACCTACCTTCATCTCTTTGGTAAAAACAGGTACTGCAGATGCTGGAAACCAGATTCTAGAGTGGTGCTGGTAAAGCACAACAGTTCAGAACATTCGTGATGAAAAGCTTTTGCTCGAAACGTCGATTTTTCTGCTCCTCAGATGCTGCCTGTACTGCTGTGCTTTACCAACACCACTCTAATCTAGAATCTTCATCTCTTCGTCAATCACTGGCATGTTATTAGTGTCGTTCACTCTGAAGACTGATACAAAATACCTGTTCAATGCCTCATACATTTCATCATATCCTATAACTAAATGTTCCTTCTTGTCCTCTCAAGGATCAACATTTAAGTTAGCCACTCATTTTCATTTTATATATTTAGGGAATCATCTGCTATCTGTCTTCATATTCGGTGCTAGTTTTTTTCGTGTTCTATCCTACTTTTCTTTATAGCTCTTTTCGTGGCTTTCTGTTGACCTTTAATCTTTTCCCAATCTTCTAGGTTCCTGCTGTTCTTGTGCACTTTGCATTCCATCTCTTTCAATTTGATAACCTTGCGTATTTGCTTAGACACCCACGTCAGACTTCCCCGTTTCTTAGAGTCTTTCCTTTTCACTGAATATACTTTTAGCTTAGGACTTTGAAAAAAATCCTTTGAAAATCCTCCACTGCTCTTCAACTCTCACCATAAAGTATTTGTTTCCAGTCGACTTTTGCTAAGTCCTCCCTCATTCTGTTGTAGTCTCCCTCGTTTGAGCACAGGACCCTGGTATTGAATTTTATCTTCACACTCTCCATCTGTGTTTTAAATTTAACCATACTGTGATCATTCCTTCCAAGTTGAAGTCATTAATAACTATGAAGTCATTAATTATTCCTGTCTCATTACACAGGACCGGATCTAGCATAGCTCGCTCCTCATTGTACGTGTTTTAATTTTGAAAGCATTCCCAAGTAGTCAAACACAGAATTTTCGGATTCGCTGCTTTTAAGACTGATATGAAAAAAAACAAAGACAGCATAACCTTGTTAAACGAGTAGCATTGTCACAACACTACACTTGGGACATCATCAAAAATGTTTCTGAATATCCAAATATATTGCTTCACCATAATCTATTTCGCAATCGGATTCTTAAATATGATTCGCATTAATAATTTGGTATTGACTTGATCCATGTTCATTACTTTCAAATTAACTTAATTCTTAAAGTTCCCTGGCAAGGCATTCTTTCTAATAGATTCTTGTATTGTCTTGACTGCGTCTTTGGTTCTAAACAAACTGTAATTCCCTGCTGTCTTCCTGCCTCCTTTAGAAATATTGGGGTTACATTTGCTGCTCTCAAATCTGTCAATTCAATCATCACGAATTTGGAAGACGGCAAGCAAAGTATACATTATTCACATGGCCACCTCCTTTAGGAATCAGAGATATAGATTATCAGGCCATTGGGATTTATCAGATTTCAGTCCAAATAATTTCTCCAAAACTGGTTATTTACTGATTTGATTGTATTTCCTTTCTTTCTCAGTAGACCTAGAATAGTTTGGAAGCATTTTTAAAAAAAAATCCTTTCATGAAGGCAGAACTGAAGTAGATGCTTCATAGTCTTCCATTTTCCTGTTCTCCATTCGTTGGTTTTGGACTGTATGGAAGCTACAATTATCTTCTCCAACATTTCACCTTGGTATATTGTACGTTGAGAAGATTTTACATTTCATGCGTGTTAATGTTCTCTTCCAAAACCCATTACTTCCTGTCTTAAGCTGTTCAATGATTGACCTTCCACAGCCATACAATCACAGAAGCATAGACTCTACATCGTCAAAAATACAGCACGATCTATATTATTCTAACTTTCCTACATCAGTTCCGTAGCCATGAATGATATGACCTTTCAAGAGCTCATCCAAATAATTTTTAATGGTTTTGAGGTGACCCGTGATAACTGCCCCCCTTAGGAAGTGCATTTCAGACCCTATGACCCTTTGGGTGAAAAACAATCGCTGAATCATCTCCAAACTTCAAATCCTCCCCTTTAAAAGTGTGCTCCCCTGTTCTTGGCCATTTGACTAAATGGAACAGCTGCTGTCTATCTACCGTGTGCATGCCCCTCGTAATCTTATCCTTCTGAATTACGTCACCCTCAGCCTTCTCTCATTCATACTAAACAACCCGAGGTTATCCAGCCTCTCTCCATAGCTGATATGCGCCATCATTGGAAACATCCAGGTGAATCTCTGCATCCCCTCCAGAATAATCACACGCTTCCTGTATTGTGGCTCCCAGAACTCCACACAGTATTCCATATTGGCCTCACCAAAGTGCTACATAGATCTTGTAATCTATGCCTCGGTGAGTAAAGGTTATGCCTGCAGCTTCCATTGACTTCTTACATAATCTTTTATTCTCCCACGTCACATTCAACAATGTGTGGAAAAGGTCTCTATGAGAGCTTCCTTGTGTGCTACAATTCATTGCGTATTCCCCATTTGGTTCCTTCTTCCAAAGTGCATCACCTCATAGTAATCTGGGTTACATTCCATCTGCCATTGATCCACCCATCTGACCATTCTATCTGTATCTTACTGTAACATAAGACCTTCCTCCTCACTACCAACCACCCAGTCAATCTTTGTGTCAATCACAGACTTACTTATCACACCCCATTCCCCCTCTACATTCACATCTGCACTATTTATGAATACCACAATTAATAAGGGGCACAGCACTGATCATTGTGGTACACCAGGGCACACCGGTCTCCAGTCACACAAACAGACTTCTACCACGACCTTTTTAGTGCAAAATTTTCTTTAACACTGATCTGAAACACACTGGTGATTAGTTCTCTGCTCTATCTCTACAACCCTTCCTATAAAGAATGTTCTCCAGTTCTCGGACACCTCACCTGTGACCAGATTTTATTTAAACATTGGCATCAGCGCCTTTCATCCCTTGTCTCCAACAGCAGCCTGAGATGTAACTGATCTGGACCTGGGGATTGGTCCAATTTTATTCCAGCCAGTATATCAATCCCTGCTCACATCTTACATCAATCTGTATAAGAACTTCCCAGTCCATCTTCTTGAATTCTGTACCTGCCTCCTCCTCTTCCAAAGTAAAACACGTGAAGTTCTCATATAATAATCATTCAGCGTCTCCAGTTTCACACACAAATTTCCGCCTTGATCCCAGACCAAGTCTGCTCAGCAGACCATCGTACCATCTGAGGGATTAATCTGGAGAAAGTCCATTTAGTACATGTGACCAGTATATTTTACTTAGATCAAGACATCAAAATTGTACAGGTACAGTCTCCCCAACTCTCTGGTGTTACTAGTGCAGAATGTCTTTACTTCTTGTTAGCGCGGATGAAATTATCTCAGTCCGAGCCCAGAGTGCGGTTCGACAATCAGTAACTTTATTGAAGTATTTAACACCGGCGGAGACCAACCGAGGTCCGAATTTCGATCACTCTAACGTTTCCCGCGCGATGTTACAAGTTATATACTTCATGAGTCAGGATGTAGGAGATTGGGTATGAATGACTGTGAATGGTGGTAATCATGGCTGGAGTATGTGTGAATGTCAAGCTTCCTGCCGTCCTCGGAGAGTCGGCAGCATACACAAGAGGTGTGCTGTTTGTCTTTATGTAAATGGGTCTGGGTGCTATCTGCTTGTCTCTCCGTGAGGGCTGAAGGCTAGCACCCCCCCTTTGTTACTTCCAAAGTGTCGTTAGGTTCATCCTGTTTGTTTGGTGTTTGCCTTTTGTGTAGGACTGTTTTGCAGGTTATGGGTGTGTGTCAGTTGGAACCTTGACGAGATTATAAGGTGGGTTTCGATCTGTGAGTCATGACCATTGTCTGGAGTGATGACTAGTGTCTGGTCTGGTATGTATTTGGATCTGTCTTTGGGCCCCCATCTCGCGAGCACGTGGTCAGGCTGGCAGCTGCTGTCTTAAAATGAATACTGTTTGCTTTAAAATGGATACTGCTGGTTTTCCCGATGTGGGCCTTGCTCCACGGTAAACACGGGGCGGTTTATGCCCACCTTCACTTCTTGTAGGAGCAAATCACTGCAGAAGCTGAATCTGTACTGAAACCAAGATCACAGTTAGTCAGACAGCATTCGTAAAGGGAGAGCAAGCTAACACTTTGAGTCCAGTTGATTCTTCATCGTCTGTATTCGGATTCCCTTTAAATGCAGGCATTTAAAGGGAGACAGCACTGAAAGCTGCGGCACACCAGCGTACACCGTTCTGCAGTCACACAAACAACCTTCTACCACCGCCTATGTTCTCCAATAGTTTCTCTGATGCTTATTTTCCCCTGTTTGCATATGCTCCTACCAATACACTTTGCTTTAATGTTTTCTGCTAACTTGCTGTGTGTGCTGATTAAAACTCCTCCTGAATATCTGACTGTACCACATTCACTGATTCGCCATTATTTACAAATACAAGAGATATCTTCAAGAAAAAAATGTAAATTATAACTTTATTTTCATAAATGCAGAACAATTCACTTGAAAGTTGATATTACTTTCTCAGTGTCCAATAAGATCTTCGTTACAATAAGTTGCAACAGATTCCCTACTGTGGATGACAACTAACTGGCCTGTAGTCCTCCACTCTCACACTTCTTCCCTTCGTAAATCATTTGAATGCATTTATAACCTTCCAAAGTGAATACAGAAAAATACAATGGTTCCTAATGCAATCAACATGTATATTTCTGTTTTCTCTGAAATTTCAGTTTGAATTATATCTGGTCTGTCAGACGTATCAATAATCATCCCAGTTCTGTTTCCAAATACTACCTCGGAACTGTATATGAATTATTTTAGTCTTTCGTTACAAAGGTCCCGTGGTGACTTGGTGTTTCGGGGAGATTTTCTGGATCTTCCTCTTTGAAGACAGATGCAATGTAACTGCTTCGTCTCCTTGTCTCCTTTCGTTCTCTGAAATAAATTATCGTATCCACACATTTGTTGTGCCACATTTGATCTTGATTTCACTTTCCTTTCAAGTATCAACAGACGCTTTTCACCAGTATTTACAATTAAAAAAGAAAATCACATCACAGGAACAGGCCCTTCAGCCCTCCAAGCCTGTGTCAATCCAGACCCTCTATTTAAATCTGTCGCCTATTTTCTAAGAATCTGTATACCTCTGCTCCCTCATTTTAAATGACGCTATCATCCCCACCTCTACCACCTCCGCTGGCAACGCATTCCAGCCACCGACCACCCTGTGCGCAAAGACCCTTTCAGACATATCTCCAATAAAGTTTTCCCCTTTCATCTTGAAATCTTGACCCCTAATAATTGAGTCCCCAACCCTGGGAATAAGCTTCTTGCTTTCCACCCTGTTTACATCTCTCAAGAGTTTGTAGACCTCAATCAAGTCCTCCCTCAACCTCCGTCTTTCTAATGAAAACAATCCTAATCTACCAAACCTCTCTTTATATGTCGTTCTCTCCATACTAGGCAACATGTTGGTGAAAATCCTCCACCCTCATTCCAAAGCATCCGGATCCTTTCAGTAATGTGGCAACCAGAACTGTCCACAGTATTCCGAATGTGACCGAACCAAAGTCCTATACAACTGTAATATGGCCTGCCTGCTCTTGCACACAATAAATTCCAACAGATTCCCTGCTATGGATGACGAGTTAACTGGTCTGTGGTTCTCCACTTCTTAAATTGTTAGAATGCAGAAAGGAACTTACCCTCTACGCCTTCTTGATCATTCTATCGACCTGCCACTTACAGCGAAGAATGGACTTGAACACCCAGATCTCTCTGTACATCAATTTTCCCCAGGGTTTTTTCCAGTTACTGTATAATTCGTTCTCGAATTGGATCTTCCAAAATGCATCACCTCACATCTGCCCTTTCTCCACCCAACTCTCCAATCTATCTACTTTCAGCTGTGTTCTCTGACCGTTCCCTCAACTTTCTGCTACTCTACCAATCTTAGTGTCATCTGCAAACTTGCTAATCAGACCACCTATACCTTCCTTCAGATCATATAAGTATATCACAACAAACAGTCGTCCCAGCACGGATCCCTGTGAAACACCACACAGAACAGTTGTCCATCTTGAGAAACTCCCTTCCATTACTACTCTCTGTCTCCTGTTGCCCAGCCAGTTTTCTAATCTATCTAGCTAGTACACCATGGACCCCTGCGTCTTCACCTTCTCCATCAGTTTATCTCATCAAACGCTTTACTGAAGTCCATGTATATGACATCTGCAGCCCTTTCTCCACTATCAACTTTGTCATTGCTCAAAGAATTCTATTATGTTTGCTAAAATGTGACCTTCCCTGCACAAATCATAGAAGATCTTGTGTGGTTTCCGACTTGTTTTATCCTTGAGTCATACTGGTAATATTTTCAAAGCAGACCTTTATAAAATGCCACAATGATTGGCTGCATACAAATTGAATGTTGTTTTGAACAAACTACAGTCTATCCACAAACATAATTCTGCAAACGCAAATTAGACCCCAGATTTATAGTTGTGTTTGTGCGAGAGATGAGGAGTGTGTGTGTGTGTGCGTGTGTGTGTTTGTGTGTGGTGGGGGTGGAGGAGGAAGTGGTGGTGGCATGCGAGTGAGAGAGAGAGGATGTGTATGTTTGTTTCAATGTGTGTGAGCGAAAGAGGATGTGTGTGTGTATGTTTAAGGATGAGAGTGAGAGCCTGTGCTCTCGTTAAGACACAGACAGATTTGGCAGATCCCTTTCCACACACACACCCAGCCCGTGGTTTCAGAGCTTCCATGCTCTGCAGCCTCTGCTCCATTTGTTCTTCATGTTACAGACAATGATTCTGTAACTACAGTCCCCATGCTCCATACAGAGTTGGGTCAACAAATCTTCTGGTCTCCCTGAATGTCTGATGTAGCTCACAGCACAACCTCCAGCAAACCATCCCCAGCCCCTCCACTAACTTTCTAATAACAGAAGACAATCAGACTTCCCTCCACTAAACATGAGATATCTACTCTTTTATAATTATACTTCAGGATCCTCCTCGTGTTTCTTACCCCTTGATCAGCTGAGAGGGACAAACACAGGCGTTCAGTAGACAGGTATAGACCAAGTTTTAAAGACATGAGTCAAAGATGCTGAAACTACCTGTCCAACATGGAGCACAACTTGGGACTCACCGGGAAGTGAGCAACAACCCGAGACACAACCCCCTGTCCATGGAGCACCACATGGGACACCCCAGGAAGTGAACCCAGCACACACACTGCTGTCCAACATGGAACACGACGTGGGACTCACCGGGAAGTGAACGGCTGCCCAGCACACACGCACACCTCTCCATGAACCACCTCAAGGGTCACACCAGAAAGTGAATAACAGCCCAGCACATACTCCCCTGTCCATTGAGTAACACATGGGAACCAGCGGGAAGTGAACAATAGCCTGACACATACCATTACATTATTTCGGAACTTCATAATGCCAGTATTTGATACAATACACAACCAAAGACCAAGGCCAGAGAAAGATACAGATGGACAGAGACATTCACATTAAAGATAGAAACGGACAATTAAGACAGAAACAGAGCATGTTGTTGAAATATGAGAAAAAAAAAACAAGGGATTGGGAATATCTGGAGCAGTGAGACCTTGGCGGGTCAGGTCACAAGAATGAGAACATTGAATAAAGGCATTGTCAGATCAGCTGACCAAATTTGTTCCTCTAAATTCTGAATTTGCCTTATAGAACAAACGCAGAAACTTTAACCAGGTCAAGTAGACAACCCAGCATGGAGAGCTGTGCAGACTATCCCAGTGTATTGCTCAGTAAACTGCTCATGGACAGCTGTTAATGACGTGTTTGAGAATATTAAAGTAAAGCATTGCCGGACCAAATCGTATTATAGATCAGTACGCACAGGAATGATGGATGGATGGGGAGTTCTGTGTGATTTCAGATATGAGCTGTGGAGTATTGACGCAGAATTGTTTCTTCCGATTTGCAGCTGTGAGTGTCAGCAACAGACGATTGTCATCTTTAAGACTGTATTTTACAGCTCATAGTTCAATCGCAGATGGGATGAGCCAGTGAAGTATATGCTGGATTTATCAGTTGTTATAATTAGGAATGGTCAGGGTATAGTGTCTGGAATTGGTTCATGTCCAAAGGGATCACCACTGTTGTCATTTGTCTATTTCAGCTTCAGATATTGGCTGAGGATGAGATGGAATCAGAGGAAGGAAATGCAGTTTGTAACCAGAACAGAAGATGGTGACCCCAGTGCTTTCAATATTTAAATAGCAAGTGCAGTGATACAGCAAATCATGGTTCACAGCTGAAAGTGAGCAAGTCAACATAGCAACCCATGAGTAACATTGCCAGAAACAAGGAGGGAGAGAGTGGATTAATAATTTAGTATTGTTTTGTCAAGTGAATATTTGGATTTAGAGTCTAATCAGGAACAATAACAGTGGCAAGGAGGGTGGAGTGAAAGAAAGAACAGTATTACTGTCAAACATGATTTATAGAAGTAATGACTGAACAGTGAGACGTACTGGGTACACCAACAAAAGCCAGGATTAGATAATAAAAGTATTGTATAATGTAAAGTGCATATTTGATCCGCCACGATAATGACCTTTGATCACAATATGTAGAAAGAAACCAAACATCCCGGTAAAAACTCCTGTCCATTCTTGGGACATTCCAGTCTAATGTTCTCAGATTCTGTTTCATTGTTGAAACATTCCAGACTCTTGTGCTCAGTCTCTGATCTCTCCCCCTGTCTCTCTGGAGCTGCTGATTCTTGTGAACTCTGTCGGTGATGCTCCCACCATACTGTGGGATTACACAGTGAACAGACCCCACTTACCATTAAAAGATGGAAACTGTCCACTGGGATAATTGCAACCCATGGAGACTAACATTAATCTCATCAGCTGAGCTAACATTAATCACAGTCACTGAACAAACAGATCCAGTTAACCCCTTCCTGACATTACTTTTCATATCCCAATAAAAAGGGAACATTTACTCGGTGTGGGTGGAATGGATGGGCGTTGCTTAGCTTTGGACCATATATCTTCAATATTCTTTTTGTTTCTTCCGTGTATGTGGGTGTTGTGCCAGAACACTGCAGGACTGTGTATATTACATACTGTTTATAAAGGGCAATAGTGAAAAAGTAACAGACTTGCTGCATAAGGTAACTGGTGGGGTAATTTCCAGAGCCAATAAACCAGTGTATATATTTATTGTACATTTACTTTGTGTAATGTTGTTTCTGGATTTATGTGCACTGTTGTCAAATTCTTCCAGAACCTTGGGACATCATTCAGAGCATCGAGACTGCTGCGCAGGAACAGGTGGAAGTAATTCTGTTCCCATGCCCCTGTTACAAAGGGACAGAGAAGGCCATTGAGCCTCTCAAGACTGTTACAGAGGGACAGGAGGAGGCCATTCTGCTTCTTGAGCCTGCTATGCAGTAACTATTAGTTGTAAAATATTTATAGAGAAGAATACTCCTAACATAAATTTTAAAGTTTCAAGTTGACTCCGGCCAACTTTGAACGTTTTATGTTGGCACTTTGAAAGCTGCTTTGGAGAATCTATTGGCGGGAAAGTGGGAGGCCTTCACAAATGAGTACAGTGTCTAGCGACAGCATGTTCCTGTCTATGAGCAGGATAAGGCTGGTAGGTGTAGGGAATGATGAATGGCGAGCAGAATTGAGGCTCTGTTCAAGAAAAGGCAGAAGTATATGATTGGTACAGACAATAGGGATCGAGGGAATCCATCGTGGAGTACCAAGGATTTAGGCTAATACTCAAGAGGGAAATCAGGAGGGCAAAATGGGGACATAAGATATCTTTCGAAAATTGGGTAAGGGACATTCCAAAGAGATTCTACAAATACATTAAGGTTAAAAGAGTAACCAGGGAGAGAACAGGACCCTTAAAGATCAGTAATGTTGCTCTATGCGTGGAATTACAGGCGATCAGTGAGACACTAAATAAATATTTTGCATCAGTATTTACTGTAGAGTAGGATATGGTAGGTAGAGAACCTTGGGAAATGAATAGTGATATCTTGAAAATTGTCCATATTACAGAAGATGACGAGCTGGATATTTTAAAATGCATTAAGGTGGATAACCCCCTCTGACCTTTTAAGTGACTCTTGGTTAGGCACATGGAAGTACAATGAAGGGCATGAAGGTTAGTCTGACCTTAGAGTAGGAGAAACTGCCGGCACAACATCAACAGCTCAAGGGCCTGTACTGTGCTGCGCTGTTCTATGGTCCATGAACTGATCAGGTGTACCCCAGAATCTGTTGAGAAGCTAGAGAAGTAAGTGTTCGGTCTCTGGCTGAGATATTTGTATCATGGACAATCACAGGTGAGGTTGTGCCATTGTTTAAGAACAGCTGGTAAGGAAAAAACAGGAAACTGTAGACAAGTGGGACTGATATCATTGGTGGGTAAGTTGTTGGAGGGGATTCTGAGGGACAGCATTTACTTGTGTTTAGAAATGTAAATTCCAATTAACGATAGTCAACATGACTTTGTGTATGGGAAAGCGTGTCTCACTAATTTGATTTAGCGTTTTGAAGAAGTGACGAATAAGATTGATGAAGGCACAGAAACAGAACTGTGGAATAGAATATAGACTTTAGTAAGGCATTCAAAAAGGTTTTGCATGGTAAACTGGTTAGCATGGTGAGATCACATGGAATACAAGGAGAGTTGGAGGTAATTGGCTCAAAGGTAATCGACGAAGGAAAGGTTTGTGAATTGTATTTTTGGACTGGGTGCTTGTGACCAGCAGTGTAGCACGAGGATCGAATGGATTTTGTCATTTTATATAAATGATTTGGATGTGAATACAATAGGAATTGTGAGTTTGCAGATAACACCAAAATTGGTGAGGTAGTGGACAGGGAAAATGGTTAACTCAGAGTAAACCGGGACACTGACCAGATAGGCTAAAGGAGGAGTGGCTGATGGAGTTCATATTAGACAAACGGAAGGTGTAACATTTTGTTGAGGGAAATTGTATTAGCAATTATAGGTAGCATCCTGGGAAGTGTTTTCAAACACAGACAGCTACATAGAAATTGTAGAAGCCCTGTAGTGTGGAACCAAGCCATTTGACCAGCCGAGTCCACACTGAACCTCCAGGTAACATCTCGACCAACAAACCCATACGTTACCCTGGTAACTCTACATTTCCCATAGACAATCCACCGAATCTGCACATCCCTTGGTACTGCGGAGCAATTTAGTGAGGTCACTGAACCTAACCTGGGCATTTTTGGCTGTGAGAGAAAAACCAAACACCCAGAGGAAACTCACACGCACACAGGGAGAAGGTGCAAACACTGCACGGAGAGTCACCAAAGGGTGGAATCGAACCCAGGTCCTTGGTGCTGTAAGGCAGTATTTCTAGCCACTGTGCCACTCAATGACCAGCGGTGAGAAAAACTGCATCCTCCCACTTTCTCTGGACCTGTCCCATCTGTTCAAATGATGTCAAATTCGAGTGTGGTGGTTCTGACAAGCCCTCCTTTACCTCCACCCCAGGATTCACATTCTGGTGGACAGGGCATTAAGCTGTGACTGAAATATTACCTGCTCTTCTGTCCTCACCCCTTCCCCTTCTACCCAGATCAAGTTGCCCATTAATACTGCAGCATGAAAGATAATTGCTGATCTAAAATAAAATGAAGAGCTGCATATACTGGAGATTGAAAACAAAAGCTGTTCGGATGAAGAATTCCTAAATTAAAAATGTTGACTCACTCTCTTCCTACAGAGGATTAGGAAAAAATGAATTCTGAAATGAATTCCTGATGAAGGGCTTATGAGCAAAACATAGACTTTCCTGCTCCTGGATGCGCCCTGACCTGCTGTGCTTTTGGAGGGCCAAACTTTCGACTTTCTTCCTTTAAATAGTACCAGACACGTTGTGTTTTGCCTGCACCGCTGGTATATCTAATTTCCTGTTTAGAACGTACACATTTTTTCCCTGCAGTATTGACTTCCAAACATATCTCCCACCAGTGTTTGCTTGTACTTCTTGCTTATAACCTCCAGTCAAATTGTTTCTGTGTAATCTGATTGCTGGGGTGAGATGAATGGTAGATTCAGTGAGATCTTTCCTGAGGCCTTTCTTGATGTCACAAAACCTCGCTCAACTTTGTTCGAACAATATATGAATTGAAAAGGAAGAGAAGGATATGGGCCAAGTGCATGGAAATGGGGTTAATGTGGATGGACATTTTGATTGGTATGGACCAGTTTTGGCTGAAGGGCCTGTCTCTGTGCATGACTGTAAATGAAACTGGTTTTGGGTTTAGACAGAGAGGGTGAGATTGAGAAACAGTGTCATGGAATGATGTGTTCACAGGTTTCAGAATGCTGAGATATAGACATTTCGATAACATCTGGCAAAATAAGCCAGTATTACTAGGAATGATGGTGAACAGAATATAAGTGTGAGTTCAAATTATGGAGAGTTTTGGATGAGGATTTGTCCTGCAGCTTTGTAACTGGGAGTGAGGACAGCAGCGTCTTCGCCTCATTGAACTGTATAAAACTGTAATTTGTCTCAGTTTCATTTTCATTGAGTGAGACAGAGGGATTCTCTGCACGAGGCCGAGCTAGTTTCCTGGTGCTATCTTATCGAACTCACCTCATTAACTACCCACCCTAAGCCATGGTGTCACTCTCATTCAATGCCAGCCCGATTCTCCCACCCACCTTGGCTGGAGGTACCCACCATCGCCTGGATGCCCCTGGATATTCCATTATCCCTGGTACTGGTGCCATCTTTAAAAGCACAATGGGCACTCGATTGAGCTTTCCTCAAAAACGTATTCTCCAAAAACGGATACCCCTGCAATTTCATCAACAGATGCCTAAGGGAAAGACAACGGAACGAGAACTTGCCGCAACCCAAAGGACTAGGCACGCTACCATACATCAGGAGCATTTCCGAACTGACAGCCAGACTACTGCGACCACGAGGACTCATAACTGCCCACAAACTAACAGACACTCTCAGCCAACAACTCACCAGAACGAAGGACCCGATACCCAGCATGAGCAAAACCAATGTAGTGTACAAAATGCCATGCAAGGACTGCACAAAACACTACATAGGACAAACAGGAAGGCAGCTAATGATCCGCATCCATGAACACCAACTAGCCACGAAACGACACGACCAGCTATCCTTAGTAGCCACACACGCAGATGACAAGCAACATGAATTCGACTGGGACAACACTACTATTATAGGGCAAGCCAAATAGAGAACAGCCAGGACATTCCTAGAGGCATGGCACTCATCCACATATTCAATCAATAAGCGCATCGACCCGGACCCAATATATCAGCCACTGCAGCGGACAACTGGAACTGACAAGCGGAAGTGGCAGATTCAAAGCACTACAAATGCCGGAGGAAAGATCACAGAAGTGCTTCACAGGAGGCTCCCAAGCACTGAGGAAGTCACCTAGACAGGGGACGAAATGTCTGCAACACAAATTCCCATCTCAGCGAACAGAACCACAACAACGAGCACCCGAGCTACAAATCTCACAAACTTTGAGCTTTCCTCAGTTTGGAGCTGCCCTGTACAGTTTACCCAGAACATGGCAGACTAAGGCCAATTACGCCACAGGTTGTCAACAAGGTCACGGATGTCCTGGAGGATGAGTTAATACATCTCCTCCCAGAGGGCGCCACACCTCCAGACCCTCCGAGCATGATTTGAGCTCACCACCCAGCTCAGTGCAGTATCTGCGGTTTGAAGAATGTTCAGTAACACACGACAAGCATCAATAACCTTCCCGACTCTGCCAGGATAAGGGTCACCAAATTTTCTCTGTTCCTTCACACTCACTGTATATCTGTTACAGCACCGACCCCCGAACAAGGCTCATGCTCCACCACCCTTACTCCTGCATGCAGCACCTCTCCTCTCTCTCTCTATCGCTTGCCTTTGGAATACCCCAACAGATTGTAGAATGCTCTGGAGAATGCTGATTATGGCATGTTCCAGATAATATTCCAAATAATTCCCAGTTTCAAGAAAATGGCAGTGCCTCTTTGTGTAAAACATTATGGAAAGGAACAGAGTGTTTTTGTTTTAATCACTTGAAATTAAAATCCATAATGAGGCCATTCAGCCCTACAAATGTGCTGTACCATTTAATAAGATCGGGGCGATCTGACTGTCTCCTGGGCTTCACGTTGCAGGAACTTTCAATCATTCAGCCCTCAGGTTTCCTGTCACTGACCAGACGACACTCACGCACTTTCTACCAAAAGTTTCTTCAAGCATGTGTTCAGAAGGCATTTCCCATGGGGACCAACCCTCCAAAAAATATATTCCATCAGCTTTTTACTTTCATACAATGGTTAGCATGCTTCACACAGACCAATCAAAATGTACTCATATTTTATAGTTATCAATATCTAATCACAATTACTAATTCTGGTTATTTACCTTGGGTCACCTTATTATAGTCAACAAAAGATAGCATCCAATCAACTGTCTCGTTATAAAATACAATTTCCAGTGGAGAATTTATTTTCCTCAGCCATTAGATTGACCGTTTTCTGAATTGTACCTTTTTCCATTCTTATCAAAGTTTATATATTACTTTGACTTTGGCTATTGCTGTCTCTAGCAGTTATACAGTCTCGCAATCTGTTGGCTGGATGGCTGGCTTGTAATGCAAGAAGAAAGTCAAAAGTGCAGTTTCAATTCCCCACACAGACAGAAGTTGCTACGAAGGGACGCCATCTCAACATCATCCTGTTACCCGTGGTGTGATGATCCTTAAGATAAACCATAATTTGTGGTCTCACTAATGAGAAAGTGGTCCTTTGAGACTCTATTCTATCCATGTTAACATCTTAATTTTTTCAAAAATCCTTTTATTCGGAGAAAATCTTTTTAATGCTTCAATGAACCAATAAGTACCCAACTCAAAAAACAATGCAAATTGAACACAATTACACTCATGTGCATGTATACAAAAAAAACGGGCAGAAGAAAAATGTTAAAAAATCAAAAAAGCGAATAGTAGAACTCAGTGTAACAAAACTATAGCTCTTAACCTTCAAGCGCATTAACTAATACATGTTCATTTGTTCCGAATTCTTCCTCTCTGGGCATTAGATTCATTAGTCAAGTTCGTCATTGCTATATAAAAGTCCTTATTAGAGTGGCATGTCAGTCTGTATCTTGATATTCAAAAAGGCCTGCCATGTCTTATAAAAATCCTTTATTTTCTGGTGCAACATATCTTTTAAAAAGTCCAAAGGGCTATGCTCCCTGAAGAGGTTACGACAACCCAATAGACCCATGGGGTTTTCAGACACCCAACACAACAGAGCATTTTTTCTGAACACAGGGAGTGAAGGTATTGAAGTAATTTTTCCTATGCACATCTGAGAAAGGTAGACTGGGCAGGCCCAGGAAAAGGGAAACCTGATCCATCTCCAATTCGGTCCCCAAGATCCTCTCCATCACACCGAACAAAACACTCCTATAGCGCCGGTGAACTGTCAACAAGCAATGGGTAAGAGTACCCATAGTTATTCTGTATTTAAGACCTACTCCCATCTTGAATTTTGAGAAAGGATCTGGGGCCAGATAGACTCTATGAAGAATCTTTAACTACGTGGCAAGAGTCTTATTACAGGTCTAAATACTTCTTGCATTTTTACAAATATCTTCCCCTGTGTCCGAAGAGATCTGAACCTCCAACTCTCTTCGAAGACCACAGAAAGGCACAAAGTCTCGTTTGAGGGGCCACACTCCAACAAATGATAAAGGGAACTGACAGAGAGTGTGTTCTTAGCACTAGCACCCTCTTCTCTGTCTCGGATCTGTACGTGTCTGTTAAAAGCGTGGTTCTTTTTTGAATAATATCTCTGATCTGATAAAAAGAAAACAGAAGAGATCTGTATTCGGTAGTCTATTGTTACGACTTATTTGATCAAAGGACATCATTGTTTCTCCCTCAGATAAATCATCAAAGCAGGATACACCCACGAGTTGCCCATAGTTTAAACATGGAATCCAGTATCCCCCGTCGGAAACACGATATACCACGTTTCGGGGTAAGAAATGAGGTTTTGCTATATTGCCCTAAACCTGACATATTGCCCTCCCTATTTTAAAATTATTGATACTCTGTAAATGTCCTCATTTTGTCTATGAATAGCAGACTAATAAGGGAGCGCTTTGCCTGAGAAGCTTCAGTATCTAACCATATTGACGCTGAGGACACACTAGCATCGGGTAAAGAAGAGCTTAATTGATAGCTTTTAATATCTGGGAGATCTACTCCCCACAATCGGTGGGGTCTTTGTAATTTGTTTAACTTGATAAGGAATCACTTTTGGTGACAAATTCAAGAGCTATATCATCCATTTAGTCTCCTAAATGTCTGTCTGGGAAACATCAAAGAAAGTACTCACACGGGGTATAGCAAACAAGAGAGGGAATTCATTTTAATAAGAGCTATCCGACCTAGCCAGGATGTTGCAAATGCCTCCCATATTCAAAGGTCTTGTTTAATTTTGTCAAACAAATGGACAAATCCCACGTTTAATGTAAGTACAAAGATAGGATTAATGAATATATCTAAATAGGGAACATCCCAATTACCCCCCTTGGACCATTGAAAAGGAAATCAGGATTCTCCCACGGCATCAGGTATATCCCTGAGTTCGCCAGAGGCATGGTCTCGACTTTGTAAAATCAATGGTATAGCCCGAAAAGGCACCAAACGAACTGATGCATTGCATGAGGTGAGGTACCAAAACTGTGGGATTAACAAAAATTTAAGACCATCATCTGTAATGTAATCTTACGTGACGTCTATCCCGCTTCTGGGACAGATATGTTGGGGTCCCTGCAGATGGCCTTCGCCAGTGGCTCAATCACCATCGTAAACAACACTGGTGTAAACAACCTTGTCGACTGCCTCTGGAAATATTAATTTTACAGGATCGTACACAGAGGATCACATTCAAGGACCCTTACCCACTTGATAAAAACTTTTCCGAGACCAAACCAGTCTAATGTATAGAAGAGATACAGCTACTCAACCCAAGCAAATGCCTTCTCTGCATCTAAATAAATCATTAATACCTGTATAATTTGCTGTTGACACACTTGTATCATATTGAGTAATCTCCTATTGTTGGAATATCTGCAGCCTTTTATAAGCTGGTGTGGTACACTTTGACAACGGAAGGATAAATAGTTTCCATCCTTAATGTAAGGGACTCAGACAGAATTTTGAAATCAACATTTAGAAGTGAGATGGGCCTATAGGAAGCACAATCTTTCGGTGTCTTCCTTTTCTTAAGAATAAGCGAGATATGAGCCTCTCTTAAGGATGGTGGGAGGCAGTCGTGACTGTGTGAGTGACTAAAATGGTTAGCATCAGCCCTGACAATAGATTTATAAATTCCTCATAAAATGCACTTGGACAACCGTCAGGAGGGGGCGCCTTTCCGCCCAGAAGCTGCTTTCTACCCTGCAGCACTGAAAATGGTGCATTAAGACAAGACACTTATTTGGGGGTTACCCCTGGAAGATCCAAGTTCTTGAAGAAAGATTCCATCTTAATCTACCTATCGTCATAATGCTCAGTCTGATATAATTCGGAGTAAAATCTACGAAATGCTGCTTTAGGCTTTATGGGTTCGCAGGTAAGGGTTCCAGTACCTTCCCTAATTGACGTAATGGTTTTGGGGCTCTCGATTTCCTCGCAAAATAGGCTAAATACTTTCCCGGCTCATCACCATGCTCAAACAGCCTTTGTTTTACAAAAGTAAGTTCCTTCTTGGCTGTCTGTGTGAGCATAGAATTCACTGCAGACCGAAGCGTTGTGATCCTCTGCAGCCTAGCCACCGAGGGTCTATCACAGTATGCCCTCTCGGGTGCCTTCAACCGTGCCTGGAGCAAGCGTTCCTGCTCCAGATTCTGCCGCATCCTAAGGAATAATTATTCCTTTGGCATAAGCCTTAGCAATTTTCCATAGAATGGATGGGTTACTGGTTGAATCTGAATTAATGGCTAAGAAAGATCTGATTTCATCGCAGAAATACTGAATGGACATACTTTCCTTAAGAATAACGAGATCCATTTGCCAGTGCCTCGAATTTGCTATATTGCCCTTAATCTTAACCAATAAATATACTGCTGCATGGTCAGAAATGGTAATATTCCCAATTGTACAGAACACGACAGAATCGAAGATTGCTGCAAGGAAGAGATCAACCCTAGAGTGGCATTTCTGTGGCTTAAAGAAGAAAGTAAAATCCCTATTTATGAGGTGGATTGGCCTCCAAACATCCACCAGCCCGTTCCACACAAAAATCCATTAATTGTTTAGATTCGAAACATGGTGCTGGGGGCCTTTGGGCATGCTGTCAAACGTGGGTGCAAAAGACAATTGATATCTCCTCCGAGCAGTGCTACGAGGAAAGATTACTTAATTTGGAAAATGCATCCATCAGGAATTTAAGGCAGTGAGTCGGGGGCAATAAACATTCAAAATACCGCTTTCTTCCCCATATATCTTTGAGGGTTATGATCCTCCCGTGGGTGTCTAATACAATTTAGTAATTTAAATGAAAGGTTCTTCCTCACCAGTATGGTTTCTTCCCTATCCTAGTATTAAAAGACAAGAAATAAACCCGATCAACCCACCTTGCTGTATTGTCAAATTTTCCTTGTCATCAAAGTGCATCTCTTGCAATACGACAATATCCACCATCTCCTTTTTAAAATGAGAAAATATCTTTTCCCTCTTAACTGGCGAATGGCTCCCTTTAATGTTCCAGATACACCATTTAAGTATGACATTGGCCATAACATACTGAAACAATATTTGAACTCCAGAGAGGAAGAACTCGAATTACAAATCGCTGAGCACCAATTAAGAAAGAATCATAGAGCCTAAAAACATATACAAACTAAATCTACTACAACTAACAAGCTCTCAAAACGTTCCACAACTAAATACATATAAAAACACAAAAAAAGATACAAAGTGCCAATGACACTCAGGAGGGGCATTTACCCCCCGCCCACTGGGGGCATTTGCACGTCACAAATCTTTATCTTCTGCCCCATTATCAATACTGCATCCAGGGCATTTAATCACAAACATCGGGATTGAACCGCCCTTAGGTAGGCCTTCAGTCATCACGATCACCTTCATCACTCCCTGCAGATTCAGCCGAACCCGACACACAAACTAAGCAAGAGAAAAACGAGTAGTAATACGAATGAAGAAGTTAAAAGTGTGTACTCTACCCATCCCCGACTATAATTTAACACTGCTTATGACCAGAAACATTCAACAAACTTTCTTTTAAAAAAGCGAAACAAGATTATCGCTTTCCATGAAAGCATCCAGCCTACTTTAAAGAGTCCACAAAGTTTTTGCATCCTCTGGAGAGTCAGTGGATCAATTGAAAGATCCACCAGTGCGTGGATCTATTGAAAGCATACGGAACACCGCTGAGTTCATTAAGGAATACTGAATCTCAAGTTCCCTTAATCTTCCCTTGATATCATCAAATATGTTCTTTTATGAATCGCTGCTACGAAAAAGACCTGGAAGAACATAATCCTGGAGCCTTCGTCGGATCTTTTCCCTGTATTCTGGAAGCTTCCATACGTCTTTGTTTGTCCCTGCAACTATGTAATCGCACAAGAACAGGGTGAGGGCGCTGGTCTGAGTCTGACCTGCGCGCCATAACCCGATGAACTGTCTCACTCTTCACCCATCCCTCTTCAGCTTCGAAGTGAATGAATCGCTGCAGCCAGTTCTTGCAAAAAAACGCACTGGCTGATCACCTTATGTCCGGTCCAGCAGACCGATGATATGAACATTCCTCATCCTGCCCCGTTCGAGGTTGTCACCGTATTCAGTTAAGGTACGGACCTGTTTTTCAAGCATGATGATCCGCTCCTGACAGGAATCGATCACAGACTCTCCCCTGCAGTTTGGCGCTCAACCTCATTAGTTCTGTTTCAAAGGCTTTCAAGTTGCTGCTCATATTTTTGGAGCACGGCTGAGAGTAGTTCTATTCTCCTGCTGACTTTTTCTTCAATCATGGCTTCAAACATTTCAGGTAACTTGGTGAACTCAGTGACCAAGGCCTGGCGAGTAACTGGGTCCATGGAACGAGCAGAGGGGGTTACAGGTGCAGCCACAGGCATGCTGAAAGCTTCTGTCAAACAAACAAGCTTACTCGATCCTTTCCCGTGTTTTGTCATGTCCACTTGACAAAACGGGATTAGTGAGGATTCTATAGCTCTTTTAGTGTTGAATTGTAAGTAAATGACTGTGGTGGCGTGGCGTAGAGCATTACTGTGATGCGCAGAGATCAGCAAAGTAGACTTTTGAGATCGCTGCCATCCTGTTTCCCCCTTAAAACTTTATCGATGTTATGCATTTCATTTAATTCCTGGATATTCTGGAGCCGTGTCATTAGGTACCACTGTCTACATTTTCCCCAACACTGCACATTGCTGCCCACTCCACGATAATTCTTGTCTCCTTTGTGATTCGTGAATCTTGCCGAAAAAATTTTCAATATCTCTGCCTCGAACGGTCTGCAGGAAAGAGTGTTCCAAAGACTCACTACACCCTGAGAAAACAAAAATAAACCGACTCATCAGTGTGTGAGATTAGTTTTATTTTTTGCATTCTTATCGGAGAAAGGATATAGTAATACTGGAAGCAGTTCAGAGGTGTTACACTTAATTTATTCCATCCATGAAGGACTGATATTATGGGGACTTTAACAGGTTACCCTTGGAATGAAAGCTGACCTTGTTGAAATATACAACTCGCCTTGAGGCGAGTGGATCAGGTATATACCGACTGGAAGTTTGTATAGCCCAAACTTGATGCCGTTGTCAATGAACCCCTGCAGCGTGGAAGCAGGACATTCGACTCATTAAGTCCACACCAACACACCGAAAAGTGTCCCACCAGACCTGTCCCCCTACCCTATCCATGTAATCCTGCATTTCCCATGACTAACCCACTTAACCTACATATCCCTGGATACTCTGTGTAATTTAGCATGGCTAATCAAACTAAGCTGCATATTTCTTGAACTGTGGGAGGAAACTGGCGAACTGGGAAGAAACCCACACAGACACGGGAAGAATGTTCAAACTCCACATAGAGTTTCGGACGAGATTGGAATTGAGCTCAGCTCCTTGCTGATATGAGGCAGCAGTGCTAACCACAAATCTAACATGATGCTCCGTTAGACCTATTAGTTACCTGCGGCTGACAAAAGAAATATGCTTGACTTGTTCCTATCACTAAACCTGACCCAGTCTGAGACCTTTATCATCAGTCATATCACCAACCTGGTTACATTTAAAATTTGTTATGAGCAGTGGAGGAGTGTGACTAGAAAAGGAAACAGTGACAACCTTCAACCTCAGCCAGAACCGGAGAGAGGAAAAGTTCACCAAGTGGGATTTCATTCAAGAGGCAATTCTCTTTCCCAGAAGTTTGGGATGGCTGAATCTTTTTATTTCATCGAGTCTGGCTTTTTCTGATTTTCCATAGGCAGGTGAATCAAGGATAATGTTGCATGGAGGGAAAAGTGCAGCTGGGACCATAATGAGATGAGCCATGACCTTAGTGTCAAAGGGCCGATTGGCCCACTCTTATCCCTCAGCCCTATTTTCTGATGTTCCATTCAGCCCTTCGGACCTGCTACACAGGCAGATTGAGGCCACGCCGATGGTTAGGTGTAGTTTCGGAAATGCACTTGGAAATTCCAGGCTTGGTCAGGAAGTGACTTCCAGCTGCAATCCCTTTTTCCAGGCTTCCCCACACAGCAACTTCTGCTCTGGAATTGCTCTGAATGCAGCTCCCATATCCCACCCAGGGTTAACTCAGGCAAATTCTCTCCTCTCCCGAATGCAGCATTGTACAACACGACTTCCAGGGAAAAAAAACAATTACTTTCCAAAAGCATAACATAAAAACGCAAGAAGTAAGAACACGAGTCGGCTATTTGGCCCCTCAAGCCTGAACTCTCATTCAATAAGAATATGGCTGATCTACTTCCGGGCTCAACTCTACTTTCCTACCAAATTCCTTGTATCCCTCCACAACCCTCTGGGTTAGGGAATGCCAGACATTCACTACCTTCTATGAGAATACATCATTTTTCACCTCAGATTGAAATCGATGTTCCTTATTCGGTATCTACCGCCTCGAGTTCGAGACTCAGGGGAAACACCTTCTCAGCATCTACCTTGTCAAGCCCCCTCTGTATCTTGCACATTTCAATAATATCCCCCTCATTCATTTCAACCAGAATGAATAATTGCCTCACCATTTTAGATGTATTCAATAATTCAACCCTTCCATCCCAGGAAGCTGCCTCATGAACCAACCTAGTTTTTTGCTTCATCAGCATGATGACGTTACGTTTCATACACAGAAACACTCAAATCCCTTTGTACTGATCATTTTTTGGGAGTCCTCTTCATTAAATAGCAGCCTGCATTTTGGTTTTCCGTGTCATCCACAAACTCGGATGTATATTGCACTCAGCTCCCGCCGTCAGGCTATCAGTGTGGATTGTAAATAACTGATGCCATCGGACTGATATTTGTGGTAATCCAGTAGATACGTCTTTATCATAAAGATCCATTAATCCTGACTCTCCGAATGCTATGTGTTAAGCAACTATCATCCCACGCTGATATATTATTGTCACTTATTAATCTTCTTGTCACTTTCTCAGGGATTCCTGATGAAGGTCTTCTGCCTGAAACATTGATTTTCCTGCTCCATGGATGCTGCCTGACATGCTGTGCTTTTCCATCATGACTCTAATCTTGACATTCTCAGGTTTTCCCAAAAAAGAATTTGTTAGGTTTTACAGAACAAAAATGGTTTCCCCTTCACAAAACCATGCCAACTCTGCATTAAGCTTTTCTAAGTGCCCTGCAATTCCTTCCTTAATAACAGGCTCGAGCAGATCCCCAGCAATAATGCTTAGGCTAAATTGTTCCTGTAAAAAATGAGGTCTGCAGATGCTGGAGATCACAGCTGAAAATGTGTTGCTGGTCAAAGCACAGCAGGCCAGGCAGCATCTCAAGCATAAGCCCTTCAGCTCGAAACGTCGAATTCTCTATTCCTGAGATGCTGCCTGGCCTGCTGTGCTTTGACCAGCAACACATTTTCAGCTAAATTGTTCCTGCCTTCTGTCTCATTCCTTTCTTGAAGACAGGCGCCTCATTGGAGGTTCTCCAGTTTCACTGGAACACTCCTGTAAAACAAAGAGTTATGAAATATCTCAAAGCTAGTCACTCTGTGACAACTTCTTTTAAAATTAACTATGAATTACTGCTGACCTGCCTACCCTTATTCTTATCTGTTAGATAAAAACCTTGTTCCTTTTGTTAGAGACAGCTCAAGAACTTCCCTCCCATTACCATTTTGTTTATACCATTGACATGCTTACAGTACTTTCCCCATGAGGAGTGATTTAAAATACTAGTGTAAATTATCTGCCTGTTCCCTGTGGCCAGTTCTCCAGTCACACCCTCCTAATGGTCTCAATGTACTTTCCTCACTTCACTTCTGCTTCAGCTCACACACACATCTTCAAGCTTTTTTTATGTAGACGGAAAAGCTCGTGATGCTTGTTTTTATACATCTTGTCAATGTCTTGCACCATATCTTTTCGTACATTTTCCTCACTTTCTAGATTCATTCAGTCATATCGTGCACAAACAAACCATTTGGTCCAACTAGCCCATGCTGACCAGTTTTCTAAACTAAACTAATCCCATCTGCTTGCACTTGGCCCATATGCGTTTTAACGTTTCCCATTCATATGTTGGTCCAAATGTCTTTGAAATATTGCAGCTGTACTTGCATCTACCACTGTTCCTCTGGCAACTCATTCCATACATACATCATTCTCTGTGTAAAGAAAGGTGTCACTTTGTCCCTTTCAAGTTTCCCCCTCCCATCTTAAAGCTATGCATTTGTGTTTGAACTCCCCGATCCTGCAGAAAAGACCTTCGCTATTCACTCCCATGATTTTATAAACTTCTAGAATGCCACCCCTCAAACTCGTACACTCCATCTGATACCAACTTCAAGATCAAACGCTTAACGATAAGCACTGCAAATTTGAAAGAATATTAAAAATGACAGGTAAAGAAAACAACCCAAACCCCAGTTGAAGTGGTGTCCTTCCTCATCTATATGCAAAGATACTAGTGAGAGTGGGTCATGTCTTTTTGTGGCTAGTTGATGTTCATGTATCCTGGTGGCTAGTTTTCTGCCTGTTTGTCCAATGTAGTGTTTGTTGCAGTTCTTGCAAGGTATTTTGTAAATGACATTAATTTTGCTTGTTGCCTGTATAGGGTCTTGCAAGTTCATTAGCTGCTGTTTTAGTGTGTTGGTGGGTTTGTGGGCTGCCATGATGCCAAGGGGTCTGAGTAGTTGGTAGTCATTTCTGCATTTTCCACATTTTGTGTAGAAGCCAGTGTTGTAGTGATACTGGAAGATCTTAGCTAGGGGAGTGGCAAGTTCTGGAGCACGTAGACTTTGCAATATCCAGGACCTCCAACCATTTCTTGATATCGAGTAGAGTGAATCAAAATAGAGGAAGACTCGTAGCTGTGATGCTGGGGACCACTGGACTTCTCAACTGCTCTGTTTCTCTTTGAGATGCAAAATTATTCTTCTGTGATGACTGAAACAACTTATCAGGTTTTAAATAATGCTTTCCAAATATTATTGTCAATTCAACTTTACTCCCTACCTATTCTACCTCATGTCTAAGCCGAAATATTGAAGGCTCCCTACAGGACGAGTTCCAGTCTTAAATTACCCTTTACAATATATTTCAGAAGTTGAATTCCAAGCAACCTCCTTATACCTGTCTGAACTGCCTGCAGGTTTCTGCCTTGATGAGTACCATTCCCCCTGAAAGTACATTGTGTTCACTATAAATTCAGCTAATTGTACTCGCTTCAGGCCATGGGGAACCATCATGCAGCACAGAAGTTATTCTGGGATTCTTCCCATGGATTAGTTGACAAAGACTATAGCCCCCTACCACTTGAAACAAATTCTTTGCACGGATTGCTCATGTCAAGGCAGGTTATTTGATCAGCTGATATTTTATAAATCTGTGCTTGATTTCTTAGTATCCATGTTGAAAGCATTTTCTGCAGTGATGCTCGTGATCACAGTAGTCATATTTTCACACAGGTCACCTTAAACGCAGTCCTGGTAAATTTCATACTGTTAGTTTTGCTCTAACAGCAAACTAAGGCAGCATGAAACTCTTACTCATGTTAATAAGAGGTCAAGCACTTGAATTCCATAGTGTGAAGGCAGTGATGATGTATACTGTGAAAACGTATAGGTCTAGATCTACTTAATACCACACGGTCAACATTATCCCTCCTGTTCTCCCTGTGACCTTGTTTGGTTGTGTCTTCATTATCTTACACTCAGTTAGAGAGAACCCCTTTCCCCATTCACAACTTAATTTAAACCCTTTTTGCATCATCTTCTCGTTCACCACTGCAATTAGCCCGTTTATCTTTTGGCATGTCTTCTTTTCCAAGTCACCCATCCCCCATCTCAGGCAAGGGATTAAAAAGCCCAGTGTCCAACCCTTTTCAGTTCTGAACAAGTCACATTGGACTTGTAACGCTAACTCTGTTTCTCTGTCTCTGCAGATTCTGCCAGACCTGCTGAGTTTCTCCAGAAACGAATAGGCACAGCACAAATTAAATTAAACGAATAACTATGAATACTGGAAACAAATATAAAAATTGCTGGAGAAACTGTAAGCTCTGTAGAGGTTCACTGGTAAATTCTTCTCCCCACACTCTGCTACCTCTCCCAAATGAGAGTCAGAATTCAGCTACTCCATCCCAACCAATTTTTCCACAATTTCTTCCACAGTTCCCCAATTTTCTTAGTGTATTTCTGTAGGAAGGATAAATTTGATCATCTGTCTATAAGATGTAAATTTAAATTGTTTCTCCTTTTTCCACACCTTTGAATCCATGAACACTACTTCATTAAAGTTTTGTGCCAGTGGCACTGGACCCGGAAGATTAACTCTACATTCACTACAGAATATGCTCAGCAACTGCATAAGGCTGGCATCACTGACACCACAGAGCTCTTAATCATGGTCAGAGAGAAAACCAGAGGGAAACACATTCAATTCAAATGCAGAAGATGGCACGACGACAAAGGAAAAGATTCAGGTGAATATGTTAAAGGGTTTGAGTAATGTTACAAATTGGAAGCATGTCACCAAGGAGAACCCTCAGCAGAATGAAAATATGAAAATGGAAGTATTACCGCATCAGAAACCAGGTGCGGTCACTGAGTACATGGCTGATCGGTGAATGGGTCTCGCTGTTAACTGGGGCACAGTCTGTAGAATTGAATTGCAGATATTGCAGGTCAAACTGGGCTATCACGTATGCTATAGGCAACAGCAGCAACAGAAGCAGGATTGTATTCAAACATAATCTGTAACATTTTCCCCAGGATATTCCATCAGTCTACCATTACCATAAAACTGAGTGATAGTTCAGTGACAAGTGTGTGTGAACATGCCAAGGTCAGAACCATATGTACCTACGGCGCTTGAGTGGTTTCATTCCAAAAAGCAGAACTAACATCTGATAGAGAGGACGAAATGCTCCCAAGACCAACAGATCAGATCTAAGCTCTGCAGTCCTGCCACATCCAGACATAAATGTCATCGTACTATTAAATAACTTACTGGAGGAGTGGACACCAGAAATATCCCCATCCTAAATAATGGAACAGCCGTGCACATTAGTGAAAAAGACAAGGATGTAGTATCTGCACCATCCTCAGCCAGAGGTGTGGAATGGATGATCCACCTCATCCTCGCCATGATATCCACAGAATCACAGATGGCAGTGCTCAGCCAATTCAATTCGCTGTATGTGACATGAAGAAACAGCTGAACACAACAGAAACTGCAAAGACAATGGGCCCTGACCCCATTCCTGCAATGGGACTGAAGACTTGTGCTGCACAACAAGCCGTGTCCCTGGGGAAGATGTTTCATTCCAGCTCCAACTCTGACATCTCTCTGGCAATGTGGAAAATTACTCAACTATATCCAGCCCCCTAATAGGTGAATAATTACATTCTGACCATTTAACACCCCCTCAGTCCCTTTACCATAATCAAATTGGTGAGAGTTCATTTTGACAGAGCTGTCAAGCAGGACAGAAATAACCTGCTCAGTGTGGTTTCCAATAGGTTCCTATGTGGAGATGGTGCTGTTGTGGAACTGTCACTGGATTACTAATCCAATACAGGATAATGCTCTGGCAGCTGGTGGAAGTTAAAAACAATTAATAAAATATCAAGATCTAGAATCTGGTGGGGGTAACAGTGACCTTGCATCCAATGCTGATTGTAAACATCGATCTCCTTCCCCAATGTACTTTTAGGAAGTGAATCTCCCGTGCTTTCCTGGTCTGGCCTAAAAATAACTCCAGACACAGAGCCAGGTGATAAACTCTTCAATGGTCCCTGAAACGGCCAAGCAAAACACTCCATTGTATCACACTGCTCCAAGGTCTTAAAGGATAAAACCAGACAGAATACCCGGCACCAGCCTCGATATCAGAAAAGAGAACTGGAATCACAGTGCTGTTGCCCCTTCAGTGACCTCCATCCTAACATTTGAGAGATTGTGACAACATTTGCAGTGCTTTCCCACAGACTGCACAGAAACATCGGGAAAGGAGTAGGCCATTCAACACACTGAGCCTTCCCCATTCTAGTTCATGGAGAAAATCTCCTCAATGCAGTTTTCTCAACACAGTGTTCATATCCATTAATATGTTTAAACATTGTGAAATATTAAATAAGAACTGTTGTAATCCCTTCAGTCCATCAATCGTGCTCCTCGATTCTATATACTGGCAGTTCTCTGATAACACGTGTTTATTGAACGTGATTTGACTGCAATGCGATTCGTGAATTGCGCACCTTTTTTTCTATAAGGTGAACTCTCGCTCACTGTGACGTAATTCCTTGCCAGGCACCAGCTGAACAACAAAACCCAGCTTCAGGATCCTCTGTCTGCAAAATGCACCCTCTGAGTGTTCAGCTAAGACAGGAATGCAATCCGCTCTGCAAGCCTTGAACCTGTGCCTGAAACGGGGAATTATTCTCTCCAATTAGAATGAACTTTATTCCAAACCAGGGGGAGAATCTTGAGGAGAAATGGAATTCCGTGTTGGCATCACGTGGTCAGTCTGCCTTGCGTGCTTCTGGTGAAGAGCTTGGTGAAAGGTACAGGGATGCAGCCAGTGACTGTATTGTGAAAGTATTGCATTTACAGCACTATTTCATTACAACATATGATTTAAAGCTGTAATTAAACTGTGGTAGTGAGTGTGTTAGACTAACTTTAATGTTTGGTTTTTACTGATATTTGCAGTTCGCCCATTATTCTCTTTTCCCCATAGACCACATCATTAATATTGCATGATTTTCTGCAACACAGTGATGCACAGGAACACAGCTACTACGTTGTTGGAGAACAACCTGTAATAGTATCTGATCCTTTATCTTCACACGATACCCTGCTCTCTCCCTGTCCCTTTAGTTTCCAGAAATCCTTATTTATATTCAGTGCCTTGGTTTCCACAGCCTGATCTGGGAGATAATTCCGCAGGTTCACCAGTCTCTGAGCGCAGACATTTATTCTCATCTCAATGCAGAATGGCCTGTCTTTACCTAATAATGTGGCCCCTTGATGTGATGTCCCAGCCAGGGGAATTTTCACCTCTTCTTCCAATCTGTCTCGTCCTTACAGAATTTTATATATTTCACTGATATCTCCACTCATTCTCCTAAATCCCATGGAATACAGGCCCAGCCGCCCCACAGTCTGCTCCCACAACAAGCCTATCATCCCAGAGATCAGTCTGGTCATCTTCGCTGCTCTCCCTCAATGTCAGGTTTGTCCTTTATTTGGTAAGAAGACCAAAACTGCACACAATACTCCACAGTGTTCGAGATGAGGTCTCACCAATGCTCTGTACAGATGCAGTAAAACACTCTTACTCCTGTAATCAAATTCCCCTGAAATGAAGGTGAATACACGATTTGTCTGCCTATCTGCTTTCTGCTCCGGCAATATTGCTTTCAGTGATTGGTGTACAGGGAGATCCAGATCCTTTTCAATGTTACAGCTCCCCACTTGTTGGGTCTGTGTACACTGGTCAGCATGCCAATGCAATCCCCAGTATTGACTTCTCAATTCAGATCTCATTGCCCTACACTGACCTCGGAGGGCTGCACAGAAGTAAACAAAAATGCAGCTTACGTTCCTGTATAGATCAAAATTTTTTAATCAATCCCTTTTCAAATGATAGGCTCCCATTCTGTTTTTTCCCATCAAAGGTCACAATGTCACATATCCCACGCCTCCCCTCCTCATTGCTCTCAACCTGCCACGCATTTGCCCAGACACTCCACTTGTCTCAATCACTTTAGAGCATTTTGACGTCCTGCTCACCCACTCACAATCCGATATTGTTTAGTGCCATCAGCAAACTTGAAAATATTGCATCTGATACACTCAAACAAATATATGATGTGTATTAGGAATAGCTGCAGCCAAAACCCCGATCCTTGCTATATCCTCCACGCCTTCCATTAAAAAAAACGCATTGTTTTATTCCTACTCACTGCTTTCTGCCAGCTCTCCCATTCTAAACCCATATTAGTCCCAGTACCATAGTATTTGTATTTGCATAATAGGCTTGGTGCTTTATCAAAAATCTTTCTGAAAATGCAATCATATTTCATTGATTGCTTCTCCATAATTATGCTAAACGTCACTTTCTCAAATATGATTCCCATTTGATAAATCTCTGTTGACTTTTTCTGTGCTCATTACTTTCATTTCCAATACTTCCTCTAAAACTATTTGGTTGCCAATTTCATTCTATTCCCTTTTTCTCAACAGAATAATGTTCACTAGTATTGTTGGGAAGTTTTCTTTTTAGTTGTGTTTTCTTCTGTGAAGACATAACTAAAGTATTTGCTCCATAGTTTTGCCTTTTCCTGTCCTCAATTCTCTGGTATCAGACTGGAAGAAAGCTGCACCTTTTTCCACTTAATTTTGCCATTGACATATCTTCAGAAGATATTACAAGTTCAGTCTTAAAACCCTTAATATACTATTCAGAAAACATCAATTCCTATCTTAAACTATCCAGTGATTGACCTTCCACAGCCATACAAACACGGAAGAACAGACTTTGTACCATCAGAAATACAGCACGGTCTACATTAGTCCAGCTTTCCAACACAAGACCCGTAGCCATGAATCTTATGGCATTTCAAGTGCACAACCGTGTATTTTCTCATGGTTGTGAAGTTACCATGACAACTCCTCTCTCAGGAAGTACATTCCTGACCCCAACACCCTCTGGGTGAAAAGCAATCCTCAATTCCCTCCAAATCTCAAACGCTTCACTTTAAAATATGCTCCATTGTTCTTGGCCCTTTGACTAAAATGAACAGTTGCTATCTATCCACCCTGTCCATGTCCCTCGTAATCCTATCCTTCTGAATCACATCCCCTCAGCCTGTCTGCTCCAAACTAAACAACCCGAGCTTATCCAGCCTCTCTCCATAGCTGATATGCTCCATCCCAGGGAACATCCTGGTGAATCTCCTCTGAGAACCATTCCCCCACCGCCCCCACACATTACAATAAGATCCTTCCTGTAGTGTGGTTCCCAGAACTACACACAGTATTCCATCTTGGCCAAACTAAAGTTCCGCATAGCTCTTATAATCTATTCCTTATTGAATAAAAATTATGTTTACGGTCCCCTATGCTTTCTCAAATTGTGTATTAACCTATTTAGTCACATTCAGGGAAGTGTGGAGAAACACCCTCTGAGATTCCTCGTGTGCTGCCATGCATTGAGTACTCCCTGTCCAGTTCCTTCATCCAAAGTGTATCACCTCATATTTATCAGGGTTACATTACATCTGCCATTGCTCTGCCCATCTGACCTTCCATCTGTATCTTCCTGTAATATATGGTCTACATCCTCGCTGCCAACCACCCGGCCAATCTTTGTATCAAACACAAACTTAGTTGTCACACTCCCGTCACCCCGTCTATATTCACAGCTGCATCATTTATGAATACCACAAATAATTAGGTTAATGATCACACAACACCAGGTTATAGTCCAACAGGTTTATTCGGAGGCACTAGCTTCGAAGCGCTGCTTCTTCATCAGGTGGTTGTGCGCTTTGAAAGCTAGTGCTGCTGAATAAACCTGCTGGACTCTAACTTGGTGTTATGTGTTTATTAGGTTTGTCCACCCCAGTCCAACACCAGCACCTCCAAATCCCAAATAATAAGGGACACAACACTGATCCCTATGTTAAACCATTGGACACCGGTCTCCAGTCACACTAACAGCCTTCAGCCATTAGCCTCTGTCTCCAAACACTAAGTTGATTTGGATGCAACTTGACAAGTCACTAATGACACCACCTGTTCCCTTGTTATTCATTTCTGCTTGACACACTTGCAGAATGTCTGGGGATTATCCCTAATCTCACCCTGCCAGCAGGTTTCTATGACCCTGTTTTAGGCAGTTCTTTCCGAGTGATGAATTTCCTCAAAATTATGTTCTTAAGTGGCCAATCCCTTATCTTTTCATTATTTGCCTTGAATGTGGAATAGACAGCGAGGGAAGCATTCTGTTAATCTCTAACATGTCATATGTTTTGTGAATATTCTAAATTTCACTGTGACCCACCTCTCATTCTTTGAAACTCTAGAGAACACAGGTTGAGTTTCCTCATCAGGCAATCTCACCATCTGAGGGATTAATCTGGAGAATGTCCATTGCACTTCCTCTGTGGTCAGTATATTCTTTCTGAGATTCGGTCACCAAAACTGTACACAATGGGTGCAGGTTTGCTCGCTGAGCTGGAAGGTTCTTTTCCTGACGTTTCGTTACCTTACTAGGTAACAACTACAGTGGACCTCAGGCGAAGCGATGCTACCAATTCCTGCTTTCTTTTTATATGTTTGGGTTGATGATGTCATTTCCTGTGGTGATGTTACTTCCTGTGGTGAAGTCACTTTCTGTTCCTTTTCTCAGGGGGTGGTAGATTGGGTCTAACAACTAATAGCACATCGAGTTAGACATCTGGCAGAAATACATGTGGATTCTCTCCATTGATCCTATTAATTTCTAAATATCCAATATCACATGCTGCATAATAGATTCCAACAGTTTTCCTGCAGATGTCAAGTTAGTTGGTCGGCAGTTCTCCAAACTATGTCTTCTTCCCTTTATAGATGCTTGGATCCCTTCCATTAATCTAAAGTGCTTGGACAACTTTTACTAACTTCCATTTATCACCAATGGCTTCCAGCCTCTGCCGAATGCACAGGAAAATAAAACACAGTCATCGACAGTACAACTAATACTTCTATTGCTGATTTATGTCTGACATTTTAATATGAAGTACATCAGGTTTGTCAAACTTAGCAATGCTCAATCCAGTTACACTTTCAAATACTACCTTGTTACTGATATAAATTGACTTTATGTCTTTAGTAGAACAAGCCATACATGATCACTTGAAATTACTAGGTGACTTTGTGGATCTTCAAATGCGTAGTAACTGATTATTTTCTTGACCATTTTCCTGTTCTTCGCAATAAACTCTCCTCTCCCAATTACAAATTTCCATATTTGATCTTGCTGTTTTTTTTTTCCTTTGAAATATAGATTGTATATTTATGCAATGTTTTGTTCCTGTTTGTTAACATTTATGTTCTCTTTCTTATTTCCTTATCAGTTTCATGGCCCTCGTTTCTGGATCGTGAATTTCTGAAAATCCTCAGATTTCCACAATGAATTAAATTCTTCTGAAGCCACTTGCTATGATTAATACATTTTCGAATTTGTTATGCTAAAAATCATTGTGTCACTTTCCTTTTCTTTGGTATTTGTACCTGAAATAAATAGACGTATTTTTCAGACTTTGTATTTCTACAAATCTCCTTGTCCTGACCAGATATATTCAGGAACACTGCATGAGGACAAAGAAGGAATTGTAGGAGCCCAGGCTGATATTTTTGCATCATTTCTGACCAATGGGTGAGGTCCCAGGGGACTAGAGGGTAGCTAATACTGTGTTCTTACTCAAGAGGGGCTACAAATTTTAAACCTGGCAACTATAGACCAGTAAACATAAAATCTGTAGTAGGTAACTTACTGGAAAAAGTTCTGAGAGATAAGATATACATGCATTTGGAAAGACAGGGTATGACTAGGAGTAAGATTAGAGTGATGCTAGAAAAGCACAGCAGATCAAGCAGCATCCGTAGAACAGGAAAATCAATGTTCCAGGCAAAAGCCCATCATCAAACTTAGCACGGATTTGTGCATGGGAGATCATGGTTCACAAATTTGTTCGAATTCTTTGATGATGTGACCAGCAACATTGAGGAGGGCAGGGTGGTATACGTAGTCTAAATAGATTCCAGAAAGGCCTGCAATAAGGTTCCACATGGTACGCTGCTCTGGAAGGTTAGATGGCATGAAATTGAGGAGGAGCTGCCAAATTAGATACAAAATTGTCTTGATGGTAGGAAGCACAGGGTAATAGTGGAAGGATGCTTGTCAGACTGGAGGCCTGTGACTAGTGGAATGCCTCATGAGTTGGTGCTGGGACCACTACATATTACATATATCTATGATTTAAATGAGAATGTACAGGCATGATTTGTAAGTTTGAAGATGACACGAAAATAAGCAGCATCATGGAGAGTGAAGAAGGTTATCAGAAATTTCAGAAAATACAGTAGTAGCTTGATCAGCTGGAGAAGTGGCTGAGAAATTGAAAATGGATTTTAATATAGATCAATGTAAGTTCTTGCATTTTAGAAAGTCAAATCAAGGTTGGAGTTTCATGATGAATGGTTGGTTCTTAAGAAGTGCAGTGGAACAGGGGGACCTTGGAATTCAGGTGCATGGTTCTCTTAAAGTTGATATAAAGGTGGACAGGGCAGTGAAGAAAGCTTTTGGCACACTGGCATTAATCAGTGTATATCACTGAGTATCGAAATTAGGGAGTTACGGTGCAGTTATACAGGATGCTGGTGAGGCCATACTGGTAGCGTAATGTTCAGTTTTGTTCACTTTGCTATAGGAAGGATGTTATTAAACTGGAAAGAGTGCAGAAGAAACTTATAAGGATGTAGCAAACGACTCAATGGTCTGAGTTATAGGGAGAGGTTGGGCAAGTTAGAAATTTTTACTTAAGATGTATGAGGCTGAGGGGGAATCTGACAGAAGTGTATATGATCATGGGAGGGATGGACAGAGTGAATGCACTCAGTTTTTTTTTCCCACAGGGGTTGGGAAATCACGGACTAGAGGGCATCAGTTTAAGTTCAGAGAGGAAACAATAAGAGGGAACCTGAGGAGCAACTGCTTTTCACACAGAGGTGATACGCAAATTGAACGATGTGGCAGCGGAAGATGTTGAGGCTGGAACATTCGCAACATTTAAAAGGCATTTGGACAAATATACGGACAGGAAACGATTAGAAAGATACCGGGCAAACAAGGGATTTGGGGTTAGCGTTGGTGGACATCTTGGTCGGAATGGACGAGTTTGGGCTGAAGGGCCTGTCTCCGTGCTATCGGACTCTTATGACTCTAACAACCATTGGTGGCGTTCCACTGAATGCTTTATTGGTACTTTCCCAATTTACTGGAGCGAACTTGACCCTCCAGGCTACCATGATATTTGACCAGAATGTTCAAGCATTCTTTATTGTATGCAGCCACTGTGTAAAAAGCACTTTATTAATGTCACTATTCCTTAAAAGCTGCTTCAGAATAAGGTGATTAATTCATCCTTCTTATCAAGCAACACTAAATCCAAAATAACCTGCTCTCTAGTTTGTTTCACCACATACTCTTCAACCCACCTCAGAAACACTTACAGAATATATTTCTCACAGCGTGAGCAGTTTAGATGCAACTTGAGACCAACCAATAAAACTGCTGTATCCATGATACTTGCATCTCTAATTTCCAGAGCATATGATGCTCAGATTTTCTGCAACCACTTTGGTTTCGATATATAACACACCAATATTTGCCTTTCCTTGCTATCTGTAAGCTCTACCTAAACTGATTCTGTGGAATCTAAGGGACAGCTCTGTGTCATTATTAGTGATAGACGTGGACTAGACATTCGGGGAGGCTCACCTCAGCACTGAGCTGATCTGAAGTAATGTCCATCAATAAAGGACAAGCATCAATATCCTCCTCGCTGTGTCAGGATAATGGTCACTATTCTCTCTGCTCCTTCACACTCAATGTATATCTGTTATAGCACCTACCCCCAGACAATCCTCATGCTCTATCTCCTAATAAGGGTCAGGCACTACAACTCTCACTATTGTATTCAACCACTTCCTTCCCACACTTTCTCTGTCACCTATGCAATACCCCACACACTAATAATACTACATGGATTCAAGACTGTCGACTGACTCGTTCCAGACACATCACAATTCCCCCCAGTCCCACCTCCACCAGCACTAAAAGCAGGTCCACCCATTCCTGCCCTCACTCCCTCCCTTTCTCCCATTCCAAGAGAAACAGCTTGGAATAGGACAGAAAGGGCCAAGCAGGATGGTGGAGTGCCCAATATCCATTCGCTCACCCGGTTACCCACACCATCTGGGGAGGACCCTAGTACGAGATTGAGCGGACTGTGATGCCTCGTGTGGAGTTTCTGAAACATCCATGTCCCACTGACCGATCAAGGAGCAGTGCTCAGTGAAAGACAATTCTCACTTTCATCCCACTGGCAATTCCAACGACAGTCCTTACACTCCCCCCTTCCCCCCAAAAAATACAGATACCTCATTACATAGAGATGCAGACACAGAAATACACAGAATTATTGGTAAACACCCCAATATACAAACAAACACAATACATACAAGGGGATAGGCATACACACACGTAGAAACACACAGAGTTATATAGAGTCACACACAAATCGACACAAACACAGATATACAAAAAGGCAGACATAGTATCACAAATACACAGATGTCAAGAAGATGGACAGACACACAGAGGCACAGACGCTATTGTCATTAAGATACAAATAGATAAGTCTTTGATTTATAAGGGGATCAAGGATTCTCGGGGGAAGGCAGGAGAATGAGGTTGAGGAATATATAGGAAATTATTGCATGGCTTATACGACTCGATAGGCTGAATTACCTCAATCTGCTCCTTTTTTCATGGTCATGTGATGTTATGATATCAGGTATTCTCTTCCTGAGACAGCAGCAGATGCTGGGTTTGATACATATTTGATTACAAAGGGTCAGTAGCAATGTGGGACAGGTTTGGAGTCCGGAATGGTTTACATTTATTCCTAATTATTCCGTCCTTATGTCTGAAAAGAGGTAGTGATTTGATGTTCAATTTTAAAATAACAGGTTCCAAAAAGAAAGAAGAACGTCCCTTTCCCTTTAGCGTTGTGCTACCTTTAGTGTCCTCATCCTCAGGGAGCAGTGAAGACTCAGTTATTGAAGATATCCAACGCTGAGCTTGACTGGTCTTTGCTGGACTGGAGAATCAATGTTATTGGAAACAGACAGGAGATGGATGGATAGACATAATCGGATCAGCCATGAGCATTCTGAATGGTGCCGGCAAATGGCCAATGCTACCCCTACAATGCATGTTGTTCCCTCAATCCACCCTTGAGACTGTTACAGTGATATACTGCTGCCCCTATCCAGTGTGTTTTTCCCTCAATCCACCTGCGAGGCTGTTACAGAGATATACTGCTGCCCCTACCCCATGTGTTGTTCCCTCAATCCACCCCTCGATGCTGTTACAGAAATATATATGCTGTCCCTACCCCAATGTGTTGTTCACTCAATCCACCGCTCGATGTTGTTACAGATATACTGCTGTCCCTACCCCAATGCGATGTTCCCTCAATCCACCTCTCGATGCTGTTACAGAAATATACTGCTGTCCCTACCCCAATGTGTTCTTCCCTCAGTCCAACTCTCGAGGCAGTTACATGATACCCCATTTAGTCAGACAAGATCATTACAATGATACAGGAGGAGACCATTCTGCCCCTCTAAGGAATTACACAGGGATATAGAATGAAGTAATTCAGCTCGGTGAGTACATGACACAGCCCAGGAGAAGGACAATCAACCCATCTGAACGGCTACACAGGAACAGGGAAGCTGTCGGTAACAGGAAATAGAGAGTAGAGACAAATGTTTATTTTTAGGATGCAAAGATGTAACTGATGGAGTGCCTCAGAGATCACTGTGGGGTTATCAGTGATCAATAATCTTTTTCAATGATCTGGAAGAAGGGGAGGCAATGGCTTGGAGCTCAATTGGATGGTCATTCAGTGTCTTGTCAAATGGATATTTTGAGTTTGCAAAGTCATATAGGCAGGGAAGGTTACTGAGCTAAGCTTCAGCAGAAATAACATAAGGCAAGTTGTCTATTTTTGCCATGAAAGGTAAATCAGTTTAAATGCAGAGAGACTACAGAACTTTGTGATAAAGGCGGTGTCCATGTTCTTGGGACATGAATCATATGAAGTCAATCTGCAGATGCAGCAAGCGATTTCGAAAGTAAGTGGAATGGTGCTGTTTTTGTCAAAAGGTATCGGTTTAATGGCAGGAATGTTTTAGGGCATCTGTACAGGGCATTGCTGAGTCCAAACCTGACGCACTGTGTCCAGTTTTGATGCGCTAAAATAAAATAAAAGAATATAATTATTTTTGGAGGTTTTCAAAGAGGTTTCCCTCTACTCATTCCTGGAATGCCGGCCTTTTGTTATGGCGGATTATCAGTTTTGATCTTAGCAGAGAAATAGTATTGAACCATCCATGACTTTCTGAAAAAGTGTATCAACTGGATGCATTGTATCTCTTGTCAGGGAGACTAAAGCTAGAGAATGAATTTTAAGAAAAAGATGCATTGACATTAACACACATACTATGAAGACACCTACCAATATTTACAAATTACACAGACACATGTAAGTATGTCATCAAATTAAAAAGTGGAGACTTTTTTTGTGATTGAAAGGAATTGTGTACAAAAAGAGCAATGACACACCTTCATATAATCCATAATCAGGTTTTCCAGAGAATGTTCCAGGGGATCGCACATGGCCCAGTTTGGTGTTCAATTGACATTATTGTATGCTTCAGCACAGAGAGGGAAAAAAATGTTCCCTGTCTGAGAAGCAGCAGCTGATTGATCACTCTCTCTTATTTTGTTCCGCCCAATAGCAAAGTGTGAGATCATAAAGTACCTGAGTTATCTTTACCACTTGTGAAGGATTCCTGGTGAGGATTCATTGGAATCTCTCCACTGCCTGAAACAAAGGAAATTCAGCCAAATCCAACTGTTCCAGTAAGATATTCCACTATCAGAAGCTTATGTGAGCAGAATAACATCAAAGGCAGAATAACGTTTGAGACCCACTATCATTTTACCATTTGTTATGAGTCCAACTTTCGGTGTCTCACATTTTTCTTGAAAATGACCTACTCTGAGACCGATATCATTGGTCACATCGCAAAATTGGTTGCATTTAAGATTGGTGTAACCAATGGAGGAGTGGGACGGAAAAAGAAACAGTGACCGTCCAACATTGACTGGAACATAAATTAGAAATTCTCAAAGTGCTGTTCAAGTGGGAATTCCCTTCCCCAGTAGTTTGTTGCCACTGGATACTTGAATTTATTCAAAGTTGTTTTTGTTGACATTTGACAGACAAACAGACGGAAAAATGCTATTGAGACCACAATAACATCACCCGTTATCTTGGTGCGTGGTGAGGTGGTGACAAAGTGTCTAATGGTCCACTCCTGCTGCTCAGTTCTATGTTTCTATGTTCCATTCAACCCCTCACAGCTCATGCAAGGAACAGATGGAGGTCACTTGCTCCAAATACCTAGTCCACAGTAACACAGGATATCATTCAGCCCCTCCAGCCTGTCTCACACGGTTTGGTGTGGGTTGGAAAATATTGTTTGGAAATCCAGACTGGGTTCGAAATACACGTCTGGTCCCTTTACAGAGTTCTCCTCTCTGCAACTTGTGCTTCATTTGTTGGTCATATTATAGACCCAGATTCACTGTGAATACAACTCCCTCTACGTCACCAGATATGACTTCCAAAATACTTTTCTCTGTCTGATTACAACGTTCAAAACAGAACTTTTTGGAAAATTACAACCATTAACTTCGTAATTACAGAATATGAGAACATAAAGAACAGGATCAGGTAGTTCGCATGGTCAAACAATTGTATACCATTCTGGCTGATTTACTGTTGACATTAACTCCTCGTTAATGCCCAATTCTTCACACGCCTTAGCTATCTGAACAGTTCAAAATTCATTTGCCTCCTCCGTAAATACTTTCAGTGATGTAGCTCCCATAACTCTCTAGCCCCGATAATTCCTGACAGTAATTCCCCTCTGTGAGAGGAAAGCACTCCCTACACATACACCGTCAACTATTGATATAAACAAGAGGTGAACACAGGGGCTCAGGAAAGAGTGAATGGCTTTGAGGTCAAGGCAGTATTTGACTGAGGATGGCATCAGGATCACCTACTTTTTTGAGCTGAATGGGGCTCAGGTGTAACCTCCCAATGGTCTGGGTCTTTCAGAGCACAAAGAAAGATGCTTGTGGTCAGTGGCCAACAGTCCTCTCAGTCCTGGAACATCTCTGCAGGAGACCCTCAGGTTAACCTCCTCAGCACAAACATCTTCAACTGCTCCATTAATGTCTTTCCCGATCGTAAGATCTGAAGCTGGGATGATGACTGAAGATAACATAATGTTCAGAACATTTTGCTCCCACTCAGCTCCTGAAGCAGTCTGTGTCCATGTGCTGCAAGACCTTGATAACATTCAGCCTTGTGCTGTTAAAGTGTCAGTAACATTCATGTAACAACACGGCCAGACACTGTACACTTTCACAGTTAAAAGAGGAGCTCATTCAGCATCTCAAGCTGGTTATACACGGATATGTGGAAGCCACTCAGTCCATCGAAACTAACAAACAAGAAGAGGGACAGCCCATTTAATCCTCCTGCCTGTTCCATAGGAAGAAGAGGGGTCTGATCAGTACATCGAGCTGTTAAACAGGAACAAGCAAAACCCAATCAATCAGACCCTTAAATCTGTTCCATGAGACCAGGAGGAGGCCATTCAACCCCACGAGACAGTTATACACGAACAGGAAGGCATCATTGATATTCCAGTATGACAAGCCAATGAAACCGAGACTGCACTGATAGAGAGCTCCATGATGTTAATCACGGTTCCTTTGTTTGTAGAACCTGTGCTACTTTAACATGATTTGCTGGCAGTGAGGAGGGAAGTCAACTGTTTTGTGTCAAGTCTCAAGGAGGCATCTTCCATCTCCGAGAAGACACACCCATGTTCTCCATGGAGGTCAGAAGCTGCAGGGAAGAGTTAACTCTTTTATAATGAAGGTATTGTGGCTGCTGTCGGGACTATGGATAACATTACGTATATTGCAGGATCACACACCAATTGGACTGTATTAATGTCGGGAGATTTTATTCAAAAGCCTGGACCTCTCTCTCTCTCTCTCTCTCTGTCTCCCTCTCTCTCTCTCTCTCTCTCACACACACACACACACACACACACACACACACACACACACACACACACACACACACACACACACACACACACACACACACACAAACTCCCTTACTCTCGCTCTCTCTCTCTCTCTCTCTCTCTCAATTGAAATAGTGAGTGGGGGTGGATGGGTCGATCATTCTCAAAGGCTCTTAAACAATGCAATCACCTCTCATGCACTCACTGAGCTTCATTCACTATTCATGGTGCCATCATCCCAGGGATTAGTCTGGTGAAACGTGAGAGAACGCCTATTAATATACCCCAAATACTGCCTCAACAATACTCTCAGGGATGATTGCAATAATTCCCTTCTCTCACTTAGACATCACCGATTCTTTTCTGTGCCACAAAAAGCCATTCCTTCTCTATGCCCTACATCTGACATGGAATCTGGCAGGGAGAATTTCAATGTGATTACATACACCTAAAATAGTGGATGATCACCTACCTGAATAGAAATGAGCTGTAGGAATACGGGAAACAGACAGAGGAAGAGAGCTATCTTTACTTTTGTTATTCTCTCACAGGATGTATGAAGCCCTGGTCAGAGCAGCATGTTATGCTGATCTTGAACTGAGTGGCTGGTTCAGCTGTTCCACAGGACAGTAAAGAGTAAAACACATTGCTGTGGGTTCGTAGTGTTACAACACAAGATAAATTCTCCTGCTTCTTTAAAACCAGCAACAGAGAAACGATTTATCCAATGCAGTAATCTGTGATAATTCTCGAGTCTAAAACTAGTTAAAGTAAAAATGAACAACTTTATTTCTTAAAGTACAACAGAGAATAATAAACGGACGGCTATTTACAACTTCTTCCCCTGACCTATCTTTGACCTTGCCCCTCCACAATACTAGGCCGATAATACTCCTAATTAAGATTTACAAAACACAACTTCTTAACTCAAAACCTGGAAGCTTTCGGTTCCTCTCCATATTCATGGCTTCTTTTCGTTTTGGGGATTCTACTTCACTAGTTACTAATCAATAAAGGTTCCTTTAGGAGAGCTATTTTTCTGGCAGTCTTCGCCTGCTAGTAGCTTGGCAGTTCTCCTCTCAACTGTTCAATTTTCCATAGTCTTAAACCCCAAAGCATCGGATTGTGTCATTGGTTTTTAAGATTGTCAATATATTAAATTCAAACTTGATTGTAGGTGGGTATTTTGGGATATAATTTAAACTATTTGGCTGAATTTGTTTTTGTTGCGAGACAATGAGCTAATTGAGTTGTTCAACCAAATGTCACATTGTATTTATTTTTCAGAACACTTGGTGCTGTCAGCTGGTTATTGCTGGCTTTTCATTCTCTTCATGGTACAGTACACCCACATGTTCATCACCAAAGTCACACGGAAACCTGACTAGGGAAGCATGACATACACTGACTTCATGAAAGGACTTGAATCAAGCAGATGGGGTTTTATAATAAATCATTATTGCTTTTAAATTCAACCAATTTCCCTCATGGGATATCAACAGACTATTATTCTGTGGCTGTCGATTATGAGGCAATGGATTGACCACCATAAACTGTCTTCCCGTATGTGCAGAGAACAAGTAAAACATTCTCAAGAGTAATTATTTACTGACAGACAAGCGGTTAGAAGAAACTTGAAACTATTGCATCAGGATTGAACAAAGTCACAATTATAATTGGTTAAAATATTAGAGAAGCGGTGAAGCAAGTTGCTATTTCATGCACAGTATGGTAGGGATCTGGGAGTCACACATGGAAGCAGATTACAGGCAGAAACTCTCGAACCATTATACAAAGGTGCCTGGTTCTGCACCTGAATAGCCTCCGTGAGGCAGAACTAAGGCTTTTAGAAAACGTTACTTCTTGTCCAATGCAGACAGTGGTCTCCTCTATACTATGCTATTTTCTGAAGTTTTCAAAGGTATCCAATATCTGACCGGATCAATACGCGGGGATGAGGGGAGAGGGGAGGAAGGAGCAGTGTGTAAATCGATGAGCATCGCAATAATACTGATCCCATCCTTTATACACAGTGTACTTCACTGTGTTGACCTTTTGTCCTTCCTGTAGAAATGGGGATAACGTTTGATTATCCAGTTCTCATTCGTGGTCACACTGCAACCACACCTCAATAATCCCAGCTACATCTGAGCTGGTTCATATTATTTGAAGCTACCATTTAATTTGCCTTATTGGAAAGTTCATAAGGAATTCAGGGATGGCAGCAAGTGCAGAGCCCAGGATGGCTGTAGGGTCCAGAGGCGGTTACAGACATAGGCAGGTGTATGAAGGCTGGGGGATATTACAGGGATATGGGTTATTCTAGAGGGGGAAGGAGATTACAAAGACAAGGAAAGTTTTAGGTTTTAGTTGAAGTGCAAATGGAGCTGGATCAGCCAGATCAATATTCTGGCTGCAAGAGCCTTGTAGAGAGAAAACCTCCCCAAAACCTGATAAAACTGTTACCTGAACAATTTATAACATGAGCTTGTTCATAACTTCACAATTTATAACTTGTTCAAGAAGGGGAGTTTGTTCAAGAAGGGGAGTAGGGATAACCCTAGTAACTATAGGCCGGTGAGTCTCTCTTCTGTTGTGGGCAAAGTCTTCGCGAGAATTGTAAGGGATAGGATTTATGAACATCTGGATAGGAATAATGTGATCAAGGATAGTCAGCATGGTTTTGTGAAGGGCAGGTCGTGCCTCACAAAACTTATTGAATTCTTTGAGAAGGGGACTAAGGAGGTGGACGAGGATAAAGCGGTAGATGTGGTGTATATGGATTTTAGTAAGGCGTTTGATAAGGTTCCCCATGGTAGGCTACTGTAAAAAATACAGAGGAATGGCATTGAGGGTGAGTTGGAGGTTTGGATTAGGAATTGGCTGGCTGGAAGAAGACAGAGGGTAGTAGTTGATGGTAAAGGTTCATCTTGGAGTGCAGTTACCAGCGGTGATCCGCAAGGATCTGTTTTGGGACCATTGCTGTTTGTCATTTTTATAAATGACCTGGAGGAGGGGCTATAAGGTTGGGTGAGCAAGTTTGCGGATGATACGAAAGTCGGTGGAGTTGTTGACAGTGAGGAAGGATGTGGTAGGTTACAGCGGGATATAGATAAGCTGCAGAGCTGTGCAGAAAGGTGGCAAATGGAGTTCGATGTAGGTAAGTGTGAATTGATTAACTTTGGTAAGAGTAACAAGAAGATGGGGTACTGGGTTAATGGTCGGATACTTGGTAGTGTGGATGAGCAGAGGGATCTTGGTATCCATGTACACAGATCTCTGAAAGTTGCCACCCAGGTAAATAGTGCTGTGAAGAAGGCATATGGCGTACTGGCTTTTATTGGTAGAGGAATTGAGTTCCGGAGTCCTGAGGTCATGTTGCAGTTGTATAAGACTCTGGTGCGGCCGCATCCGGAGTATTGTGTGCAGTTTTGGTCGCCATACGATATGAAGGATATGGAGGCACTGGAACGGGTGCAGAGGAGGTTTACCAGGATGTTGCCTGGTATGGTAGGAAGATCATATGAGGAAAAGCTGAGGATTTGAGGCTGTTTTCATTGGAGAAAAGAAGGGGTGATTTGATAGAGGTGTACAAGATGATTAGGGGTTTAGATAGGGTTGACCATGAGAACCGTTTTCCACGTATGGAGCCAGCTATTACGAGGGGGCATAGCTTTAAATTATGGGGTGGTAGGTATCGGACAGATGTTAGGGGTAGATTCTTTACTCAGCGAGTCGTGAGTTCATGGAATGCCCTGCTATTAGCAGTGGTGGACTCTACTTCTTTATGGGCATTTAAACGGGCATTGGATAGGCATATGGAGGATAGTGGGCTAGTGTAGGTTAGGTGGGCTTGTGTCGGCGCAACATCGAGGGCCAAAGCGCCTGTCCTGCGCTGTATTTTTCTATGTTCTATGATTTAGCTCTCTATGTCTCTGCACCAGAAATAAAAATTCTGTCCACTGTGCCTGCAGACTGCAAGCCTCTGGAACATCCTTCATGTTCCATAACCCTTCCCTCTTCTGTAAACCCACTAGTTTCTGCAAAAAAATCCTATTTGTGTAAAGGTCTCCATGCCCTATGAAGCTCCCTACTTCTAAATCCCCTTCCTCCTTTTAGAGAAAGTCACACACAAACGGCGATCGTGTTTTTGAAAAGCGGTGAGAGATTAGTAAGAGACGTTCTGGGTGGAGGACGTTGAGAAAACAGAAAAAAATGCTTGTACTTTTCCTGAAGGAGCTTGATAACAGGAGGATCTACTAAAAGGTACAGGAGCTACTGCTCCTCCCTGCCCTCTCCCCTCATCCCTTCGTTTTGATCCTGTCAGATATTGGTTACCTTTGAAAACTTGAGAAAATAGCACAGTGTTGAGGAGATCACTGTCTGCATTGGACAAGAAGTTCTGTCCTAGTTCTCTCTCCCGGGTACTATAGGCCTTCAGGTGCAGAACCACGCACCTTTGCATAATGGTTTGAGAGTTTCTGCCTGTAATCTGCTTCCACGTGCGACTCACACATCCCTACCATACTCTGCGTGAAATAGCAACTTGCTTCACCACTTGGAGAATTTTACAGAGACAGCATTGGCGAAGCTGGAGGAGCTTTCAGAGAGGAGATTTGTAGGTGTTAATGAACGTTAGAGATACTGGAGTGTTTTTATAATGATTGGAATGGGGTCAGTCAGGTAAACTTCATTAATACAAGTTCCCTGTTTGGGACTGTTAACCTGTTCCAATCAGGGAATCCTGGATCAGAAATAAGCAGAAGCATCAGGGGCTCTGTTCACTTTAGGAGCCGGCTCTGATCTAGTGGGGGTCAGTTGCCATGGATCATGCATGTAGAAATAAAAAGGGATTTGGAAACAGGATACCAGTCTGTGTGGAGTTATTTCAGTTTTAACATCTGGTAGATATTACAGAGAGAGGGAAGGCTGGAGGTGTTTCCACAGATGAGGATGGATTTAGAAGGTTGCAGAGACAGTGATCTGTGTCAGGGCAGAAGATCGTTACAGAATCAGGAGCATGGTCGGGACTAGAGGATGTTACACAGCTGGTTAGGCATTGGATTAGGTTAAAGTGAGGACTGCAGTTGCTGGAGATCAGAGCTGAAAATGTGTTGGTGGAAAAGCGCAGCAGGTCAGGCAGCATCCAAGGAGCAGGAGAATCGACGTTTCGGACATGAGCCCTTCTTCAGGAATGAGGAAAGTGTGTCCAGCAGGCTAAGATAAAAGGTAGGGAGGAGGGATTTGGGGGAGGGGCGTTGGAAATGCGATAGGTGGAAGGAGGTCAAGGTGAGGGTGATAGGGCGGGGTAGGGGTGGGGGCGGAGAGGTCAGGAAGAAGATTGCAGGTTAGGAAGGCGGTGCTGAGTTCAAGGGATTTGACTGAGACAAGGTGGAGGGAGGGGAAATGAGGAAACTGGAGAAATCGGAGTTCATCCCTTGTGGTTGGAGGGTTCCTAGGCGGAAGATGAGACAGTCTTCCTCCAGCCGTCATGTTGCTATGGTCTGGCGATGGAGGACTCCAAGGACCTGCATGTCCTTGGTGGAGTGGGAGGGGGAGTTGAAGTGTTGAGCCACGGGAAGGTTGGGTTGGGTTGGTCCGGGCGTGCCAGAGGTGTTCTCTGAAGCGTTCCACAAGTAGGCGGCCTGTCTCCTCAATATGGAGGAGGCCACATCGGGTGCAGAGGATGCAGTAAATGATGCGTGTGGAGATGCAGGTGAATTTGTGGTATATATGGAAGGAGCCCTTGGGGCCTTGGAGGAAAGTAAGGGGGGAAGGTGTGGGCGCAAGTTTTGCATTTCTTGTGGTTGCAGGAGAAGGTGCCGCGAGTGGAGGTTGGGTTGGTGGGGGGTGTGGACCTGACGAGGGAGTCACGGAGGGAGTGGTCTTTTCGGAACGCTGATAGGGGAGGGGAGGGAAATATATCTCTGGAGGTGGAGTCCGTTTGGAAGTGGCAAAAATGACGATGGATGATACGATGTATCTGGAGGTTTGTGGGGTGGTAGGTGAGAACCAGTGGGGTTCTGTCCTGGTGGTGATTGGAGGGGCGGGACTCAAGGGCGGAGGAGCGTGAAGTGGACGAGATGCGGTGAAGGGCATCGTCGATCTCGTCTGGGGGGAAATTGCGGTCTTTGAAGGCCATCTGCGTTGTACGGTATTGGAACTGGTCCTCCTGGGAGCAGATGCGGCGGATACAAAGGAATTGGGAATGTGGGATGGTGTTTTTACAGGGGGCTGGGTGGGAGAAGGCGTAGTCCAGGGAGTCGGTCGGTTTATAGTTAATGACCATGTTGGTTCGGTCACCCGAGATAGAAATGGAAAAGTCTAGGAATGGGAGGGCGAAGTCTGAGACGGTCCAGGTAAACCTGAAGTCGGGGTGGAAGGTGTTGGTACAGTGGATGAACTGTTCAACCTCCTCGTGGGAGCACGAAGCAGCGCCGATACAGTCATCGATGTAGCGGAGGAAAAGGTGGGGGGTGGTGCCAGTGTAGCTGCGGAAGATGGACGTTCCACATATCCTATGAAGAGGCAGTCATAGCTGGGGTCCATGCGGGTTTCCATGGCTACTCCTTTGATTTGGAGGAAGTGGGAGGATTGGAAAGAGAAGTTGTTCAGGGTGAGGACCAGTTCAGTCAGTCGAAGGAGGGTGTCAGTGGAAGGGTACTGGTTGGTACGCTGGGAAAGGAAGAAGCGGAGGGCTTTGAGTCCTTCGTGATGGGGGAATGGAGGTGTGCAGGGATTGGATGTCCACGGTGAAGATAAGGCGTTGGGGACCGTGGAAGTGAAAATCATGGAGGAGGTGGAGGGCGTGTGTGGTGTCACGAACGTAGGTGAGGAACTATTGTACTAAGCGGGGCAGGACCGTGTTGAGGTATGCAGAGAGGAGTTCGGTGGGGCAGGAGCAGGCAGAGACAATGGGTCGGCCGGGGCAGTCAGGCTTGATGATTTTGGACAGGAGGTAGAAATGGGTGGTGTGGTTTTGTGGAACTATGAGGTTGGAGGCGGTGGATGGGAGATCCCCTGAAGTGGTGAGGTTATGGATGGTCTGGGAGATGATGGTTTGGTGGTGGGAGGTGGGGTCATGATCAAGGGGACAGTAGGAGGAGGTGTCCACGAGCTGGCATCAGCCTCAGTGGTTTAAAGATCGATGCGCCAAACTACTACCACACCTCCTTTGTCTGCTGGTTTGATAGTGAGGTTGGGATTGGAACGGAGGGAGTGGAGGGCTGCACATTCCGAGGGTGAGAGGTTGGTGTGGGTGAGAGGGGTGGAGCGGTTGAGGCGGTAATTGTTGCAGCAGTAGTTGGCTATGAAGAGATCCAGGGCGGGTAAGAGGCCAGCACGGGGCGTCCAGGTGGATGGGGTGTGTTGGAGGCAGGAGAAATGGTCGTCAGAGGGTGAGCAAGAATCGTGGTTGAAGAAGTAGGCGCAGAGGTGAAGGCGGCAGAAGAATTGTTCGATGTCTCGCCGCGTGTTGAACTCGTTAATCCGAGAACGTAGGGGCATGAAGGTGAGGCCTCTGCTGAGGACTGATCTTTCATCCTCAGAAAGGTGGATGTCTGAAGGGCTGGTGAAAACACAGCAGGGCTGGGCGCCTGGTGTGGGGCTGGAGCTGAGAGTGGGGGCGGGGTTCGGCGTGGGGGCGGGCTTAGGCGTGCGGGCGGAGATCGGCGTATGGGCGGGGTTAGGCATGGTGACGGAGATCGGCGTGGGGGCAGAGTTCGGTGTGGTGATGGAGATCGACATGGGGGCGGAGACGCAAGCGGCGTGGTGGTTGTGCAGGTTAGTGATGTCACAGGGGGCGGAAGTGGCTGTGGCGATGGCAGAAACGGTGTTGTTCCCGACAGCCGTGACCCCATGGAGGCCACGAATCTGTTGGCAATGGTCTTCCTGGCGATCGTGGAGGTGGTTGTCTGGCCGGCGATCATGGAGGCTGCAAGGTGGGTGGGGCGGAAGTGATGTCATGGTTCGCGACGGCGGTTGTTACACAGGGAAAATTGTCAGGACTAGAGTAAAAAAAAAGAGTTGGGCAGGGTTGGCGATGCTGGGGAAAGTTGGAGACATAATGAACACTAGTGGCTGGAGTTTATGGAGATACTGCAATCTGTCAGGGCAAGAGGGGATTGGGAACGCTGATTGTTGTATGGACTGGAAGAGATTGCAAAGATTAGATTTCTATGGATCAGAGTAGTTGCAGAGAAGGGGAGAGCCGTAAAGATTTGAGAAATATTTTATAGAGAGGAAAGGTTATCGGAGCTGCAGGAGATTCCAGGGAAAGAAGGATTATGTGGCCTGTATGAGTTACAGAGATAAGGAAGGCTACATTGGCTGATGGAGGTTGCAGAGATTAGAATGTATCATACAGGATCAGCAATGTTACAAAGATGGGATATTTATGGATTTGGAGAACTCTCAAGACACCAGACTGAATGACACAGACGCCTTGTGGCACAAAGGGGTGGTATTTGGCCAATCACGGTTACACCAGCTCTTCAACTGAGTAATGATCTCCTCCTACACTCACATCCTCACATTTTTTGTATCAAAAATCATCCAATCGCCTCCTGAATGTTTTAGTCAAACATGCAGCTACAATGCATCTAAGTGCATCTTAACTACTTGCGAAGATCTTTTTCCATGTAGAAATCCTCTTTCTAATTTCGATGCAGCTTTACTCCATCTTTTAACAAGCTCATTATGAGGAGCCCACAGGAGGATTCTGAGACAGCTCTATGATGGCTCTGAGTTTTCCCATAATTCCCCTCAGCTCAACCATCTCCCTCTGAACCTCCAGAATTCCTCCAGGTTTCCACCTCGATTCCCCATCTGACACAAATTCTATTGTTCTTCACTGTCACCGAGGGAGCATTGGGGTTGTTTATCCTGTCGTTCGTATTTGAGAGATAATTCCTTGACTGGAGCCAAGCCATCTCTTCTTTGCACGGAGCCCATGGTTCAGTTTATCTTTTTCTGACCACATTGGTGTTCCAGTCAAACCTTCCCAGCTTTATTCTTGCCCCATTGAAGGCCTCTCAGTCAACTAATGTTTCTCACTCTCAATTATTGCATATCATTCTCTACCATCATCCTGAACTTTACAATAATATGATCACTCTGACCCAAAACCTTCTGACATAGGATCCATTTGCCCCACCTTTTCCCAAGAACCAGGTCCAATAGCACATGCTCTCTTGGGCTGGACACATACTCCTGCAGTGAGCTCTCCTCCATGTAATCCAGGGATACTTGCCCTCGTGACCCTGCAACACCAATAACCCAGTCAATATCTGGATAAATTAGGTTTCTCAATATAACTAATCTGTAGTATTGTCATCGCTCTCAAATGACCCTGCGTATTTATTCTCTCCATCTTTTCCAATGATTGCTGGCCGACAAACTGTACCTCACAGTGTAATTGTACACTTTTTGTTCTGTAGCTCCACCAAATTCATTCTGTCCTTGGACGGATCCTCTTTCTCTTGGACTCCTTAAGTAACACTAATCTAAACCAATACTTCTACCATCCTCCTTTTATTTCCCTACTATAATTTTGGAACCCTTTATACCCAGCAATATTTTACACCAAGTCCAGCCATTCCTTGAGCCAGCTCTCGGTGATCAGTACATCAGATTTCCACACACCAATCTGCACCTGTAACTCCGAACACTCCGAGTATTCATGTCCATGCAGAGTACCTCAGATTAAGGCTTTCTTTCTTAATCCATCTTCCACTGATAAACGTGTTCTTGTAAGTTAGTATGAACTGTATCTCCCATTATTTTGAGAATCCTGGTAGTCTCCTGTACTATTCCTTTTTGGATCCTGAGTACACGCCAAGTTATTTTCAATCCCTCTCTAAAAATCCCTGTGAGAAATTCAGTCCCAGCTCTGTCACGTTAGCCCATCCAGCTTGTACAGTTGCTGCCTTCTCCAGAACCAGCCCCAATGACCCAGGAATCTGAAGCCCTTCCTGCTGCATCATCGTTCCAGTAAAACTCTCATCTATTAATACTCCGAGTTCTGTTCTCACTTGTACACGGCACTGGGAGTATTTCAGGGATTTCTATATCTGAGATCCCGCTTGCTAACCATTCACCTAGCTACAGAAATTCTGATTCCCAATTCTGATTCCCAGACCACCTCACCCTTCCTACCCAGGTCATTCCTACCAACATGGACATGACCTTTGATTGCTCACTGCCCCCCAGACGAATGTCCTGCAGATACAGTGACATTCTTAACCCCAATATCCTGGAATTACAAACATGCTGACACCTTCTTCACTTTCCTGACTCCCCTGTGACTATTGCTTCTCCTTCGTTTTTACTTTTCTTTTTCTGTGTTCAATCCTTCTTTCAGCAGTTACAAAAGTAAATTTGCTAACTTATAATAATAACAGATAGTTGCTAATAACGGTTTATTATCGGACAAAGAAATTACAGCTTTTTTCTCTGATGTCTCATGCACTTCTTTCAAACTCAGTGCAGGTAGGCCCCCGTCAAAGAAAAGTGTCTCTTTGACTCCTAGGTACATGTAATTCCCCAGCTCCTACTCCACTCTGCTCCCTCACAGGGTCACCGTCTCTGTGACTCACACGGACGTGTAATCTTCCAGCTCCCACTCCACTCTGCTCCCTCACAGGTTCACCGTCTCTGTGACTCCCACGGACGTGTAATCCTCCAGCTCCCACTCTACTCTGCTCCTTCATATAGTCACCATATCTGTGACACCCAGGTACGTGTAATCCTCCAGCTCCCACTCCACTCTGCTCTCTCACAGGATCACCGTGTCTGTGACTCCTAGGAATGACTTGGCCTCAATCCTCAGTGCTGATTTATATCTTCCCACTTTGGTGTTTCTGTAACTCCCAGGTGTGAATGAGCCTCGTGTTCCAGCATCAAGTTGCTCCCTCACGTGGTCACTCCCTCTGTGACTCGGTGCTGATTTAGAACCTCCTGCTCTGCTGTTTCTCCAACGCCAAGTCCTGCTAGGCCTTGGTCCTCGCTGCTGATTTATATTCTCCCGTTTTGTGCTGCTCACTGTCAGGTTCTCTCCCGTTGTGACTTCCAGGTAAGGGTAGGCCTCAAGCCTCAGCAGAGATGTTTAACATCTCATTCCACACTGCTCCCTCATAGGATCACCGCTGTGCCTGAAAGACAGTGGAAAAGAGGAGGATGATAGTGTGCAGATGGTGTTACAGTGATTGAGCGATCTGTCGGGGATTGAACAGGTTATCTGGGGAGGTAGACAGACCTGCAGTGTCTAAAGCAGGTTATTGGAGTGATATAGGGAGAAATGCAGGCACTGAGGGAGGCAAAGGAAATAGAGAGATGGTGGCTTGTTGGTGACTGAGACTTGTAAAGTCTAAAGGGCTTTTTGTGAGCTGCTTACTGAGATGTGAAGACTTCAACAAATGCAAATTGACAGCTAGGAAGTGTTGTAAGGTACTGAAGACTGTTGGATATTACAGAGTTAGAAGACTCGCAGTAACTGGAGGGTTACAGATGTTTGAAGCACTCGTGGTGTTCAAGGACCCTCAGGACATAAGGAAGTACAGAGCATTGCAAATAGTGGGATTGCAGAGGCTGGAAGAGCTTAGATGGATAAGGAGGATGAAAAGTACTAATTGAGCACAACCAGCCGCTGTAATTCACAGAGATGTAAGGAAGGGAACCTGTGCTGTCATTGAATACCGTTATATGGAGAGTTACAGATACAAACGGGTTACAAATTTAGAAAGGAAGAGGTTATAGGTGATCAGAAGTGTAAACAAGTGTACAGATGGGAATGGAGGTGGCGAGACATTTTGATGAACAATAAGAACTGTTGGCAGAGGAGGATGTCACATATACACGAAGACCTGTATTGTCTGTATGCATTTACAGACGCGAGGACTGTTGTAGCACCTGCTGGAGGGTACACAGATAACAACAGTTCCAACGGCTGGTGCAGTGGTTCAGGAAGTAAGCTCACCACCACCTTCTCAGGGACAACTCCAAACCAACAGCACATTCAGCAATGCTCAGAACTCACTCAGGAAGGCCCTTTCAACCACACTTCACAAACCCGCCCCACTATACCCTGGAAGGACAGCAGCTCCAGGTGCATGGGAACACCAGCATTTCCAAGGTGCCCTACAAGCCACGCTCTATCCTCCCAGCACTGTGTCTGTCCCTACACCCAAAGAATTGCAGTAGGTGAGGAAGGCAGCTCACCACCACTATCTCCAAGGAATTACAGATGGGAAGTTAATGATGGCCCAGCAAGTGATGACCACATCCCATCAATGAATTTGTACATGGGAAACTCATGGACTGTTCATGTCTCCTTTGCTTCCTCCACAAATCCCACATTCCCATCTCGTTCTGTATCAGCAACAAACATGGAAGCAGCAGATTTTGTCCATCCCTCAAATGTATCAAACCCCTTTGTGAATAGTTAGGGGTCAAGCACTAATCCATTTATTCCTGCTTAGATTTCTGTTAAAGAATTCCCAATCCATGCCAGTACATTCCCTCCAATCCCACATTTGCCAATATTGCTTATCGACTTCTTCAGTGGGAGTTTTTAAAAATCCCGAGAAACCATTCCTCCCTTTTATCTACTCTGTTTGTTCACAGCTAGACAGGAAAACAATTCCAGCCGGGTTTGTGTAATGAAATTTCAGTTTCTGAACATCATGCTTGGTGTGGGTAGAGGATTGGCTGATTAACAGAAGACAGTATGTATAAAGGGGTCCTTTTCACGAGGGGAACTCCACAGGGGTCGGTGTTGGGGCCACGCTGTACATGTTATACATTAACAGTCTGGACAAAGGATATGAGGGAGTACAGGAACTAGTTTTACAAGAAAGAGCCCAGGATGAAATGCTTGTCATATGAGGAGCAGGTGAAGTCTCTGAGTCCGTACTTGATGAAGTTTCAGAGGCGGCGGTGGCAGGATCTCATTCAAACTTACAGAATATTGAGGGACCTGGATGGATTGGACGGGGTCGGGGTCGCAAGATCCTTTCACTAGGCAGAGAAACTAGGGGCCAAGGGCACAGCTTCAGAGTGAAGGAACGACCCTTTAGAATGGAGATCTGGAGGGATTTATTCAGCCAGAGGGTGATGAATCTGTGGAACGGTTCTGCCAGAAGGAAGGTTATAGATGAGGGTGACATTTACTCAGATAGGGCTACAAGAGCTGGAGAAGGCTATGGAGATGATTAGATGGATGGAGATACTAGAGGAACTTACATTGACAGGGTGGGTGATAGCGACAGGAGACTGTAACATATATAGTGAGTCTTGCAGGAACTGGATTCGGAGAATCGCAGGCAATGGACTAGGATCTACAGATTGGGAGTAATGCAGGGACCAGAGAGGATTACACAAATAGTGAGGATTCGGGGTTCTCCACGTTCAGAGAGGGTTTCAGGTTACACCTATAAGGAGGGATGTTGGAACTGTCGGAGTTTACAGAGACTGGGAGGTTTGGAGCTGTTTAATTGTTAGAGGGATATTTTTACGGTCAATAATATGGTACGCAGAGGGAGCGTTTCGATTTTATTAGATTCCCCACAGTATGGAAACTGCATTTCGGCCCGACTCGTCTACACCAACTCTCCAACCAGTAATCCACCCAGACCCATTTCTCTCCAAATGATGCACCCAACGCTCTGGGCAGTTTTGAATGGCCAATTCATCTGATGTACACATCTTTGGACTGTGGGAGCAAACGTATGCAGACAGAGAGACAATGTGCCAACTCCATACAGACAGTCACCCGAGGCTGGAATTGACCTGCATCTCTGGCGCTGTGGGAAACTGGACAGCGAAGAGGGTTATCTGAGAGTACAATGAGCTCAACAGTACTGCTGGGACAGTACGTTTATGAATAATGTGGACAAATGCAAGAAGTTGCATTTTGCTAAGGCAAACTATGCAGGAATTGTACAGTTAATGTTCGGCCCCAGAATAGTGTTGTCAATCAGAGACCAAGAGGTACAGGTACAGAGTTCTTTGAAAGTGGTGTCACAGGTAGACAAGCTGGTGAAGCAGGTGTTTTCCCTCAAGGACATACGTGAACCAATTGAGTTTTTCCACATAATCCACACTAATGTCCTGTACAGACACAACATGACATCCCAAGTGCTACTCTCAATGCTCTGCCCAATGAATGTGTCCATCCAAAACACCTCCTGTTCTCAAATGTAAACTCTTTTTAAGACATCACTATGCATTGTTCCAAGTTCCTGAGCTTCCATGTCTTTTTTCACAGTAAGTCCTCATTGACCTTTCAGGGGCCCTGTTTTCTCTCTCTCATTACTCTTTAGCCCTGGTTGGAACTTGTCAAAATGCCTCTGAAGTTTCAAATATCCCTCTACTGCCACTAACGTCCCCACCCTTACCTATTCTGCAATTTATAGTCACACCAAAATATAGAATCCAACAGATTTAAAAATATTCTCCTTTTAAAATATCATGCATCTCCAATTGTTTCTAAGTGTCCAGTTATCATTCATTGCCATATCCTTTATAATACACTCCAGCACGTTCCTGACTTCCTGTCAGGCTAACCAGTTTGGTTTCAGATTAACAGCACAAAGGGTTTTGGGAATCCTTGTGTATCAATCTGAAAAAGGTAGCTTACAGGGTCAGCAGGTAATAGAGAAGGCAAAGCAAATGCTGCCATTTATTACAGAGGGAATGGAGTCAAGATATATAGATTTCTTGCTAAACTATACAAGGTACCAGTCAGACCACACCAAAAATACTATGAACAGCATGAGTTCCCGAAGTAAAGATATTTTAGCATTAGAGGCAGGTCAGAGAAGGGTCACTCAAATGATTCTGGAGATGCTGGGATTTTCTAATGGAAAGAGGTGGAATAGATTGAGTTTGAACCATTGACATTTCAAAACATCACAAAGAAATTGACCGAAAATCTAGGATTCTGAGAGGCTCTGCCATGGTAGATGCCAGGAAATTAGAAAATCCAACATTACAGCACAGCAATAGGCCCTTCGGCCCGCCATTTGTGGAGATTGCGGACGGAATGATTTGGTGAGTTACGAAGATGGGAGGGAAGGAGTGACTAGGGGAAGTGACAGAGATAGGGATAGGAGGAATGACTGGAGGAGGTAACAGAGATAGGGAGGCAGGGAGTGAATGGAGGAGAAATAGGGAGGGATGGATTGACTATGGGAGGTTACAGAGATAGGGAGGTTTTTGGATTCTGACAGAGATTTAATGAGATAGGGACGCTCAATCATCCTGTGGAGGCTGGAGGACGTGACTGAAAAGGGATGTGTGAAGGGGTTGGAGAAGGTTACTGTGACAGGGAGGAGGTAGTGTTCGTTGGCGAAACATATATTGTTGTCTTTTCCAGAAATGGTAATAGGCAAATGTATCTAAAGAGTCAATGAGATTACATGCACATGGAGGGGAGTAGGAAGAGAAGAGTTTAATGAGATTTGGACTATTTTGTAGAGATCGAAGGGATTTATTATGATCTTAACTTTGCAGAGATGAAATGATGTGATAGGGAGGGTAGTAGGGGCAGGATGGCGTACAGTGATAGCGAGAAGCTGGAAGAGGTTACTGCGATAGTGAGGTTTGTGGTAATGGCTTTTGCGATTGGATAAAGTTAGTAATACAGAGGAGTATAGACACTGGATGGTTCTTCAGACAGAAGGAGGTTACAGAAAGAGACAGTGTAAGGAGTAGGCTTGGTTACAGCCAAAAAGAAGATGTCTCAGGTCATGTATGGTTTTAGTGGCTTCAGGAGAGTCAGAAATGCTAGTAGTGATGGCAGGAGGTAGACTAACGAAGCATTGTCCACAAGTTCAAGTTATTCAAGGGAGCAAGATAGTATTATACAGGAATTTTTAAAGTAGATATGGGGAGGCTATTTGCAAGTAAAGCGAAGTCTGGCAAGTCGGAATATCTTTAAACTGAGATAAAAGGAGCGTACAGCGTCAGCATGTTCCTGTTAGTGTGCAGCTCAATGCTGACGGAATTAGGAAACACTGGTTCAGTTTCGAGGATGTGGTCAACAAAAAAGGAGGCACATGTCAGACATAACTGGCTGACTGAAGTGAGCCCTTCAGGAGCATCGGGGCTGTAGAAATACACTTAGGTTGGAAATCAAAAATGCAAAAAAAAGACACGAGATAGTTTTGGCAAAGAAAGTTAAGGAGAATCAAAACAAATTCTACAAGTGTATTAAGAGCAAAAGAAGAGGTAGGAACAAAACCGGTATCCTTAATGATTAATGAAGTCAATGTTGAGTGAAACTACAAGATTCGAAACAAATATTACACTTTGGAACTGACTGCGGATAAAGACTGGGGCACTTGGGAAATAAACAGTATTTGTCCTGACTATTATTGGAATACTGTGTGCAATTCTGGTCTCAATGCCATTGGAAGGATGTTGTGAACATGAAATGGTTTAGAAGAAATGAACAAGGATGTTGCCAGGGTTGGAGGGTTTGTGCTGAAGGGAAAAGCCTGAATAGACTGGGGCTGTTTTCACTCGAACATGGGAGGCTCAGGAGTTACCTGATAATGGTGTTTAAAATCATGATGGTCATCGACAGGGTCAATAGACAAGGTATTTGCCACAGGCTGGGGATTCCAAACCAACAGGGCATAGCTTTAAAGTGCGAGGGGAACTTTTCAAAGGAACCCAAAGGACAACTGGTTCCTGCAGAGTGTATGGAATAAGCTGCCAGAGGGAATAGTGAAGGCTGATAGAAATACATTTAAAAGGCATGTGGATGGGTGTATGAATAGGAAGGGTTTAGAGGGATATTGGCAAAATTCTGGCAAATGTGACTAGATACATCATGCAGGAGTTGGTCCGATGGATCTTTTTCTGTGCTATACATCTCTATGACTCAATGTCTTGAAATGAGTCCACATTATAGAAAAGGAGGTGCTGGAGGTTTTAAAATACAAAGGTAGATAAATCTCCAGGACCTGATCAAATGTATTTCAAGACATTGTGTGAAGCTGGTGAAGACATTGTAGGGCCCCTAGCAGAGATAATTGTACCATAGAGAGCTATGTGTGATAGGCAGGTAGACTGTAGGGTGGCATTGTGGACAGTGAAGAAGGTGTTCAACGATTACAAAGGGATCCTGATGAAATGCGTGAATTGCTGAAAAACTGTAGATGGAGTTCAATCTGAATAGATGGGAGATAATGCATTTGGTGCAACAAACACGGGCAGGGCATATACAATTAATGGTAGGACCTTCAGTAGTGTTGTAGAACAGAGGGACCCCGGGGTTCAGGTACATAATTATTTGAAGTTTTCAACATGGAGAGACAGGATGGTTAAAAAAAAAGGTGCTTGCAACACTTACTTTGATTGCTCAGTCCTTTGGATGTAGGAGTTGGGAAGTCGCATTGAGATTATACAGGGCATTGGTGAGTCCTCTTCTGGAATACTGTGTCCAGTTCTGGTTGCCCAGTCATAGGAAGGATATTATTAAGCTGCAGAGGATTCAGATGAGATTCACTGGGATGTGGATGGGTATAGAGGGTTTCAGTTATAAAGCAAGGCTGGATAGGTAGGTATTTTTTCATTGAAACCTGAATGTTGACAGATGACCTCATAGAAGTTTATAAAATAATGAGGGGGATAGATAGAGTTAATGGGAGTTGTCTTTTCCCATGGACAGGGGAGTTTCAAGACTAGAAGCTACATTTTTAAATGTAAGAGGGGTGACTTAAAAAAAAGATGTGAGGGGCACATTGTCACAGAAGGTGGGTTGTGTGTGGAATGAAGTCCCCAAGGAAGGGGTGAACATGGGGACAATTACAATGTTTAAAGACATTTGGATTAGTACAGGAATAGGAAAGGTTTGAAGGGATATGATCAAGGAACAGGCAGGTGGGACGAGAACAGTCTTAGAGTATGGTTAGCATTAACTGAACAGTGCGGTATGACTCTCTGGCTATGATTATAATGTTGTGTCATTAATTAAGAAAGGCTGCAAAAGAAAGCCAGGGAACTACAGACTAATGACAGACATCAAGGTGGGTCAGTTGTTGGAGGTCATTCTGAGAGGTAGGACTTACACGCATTTGGAAAGACAAGAACAGCCAGCATGGCTTTGTGCATGGAAAAACATGTCTCACAAACTTGGCTTGAGATTGTTCAAGATATGACCAAGAAGATAGATGAAGGACGAGCAACAGACGTTGTTTCTGGCTTCAGCAAACCCTTGGTCAGGGTGTAGCATGATACATTGGTTAGTAAGGGTAGGTCACAAGGGGTCAGGGAGAGCTAGCCAACTCGATAAAAAATGGGATGACAGTGGGAGACAGAGGGTGGTGGGAGAGGGTTGTTGTTCAGTCTGGAGGCCTCTGACCAGCAGTGTGCTGTAAGGATTCGTGCTGGGACCACTATTGTGCACCATTTACATACACAATTTGAGTGAAAATATAGGAGTCCAAGTGAGAATGTTTGTGGATACCAAGATTAGTGGAAGAGTAGGCAGGGAATATAGTTATCGAAGGGGATGGTAATCAACTGGGCCAGTGGGCCAAGGAATGAAAGATAGAATATAATTCAGGTGTTGGATTTAGTTCAGACAAACCAGGGAGGGCTAATACAATTAATGGTAGGGCCCTGGGCAGTGTTGTCAAACAGAGAGAGAACAAGGGGTGCAGTTACATTGTTCCTTGGAAGTGGCATCACAGGGGGACAGGGTGGGGAAAGCAGCATTTGGGACACTTGCCATCAGTGGCCAGAGCTTTGAGTACATGAGTTGGAGATATTTGTCACATTGTCATCAATATTTCTCCTGGGCAGAGGAGGTCACAGGTTAACCTTATAAAGGTTTATGAAACAATGTAGGGCCTAGGTAAGGTGAATAGCGAAGGGTAGGTGAGTCCAAAGCTAGAGGCATAAACGTGAGGTGAGGGAGCAAAGATTTAAAGAGGGAGCTGTGGGTCAACATTTTCCACAGAGGATGGTGCATAGACCGAATAGACTGCCAGAGGAAATGGTAAAAATAAGTACAATTATAACATGGAAAATACACTTGGGCAGATATATGGAGAGGAGAAGAGTTGAAGGGAAATGGGCCAACTCATTCCGTTTAGGAAACCTCGAACAAAGAGTCATGCAGCACAGAAACAGACCCTGTGTCTCCAGTTGTTGGAGGAGGAGACTATCGAGACAAGGCATATTGTAGAAACTGACACAAGTTACAGCGATATGGATGGGATCTGGACTGGAGGTTTTAAATATGTCAAGGAATTGGTGAGAGGAGAGGACATGACAGAGATAGGAACTGTTATAGGTGTTAGAATGATTGAAGACACTGATCCACAAGACGAGCCATAGATACAGTGTTGGAGAGGGATTAGGGAACAGATTAGCGTCCCTGCTGAGTACACTTGCAAGAAGTGCACCCATCTCCAGCTCCTCCAAGCCCGTGTTAGGGAACTGGAGCTGGATTTGGATGAACTGCGGATCATTCGGGAGGCAGAGAGGGTCATAGATCAGAGCTTTAGGGAAGTAGTTACTCCGAAAGTTCAAGATAGATGGGTGACAGTGAGGGGGAGTGGGAGGAGGAAGCCAGTGCAGGGACCCCCTGCGGTCATTCCCCTCAAGAACAAGTATACCGTTTTGGATACTTGTGGGGGGGATGACTTACCAGGGGCAAGCAACGAGGTTCAGGCCTCTGGCACGGAGCCTGGCCCCGTTGCTCAGAAGGGAAGGGTGGAGAAAGGTAGAGCGATAGTTCTTGGGGACTCGATAGTGAGGGGTACAGACAGACGGTTTTGTGGGGGCGACAGTGACTCACGTTTGGTATGTTGCCTCCCAGGTGCAAGGGTACGTGATGTCGCTGATCGTGTTTTCCGGGTCCTTAAGGGGGAGGGGGAGCAGCCCCAGATCGTGGTCCACGTTGGCACCAACGATATAGGTAGGAAGAGGGGTGAGGATGTCAGACAGGCTTTCAGGGAGCTAGGTTGGAAGCTCAGAGTTAGAACAAACAGAGTTGTAGTCTCTGGTTTGTTACCCGTGCCACGTGATAGAGAGTCGAGGAATAGGGAGAGAGAGCAGTTAAATGCGTGGCTACAGGGATGGTGCAGGAGGGAGGGATTCCGGTTTCTGGACAACTGGGGTTCTTTCTGGGGAAGGTGGGACCTCTATAAAAAGGATGGTCTACACCTGAACCTGAGGGGCACCAGTATCCTTGGGGGGAGGTTTGCTAGTGCTCTTTGGGAGGGTTTAAACTAACTCCGCCAGGGCATGGGAACCTGGACTGTAGCTTTAGGGTACAGGACCTTGAGTGTAGGGAGGTTATGAATAATGCAGCCATCTCGAAGGAGGGTGCCTGTAAACAGAAGGGTGGATTGAAGTGTGTATACTTCAATGCCAGAAGTATAAGAAATAAGGTAGGTGAACTTGCAGCGTGGGTTGGTACCTGGGCCTTCGATGTTGTGGCCATTACAGAGACGTGGGTAGAACAGGGACAAGAATGGCTGTTGCAGGTTCCAGGGTTTAAATGTTTTAGTAGGATCAGACATGGGGGTAAAAAAGGGGGAGGTGTGGCATTACTTGTCAAAGATAGTATTACAGCAGTGGAATGGACGATGGAAGAGGACTTGCCATCTGAGGTAGTTTGGGCTGAGGTTAGAAATAGGAAAGGTGAGGTCACCCTGTTAGGTGTTTTCTACAGGCCTCCTAATAGTCCTAGAGAAGTCGAGGATAATATTGCGAGGATGATTCAGGAAAAGAGTGAAGGTAGCAGGGTGGTTGTTATGGGGGACTTTAACTTCCCAGATATTGACTGGGAGAGCTATAGCTCGAGTTCATTACATGGGTCGGTGTTTGTCCAATGTGTGCAGGAGGGTTTCCTGACACAATATGTAGACAGGCCAACAAGAGGTGAGGCTATACTGGATTTGGTTCTAGGTAATCAACCAGGCCAGGTGTTAGACTTGGAGGTAGGTGAGCACTTCGGGGACAGTGACCACAACTCGGTGACTTTTACTTTAGTGATGGAGAGGGATAAGTGTGCGCCGCAGGGCAAGAGTTATAGCTGGGGGCAGGGAAATTATGATGCAGTGAGGCATGACTTAGGATGTGTGGATTGGGAAAACAGGCTTCAAGAGAAGAACACTAATGAGATGTGGGGATTGTTCAAGGAGCAGCTACTACGTGTCCTCGATAAGTATGTACCAGTCAGGCATGGTGTAAAGGGCCTTGTGAGGCAGCCGTGGTTTAGTAAGGAATTGGAATCCCTTGTGAAAGGGAAGAAGGCGGCATATGTAAAGATGAGGCGTGAAGGTTCAGTTGGGGCGATAGAGAGTTATAAGGTAGCCAGGAAGGATCTAAAGAGAGAGCTAAGAGAAACGAGAAGGGGACATGAAAAGTCTTTAGCTGGTAGGATTAGGGACAACCCAAAGGCTTTCTATAGGTATGTCAGGAATAAAAGGATGACTAGGATAGGTATCGGTCCAGTCAAGGATAGTAGTGGGAAGTTGTGTGTGGAGGCGCAGGAGATTGGAGAGACACTGAATCAATACTTTTCATCAGTATTCACTCAGGAACAGGACACTGTTGCTGATGTGAATATGGAGTCACAAATGATTAGAATGGATGGCCTGGAAAAATGCAGGGAAGAGGTTCTGGGAATATTGGAAAGGATGAAAATAGATAAGTCTCCTGGGCCTGATGGCATTTACCCTAGGATCCTATGGGAAGCTAGGGAGGAGATAGCAGAGCCATTGGCCTGGATTTTTATGTCGTCATTGTCAACGGGAATAGTACCAGAGGACTGGAGGATAGCGAATGTGGTCCCCTTGTTCAAGAAAGGGAGTAGGGATAGCCCTAGTAACTATAGGCCAGTGAGTCTGACTTCAGTGGTGGGCAAAGTCTTAGAGAGAATGGTAAGGGATAAGATTTATGAACATCTGGATAGGAATAACGTGATCAAGGATAGCCAGCATGGTTTTGTGAAGGGCAGGTCGTGCCTCACAAACCTTATTGAGTTCTTTGAGAAGGTGACTAAGGAAGTGGACGAGGGTAAAGCAGTAGATGTTGTGTATATGGATTTTAGTAAGGCGTTCGATAAGGTTCCCCATGGTAGGCTAATGCTAAAACTACGGAGGTATGGCATTGACGATACATTAGAGGTTTGGATTAGGAATTGGCTGGCTGGAAGGAGACAGAGGGTAGTAGTTGATGGACTATGTTCATCTTGGAGTGCAGTTACTAGCGGTGTACCACAAGGATCTGTTTTGGGACCATTGCTTTTTGGTGTCTTTATAAATGATCTAGAGGAAGGGCTTGAAAGCTGGGTAAGCAAGTTTGCGGATGACACAAAAGTCGGTGGAGTTGTGGATAGTGAGGAAGGAAGTGGTAGGTTACAGCGGGATATAGATAAGTTGCAGAGCTGGGCAGAAATGTGGCAAATGGAATTCAATGTAGCTAAGTGTGAAGTCATTCACTTTGGTAGGAGTAACAAGAAAATGGATTACTGGGCTAATGGTAGGCTACTTGGTAGTGTGGATGAGCAGAGGGATCTTGGTGTCCATGTACACAGATCTCTGAAAGTTGCCACCCAGGTAAATAGTGCTGTGAGGAAGGCATATGGTGTACTGGGCTTTATTGGTAGAGGAATTGAGTTCCGGAGTCCAGAGGTCATGTTGCAGTTGTATAAGACTCTGGTGCGGCCTCATCTGGAGTATTGTGTGCAGTTTTGGTCGCCATACTATAGGAAGGATGTGGCGGCATTGGAACGAGTGCAGAGGAGGTTTACCAGGATGTTGCCTGGAATGGTAGGAAAATCTTATGAGGAAAGGCTGAGGCACTTGGGGCTGTTCTCATTGGAGAAGAGAAGGTTTAGGGGAGATTTGATAGAGGTGTATAAGATGATTAGGGGTTTAGATAGGGTCGACACTGAGAACCTTTTACCGCTAATGGAGTCAGGTGGTACTAGGGGACACAGCTTTAAATTAAGGGGTGGTAGGTATAGGACAGATGTTAGGGGTAGATTCTTTACACAGCGGGTTGTGAGTTCATGGAATGCCCTGCCAGTAGCAGTGGTGAACTCTCCTTCTTTATGGTCATTTAAGCGGGCATTGGATAGGCATTTGGAAGTTATTGGCCTAGTGTAGGTTAGGTAGGATTCGGTCGGCGCAACATCGTGGGCCGAAGGGCCTGTACTGCGCTGTATCTTTCTATGTTCTATGTTCTAGAAAAGATCGCAGGCAGCATTACCACCCTGTCGTTGAAGACTTGCATTCCCCTCTGTTGTTCTGGCGCTCACCAAGACAGCACAGGCCTGCATTGAAAACTGGGAACTCCCGATGCTGTCTCAGTACAATAAAACTTAAAAGTGGGGTGGTGTTTGAGCCTGAGGTGTGTCTGTACTGTGCACCCCCTCCAGCACTATATCTATGTCATGTCCAGTTAGCTGATGTTTGGAGCCCTCTCGTTGCTCTCTGCTCTGTGCACTGTGAGTGATCTTACCTCATTGCAGGATTTATTGAAGGCTCCTGACCACTCTGACCTTTGTCTCTCTGGCTGACCAATCATCTTCCCAACCAGCAGTTGGCAAGTCTATGGAGTCAGGAACTCCCTGAGTACCTGCAGAAGACACACAAATAGGCAGAATGAGAAATTCGACTGAGACGTGTGAGGCTTATACGTGTAGAATGGCACTGAGCCCACAGAGATCTGGAAAATCCTAGTCTCCATTCTGGTCCTGTACTGCCTCATCTCTCTGGCGTGGAGAATTCTGTTGGCTCAGGGTCTGAAGTGGCTGCAAGAGTAAGAGAAACTGACAGAGGCAGCAATTAGACCCACACAGTGAGGGATCCCACATGAAGGCATACTGAGTGATATCACCAGAGTTCAGGAAACAATTGTGCCCAAAGATTCATGTTGCACTGGGACGCGCAACCTGCGAGCAGGTGAAGTGATGGCCTAGTGAAATTATTGGGAGGCAATTTATCCAGAAACTCAGCAAATGTTCCCTCGACACAGGTTCAAATCCCACCATTAAGTGCTTTAAAAAAATACAATTAAAAACAGGTAAGTGCTGATGTTAAGAAAAATCCATCGGGTGCATTCATGTCTTTAGTGAAGTTATCTAAGATGGGACTGTGATATCACAGGTATTACAGAACAGCTGGGGGAGGGACAGGACAGGCAACTCAATGTTCCAGGGGACAGATGCTGCAGGAAGGACAGAAGGGGAGCTGAGAGAGGAGGAGAGCTGCTGGTTGTGATTGGGTGAAACATCACAGCAGGACTCAGAGAGGATATTCCTACGGGATCGCCCAGTGACGCTGTGTTCATTGAATTAATCAACAACAATGGGTCTTCCCTCTCCTCTGATTGTTCTACAAACCCCGATAGCCCCGCCCTCCTGCACCTTGACCTTCACAAGATGGCGACCGTGAGGCCCGCGCTCCCTCTTCCCTCAAACAAATGGCGGCCGTGACCCTGGGCTGCTTCCCTGATCAAAGACTGCTCCTCCTTATTTGGGCCTGGAGGGTCTTTTTCGGGGTTATTAGCCTTTATTCGGGATTTGTGAATTCTCTCCGCTCCTTTCTCCCAGCGCGATTCCCACACACCGGCTCTGAGCGCCGCTCTCTGAAACCGATCGCAGCCGCTGCCGAAGAAAGCTGCTCCATGTCTCTCCCTCTCTTCTGATCAATGTGACACTGCGCATGCTCTCCATAGAAACCAAACTGCGCATGCGTCTGAGGTTATCGGTGAGTTTATAGAGCATATTCATATCTTCACAGAATCATGGGTCAAATATTAGACATTAACAATTGCTCTGCCAAGTTATAGTAATAGAGATGTCTAGCATGTAAATAGATTGATTGTTCGTTCCAACTCAACCATACTGGCCAGGTATGTAAATTACCAATCGTTCCGGGAGTTTGAAAATAAGTTTCTTACTCGAGTTGTGTAAATCGCTTGGAAATATGTACGTTATTAGATTTACATTTCAACTATTTATTAAAATCTCACATTGATTTATGAAAGAGATTTAATGCTCCACTATGTAGTGAGAATGATAACTCGTGAAAAAAAATTACTTTCTGACCAATCCTGAAGCGCTACCTCCCCGATAATGCTTTGGCCCCGCTCCTCACTCACTCTGGTTGGAGGACTGGCAGCTGCTCTGTTCTCCAGTTCTGCCCCTTCCTCCCAATTGCAGAATTGATTCAGGCGTGACTCAAGGACTAGGGAAGTTAGAGTTGATGCCTTGTAATGCGGTAAAAATATCCGGAATCTTGGACTGAGAGGCCTGGGTTCAATTCACAGCTTGTGCAGGTGTGTGTAATAACGACTTTGAACAGGTTCATTAGCAACAACAAGGGACGTCAGGAACAGAGTTAAAACAATAGAAAATGCATACATTGTGGTGGGGCTCTCAATGCTCAGATGATTTTAGTCTTTACCAAGTGTTTCAGCGGTCCAGTGGGTCCCTGTACAGACTTTGCACTCCTCCTTGTTCACAGCCAGATACCACGATCGTGGGGCAAAGTGTTATAGTGGGATGTAGCGGCGCTTTTCTGGAAGGTGCTCGGTTTTGGAGGTGAAAATAGGTGAGAAGGAGTAGGGTTTTGTATGGAGTTACCTGTTCCCATCTTAATATTGCCCTGACTCTACATCGTACATGATTGGTACAGATCAGTTTCATTTTGTAAGCCCCCAATACAAGATCCGTTACTCTGTTTAAGACAGGAGAAATTTCTTGTAGCACTATAGTCATACAATAATACAGTACAGAACAGGCCCTTAGGTCCTTGATGTTGCGCTGACATGCGAACTATTGTCAGCTCGTCCCCCTACACGATCCCAAGAGCTCCCATGAGCTTATCTAAAGGATTACTTAAATCTCCTAAATTTGGCTGAGTTAACTACATTAGCACGTGGTGCATTCCACACCCTAACCACTGAGTAAAGAACCTGCCTCTGACATCTTAAATCTCTCACCGCTTAATTTGTAGATATGCCCCCTCGTACACACTGATATCATCATTCCAGCAAAAAGACTTTCACTGTCTACTCTATCTAAGCCTCTGATCATCATGAATGTCACTATCAAATTTGTGGGCGGCACGGTGGCACAGTGGTTAGCACTGCTGCCTCATAGCGCCAGAGACCCGGGTTCAATTCCCGACTCAGGCAGCTGTCTGTGTGGAATGTTTGCACGTTCTCCCAGTGTCTGCGTGGGTTTCCTCCCATAGTCCAAAGATTTGCAGGTAAGGTGAATTGGCCATGCTAAATTCGGTGTGGACTTGTTGGGCCGAAGGGCCTGTTTCCACACTGTAAGTAATCTATAGATATATTAGATCTAATCTAAATCCCCTCTTAGCCTTCTTGCCAATGAGAACAGGTTCAGGTCTCTCATAAGACCTTCTCTCCAGACAATGCAACATCCTGCTAAATCTCCTCTGTACCTTTTCCTATGCTTCCACATCCTTCCAATGCTTCCACCAGAACTGCACACAATATTCCAAGTATGGGTTCACCAGTGTTTTGTGTAGTTGTGCCATAATATTGTGGCTCCGGAACTCAATCCCTCTGCAAATGACACTTAACACACCATGTGCCGCCTTAACAGTACTATCCATCTGGGTGGCAACTTTCAGGCTTCTGTCTGCACATCCACACTACCAAGAATCTTTCCATGGCCCCAATACTCAGTCTCCCTGCTAATCTTCCCAAAGTGCATCACCTCACATTTAGCTGCATTGAACTCCATTTGCCACCTCTCAGCCCAATTCACCAGTTTATCCAAATCCCCCTGCAACCTGCACCATTCTTCCACACTGTCCACTACTCTACCGACTTTAGTGTCGTCTGCAAACTTATTAATCCATCCACCTATGCCTGTGTCGAAGTCATTTATAAAAATGACAAAACAGCAGTGGTCCCAAAACAGATCCTTGTAGCACAATACGAGTAACCGGTCTCCAGGCTGAATATTTTCCATCAACCACCACTCGTCTTCTTTCAGAAAGCCAGCTTCTGATTCAAACTGCCAAATCACCCTCAATTCCATGTCTCTAACAGCCTATCATGTGGAACCTTATCAAAGGCATAACTGAAGTCCATGCATACCACGTCAACTGCCCTACCCGCATCTGCTTGCTTGCTCACCTTCTCAAAAAACTCTGAGGTTTGTAAGACACAACCTGCTCTTGACGAAACCATTTTGGCTATCTGAAATTAAATTGGTGTTTGCCAGATGATTATAAATCTTATCTCTTAATAATCCTTTCCAAAACCTTTCCTACAACAGAAGGAAGGCTCACTGGTTTATAATTACCTGAGTCATCTCTACTGCCTTTGGTCAAGGGCACAACATTTGCAATCCTCCAGTCCTCTGGTACCAAACCTGTAGACAATGACGACTCATATCAAAGCCAAAGGCTCTGCTATCTTCTCCCTAGCTTCCTAGAGAATCCTCGGATAAATCCCATCCAGCCCAGGAGACTTGTCTCCTTTCACTCCTTGTAGAATTGATAACACCTGTTCATAACTAACCTCAATCCTTTCTAGTCTAATATATCGTCCCTCATTCTTCTTTTCCTGAGTGAAAGCCAATGGAAAATTTTCATTTAGCTCCTCTCCGATCTCCATAGGGTCCAGCCTCGACTTCCCACTTCTGTCTTTGATTGGCCCTATTCCTACCCTATCCTCTTATTCCTCACATACCTATAGAAAACTTTAGGGTTCTCCTTTATTCTATTCGCTAAAGACTGCTCGTGTCCTCTCTTTGCTCCTCTTAACTCTCTCATTAAATCCTTCCTAGCTGATCTGTAACTCTCCATCACCTCATTGGGACATACCTATCAAGAACATGTAATATCTGTTCCTTAATCCAGCTCCACATTTCAATAGTCTGCATCTCCTGCATTTTGCTACCCCATTCTCTGCATCCTAATTCCTGCCTAATCGCATTATAATTCACTTGCCCCATCGTCAACTATTGCCCTGTGGTATGTACTTATCCCTTTCCATCGCTAAACTAAACTGAATTAGGATCATTCTCTCCAAAGTGCTCACCCACAACTAAATCAAACACCCCTAGTCTGGTTCATTACCAAGCACCAGATCCAATGTGGCCTCCCCTCATGTCGGCTCTTTGGCATACTGTGTCAGGAAACCCTCCTGTACACATTGGACAAAAACTGATCCATCCAACGTACCAGAGTTATAGCATTTCCAGTCAATGTTGGGAAAATTAAAGTCCCCTATAATGACCACCCAGTTGCTTTCACTCATACCCAGAATAATTTTGCTAATCCTCTCTTCCGCCTCTCTGGAGCTCTGTGGAGGCCTATAAAAAACCTTCAAGCAGTGTGGCCTCTTCTGTCCTGTTTCTAACCTTAGCCCACACTACCCCAGTAGACGAGTCCTCATCAAAAGTTCTCTCAGCCACCGTTATACTCTCCTTGACTAGCATGACATGAATGGACCCATTGCAGTGCCTCAAACACCATGAGGCAGCCATACTCTCTATGACAGACAGACTCAGTCTGGAACCTCCTCTGTCCTTAAGACCTTAAATACTGCCTGCGCTCCTCCATTTCCACTTTGCACATTCACTTTCTTACCCACCCCACCTGCATCACTCCACAATTGGAGCTGTCAAGGGCAGGAGTCTGTGGAATAGCCTCCCTAACGTTCTCTATCCTACTTTTAAGATGTGTTTTAAAATCATTCTCCTTTATCAATGTTTTGATCATCCATGAAGCACCTTGTCATTGACCTTTTGTCATTGTAAAAGATTCCATACAATGCAAGTAGTTGTTGTTATTGCTGTACATTAGGAGAAACAGGAATGATGCATTCAAAATTCTAACAATGAAGTCACTGATAGGCGTAGTGTGTCGGTCACCAAATAATAATATCACATTGCGATGGGCAATAAACAAAGAAATAACTAATGCCTGTGAAAAGGGTGTGGCTTTAACATGGATGATTTTAATCTACATGCCGATTGGTCGAACCAGCTCAGGGTAGCCTTGAGGAGTTTATTAAGTGCATCCATGATAGTTTTCTTGAACAATATGAAATGGAACTGACAAGGGAGCAAGCTATCCAAGATCTGGCCCCTGTGCAATGAGACAGGAATAATTAATGACTTCAGAGTTAGGGATCCTCTTGAAAGAAGTGATCACTGTATGGTTGAATTTAGAATTCATTTGGAGAGTGTGAAGGTAAAATCTAATACCTGTGTCCTGTGCTTGAACACGGGGAACTACAATAGAATGAGGGAGAACCTGGATAAAATAGACTGAAAACAAAGATTTTATAGTGGGACAGTTCATGAGCAGTGGAAGATTTTCAAAGACATTTTACAAAGTGCTCAGCAAAGGTATATTCCAGTGAAAAGGAAGGACTGTAAGAAAATGGATACTCTGCGATGTGTATCTAAGGGTAGGCTAATGCTAAAACTTCGGAGGTATGGCATTGAGGATACATTAGAGGTTTGGATTAGGAATTGGCTGGCTGGAAGGAGACAGAGGGTAGTAGTTGATGGATTAGGTTCATCTTGGAGCGCAGTTACTAGCGGTGTACCACAAGGATCTGTTTTGGGACCATTGCTTTTTGTTATCTTTATAAATGATCTAGAGGAAGGACTTGAAAGCTGGGTAAGCAAGTTTGCGGATGACACGAAAGTCGGTGGAGTTGTGGATAGTGAGGAAGGAAGTGGTAGGTTACAGCGGGATATAGATAAGTTGCAGAGCTGGGCGGAAATGTGGCAAATGGAATTCAATGTAGCTAAGTGCGAAGTCGTTCACTTTGGTAGGAATAACAAGATGATGGATTACTGGGCTAATGGTAGGCTACTTGGTAGTGTGGATGAGCAGAGGGATCTTGGTGTCTATGTACACAGATCTCTGAAAGTTGCCACCCAGGTAAATAGTGCTGTGAGGAAGGCATATGGTGTACTGGGCTTTATTGGCAGAGGAATTGAGTTCCGGAGTCCTGAGGTCATGTTGCAGTTGTATAAGACTCTGGTGAGGCCTCATCTGGAGTATTGTGTGCAGTTTTGGTCGCCATACTATAGGAAGGATGTGGAAGCTTTAGAACGAGTGCAGAGGAGGTTTACCAGGATGTTGCCTGGAATGGTAGGAAGATCGTATGAGGAAAGGCTGAGGCACTTGGGGCTGTTCTCATTGGAGAAGAGAAGGTTTAGGGGAGATCTGATAGAAGTGTATAAGATGATTAGGGGTTTAGATAGGGTAGATACTAAGAACCTTTTACCGCTAATGGAGTCAGGTGTTACTAGGGGACATAGCTTTAAATTAAGGGGTGGTAGGTATAGGACAGATGTTAGGGGTAGATTCTTCACACAGCGGGTTGTGAGTTCATGGAATGCCCTGCCCGTATCAGTGGTGAACTCTCCTTCTTTATGTTCATTTAAGCGGGCATTGGATAGGCATTTGGAAGTTATTGGGCTAGTATAGGTTAGGTAGGACTCGGTCGGCGCAACATCGAGGGCCGAAGGGCCTGTACTGCGCTGTATCCTTCTATGTTCTATGTTCTAAAACAATCAAGAGAAGGCATGCAAAGTGGCCGAAAACAGCATGAAATGAGAACTGTCAAAACTTTGAAGGTCAAAAGAAAGCCACAGATGAGCTATAAAGAATAGTAAGATAGAACATGAGAAAAATAAACTAGCACAGTCTTTAAAGTTTATATAAATATAAAGACTAGCTAAAGTAAATTTTGATTCTTTGGAAAATGAGAAGGAGCATTTATTTATGAGATATCACAGTGGAGGATATTAATATCTTGCTAGTAATTAACAAAGAGTCAACGGTAGATGTAGATTTGGAAACTATCATTATTATGGAACAGCTAGTGTTGGACTATTCGAGGTAATTGTTCTAATGATAGAAAAGTCCCCTGAACCTGGGTTCATCCAGGGTGGTAAAGGAGATGCCAGAAGAAATGGCATATGCACTGGCAGTAATTCTCCAAACTTCACTGGACTCTGTGGCAGTCCCAGCAGATTGGAAAGCAGCAAAAGTGAGGCCACTGGTTTAAAACGGAGGTGGACAAAAGATGGGGAATTATACACCAGTTGGCTTACTCTCTGTAGTGGGAAAGATGCTTGGGTCTATTTTAAAGGAAGAAATAGCAGGGAATCTCGGTAGAAATTGTCCCATTGTATAGACACAGCATGGGTTCATGAACGGCTGGTCATGCATGCCAAACCTTTCTGAATTCTGTGAAGACATTACGAGCAAGGTGGACAATGGGGACCCAGTAGATGTGGAGTGACGGGCTTTCAAAAAGGCCTTCAACAAGGTGCTGTGCAAGAGGCTGTTGCATAATATAATGGTGCATGGCGATAGGGGTACAGTATTAGTATGGATAGAAGATTGGTTGACTAACAGGAAGCAGTGTGGTGATAAATGTATATTATCCTGGCTGGCAATCATGTCTAGTAGTGTGCTTCTGAGATCAGTGTTGGGACTGCAAATATTTTCAATTGATACAGATGATTTGGAGTTGGGAACCACATGTAGGGTGTCAAGGTTTGTATACGAGACTAATATGAGCAGCAGAACAAAGTGTGCGGAGGACTGTGAAACTTTGCAGAGGAACAAAGATACATCGAGTAAGTGCGCAAACGTCTGGCAAATGGAATACAATGTTCATAAATGTAAAGTCATACTGTTTGGTTAGAGTAACATTACAAAAGAGATTATTACTTGAATTTTAAAAAGGTGCACAATTTGCTATGCAGAGGCACCTGGGTATCCTTCTGCATGAGGGTTGGTCACCAGGTACAACAATCAATTCAGAATGCAAATGGAATTTTGCCCTTCATTACTGAAGGGATTGTGTTTAAAAATAAAGGTTATCTTCCAGCTGTATTGGGTGCTGGTGAGGCCACACCTGGAGTACTGCATGTAGTTTTTATCTCCTTACTTGAGAAAGGACATACTGGCACTAGAGGGTGTGCAGAGGAGGTAAACTAGGTTGATTCCAGAGTTGAGGGGTTCAGCTGAGCAAAGACGGAGTAGATTGGGAATGTGAGAAATAAAACTCACAGTATAATAAATTTCAGTTCGAGTTAAAATCTGAAGCAGCAAATTTTATAGGAACCTGCTAGGTGAAGGGATAAATGTAAGAGTATGGGTCTGGGTGGTATACCCTTCGTCGGGTCGGTGTGAACTTGTTGGACCGGAGGGCCTGTTTCCACACTGTAAGTAATCTAATCTAACCACAATTATACAATAAAATTAGTACTCCATTTTACTTTCAGAAGTAACACTGTTTTACCTATATCCCGCAGGATTATATTCATTGTAATTTAGAAGAATGGAAACATATAAAATAATGCATGGAATGGATAAAATAAAAGTAGAGAGGATGTTTCCACTGGCAGGTGAAGCTAGGAAAAGAGGGCCTCACCTCAAGACTAGAGACAGCAAATTGTGGACTGATTTGAGAAGGAACTTCTAACTTCTATAGAATTCATTACACAGGAAGTAGTTAATGTTAGTTCAATAAACGTTTTTAAAGCTAACGTAGATTTCTTTTTAAAAAAGAAATAATTAATTAAGGGATACGATGAGAATCCGGGTAAATGGTTCTGCGTCCACGAAATGATTTTGATGATTGGCAGAGCAGGATCGAATGGCAGGACGGCCTTCTCCTCTTCCTAGTTCTTTTGTTCTTATATTATGCATTCCTCCTTCACTCGTGACTTGGAGGTGCTGGTGCTGGATTAGGATGGACAAAAGTAACATTCAGTGAACACCACTTTAGAGTCCAACAGGTTTATTTGGAAGCACTAGCGTTGTTGCTTTTTCATCAGGTGGTTGTGTGATTTTTAACATTGTCCCTCTCGTAAGTTATGAACAGCAGCAAAAGCCACAAAGCAGAGCTCATGCTCCAACCAACAATGGTGATTGATGTCAGCAGCAGAGCAATGGAAAGGCAGAGACAGAGTTGGAAGACCTGGTCCTCCGACCAATCAGAGTAAATGAGGGGAAGGACCAGACTATACCACGTGATCATCCTCGCCATCGGCGCGCATGTTCAGGACGTGTGGCTGGAGAGCTGTCAGTAAGGAAAGAAATAAACAGCAGGAAGCGGGAGGGAAATGGTGTTAGTATGGGCTGAGAGGTTTTACATACATTTGGTACACATTGGAAAACACAAATTTGAAACTTATAGTCCCATTTTTGCAGTAAACGGGAAAATGCCTCATCGATCGATCCCGCCCGAGTGAGCGCCGCCATATTTATTCGGGGCAACGATTCATTGGAAACGTGCGCAGCCGCCAGCTTTGTAGGGGGGAAAGATTCAGGGGGAAGTATGTGCAGCTCTCCCTGATAGAGAGTCATGGGGCAGGATTTACACAGAGCACATTCAAACCCAGGGAAATGGATGCTTCTAATTCTGGATATGTCTCGTCATTCATTTTAAAAAAAATTCATGTGAAGGGAGTCGGTACAGTTAGTAAGTTTGCAGATGACACCAAAATTGGAGGTATAGTGGACAGTGCTATGTCGGAGTACAATGGGATATTCATCAGATTGGTCAATGGGCTGAGGAGTGGCAGATAGGGTTTAACTTAGATAAATGTGAGGTACTGCATTATTGAAAAGCAAATCATAGCAAGACTCACACACTGATTTGTCAGATCTTGGAGATTCTTGCTGAACAAAGAGACCTTGGAGTGCAGGTTCATAGTTCCTTGAAAGTAGACAGAATAGTGAAGAAGTTGTTTAGTATGCTTCCCTTTATTGGTCAGAGCATTGAGTAACGGAGCCGGACAGGACATTGGTTTGGCCACATTTGAAATATTGTTTACAATTCTGGTCTCCCTCCGATCAGAAGGAGGAACTGAAACATGGAAGGTTTGAGAATAGATTTTCAAGAATGTTGCGAGTTGGAGGATTTGAGTCGCAGGGAGAGGTATAATAGGCTGGGTCCATTTTCACTGGAGTGTCATAGGCTGAGGTGTGATGTTATAGAGGTTTATAAAATCATGAGGGGCATGGATAGCTAAATATATGTGGTGTTTACCTTGGGTTCGTGGAGCACAGAACTAGAGGATAAGAGACGAAAATTCAAAAGGGGCTTAAAGGGCAACTAAAATTGTAACATTTAAAAAACATTTGAATAGGAAGTGTTCAAAGGGATGTTGGCCAAGTGCTGGCAAATGGGAATAGGTTAGGTTAGAATATCTGGTTGGCATAGACGGCTGGACCAAAGAGTCTGTTTCGGTGCTAGTCATCTCTGACTGTGGGATCACAAAAGTGAGCATTGTTCTGATTCTTTTCTGGTCTCCCTGATGTACACTTGTTCATTATCTTGCTTCCTCAGTCTCTCGTGTGTATTTTTGCTCTGTTTAGTATTTTACTATTATGTTCACAGACCTTTTGTAAATGAATTGTCTACTGCTGCCCAACTCATGACCATATGCTTCTCGTTATCAGGGTTTTTTTTACCACAATATCTTCTGTCCGTAGGGATGGGAATATCTGTGAAGCTTCCTGCAGTGAGTTGTTTAATTGTCCATCACCATTCATGACTAGGTGTGGCAGAAATGCAGAGGTCCGATCTGATCCATTGGTTGTGGGATCACATGGTGCTATTTGGTGTTGCTTGCACTGTTTGGTAGCTGCACCAGGTTGCCACCTCAATTTTCTGTATACCTGGTACTGCTCCTGGCATGTCCTTCTGTATTCTCCATTGAACCAGGGATGATCCCCTGGCTTGATGTTATTGGTTATACCAGGCCATGAGATTTGAGATTGGGCTGGAGTACAGTTCTGCTGCTGTTTTTGGCCCACAGTGAGGCAGAAGTTGCAGTGTCAAGAGGGCTGACTTTGTGGTTGTACTTTCCAGCGCATTGGTAGATGTCATGTGATCCATCCAGTTTCATTCCTTTGTTGAGACTGTGCAGTTATTAATGCAATGAGTGATTGGGTGGACCACTGTCAGGAATGTAACTTGTAAAAACAGGTTTTGTGATTTACATATGAAAATAGTGAAACTATCATGATATTCGAACAGATGAAAGACTCAACAAACAATCAAGGTATTTTTTATTGTATAATTTCAGTTACATCACAATGTAGATTTTTGTTATAAATTCTGTGTCTTAGAATTGTGCCCTCCTCAATCACCTGATGAAGGAGTGGCGCTCCGATAGCTAGTGAGCTTCCAATTAAACCTGTTGGACTATAACCTGGTGTTGTGTGATTCTTAACTGAGAACATGACAGCACTACTAACAGGACTGCATGCAAACATCCTCAGTCCAGTTAATCAATACATTTGGAAGGATTTCCTCCAAGTTTGATGACGCAATATTAGTCAAAACCGTCAACTTCAACCTGCAATGTTGCTCTTAACAAACACTTCAGGCCGACACAAAGCTCCACACCCCTCTGCAATGTGGTCACCGAGCCTGGCCAGGAACTGGAACTGGGACATTTGTGGACTGTGATCTCAAGCAAACAAAATTCTGACAGATTAGTCCTCAAAGATGAGTAACAAGTTTGAGACAAGACAGGTAGTATGCCTTCTTGCACTTAGCTTAATTGCAAAACCCGGCTGTTAATAAGAAATGCAAAGTATAATGAACTGTTTTATTTTCCATGGTTAGGGAGCTTTATCTGAGTTGATCAGTTGCTACCTCTCACTCGCCAAGTCAAATCATAGGATCTATAACAAAACAATAAACTGCAGGTGCTGGAGATCTGGACCCCAGAAACAAAGTGCTGGAGAAACTCAGCAGTTCTGAAGGCATCGGTGAAGAGAAAAAATGTTACATTCCAAGTTCACTGACTCTTCGTCTGAACGGACAAAAGGTCATGAGACTTTGAACTTACAATATTTTATTCCCCTCAGAGATGCTGCTGGACCTGCAGTTCTCCAGCACTATGCTTTTTATATTGAACTTCAGTATTTTCCGATCTGTTTTGTAAATAATCTACAAAAGTGAAAGGTTCATTGTAAACATGATCGTAGTGTCCACACTTGAGTTACACAAGCACGCCTCAGTTTAAAAACAAGATTTAACTCAAAGTAACACTCCATCTCAAAATTAGCCAAGTTACACCAGTAATAAAGCTCATAGCTCATCCACCCAACGAGGCATTTCAGCACAACATCCTGCAGTGTTGCACACAGCCACCTTTACCAAAGATCACATGTCACAAAATTGAAGGCCGAGAGCATGTCTCCTTAAAGGAGCTGAAGTCAAACTCTCAACTTTTTTTGGAAGGATTTTTATTAAACCTGATTGAACATTTAAATCTCAGAGCATAATCTTTGCTTTTTTAAACAAAGTTTGTAGGAGATATTCCACATCTTGCTCAAGGTTCAGTTAGGTCTGATACATAGAGCCAAAGGTGAAGCAAACATCACATTTTCCATTCACTTCTACAAATTGTTTGTAAAATCATGTCACGTTTAAGAACTGGACAATAAATGTCACTGTATGCAATAAGAGTGAAGCCTGTGACAGTAGATTTAACTTTGGAGGGCAGTGTGTGTGCTTTATAAATTCTGGGAGCACTTTGGGAGACTGCTCTCAGATGGTGATAGTGAGCATATCTGGAATGCACAGTTTAGACTTGGGAATCCTTGGGAGACAATCTGTGGTTTCAGTAGTACTTGGCTTGTGTTGTTGGTGTACATTAAGCAATTCATAAGTAACTTTATGTATTGTTGTTGAGTACCTGAATGGTATTCAAATCTGCCAGGTTGCCTTCAATAGTTTGAATGCATCTATTGTAAATATTTGGAATATTCCAGAACTGTCCAGTGCTTAGCAAATTCAGGGGCGACAAAAAAAATCACATTTGAGTAATTTGAAATTAAGAATCCAAGAGGACTTAACCACTGAAATATTCAATTCAAATAGCTAAATGGAGTGCTCACATTTAAAATACCTGTTATCCATAGGAATGGATGGACTGTCAGAATTAGGACGAAATTCCTAGCTGGGGAGTGTGAAATGTGCTTTGGTAAAGTCACCTGCGTATACCAACAATAATTTGGAATGCTCGGAAATTTAAAAAAACAATACGAGTTTCATTGTTGCTCCAGTCACGTCACAAGCTCTGTGAAAAAAATAACAATGTTCAGGTTTATTGCATGCACTCTGAAACATGTTCCTGCTACAGATCCTGCAATTTTTCCCAATGAGCATATTCCATCCAAATGTTGTTGTTAAATTTGGCCAACTCATTTCTTTCCTAGCCTCTATAGCCTGAAGAGTGACCAGAAGCAATTACTCCACATTGGGAACATTACCGGCGAGGATTTTTTTCCTTCAGAATTGACTTCCATATATTCAGAGTCCAGAAAGGATAAAAAAGCTTGTTACCTTTTATAGAGCAGTGGGAGCAAAACGCTAACCTTTTCTTGCTTCATAATCAAGCTGCCTAAATTTTAAAAATGAACACTTCTTAATAGTTCACTAGATCCAAATGAAATATTTTGTTCGAAACAAATCACATGATACATTTTTATTCAGATAACAAAACAAGTTTGTTCATTGAAGAACCCAGAGGAAAAGGTCATGAAACAATGTGAGTTTGAGATACCTCAGTCATCATTTCAAGTGCATTCTCTGCATGAATACTTCGAGGAGGAAAAGGAAAATTTAACTTCTTGAATAAATGAGAGAATGAAGTCACAATTGTACAACACAAAATCAGACCCTTCAGTCCAACTTGCCCTTGCTGACGAGATATCCAAAATTAATCTAGTCCATTTGCCAGCATTTGTTCCATATCCATCTTAAACCCTTTCTACTGATTATCAGTCTATTTTACTTTTTCAGCACTTGAAATACTGACATTTTTTTCTCCCAACATTGGTTAAAGACTTCATTCTTTAATAAATTCATAACTTCATTCATCCAAGTTAATTTTGTAATCTTTCTCAAAGAAACAAGTGAGAACAACATGTTACTGAGTGCAAAACAAAATACTGCAGCTGCACGATATCTGGGAACACTCCAAACATGAGGCACTGATACTGTACAAGTTTGTCAGCGCCGTTTCAATTACTGACAATTATTTAGTAATGTCTTAGCCTTCACATAGTTAAGGTGAATGTGAGGTATCTGAATTTCATGAATTGGTTACTATTGCACTTTGATCAACAAAAAATATTCTTGGTTCAATCTACTCAAAAGAGAAAGTGACAACCAAAGAAGCTGGACATCAGAGTCGAAAAGTGTGGTGCTGGAAAAGCACAGCAAGTCAGGCAGCATCCGAGAAGCAGGAGAGTTGATGTTTCGGGCATCAGCCCTTCATCAGGAATCACAGGCTTCAGAAAAAGAACTGGCATAGACTTATGTAGAAAGGTCAGAATATATTACTATCAGATTAGAGACTAATTTCAGATTTGGTACCATTCAGTGCAACATTTCATAATGATATTTACATATGTACCGAAAAGAGAAGTTGTCTAAAATTACAAGCTCTAGAATGATTATACGATTAAACCTGGAAATAAAGCTAGTGAACAAGAATGGCAAAGTGAAGTCCCATCAGTATCGTCTTGGGCAGTGTCAAGTAAGACTTTGACAAGAGTTGCCACTTTGGTGTAACCTGCATTCTGGCCAAATTGCAGCAAAAATCTGTTCAATTTTATCTGCAAACTATTGAATGCAAAATCCTCCTTGTACAATAATGAGGCAGCATTTTGGGATGCCATTTGGTGATCACTTGGTGCTGTCTGCATAACACAGTACGAAAAGGAATTAACAAAAAAAAATTATAACCCATATTCAGAGTCACTAATTCATTGATATTGAATGGGTCCAGCATTTAAAAGAAATCAATTTTTAAAAATAAATACAGATACATTTACTAACTATATTGGAGTGCAGTCAAGTTTCTTACAGAACAGTGACAAGATTGGACAGAGTCCGCATGGATTTAAGAGAGGGGAATCATACTTAGCAAATCTACTGAAAGAATCTACAGAGTCAAATATTAAAGTAAGAAATCGCAGGACATTTAGAAAAGCTTATCATTAAACATGGTAGTCTGGGTTTTGTGAAAGAGAAACTTTATTTGACAAATTTACGACAGTTCATTGAGCAGATAACAAGCAGGGCTGATAAAGGGGAATCCAATGATGTTCTGTATTTGGATTTTAAAAATGCAAATGATAAGGTGTTACATAAAAGTTAATTGCACAATTGAGGAGCTCATGGTATCGGGGTAATGTATTAGCATGGATTGTGGATTGGTTAACCACCGTGGCTGTTGCTGAGTCCTCATTGGAATGCTGTATACAATGTTAGCTCCCATATTGAATAAAAGATAAACCAACATTGGAGAACAATCAAAAAGGATTCACTTAACTGCTTTGAAGACGAAAGGGTTGACCTATCAAGAATAGATAAGCAGGGGTGATCTTATGGAAAAAAGATTCCGAGGAGCTGGACAGGGCAGATGTTGACTGTATCGGCGCTGCCTCGTGCTCCCACGAGGAGGTTGAACAGTTCATCAACTTTACTAACACCTTCCATCCCGACCTGAAATTCACCTGGACTGACTCAGACTCCTCCCTCCCCTTCCTAGACCTTTCCATTTCTATCTCGGGCGACCGACTCAACACAGACATCTATTATAAACCGACTGACTCCCACAGCTACCTGGACTACACCTCCTCCCACCCTGCCCCCTGTAAAAACGCCATCCCATATTCCCAATTCCTTCGTCTCCGCCGCATCTGCTCCCAGGAGGACCAATTCCAACACCGCACAGCCCAGATGGCCTCCTTCTTCAAGGACCGCAGATTCCCCCCAGACGTGATCGACGATGCCCTCCACGGCATCTCCTCCACTTCCCGCTCCTCCGCCCTTGAGCCCCGCTCCTCCAACCGCCACCAAGACAGAACCCCACTGGTTCTCACCTACCACCCCACCAACCTCCGCATACAACGTATCATCCGTCGCCATTTCCGCCACCTCCAAACGGACCCCACCACCAGGGATATATTTCCCTCCCCTCCCCTATCAGCGTTCCGCAAGGACCACTCCCTTCGTGACTCCCTCGTCAAGCCACACCCCCCACCAACCCAACCTCCACCCCCGGCGCCTTCCCCTGCAACCGCAGGAAATGTAAAACTTGCGCCCACACCTCCACACTCACTTTCCTCCAAGGCCCCAAGGGATCCTTCCATATCCGCCACAAGTTCACCTGTACCTCCACACACATCATCTATTGCATCCGCTGCACCCGATGTGGTCTCCTCTATATTGGTGAGACAGGCCGCTTACTTGCGGAACGCTTCAGAGAACACCTCCGGGCCGCCCGAACCAACCAACCCAATCACCCCGTGGCTCAACACTTTAACTCTCCCTCCCACTCCACCGAGGACATGCAGGTCCTTGGACTCCTCCACCGGCAGAACACAACAACACGACGGCTGGAGGAGGAGCGCCTCATCTTCCGCCTGGGAACCCTCCAACCACAAGGTATGAATTCAGATTTCTCCAGTTTCCTCATTTCCCCTCCCCCCACCTTGTCTCAGTCGTTTCCCACAACTCAGCACCGCCCTCCTAACCTGCAATCCTCTTCCTGACCTCTCCGCCCCCACCCCACCCCGGCCCATCACCCTCACCTTGACCTCCTTCCACCTATCCCACCTCCATCGCCCCTCCCCCTAGTCCCTCCTCCCTACATTTTATCTTAGCCTGCTTGGCTCTCTCTCTTATTCCTGATGAAGGGCTTATACTCGAAACGTCGAATTCTCTATTCCTGAGATGCTGCCTGGCCTGCTGTGCTTTGACCAGCAACACATTTGCAGCTGTGATCTCCAGCATCTGCAGACCTCATTTTTTACTCGTAGATCTTCTAGCACCCGTGAAGTGTCAAACCAGGGGACATTACATAAGGGAACATTCATTTTAAAAAAACTAAAGAATTTTTTCTCTATGAATGGCTAGAATTTTCTCGCCCAGGCATAGCTGGGTCCCATGCGGATGCCCATGGCAACTCCTTTGGTTTGGAGGAATTGGGAGGATTGGAAAGAGAAGTTGTTCAGCGTGAGGACCAGTTCAGTCAGTCGAAGGAGAGTGTTAGTGGAAGGGGACTGGTTGGTACGGAGGGAAAGAAAGAAGCGGAGGGCTTTGAGTCCTTCGTGATGGGGGATGGAGGTGTACAGGGACTGGATGTTCCTCCGCTATATCGATGACTGTATCGGCGCTGCCTCGTGCTCCCACGAGGAGGTTGAACAGTTCATCCACTTTGCCAACACCTTCCACCCCGACCTCAAATTTACCTGGACCGTCTCAGACTCCTCCATCCCTTTCCTCGACCTGTCCATTTCTATCTCGGGTGACCTAATCAACATGGACATCTACTATAACCCGACTGACTCCCACAGCTACACAGACTACACCTCCTCCCACCCTGCCCCCTGTAAAAATGCCATGCCATATTCCCAATTTCTTCGTTTCCACCACATCTGCTCCCAGGAGGACCAGTTCCAATACTGCACAGCCCAGATGGCCTCCTTCTTCAAGGACCGTAGATTCCCCCCAGACGTGATTGACGATGCCTTCCACCGCATCTCCTCCACTTCCCGCACCTCCGCCCTTGAGCCCCGCCCCTCCAACCGCCAGCAGGACAGAACCCCACTGGTTCTCATCTACCACCCCACCAACCTCCATATACAGCGTATCATCAGCCGTCATTTCTGCCACCTCCAAACGGACCCCACCACCAGGGATATATTTCCGTCCCCTCCCTTATGAGCGTTCCGAAAACACCACTCCCTCAACGACTCCCTCGACAGGTCCACACTCCCCACCAAACCAACATCCACTCCCGGCACCTTCCCCTGCAACCACAAGAAATGCAAAACTTGCACCCACACCTCCTCCCTTACTTCTCTCAAAGGCCCCAAGGGATCCTTACATATCTGCCACAAATTCACCTGCACCTCCACACACATCATCTATTGCATCCGCTGCACTCGATGTGGCCTCCTCTATATTGGGGAGACAGGCCGCCTACTTGCGGAACATTTCAGAGAACACCTCTGGGACACCCGGACCAACCCAACCCAACCCAACCACCCCGTGGCTCAACACTTTAACTCCCCCTCCCACTCCACCAAGGACATGCAGGTCCTTAGACTCCTCCATCGCCAGACCATAACAACACGACGGTTGGAGGAAGAGCACCTCATCTTCCGCCTAGGAACCCTCCAACCACAAGGGATGAACTCAGATTTCTCCAGTTTCCTCATTTCCCCTCCCCCCACCTTGTCTCAGTCGAATCCCTCGAACTCAGCACCGCCTTCCTAACCTGCAATCGTCTTCCTGACCTCTCCGCCCCCACCCCGGTCCAACCTATCACGCTCACCTTGACCTCCTTCCACCTATCACATCTCCTTCGCCCCTCCCCCAAGTCCCTCCTCCCTACCTTTTAACTTAGCCTGCTGGACACACTTTCCTCATTCCTGATGAAGGGCTTATGCCCGAAACGTCAAATTTCCTGTTCCTTGGATGCTGCCTGACCTGCTGCGCTTTTCCAGCAACACATTTTCAGCTCACCATAACATTACCCAACATATCAGCAAAAGCAGGACACACTACGCATGCTCTAGCCAACAAAGTGACCCCGGGTGATTGATATCAGCACCGGACCAATGAAAGGATGGCGGGCGGAGCTGGAAGATCTAGCGGGAGGTTGGTCCTCCAACCAATCAAAGCGAATGAAGGGCGGAGCTAAACTAAACCATGTGATCACCCTCGCACCCGACGCAGAGTCGCTGTAATGAAAGCTCAGGAAGTTATGAAGATAATGTCCAAATCAAGAACAGTTTGTAATTTTATTATCATGCTTTCACAAAAATATTATTGAGAACTTTAGACATAAGGACAGAGATGGAGATATTTGTTCAGGTGACCAAAAGCATTGCCAAAAAGTACGTTTTGAGGGATGTCTTAACAGTGGAAAACAGACCTGTGAGGTTATGTCTGCAAATTCCAGACGACGTTGCTTTAGCAACTGTAGAATCAGCCAAACAATTGAAATAATGAATTAACAAATCATTGGGAGTCTCGAAGAAAATGGGTTGGCGAGGTCTCAAAGGATGTGTGGAGAAGGGAGCTAGGGATGATCACAGGCAGGAATTATATGAAGAGTGAGTTTTCTAAATTGTTGTTGCTTATGAATAGGAGCCTTTTGATGGATCAACATGTTTTGCGAGAAGTGAGCACATGGGTGACAGTTTTTAATTTTTCTTGACATTACAGAGAGGTTGAATTTGGGAGGCTGGCTAGGAGTGTGTTTGGATAATTTAAGTCTGGAGATAACACATGATGGATGACAGTTTCAGTATATGAGCTGAGATGAGGGTGGAATCAGCTAGAAATAGTAGTCTTGGAGTGGGACTGGGCTGTCACCCTCAACTCACCTCTGGGATTCAGCTGGTTGTCAAGTTTTAAATCAGGGTGGTAACATAATTGGGAGCTGCTGCTTGGTCGTCCTGCTAATGACTACTTCCATCACTTTACTGCTGATCGAGTTGGACTGATGGAGGGAAATTGTCTGGGTTGGATTGCCCTGTTATTTTATTTGAACATCCCTGGGCAATGTTCGACATTGTTGGTAGATTCCAGTGCTGGAGCGGTACGTAGCTTGGTGGGTGGCAAGTTCTGGAGAACAAGCTATCAGTATTATTGCCAGAATGTCAGCAGGACCCAAAGCCTTTACACTACTTAACCATTTTGTTGATATTATTCAAACTAAATCGAACCGGCTTAAAGCTCACATCTGTGACGTTAGGAACCGTTGGAGAATGCTGAGATGGATCATCCCAATTTTCATCTGGCTGAAAATTGCTGCAAATGCTGTCATCTTATCTTTTGCATGGATGTGTGAAACCCCTCCATCAGTAAGGGTGGGGATATCTGTAGTGCTTCCTGCAACGAGTTGTTTAATTGTCCATTACTATTCACAACTGGGTGTGGCAGAACTGCAGAGCTCTGATCCACTCCATTGGATGTAGGATCACTTAGCTCTGTTGCTTGCTGCTGATGCTGTTTGATATGCAGACAGTCCTGTTTGGTAGCTTCACCAGGTTGGCACTTCATTTTTAGGTATGGCTGGTGCTACTCATGGCATGCCCTCCTTTCCTGTCCATTGTGATGGGTGAGTGCAGGATGTACAAACGCATGAGATTACACATTGTGCTGGAGTACAGTTCTGTTGCTGTTGTTATCCCACAGTGCCTCAGAGAGATCCAGTTTGAGTTCGTACATATGTCCCATTTAGCATGGTGATAGTAGCACTCAACACAATGGAGATTTTTCTCAACTTTATGGTGAGGCTTTGTCTCCAAAAGGACTGTGTGATGGTCGCTCTTACCGATACTGTCATGGACAGATGCATTTGCAGCTGGTAATTTCTTAACGATAAGATGTAGTACCTTTTTCTCTCTTGCTGGTTCCTTCACCACCTGCTGCAAACCCCATTTGAACAGTTATGTCCTTGAGGACGGAGACAGCTCAGTCTGAGGTACTCTGTAAGCTACTGAGTTAGACTCACCCTCCCAGAAGTCCTTCGCTCCTACCTCGCACCTCTAATATTCCATGTCTGTTTTTCACTGGAGAAGGATGTGGAAGCTAGAGAGTTTGGAGAAATGAATAGTGAGAACTTGAAAAGTGTCTGTTACAGAGGAGGAGTTTCAGGATGTCTTAAATTGCATCAAGGTGGATCAAGCCTTGGGACCTGATCAGGTGTATTCCAGAAATTTGTGGGAAGCTTGGGAAGTGATTGCTGGGCCCCTCCCTGACATATTGGTATTATCGTTCGTGACAGGTGAGGTGCCGGAAGACGGGTGCCATTCTTTTTTTAAAGGAAGGTGGTAACAAAAGGCCAAGGAACACGAGAACAGTGAGCCTGAAGTCAGCGGCAGGCAAGTTGTTGCAAGGGATTCTGAGGGACAGGCTTTACATGTATTTGGAAAGACAAGGAATGATTAGAGAGTCAGCGTGGCTTTGTGGGTGCGAAATTGTCACTCTAACCTGATTGAGTTTATTTTGAAGAAGTGATAGGAAGATTGATAAAGACAGACTGTGGACATTGTCTATATGGGCATTGAACAAGATTCCACAAAGCAGACCGGTTAGCAAGATTAGATAACATGGAATGCAAGGAGAACTATCTATTTGGATACAAAACAGGCTTGAAGGTAGGAGACAGTGGGTGGGTGATGAAGGGTTGCTTTGTGGCCTGGAAGTCTCTGAAAAGCAGTGTGCTGAAGGAATGGATATTGGGTCCTTAAATAAATGACTTTGATATGAATATATGAGGTAGGTTTACAGAAAATACAAAATTGTAGATGTAGTGGACAGTGAAGAAGGTTAGTTTAGAGTACAACAGGATCTTGATCAGATGGGCCATTCGAGTGAGGAATGGCAGATGGCGTTCAATTTAGACAAATGTGAGCTGCTGCATTTTGGTAAGGCAAATCAGGACAGGACTTAATGCATTTAATGGTAAGTTCCTGGGGAGTGTTGCTGAAAAAAGAGGGAATTGTTCCTTGAATGTAGAGTCGCAGATCGGCAGGTAGTGGAGGTAGTGTTTGGTATGCTTATATTTATTGGTCAATGCATTGAATACAGAAGCTGGGACGTCATATTGTGGCTGCATAGGACATTTGACAATGAGAACCTTTTTCCACGTATGGAGTCAGCTATTACGAGGGGGCATAGCTTTAAATTAAGGGGAGGTAGGTATAGGACAGTTGTTAGGGGTAGATTCTTTACTCAGCGAGTCGTGAGTTCATGGAATGCCCTGCCAGTAGCAGTGGTGGACTCTCCCTTTTTATGGGCATTTAAACGGGCAATAGATAGGCAAATGGAGGATAGTGGGCTCGTGTAGGCTAGGTGGGCTTGGGTCAGCGCAACATCGAGGGCCAAAGGGCCTGTATTGCGCTGTATTTTTCTATGTTCTATGTTCTATGTTCTATGATAAAGCCATTTCAGGAATTCCGTTTTCAGTTCGAATTTTCCTGTTCTGAGAAGGATGTTGTGAAACTTGAAATGGTTCAGACAAGATTTACAAAGATTTGCTACAGTTGGAGGATTTGGGCTACACGGAGAGGCTAAATAGGCTGGGGTTAATTTCCCTTGAGAATCAAAGACTGACGGGTGACGTTTGGGAGATTTATAAAATCACGAGGGACATGGATATGGTGAACAGCTGGGGTCTTTTTTCCCCCAAGGTTAGGTGAGTCCAAAACAAGACCACGTGGGTTTAAGTTGAGAGGGCAAAGATTTAAAAGGGATCAAAGGGGCAACATTTTCAAGCTGAGTGTGGTGTGTGGATGGAATGAGCTGCCAGATGAAGTCGTGGAGGCTGATACAATTACAACATTTAGAAGGCATCCGAGTGGGTTCGTGATTAGGAAGGGTTTTGAGGAATTCAGACCAATAGCTGGCAAGTGGGACTCCGTTAGTTTGGGATTCCTAGTTGGCATGGGCGAATTGGTCCATTGTTCCTGAGCTGTAAATCTCAGCACAGATAATTCTTGGATCTGAGAAGGTTAAACAGTGATTTCGACAAGGGGGAGATTTGTTTCTAGGATATTTTAATTTGCAGAGAGAGGGGAATTGTTAACAATGTCACAATATTAGTAACTACTTTAAGTTAAATGGAAAATAATCTGAATATGTGACGTTTATTTTACTGAGTACATTCTGAACATCTGGAACAGTCTGAACAGCAGGTCGACACGGATTCAGCAGGTGTTCTCAAACAGATTTGCAATTTTACTTTTTACGGAAAGATTGGGAGGCTGTGGGTAAATGCGAGGGGAGCTGGAACGGATTTACAGCATCTCCAGAGGGAGAGAGTACAGCCCGAATGGGCTGAATAGCCCCCAGCCCTGTGCTCTGTGATACTGCGCTATTCACTGTGAAGTATGGATATTATCACAAGGCAGAGAGAGCGAGCAGCCCACCACTCACCTCACAATGGGGGATGGCTTGATTGATGGCAGCTCCCGACCAATGGGAGGAGAGCCTGCGTGGTCCTGCAGCCAATGGGAGTGAATGAGGGGTGTGGCCAGCAAGACGACACCTGTCCATGAGCTGTGCAGGTGCAGTGTCACTGTTTGGGGTTGGGAGAGACATCAGAGACTGGGACAGAAGCTGCTGGTCCTGAATTACTAACTCCCAGTAAATTAAAACCAAAAGAACTGCAGATGCTGTAAATGAGAAACAACAACCAGGAGGTTCTGGAGAAGCTCAGCAGGCCTGGCAGCATCTGTGACGAGAAATCAGAGTTAACATTTCAGATCCGGTGTCCCTTCCTCACATCTGATGTTACTGTGAGAACAAATGTTGGTTTATGTGCAGAAGGTAGGGTTTAGGGGAGGATGTAAGGATTAAAGGATAGGTAGGGATAGAGCGAGAAGAACGGTTGGATAAAGGAGTAGATAACGATCTGGCTGGGAGAGGGTGACTAGCTGTTAATGGAGACTATTCGTGGCAAACCATAAGTAGTGTGTAATGACAGGCTGTGAGAATAAGGCCTAGTGTGTGGGGTAGGGGGCTAGGACATGGGGTTGTTAAGCTATGGTTAGCCACTAACTGTCTCCGTTGTAAGCTGTTCCCCACATACATCACTCCACGATTGGAGCTGCAAATGAGTGCCACAGTGGTTAGCACTGTTACATCACAGCGCCAGAGACCCGCGTTCAATTCCCACTTCAGGCAACTGTCTGTGTGGAGTTTGCACATTCTCCCCGTGTCTGTGTGGGTTTCATCCGCGTGCTCCGGCTTCCTCCCACAGTCCAACAGTGTGCAGATTAGGTGAATTCGCCATGCTAAATTGCCTGTAGCGTTAGATGTAGGGGATTGGGTCTGGGTTGGTTGCTCATTAGAGGGTTGGTGTGGGCTTGTTGGGCCAAAGGGCCTGTTTCCACACTGTAAGTAATCTAATCTAAAAAAAACACTTGAATATCTTTCCTAACCCCCTCTCTCCACCTTAAATATGTATCTTAAAGTTGTTCACTTTAATCAATGTTTCCAGCATTCGTGAAACACTTCAGGAGAATTGTCAGTGTGAAAGGCTCCATAAAATGCAGGTAGTTGTTGTTAATGTCTGACATCAGGAGAAACGGGAATGAACACTCACTCTAATACCTCTTAGAAGAAGATGGGGATGGGACTGGAAGACCAGGCAGTGCCTGTCGGTCCTCCAACCAATCGGAGTGAATGAGGGGCGTGGCTATAAGCAACCACGTGATAAGCTTCATTGGCAGCCCAGTGTGTATTGTGACTAAGGCATTGGAAATGTGTGAAGGTGCAGGGCACGGTTAAGGAAAGACATATTGACCAAGAAGAGAAGGAAATTTTTAATGGAACGGGCTGAAACACTTTATAGAACTTAGTGCACATCGGAAAACGCAAATTTGGAAATCCCAGGCCCATGTTTGTGGCAAACAGGAAAATGCTTCAAATGGTGAATGGTGCGAGTGAGCACCACCACCTTTACTGGGGGCAGTGATTCATGGGACAGGAGTGTGACAGCCAGCTTTGTGAGGGGCAAGCTGCAGGGGGACACATGCGCAGCTTTGCGTGGCAGGGAGTGATAGGGCAGGATTTACAGAGTGTCAGAGTCAGGGTGTTTTCAATGTCAGAGTGTGATACTGGAAAAGCACAGCCGGTCATGCAGCAGCCAATCGGTGGGAAGGAAGATGGACTAGAAGGTGGTGCCGAGTTGGAAGACTGGTGAAATCCACATTGATCCCATGTGGTTGGAGTATCCGAACACAGAAGATGACGCGTTCTTCCTCCAGGCATCAGATGCCTGGGATTTGGCGATGGAGGTGGCCCAGGACCTGCATGTTCTTGGTGGAGCGGGAAGGGGAGTTAAAGTGTTGGGAAACGGGATGTTTGGGTTGTTCAGTGTTTTATTGTTACTTTCACAGACCTTTTGTAAGTTAATTTTCCTCTGCTGCCCAACCCCTGACAACGTGCTGCTCTCTAAACGGACTGAATTTTCCACAATCACTTTGCCAGTGAATAATTCCTTTTTACAACAAAAGAGTGCATTTTCCTTCCATTTCTGACCATCAAATTCTGCAACATTTTCATTTCCTGTAATGCATTTCGCACTCCCTGAAATATCAACTGTGTTTCTCCTTCCACAGAATCCAGTGATTAATGCCAAAACCCCATTGCCTGGGGAGAGGGTGATGTTTGACTTCCTTGTACTGCTGCAGTTTGTGTGGTGAAGGTGCTCCCACAATGTGGTTGGGTAAGAGAAATTACAGATTATTCACTCAGCGACAGAGAAAAGTTGACAATGTATGTGCAACTCAACAACAGCTTATATTTTTATCATTTTTATAATTTCACAGAAATACTATTGATAATTTCTGACATTAGGAAACAGATGGGTATGTTAGATCAGGTGATCAAAAGAATTGCCAAATAAGCAGGTTTTCGGGAAATCCTTAAAGGAGAAAAACAGATATGAAAGGGTTAGGATAGGAATTCCAGCCCGTGTTGCCTTGGCAACAGTAGAAACAGCCAATCCGGTGAATCAATGAATAAACACATCGTTGGGAGTCTGAAAGAAAATGAGTTGTTGAGGTCTCACAGGTTGTGTGGTGCAGGGAGACAGGGATGTTCACAGCCAGGAATTACATCAAGAGTGAGAATTTTAAGTTGCTTGTAAACGGGAGCCTTTTGTTGGATCAACAAGTTTTAGAGCAAGTGAGCACTTGGGCAGTAGAGTTTTAGATATTCTTGAGATTATATGTAAGTTGAATGTGGGAGGCTGGCCAGGAGTGTGTTTGGATAATCAAGTCTGGAGATAACACAGGGATGAACAAGTATTCCAGTAAATTAGCTGAGACTAGGGTGGGGTTGGGTGATCTCATGAATGTAGAAATAGTAGTTTTGCAGTCAGGCTCCTCCTCCTCATCACTCCCCCTCACCAATTCACAGATATTGTTCCTTGTCTGTCTGTCTTTTCTGGTTATGTCCCGCTCACCCATTCTGCTACTAACTAATATTTTATTTCAAGGTTGTTGGAAAATCCTTCTCCATTTCCACTCTCCCTTTCCTTTCCGGACTCCTAGTATTTGGTGTCCCTCAAGGATCTATCCTTGGTCCCTCCAGTTTCTCACCTACATATTGCCCGAGGTGACATCGTCCAAAAGCACTTTTAGGTTTCACATGTACACTGACAATGTCCAGCTCTACCTCCACATCATCCCTCTCCATTGCTCCACTGTTATTCTGTTATCAAACTGTTTATCACACTCCCACTACTCGATTAGCTGCAATTTCCTGCAATGAAACATTGCAATGGTTAAACCCATTGCCTTCAGTTGCTGTTACAAATTCCTTTCCCTTACTGCTGAGCTCCTCTCTCTCACTGGGAACTGAGGCAGAACTACACTCTTCACAATATTGCTCTCCTATTCTGACCCCAAGGTGACCTTCTGATCAGACATCTAAACAATCAGAAGCACCAGGAATTCAAATCTGTAAACTGATGCTGGTCTCCCCCTCGCCCCAGCTCCATTGCCACTGAAACCCCTTACCCGTGTTGGTGTCGCATTAAAGTTGACAAAACTAAAACAGAACCCTTGATTCCGCGACTGACCCACAGTCTGGTTCTAGGTTCGCTCATGCTGGGACACATCCTGTCAGTCTTTACCTTGACAAACCCCTTAGGAAGCCGATATGTTTGAAAGAGTTCACATCTCATTCTTCCCAAATCGAGTGAATAGAGTCCCGACTTCTTCAGCCTTTACTTAAAAGAGAATCCCTTCAAACCAAGGATCATCCCAGTCAATCTTCTCTGAATGCCTCCTATGAAGTGATGTATTACCTTAAATAAAGGGACCAAAACTTCTCTCATTACTCCAGATATGGCCTCACTCGCACTATATAAAGTTGTTCTCAGGTATATACTTCAAACTCTTATACTGCAAATCCCTTGAAATCAGGAGCAATATCCATTCCCCTTCCTGATGACCTGGTGTAACTTTCCTGCACATTTACCTCTTGGTCCCTTCGTGGTGCAGCTTTCTACAGTTTCCACCAATTAAACAGTCCTTTGTTCTTTTTATTATCTCCACCAAAATGAACAACTTCACATTTTCCCAAGTTATACTCCATTTGCCAACTTGTTGTCCACTTCTCCAATGAATCCCTCTCTGTAAACTGTTTATAATCCTTTTGGAACTTTACTGTTATGCCTTTCCTAGGGGATTTTCCCCAACATTCTTCTAAACTTTTCCTGGGAACACTGGGCAGTGGGAAGCATGCAAAGTTGCTGTCTTTTACGGGATACTCTATGGAATGACTGGGAGGAGCTTACTGCCTATTTGGTCAGAATGGTGACAACTTGCCCATCAAGCTGCATGAGTCTTTCACACCCCACCCCCCATGTCTTATTGATGAGGCACAGCGGCAGCACAGAAGGAAAAAAGAAGAAGCAAATCCTGCTCTCCACATCTCACTAACACTTGGAAAATTCTCTCCCATGTGTCAAAGATCTGCCCTGTTTAGTCACATGAAGTCCCAAGATGGAAACTGATAGAAACCCACGTAGATTTCCCCCTGAATTGACTGCTGACCTCCACAAGGGGTAATGTGTCCAGGCATCCTGGGCCAGGAGGAGGGGATGGTGAGAGTTTCTAACCTGATCTGACAGTGACGGATTTTATAAACTTGTATTACAGGTGGACATTCAGATGGTAACCTCAGTATTTGTAACACCAAACTCTGACAGAATTACTCAATTCATCAGGACCTGGATATTTGCATTTAGTTGTGAGTATTGTATTCCAGCTCATTCCTATTTGTTGCATATAAGTTCTCCTTTGAATCAAACCATCCTGTCAATAGATCTCCCCCAAGTCTTTCATATATGTCTTGTCGACAGTTTATGATGAGCTGATGAGTGTAAGATTGATTATTCTAATGTATAATTTCTGTAAACTCCTCTGTCACAGTGCAGCCACAATTTCCTCTGCTACAAGGAGAACAATCTCAGTTTCTCCAAACCTCTGATTCTGTTTGCTCTCTATAAGGGACACATCAGGATTGTGTTGGAACATTCTCCACTTGCCTGCGTCAGTGCAACCCCCAACAATATTAAAGAAAGTGAACATCCTCCAGGACAAAGCACTGTGCCTGAGTGTTGTCCCATCCACCACTTTCAGCATTCCCTCTCCCCATCCCCGAGGTACAGTGGCATCACTGTGTAAAAGGGAAAGGCAGCATTGTCCTACCTGACCATAGGGCTGCTCTCTCATTAGGGAGAAATGACTGGTGGTGCGTTTAACCTGAAGGTTACCCAGCCCCGGCAAGGGGAGAGGTTAGAAAGGAGAGTCCATCTATTGTAGATGGATATTCTCGATCTGTACCATTAACACCCATGTCCCTGCAACTAAAATCCCCCATTCCTTGTACCATCCTGGTAAATCTCCTATGCCCCCTCTCGGGGACCCTGCCATCCTTCCCAATGTGTGGGTGATCTCTGGTTTGCACAGACCCAGCTGCTCTGTGTTCCTGTGGGTGATGTCGTCATCGAGCACCAGTTGCACTAAACCTCATTGTCTATGAGTGTGGGAGACACAAATCGTGAAAACATTTGAGATGCATTTAGTGTGCACTTGCGATGCCATGATAGACAACACTTTTCCACAAGTACTGGAAAATTGATGAGGACAGTTAGGTGGTCGTTTTCTTTCTCACAGACACGATGTACCACCAGAGCCCTTTTCTGTTCTGTAGACCGCTGAGATGTTTATTATAGGAGTATGACAGGCTCCATTAGACATCAGGTCAGAAAAGGTGATACTAGAATAGATGACACATAGATGACACCAACCAGTCCGTGTCTACCATAATTTTGAACTGAACTAATCACATCTGCCTCCACTTGGTCCAAATCCATCCTAGCATTCTCTATTGATATACGGGTCCAAATGATTTGTCCTCTTAGAATCTCATTCCCCTACCTTTTTACTCTACATTTACCCCTGACTAATTCACTCAACCTAATCATCCCTGAACACTATGGGCAATTTAGCACGGCCAGTTCACCTACACTGTATATCTGTGGTTTGTGGGAAGAAATGGGAGCACCTGGAGGAACACACGCTGACATGGGGAGGAATATCCAAACTCCACATGGACAGTCACCCTATGCAGGAATTGAACCTGTGTCCCTGGTGCTGTGAGGCAGCCCTGCCAACCATTGAGCCACTTTGCCATACTGAAATTGTGATTGCATTCACAGCTACCACGTCCTCTGCAAGTATATTCCACACGTGAACCACTCTCTATGCAAAAATAAAATCCCAAACCTCGTTTTAAAGCTTTCCTCCTCTCACTTTAAAATGTATGTACCCACTCTTGAATCGCGCCCCCTCCTGGAAAGGGCAGCTGTTGTTCACATTACTGATAGTCTTCAGGTCTTTATAAATCGATAGTAAGGTCACACCTCAGCCCTCTACGCTCCAGTGAAAGAAGTCCCAGCCTATCCAGATTCTGCTTAAAATTCAAACCATCCATTCCCATTAACCTATTGGTAAAACTCTTCTGAACCCGCTCCAGTTTAATAATAGTTGAAAATGTGTTGCTGGTTAAAGCACAGCAGGTCAGGCAGCATCCAAGGAATAGGAAATTCGACGTTTCGGGCATAAGCCCTTCATGAGGAATGAGGAGAGAGTCATTCCTGATGAAGGGCTTATGCCCGAAACGTCGAATTTTCTATTCCTTGGATGCTGCCTGACCTGCTGTGCTTTAACCAGCAACACATTTTCAACTGTGATCTCCAGCATCTGCAGACCTCATTTTTTTTTACCAGTTTAATAATATCCTTCCCATGACAGCACAATCAGAACTGGGCACAGTATTCCAGAAGAGGCCTCCCCAACATTCTGTACAACCTCAACATCACGTCCCAACTCCGATACTCTGAGGTCTGAACAATGGAGATAAATGTGCTAAACACCTTTTTAACCATGCTGTCTACATGAGACACATACTTCAAAAACCTGAACACCGAGGTCTCTTTGTTCTATATCACTTCTCATGACCTGACTTTTAATGAGTGCAAATCCTACCACATTTATCAAGATGTAATATTTTGCATTTATTGCAATACAAAACATCCTTCAAGTATAAAGGCAATAGGACTGAAGAGTGAAATCAGGAGGTCAAAAAGGGGACAGGATACAGCTTTGGCGAATAGGGTTAAGGTTGGGGTTGGAGGGAGAGAGACAAAACGAGTATTTGGCATCATTGTTTACTTTGGAGAAGGACATGGGAGTTATGGAATGTCGGGAAATAGATGGTGACATCTTGAAAAATGTCCATTTTACACAGAAGGTGGTACTAGATACCTTGAAATGCATAAAGGTGGATAAATCCCCAGGATCTGATCGGGTGTGCCCTAAAATTCTTTAGGAAGCTAGGGAAGTGATTGCTGGGCCCCTTGCTGAGATTTTTGTATCAGCGATGGTCACAGCTGAGGAGCCAGGAGACTGGGGGTTGGTTAATGTGGTGCTCCTGTTTAAGGAAGGCGGTTTGGACAAGCCCGGGAACTACAGGCGCGTGACCCTGACGTCGGTGCTAGACAAGTTGTTGGAGGGAACCCTAAGGGCCAGGATATACATGTATTTTGAAAAGCAAGGACAGATCAAGATTGATGAAATTGATGTGCTGGAAATTTTGGAAAACATTAAGATTGATAAGTCCCCATGGCCAGACCAGATTTATCCTCGGCTGCTCCAGGAAGCGAAAAAGGAGGTTGCTAAGCCGCTGGCGAGGATATTTGCCTCCTCACTCTACAGGAGTTGTACCGGAGAATTTGAAGGAGGCGAATGTTGTTCCTCTTTTCAAGAAGGGAAATAGCGAAATTGGTGGCAATTACAGACCAGTCAGTCTTAATGTGTTGTCCGCAAAGTTGTGGAAATAATTCTGAGGGATAGGATTTATGACAATTTGACAAAGCAGAGTGTGATTATTGAGTTATTTGAGGAGGTGTCAAGACAGGTCGACGACTGCAGAGCAGTGGATGTGTTATAAATGGATTTCAGCAAGGCATTTGTTAGAGTTCCCCATGGTAGGCACATCCATAAAGTCAGGAAGTATGGGACACAGGGAGATTTGTCTATCTGGATTCAGAATTGGCTGGCTGACAGAAGGCAGAGAGTGGTTGTAGATGGAAAGTATTCTGTCTGGATGACAGTGTTGAGCGGGGTCCCGCAGACCTCTGTTCTTGGGTCTCTGTAGGATTTATAAATGACTTGGATGAGGAGGTTGATGGTTGGGTTAGTAAATTTGCCGATGACACAAAGATTGGAAGTGTCGTCGATAATATAGAGGGCGACTGCAGGCTGCAGCATAACATAGACAGGATGCAGAGCTGGGCTGTGAAATGGCAGATGGAGTTCAACCTGGATATATGCGAACTTGAATGCTGAATACAGGATTAAAGACAGGATTCTTGGCAGTGTAGAGGAACAGATGGATCTGGGTGTGCAAATACATAAATCCCTCAAAGTTGCCTACCAAGTGGATAGGGTTGTTAACAAAGCAAATGTTTTTTTGGCTTCATTAACAGGGGGATAGAGTTTAAGAGCCGTGAGGTTTTTCTACAGCTCTACAAGTCCCAGGTGAGACCACACTTGGAATTTTGTGTCCATTCCTGGTCTCAATACTATAGGAAATGTACAGAGGCTTTGGAGAGGGTGCAATCATGGTTTACTAGCATGCTTCCTGGACTGGAAGGCTTCGTGTATGAAGCAAGTTTGAATAAGCTCGGACTTTTCTCTCTGGAGAAAAAGTGGAAGAGAGGATACCTGATAGAGATGTACAGAGACTTTTCCCCAGGCAGGATTGACTTGTTTGAGAAATCATACTATGAAGATATTAGGAGGAAGGTATTAAGGACGCGTCTGAGGTAGGTTTTTTTTACACAGAGTTGTGAATGCATGGAATGTTGTTGGTAGTGGAAGCGACGTCATTGGGGACAAGACATGCACATGGATAGCAGTGAATTGAGGGGTGCGTAGATTAAGTTACTATGTTTTACATTAGGATTAAATCTCGGTATAACATCGTGGACGTAAGGGCCTGTTCTATGCTGTACTTGTCTATGTTCTATGATTAGGGATAGTCAGCATGGCTTTGTGTGTGGGAAGTCTCGTGTCTCGTACTTGATTGAGCTGTTTTTGAAGAATTAACACAGAGGATTGATGAGGGCAGAGTGGTAGATGTGACCTCTATGGACTTCAGTAAGGCGTTTGGTAAGGTTCCCCATGGGAGACTGGTTAGCAAGGTGAGATCTCACAGAATACAGGGAGAACGAGCCATTTGGATACAGAACTTGCTCAAAGTTAGAAGACAGAGAGTGGTGGTGGAAGATTGTTTTTTGGACTGGAGGCCTATGATCAGTGTAGTGCCACAATGGTCGGTGCTGGGCCCTCTGCTTTTTGTCATTTATATCAATGATTTTGATGTGAACATATGAGATATAGTTAGTAAGTTAGCAGTTGAAACTAAAATTGAATGCATAGCGGACAATGGAGTATGTTACCTCGGATTAAAATTGGATCTTGATCAGATGGGCAAATGGGCTGAGGAGTGGCAGATGGAGTTTAATTTAGATAAATGCAAGGTGCTGTATTTTGGAAAAGCAATGCTTAGCAGGACTGATACACATAATGGTCAGGTCCTGGGGAGTGTTGCTGAGCAAAGAGACCTTGCAGTGCAGATTCATAAATCCTCGAAAGTAGAGGCGCAGGTAGATAGTGCACTTGAAGAAGTGTTGAGAGGATCACACCAAGCACTACCGATGCTGCCTGACCTGAACACAATGACCAGGATGGATAAGATGTGGGAATTGCTGGAAGTCAGAGTCTATACAATGTGGACCTGGGGAAGTGCAGCAGGTCAGGCAGTATCAGAGGAGCAGGAAAATTGATGTTTTGGGTCAGGACCCTTTGTCAGTCCTGATGAATAGTGCTGACCTAGAACGTCAGCTTTCCAGTCCCATTGTATTCATGCTGGTCATCCAGCACCTATTTATTCTCGTCCCACGTTCTGGCACTCAGCGTGTAATCGATATTGTCGTGCTTGGTGTGATCATCTCAACACTACTTCAAGGCTGCAATGTTTCCTGCATCTGTCACCATTTCAGACGCTGCCAGACCAGCTGGGGATCTCCAGCACTTTTTGGTTTTATTGTGAATTTCCACCATTTTGCTGAGGTACTTCGAGTCAGAGAGTCATCCAGCACAGAAACAGACTTTTCAATCCAACTCGTCCACGTCGACCAGATATGCTAAACTGACCCAGCTCCATTTGGGAGAGTTGGTCTATATCACACATGAACACTTTCTATTCATGTAACCCTCCAGACACCTTTTAAATTTAATTTAACCTGCGTTCATCATTCCTATAGCATCTCATTCCATACGCTCACCAACCTCTGAGTGAACCGTTTGTCCCTCAGGTCCATTTGGAACCTTTCCCCTCTCACCAAAAACTCAATGCCCTGTAGTTTTGCACTGCCCGACACTGAATGGAAACAAAGACCTTGGCTATTCACCCTGTCTGTGCTTCTCCGTAAGGTAACCCGTCAGTCTCTGACGCTCTGGGGAAAAAGCCCCAGCTTATTCAGCCTTTCCCTTTAACTCCACAGTTCTAACAATAACCTTGCATGTATTTTCTGAAACTCTCCTCAAGTTTTGTAAAACAGAGTCACAGAGATGTACAGAATGGAAACAGACCCTCTGTCCTAATCGTCCATGCCAACCAGCTCATTTATACATGTACCACGCAAGTTGTCCCTACGGTCCCCTTGAAGTCTTTCCCCTCTCATTTTAAACCTATGCTCTCTGCTTTTGGACTCCCCTATCCTGGGAATAAAGAAACTGACTAGTCATATGTTGTTGCTCCTCACAATTTTATAAAGTTTTATAATGCCATCCCACAGCATCTCCTGCTCCAGGGAAAATAGCCTCAGACCCTCCCTATGGTTCAAATGTCCCAATACTGGGAACACCCTTGTAAATCTTTGCTGAACTGGTTCAGGTTTGCCAACATCTTCCCTGTAGCAGGGAGACCAGAATTGAAAGCAGTCTGGGAATTCCAAAAGTGGCCAGGCTAATATACTGTCCAACCGAACCATGATCTCCCAACCACTATACTCAATGCACTGCCCAATAACAGCTAGCATACCAACCACCTTCACCGACCTGTCTACCTTCAACCACAATTTCAAGGAATTATCAACCCACACTGAACAGTGCTTTTGTTCTGGTACACTTCCCAGGAACTTGTCATTATGAGGTTGAGTCCTATTGTTGTAACTTTTTTTTCCAAAATCAGGGTGAGTAGAATTGAATGTAGTATTCTAAAGCTGGCCTCACCAATGCCCAGGACAGCCACAACTGTAGCTAACTCCTATACTCAGTGAACAAATCCCTACAGTGTGGAAGCAGCCCATTGGGCCCATGAGACTATGCCAACCATCTGAACTTGTGCATTTCCCCTATCCATGCCCCTCATGATTTTGCAAACCTCGATTTTGCAAGCTTCTGACGCTCCAGGGAACGCAGCCTATTCAACTTCTCCCGGTAGCTCAAATCCTCCAGTCCTGGCAACATCCTTGACATTTTTTTCTGACCCCTTTCAAGTTTCACAATATTGTTTTGAGAGGAAGGAAACCAGAATTGTATGGACTATTCCAACAGTGGGCTAAGCAATGTCCCGTGCTGCCACAATATGATCTCCTAACTCCTATACTCAATGCTCTGACCAATGAGGGAAATCATACCAAACACTGCCTTCACTATTCTATCTACCTGCGACTCCACTTTCACGAACCTATGAATCTGCACTCTGAGGTGTCATTGTTCAGCAATGCTCCCGAAGTGTATAAGTCCCTACTGCAGCACCTCACATTTTTCTAAATTAAACTTCATCTGCCACTCCTCAGCCCATCCGCCCATCTGATCAAGCTCCCATTGTACTCTGAGGTAATCTTTTTCACTGTCCACTACAACTCCAATGTTGGTGTGATCTGCAAACTTACTAACCATACCTCCTATGTTCGCATCCCAGTAATTTATATAAATGACGAAAAGCAGTGGATCAAACAGCGATCGTTGTGACACTCCACTGGTCACAGGCCTCAAGTCTGCAAAGCAGCCCTCCACCACTCTGTCTTCTACCTTTCAGTCAGTTCTGTATCCAAATGGCTGGTTTCCTCTGTATTCCATGAGATCTAACCTTGCTAACCAGTCTTGAGGAACACCTTACTGAAGTCCACGTAGAACATGTCCATCGCTCTGCCCTCATCAATCCTTTGTTACTTCTTCAAAAGACATTCTTCCCTTTGGAAAACGTAACAGTTACAGCACCAGAGTAATCAGCCCACCGTGTCTGTGTGGATCATGATGGCATTCCAAACTAATTCCATCTGCCTGTACATGATCCATATCCCTGCCACCCCATGCCTGCTTATGTCAGCCCAAATGCCTCAAAAACGTTGTGATTGTTTCTGCTTTTACCATCTCCCAGGAGATTACTTAGAGTGTGGAAACAGGCCCTTCGGCCCAACAAGTCCACACCGCCCTGCCGAAGCGCAACCCATCCATACCCCTACATTTGCCCCAAACCTAACTCTACGGGCAGTTTAGCATAGCCAATTCACCTGACCCTTTGGACTGTGGGAGGAAACCGGAGCACCCGGAGGAAACCCACGCAAACACGGGGAGAACGTGTCCACACAGTCTGTCGCCTGAGTCGGGAATTGAACCCGAGTCTCAGGCACTGTGAGGCAGCAGTGCTAACCACTGTGCCACCATGTACATTCTAGTCAAAACCACCTTCTGCTTAAGAAACTTGCCTGACATAACTCCCTTTAAACTTGCACAGATATTGTTGGAAATGCCCAGCAGGTCATGCAGTATCTGTGAAGAAAAGTGTTTTAGGACTGGTCACTGTTCCTCAGATACGTTAACGCTAATTTCTCTTCACAGATGCTGCTGGACCTGCTGAGCTGTTTCAGAAACTTCTGTTTCTCTTCCTGGTTTACAGCATCTGCAGTTGTTTTGGTTTTCATTTCCTTTAAACGGCCCCCTCTCCTCTTAAATGTGTGGCTCTAGAATTTGTCACTTCCACCTTGGAGAAAAGATACACATTATTCACTCTGTGACTCTCGGGCTACCCCGCAGCTACTGACTTGCCAAAGACAAAACGCCAAGTTTTTCCAACCTCTCCCAATCCAGACAACATCCTGGCAAACCTGTTTTCACCCTCCCCAAAGCCTTCAAATCCTCTTGAAGTCTTTCCCCTCTCATGTTAAACCTATACTCTCTACTCTTAGATTGCCTTACACTGGGGTAAAAAAGAAACCATGACTAGTCACTCTATCGTTGCTCCTCGTTTTATAAAGTTCAACAATGCCACCTCAAGCGTCCAGTGATCCAGAGAAAAGAGCCTCAGCCTATTCAGCCTCTCCCTATGGTTCTAATGTTCCAATACTGGCAACACCCTTGTAAATCTTTTCTGAATTCTTTCAAGTTTCCCAGCATCCATCCTATAGCAGGGAGACTGGAATTGAAGGCAATATGGAAATTCCAAAAGTGGCCGAGCCAATAAACTGTACAACCAAAACATAATCTCCCAACTCCTATTCTCAATGCACTGCCCAAAACCAGCTAGCATTACAAACAGCACCTTCACCGACCTGTTTACCTTTAACCCCACTTTCAAGGAACTATCAACCCACACTGCACGGTTTGTTTATTCGTCAACATTTACCAGGAACTTGTCATTGAGTTTGAGTTTATTGTGGTAACATCTTTCTGAAATCAGGGAGACTAGAATTGAATGTAGTATTCTAAAATTGTCCTCACCAATGTCCTATACAGCCACAACATGATCTCCTAACTTCTATACTCAGTGACAGAATTCAAACAATGTGAAAACAGGCCATTCTGCCCATGAGACCATACCAATCAACGGAACAGCATCCCACCCGAACCATGTAATCTCTCATTTCCCACAGCGAATCCACCTTACCTGCAAGACTTTGGATTGAGGGAGGAAACTAGAGCACCCAGAGGAAGGCCATGCAGACACACACTGGGAGAATGTGCGAACACCACACAGACAGTGGAATTGAACCCAGTCCATTTATTAATCAGTGCCCTGACCAATAATGGTCACCATCCCAAATGTCAAAAAATGATCTCCCTGAAACTCTACTTGGCAGGAACTATGCAGTTGTTCTGAGCCCTTCACAGGGATTGAAGGGGATGGAGAGAAAACAGCAACAGGGTTGAATTTTGATCTGTAAAAATTCTCTCCATCTTCCCCCTCTCTGCCTGTATCCCGTGTCTGTTTGTTCTCCCCGTCTCCCCCTCTCTGTCTGTCCCTCATCTGTCTGTCTGCCTCTCCCCGCGCTTATCCCCGTTGCTTCCTCTGTCCCCACTGTCTGTTCCCCATCTCTCTCTTCCCCTTTCTTTGTGCCACCCCTCTCTATCACGCCAGCCTCTCTGTCTCCCCACCCTCTGCCACCCCATCCCTGCCTTCCTTCCTCTCCCTATTCCCTAGGTCTGTACTCTCCCACCACAGGGAAAAGACGTTGTCTATTTAACCTACCCATGCCCGGCGTGATTTTATAAATCTCTATAATGTCACCCCTCAGCCTCCGACACGCCAGGTTAAACTCCTGGCAACATCCTTGCAATTCTTTTCTGACCATTTCAAGTTTGAGAACATCCTTCTGAACGGAAGACCAGAATTGCATGGAATATTCCAAACGTTGCCTAATCAATGTCCTGTACAGCCACAATATGACCTTCCAACCCCCATACTAAACACTCTGACCAATAAAGGCAAGCAGACCAACTGCCACCTTCACTATCTTATCTACCTGCGACTTTACTTTCAAGGAACTATGAAGCTGCATAACAAGGTCTCTTAATTTAACAGCACTCCCCGGGAACTTACTATTAACTGTATGCCTCCTGCTAAGGTTTGCTTTTCCAAAATGCAGCACCTCACATTTTTTTCTAAACTGAACTCCTCAGCCCATTTGTCCATGTGATCCAGATGCCTTGTACTCTGCGGTAATCTTTTTCACTGTCCACTCCAACTCCAATTTTGGTGTCATCTGCAAAATTACTAACAATACCCCTTATGTTCACATCCAACTCAATGATATAAATGACGAAAAGTGGTGGATCCAGCACCGAACATTGTGACACCCCACTGGTCACAGGCCTCCAGCCTGAAAAGCACCCCTCAACTACCTGCCTCCGTCTTCGACCTTTGAGCCAGATCTGTATCCAAATGGCTAGTTCTCCCTGTTTTCCATGAAATCTAACCTTGCTAACCAGTCTCCCATCGGGAACCTTGTCAAACGCCTGACTGAAGGCCGTGTAGATCATGACCACTGCTCTGTCCTTATCAATCCTTTTTGTTACTACTTCAAAAAAAACGAACTCAAGTTCATGAGATGTGATGTCTCACACACAAAGCTGTTAATAATATCCAAGACTTAACTCTGTACATTGGGGTCTGTGTCACCCAGTTATGGGTGCTAATATTCTGGATAAAGTTCACATACACCAGCTTTGTGTTAGTGACTGTGTATTGAGTCTTGTTAATATCACCAACACCGGTGGGTCCCTTTTGAAAGGCAGTCCTTATAACCCTAACCCCCTCCCATCTGCTCTATCACCTCCATCCCCACCGTAGACAGTAAGTGGGAGGAGCTTATGGAGTTTCCATGTGGGTGAGATTGTGAAAATCTTCCCTTCTTTCTACTAGCCCAACAAGAAATGGTGGTAGTGTCCTTGCCTCTGGACCTGGTGGATCGGGTTCAGAGTTGAGTAACAGCATCTTTGAAGAGGCTGATTAGAAAACGTGCCCATACTGTCTCCCAGCTGTCCCTGTCTGAGCCTCAATAGAACCTTTCTGTAGTTTCTCTCCTGTCAGACTCTCCCATTGCTCAGTTTGTCCAGGATCCCCTCCTGCTGCTGCACTGAGCCTGTCCCTCACTGATCTGTCCATCTCCCGTGTCCCCCCTCGTTCATTCATTGTTTACAATCCCATTGTCCCAATCCTCCAGCCCCGCCCCCTCCACGCTATTGCGCAGCAGTTGCTTTCAATCACCCAGGCTCCTGTGTGATCTGGAGCATGTGCTGTCGGAGGGGAGACCAGTGCACAGGCCCGGTGCTGGCCAATTGGCCACAGGGCGAGTCAGTGCCAGGGAGGGAGGCTATGGGTGTGTGGGATTAATCTATCATTGGCAGCTCCCTATCTTCCTCCTCTGGGAACAGGACCCGGGGAATAGCCCCTCTCCTGGTATCCTGACGAGAGGTCAAAGTATGAATGGGGGAGGATTTTGCAGAAAGTTATCAGAACACATTTTGTGAAAATTCAGGATTGTTATGGAAAGGGACAAGGATGGGCCTGCAATCAGAGTTCTAATTTGGTTCATTTCAGTTCAACCAGATATGATTTTGCCAGTGTGCAGGATGCAGTGTGTGCAGGATGGTTCTCATCAGAGGGTGGAGGTGGGGAATATAAATGAGAGGTTCCAGATTGATTTTTCCCCAATGTGATTCCGACCAGGAAGGAAACCCAGGGTCCTGGGGGGAGGATTCACCAACACCCGGGAGGCTCTGAGTCAGAATCATTGATTTGGTTCTTAGTCTGCAGACAAGAGCTAGGTAACTGAATTCAAGGAGAGGAGAGAGATTGTGAAAACTGGGTGTGGAGGGAAGGAGTGAGGAGATTGGTTTGGTCTTCAGTTAACAAGAGAGAGAAATTGTGAGACTGAGATTTAAAGCTTTGGGGGGAACAAGGAAACTACAATTTAATACTGTCATTATCTTATAAAGTTCCGTCCTGTATTAACAGTGATGAGTTGTTTTCTCTGTTGTAGGGCACTGAAAGGGTGGATTTGTGGATGAGAAATTCAAATTGAGCTTCATGTTCAGATCTGATGGTTACTGGATCTGTGCCGATCTGAATATCATTGGCCATTTCATCTGGAAGGAAAGGTGTGTATTCTGTCCGGGGACAATATTTCAAATGTCAGTGTGTCTGGAAAAATTACTGCGACACAGCCAAGTCCATGTTAGCAAAGTTTGTAGCTTTGAATAGAGGCTGTTTATCAGGATTATCTCCATGTCAACGGCAGTTTAAAAAGTCTAGTTCATTTCAGCACATTGTGTTTTCACATCGCACCCCTCCCCCACACCCCCCGTGGCTCACTTCAGTACCTTACAGGCGCTTCAGTTTCAGTGGGATTGTCTGTCAGGATTCTGATGTGGAGGAGACGGTGTTGGAGTTGGGTGGACAAAGTTATAAATCTCACAAGACCAGATTATAGTCCAACAGGTTTTTTTTGGAACACTTGCTTTCCGAGCACGGCGTAATTTTTAACTTTATCAGGTCTATCTCTATGATGACAGACTTCTTCAGTTAAGTACGTCAATAATTACAGAAGCCACACATTCCCCTCTAGCAGTATCAATTGCTATTCTGGCCCTCGGGTTAGCTACTCGTCCCTTTTTATCCTCAATCCCATCTCGCTTTCTGTTGATCTTTAAAGTTTTTCTAATCTCCAAGTTTCTCCTTGGTCTTTGCCAATTTGTATGCCTTCGATTACAATTTGATAGACGCCCATATTTCCTTAGCCACCCATGGCAGATTATTCCTTTTCCTACAGTCCTTCCTTTTCACTGATATATACTTTTGCTCAGCACTTTGAAAAATTGCTTTGATATTTCTCCACTGACCGTCAACTACCCCATAGTAAACTCTTTGCTTCCAGTTTACATTAGCCAACTCCTGTCTCATCCTATTGTAGTCTCCTTTGTTTAAGCACAGGATCTTGGGACTGGATTTAATCTTCCCGCTTTCCATCTGTATTCTAAATTCATCCATACTTGTCACAAGGCCTTCATCAGATTACAAGGTGAGGGGATGTTTCCTGGGTGATTCGTTTTTCATTATCAGTGACCTTAGCTTTGTAATAAAGTACAGGATGGATATTCACAACAGAGTTTTCTGGACAGTGTGAATGCACTACACAGTCTAAAATCATAAATCACTGTCTCCCAGAGTTTGAAATTGCAAAACACAAATCCACCTGATTATCCTGCTTTTCCGAAAATCTCCTTGGGTGAAGGTGGTGAGTTTTGGATTCAGCTTTCCAGTTATTGCCGGAAGAAGATGAGCACTGGGCACAGGAGAGGCAATGCAGCCCTTCAAACCAGCTCCACCATTTAATACGGTGATGATTGAGCTCACCTCGGTCTTAGCTGGATTTTCCCGCCTGCTCTCTCTCACCCTTCAACTCATTATAAATTCAACGTCAGTATCTCTTTAAATTTGGTCATTGTCCTGGCATCCACAAAATTTTGAATAGGAAATTCCACAGATTCACAACACATTGAGATAAGTACATCTTTCTTCCTGAGAATAGAATAGAGTCCCTATTGTGCAGAAACAGGGTATTCATCCATTGAGTCCACACCAATCCTATGATGAGCGTCCCATTCAGACCCACCCATTCCCTGTGACCCTGCATTTCCCATGTTTAATTGCTTAACTGACACATGCATGGGCACTGTTGGCAATTTAGTTTGGCCAATTCACCTAACCTGCGCATATTTGGACTGTTGGAGGAAACTGGAGCACCCAGAGGAAACCCACGCAGACATGGGGAGAACGTGTAAACTCCACACAGTCACCTAAGGCTGGAATCAAACCCGGGTCCCTGACGCTGTGGGGCAGTTGTGCTCGCCACTGAGCCACCTCTGCTTAAAATCTGCTCCCCCTTATTAACCTCCCCGCCCCCCAATTGGCTGAATCTGTGTCCTTTACATCAGAAATCAGATTGTGGAAGCAGATGTCTCAGTAAAACCCAGTAACAGCCCATATGTCCTGTGTGTCTGAATGGGGATCCTATACCCAACACCCTCCACCCCACACTTTTCATTCACTTTCCAGAGACAGGGCTCCAGTAGCTTCATGGAGACTACAACTCCCACAATCCCTGAGGTGGGGACCACACGTGTGTGGGGAAGCCTGACACTGTACATGTACAGAATGTGGGCCGATTTTGGAGCATGTGCTTTGGGGTGACTACCGGAAAGTACTTCACACTGTGATTGGCTGGAGGACGAACATATCAGTTGTGGTGCGGGGGTGGGGGGGGGGTCAAAGTGTCACTACACCCATGTGGGGTCAAAGGCCATCCCCAACTCGTCATAACACTGGGAATCGACCAATGGGAAACAAAGAAGGATCTGACCCATTCTCCCAGACTGAAGGTTCCTCTTCTGTCCAGGATCTGCCACCTCCCATGCTATTTCCTTTTCTTTAATTCTGCTGTTACATTGACTTGCAGCAACTGAAGGGAAAGGAAGTGAACCCAGAAAGGGTGCAGAGTCTAACCAGGGACAGGAAGTGGTGGCATGGATCTGCTTACCAGTAACTCCATGAGAATGGGGAGGGTGTACATTAGGAGGTAGCAGAGTCAGAATTGTGGGAGAGAGTATGTGGGCTGGAGGGTTACAGCTTTGGGGGAAGAAAGGGAAAAATGATATTCCAGAGAAACTAGAATTGTCTGTTCTGAATTTCTAATCTATACATATTCCTTTATACAGGGTGCTAGATGGTGAAGGTTGGCAAACTGAAATCTCAAAATCAAGTACAGGTCGTGATTGAGTTAACCAGCATTTGAAGAACCAAAGATAGAGAATCACTCCGCCAAAATCCTGCACACTCCACTCACAACATTGTCGGTCTCTCTGCGCCAAACGGACTGTGAATGGTTCAAGACAGCAGCTCACTATCATCTTCTCAAGGGTAACTAGAGATGGGTAAAAAATGAGGTCTGCAGATGCTGGAGATCACAGCTGCAAATGTGTTGCTGGTCAAAGCACAGCAGGTTAGGCAGCATCTCAGGAATAGAGAATTCGACGTTTCGAGCATAAGCCCTTCATCAGGAATAAGAGAGAGAGAGCCAAGCAGGCTGAGATAAAAGGTAGGGAGGAGGGACTAGGGGGAGGGGCGATGGAGGTGGGATAGGTGGAAGGAGGTCAAGGTGAGGGTGATAGGCCGGAGTGGGGTGGGGGCGGAGAGGTCAGGAAGAGGATTGCAGGTTAGGAGGGCGGTGCTGAGTTGAGGGAACCGACTGAGACAAGGTGGGGGGAGGGGAAATGAGGAAGCTGGAGAAATCTGAATTCATACCTTGTGGTTGGAGGGTTCCCAGGCGGAAGATGAGGCGCTCCTCCTCCAGCCGTCGTGTAGTTGTGTTCTGCCGGTGGAGGAGTCCAAGGACTTGCATGTCCTCGGTGGAGTGGGAGGGGGAGTTAAAGTGTTGAGCCACGGGGTGATTGGGTTGGTTGGTTCGGGCGGCCCAGAGGTGTTCTCTGAAGCGTTCCGCAAGTAAGCGGCCTGTCTCACCAATATAGAGGAGGCCACATCGGGTGCAGCGGATGCAATAGATGATGTGTGTGGAGGTACAGGTGAACTTGTGGCGGATATGGAAGGATCCCTTGGGGCCTTGGAGGGAAGTGAGTGTGGAGGTGTGGGTGCAAGTTTTACATTTCCTGCGGTTGCAGGGGAAGGTGCCGGGGGTGGAGGTTGGGTTGGTGGGGGGTGTGGATCTGACAAGGGAGTCACGAAGGGAGTGGTCCTTGCGGAACGCTGATAGGGGAGGGGAGGGAAATATATCCTTGGTGGTGGGGTCCGTTTGGAGGTGGCGGAAATGGCGGCGGATGATACGTTGTATGTGCAGGTTGGTGGGGTGGTAGGTGAGAACCAGTGGGGTTCTGTCTTGGTGGCGGTTGGAGGAGCGGGGCTCAAGGGCGGAGGAGCGGGAAGTGGAGGAGATGCGGTGGAGGGCATCGTCGATCACGTCTGGGGGGAATCTGCGGTCCTTGAAGAAGGAGGCCATCTGTGCTGTGCGGTGTTGGAATTGGTCCTCCTGGGAGCAGATGCGGCGGAGACGAAGGAATTGGGAATATGGGATGGCGTTTTTACAGGGGGCAGGGTGGGAGGAGGTGTAGTCCAGGTAGCTGTGGGAGTCAGTCGGTTTATAATAGATGTCTGTGTTGAGTCGGTCGCCCGAGATAGAAATGGAAAGGTCTAGGAAGGGGAGGGAGGAGTCTGAGACAGTCCAGGTGAATTTCAGGTCGGGATGGAAGGTGTTAGTAAAGTTGATGAACTGTTCAACCTCCTCGTGGGAGCACGAGGCAGCGCCGATACAGTCATCGATGTAGCGGAGGAAAAGGTGGGGGGTGGTGCCAGTGTAGTTGCGGAAGATGGACTGTTCCACATATCCTACGAAGAGGCAGGCATAGCTGGGGCCCATGCGGGTGCCCATGGCAACTCCTTTAGTTTGGAGGAAGTGGGAGGATTGAAAAGAGAAGTTATTCAGGGTGAGGACCAGTTCAGTCAGTCGAAGGAGGGTGTCAGTGGAAGGGTACTGGTTGGTGCGGCGGGAAAGGAAGAAGCGGAGGGCTTTGAGTCCTTCGTGATGGGGGATGGAGGTGTACAGGGACTGGATGTCCATAGTGAAAATAAGGCGTTGGGGACCGGGGAAGCGAAAATCCTGGAGGAGGTGGAGGGCGTGGGTGGTGTCCCGAACGTAGGTGGGGAGTTCTTGGACTAAAGGGGACAGGATCGTGTCGAGGTATTGGGAGATGAGTTCGGTGGGGCAGGAGCAGGCTGAGACAATGGGTCGGCCGGGGCAGGCAGGTTTGTGGATTTTGGGCAGGAGGTAGAAACGGGCGGTGCGGGGTTGTGGGACTATGAGGTTGGAGGCGGTGGATGGGAGATCCCCTGAGGTGATGAGGTCCTGGATGGTCTGGGAGATGATGGTTTGGTGGTGGGAGGTGGGGTCGTGGTCAAGGGGGCGATAAGTGGAGGCGTCCGCGAGCTGGCGTTTGGCTTCAGCGGTGTACAGGTCAGTGCGCCAAACTACCACCGCGCCTCCCTTGTCTGCGGGTTTGATGGTGAGGTTGGGATTGGAGCGGAGGGAGTGGAGGGCTGCACGTTCTGAGGGTGAGAGGTTGGAGTGGGTGAGAGGGGTGGACAGGTTGAGTCGGTTGATGTCACGGCGGCAGTTGGACTAGAGATGGGGAATAATTGCTGGCTGAGCCAGTGATGCCCATATCCTGGAAATGGTTTCTATCTCTAGTTGCTGAAACCCAGTTGATGTTACTGCATGCTGATGAGGGATCCTGACTGCATCCTTCAGGAGGCAGCACCTTCACATTATCCCTGCATACACCCACACAGTAACAACGCAACGCCACTGGAACAAAAGGCAGTGAAGCCAAAGGAGGACTTAGATATAGTTCTTCGATGTAAAGTCATGAAAGGGAATTGGAGCACAGCAGCAACAGGAGACTGAGCTGGATGGTCAGCTGTTTCCCATTGAATGGTGGAGCAGGATTGAAAGGCTGAATGGTCTCCTCCTGCTGCTATCTCCCAGGTATGTATATTGTCATGGAGTCTGGGTAGGAAGGAGTAGGCAGGGCAGGGATTCTCCAGGAGATTGCACTTCCACATCTGGTTTCAGTGAGGGAAGGTTTGATGGATTTTATTTTACTATTTTACATTTCAAAATAAAAACAATTTAGCAAACCTTGTGTTAAAGTTTAGTCCACAATAAATAAAAGTAAAAGAATTGAAATGATGTGAATATAATAGTTTTAAAAGTTAAAGTGTCCTTTAGAACAAAATCCTGTCTATTCCCGGACACCATCATTTTCCAGTTATTCAAACTCCAGGGAAATATTCCCTCCCTGTCTGAACCTTTGGTTTGATTTAACTGCTCGTTCTCGTTCTGTGAGCTGTGAAATGTTCTTTTTCTCCCATTTCTCCGACCCAGAAATGTTACTATATACCGCTGAGCAACCTTCCACCATCAAAATAATCATTACACCATTTTGCTTTTGTTTAATCACCTGCAGTAAACCATCCGTGTAGCTAATTGAATATTTATACACGTGGCCCATGATGGGCAAAGCAAACCATTACAAGTGACCGAGTGGGAAGGGACTCAATCAAAATAGAGTTGGGGGTGAGGGGGCAGCGGCGGAAATAAAGCACTGTATCCACTGCGGTGCCCATCTCTATCTGAAGGCATCGAGGGCATTGATGCACACCACATGCTCCTTCTCCAAGGACACCCTGCTGTGTAGCCTTAATACTCAATCATAGAATGGAATCCTGACAGTGGGGAAGGAGAACATTGGCCCATCAAACCCCACCGACCATCTGAAGAACATCACACTCAGAGCACGCCATCCCTGTACTACTGCACTTCCCATGGCTGATCCACCTAGTCTGCACAATCCTGGACACTGTGGACAATTTAGCACGACTGGTCCACCTAACCTGCACATCTTTGGACTGTGGGAGGAAATCAGAGCACCTGGAGGGGACCCATATTATCATGGGGAGAATGTGGGAACTCCACATTGACTAAGGCTGGTCTCTAACCTTGGACCTGGTGCTGTGAAGCAGCAGTGCTACGATCATAATTTAAATCAAAACAGATGATCATTGCTGATTATCACATTGCTGTTTGTGGAGACTTACTGCCCAGAGAGACATTGACCATCTGAATGGCCTCTCCCCTGAGTGGGCTAACTGGAGTCTCAGTGGGGCAGGATGAATCACTGAATCCTCTCTCACACACTGACCATCTGAATGGCCTCTCCCGCTGTGTGGGCTCACTGGGGTCTCAGCAGGTGGTGCAATTGAGTGAATCTCTCCCCACACTGGGAGCAAGTGAATGACCTTTCCCCAGAGTGAGCTCGCTGGTGTTTCAGCAGATCACTGAGTGAATCCTCTCCCACACACTGAGCAGGTGAATGATCTCTCCTCAATGGGAATGCACTGATGTCTCCGTAGTTGGGAAATTTGAATGAATACTTTCTCACACATGGAGCAGGTGTAGGGTCTAAATCCACTGTGCTATCTCTGGTGCCTCAGCAGATTGTAAGATCGAGTAAACCCTTTCCCATATATGAGGCAGGTGAGTGGCCTCTTCGCAGTGTGACTGTGTTGGTGAGTGTCCCAAGGGGAGGGGGAGGTAAATTCCTTCCCATAATCCCCATATTTGCATACCCTCGACCTGGTCCTGTCATAATGGTGTCTTCCCAGATCACATGACCGGTTAAATATTCGACCACATGCGAAATATGGGAATGATTTCTCTGGGCTGGGAATGCTGTTTTCCCCTTCCATATTGCCGATAAGGATCAGGACCTGCGGAATTGGATGACTCTGCATTTGAAGTGATGTTAAAGCTGAGTTTCCCATCTGGGAACTCTCTCTCTCTCTCTCTCTCTCTCTCTCTCCCTCTCTCTCTCTCTCTCTCTCTCTCTGTAAAACAAGTTTTCCCTACCATTATTACAACTCCCAACCCCAGCTTTCCCTTCAGTTCTCCTGAACTTCTAAATTGAGATTAATGCAATGACCTCAGTAATGTGCCTTTCTCTCACTTGTTTCTGAAAGTAAATTAGGACCATTTTGAATAACTTTGCACACTTTACCAGAAGAACCCACACCTATTCTATCATTTACAAGTTTTAACCGATGGGAAATTTGTTACCTGCTCCAATGACAGTTATAATGCACTGACCACTTCTACGGAGCCAGTGCAGGTCAATTCTAACAATTATCAATAAATTTTATCTGAGCAGGACGTCCCCACAACAGGAAGTGCTTTGACACTCAATGCCCGTAAGTTGTGTTTTCTTTTCTTAAAGCCCCTCATGCGTCTGGCAATCTGGCAATACAACTGAAGATATTTTATACAGTAACCTTACAGTCTCAATTGCCATTTCCTGTCCATGAAGCAGCCATTTACATTCACCAGTGACTTGAATTCTGATGACAGCATTGCTCTGGCTGGAGAGAGTGAAGAGCATGAAACTGTCTTCTCTGGAGTATCTAAAATGAAACACTTGAAATGAACAAAATTCTTCAAGAGCTCGATAGGACAGGTACAGGAAGGATGCACTCCCTGGCTGATGTGTCTGGACTGAAACCAGCACTAACTGTGGTATCTTTAACCAGCATCCCCTTTAGCTGTATAAATGTTTAAGATGTATTTGCTGCTCTAATTCCATTCTCTTGATCACTCCCGCTTGTAACTGCTGTGGTGTTGGGGTCCATGCAAATTGATAACATTTGATTCAATCCATCCCAAACCCCTCTGTGTCTGTGTCTCACTTTAGTTCACTGAGATGATCATTCAATCTGGCCTCTTTACAAACCCTGCCCTGATATTTCCTCAGAAGGCTCAAAATGAAATGTTCACAGAATTGTTACTGCGCAAAAGGAGGCTGTTTGGCTCATCAGCTCTCCAAAGGATCACCTCACCGAATGCTATTCTTCTACCTTTACCCCATAAACCTTCCCATTTGTCCTGTTCCAGTAACTGTTCAATTCTACTCTCTTCATTGTACCTGACTCCACCACACTCTTAGGCAGTGCATTCCTGACCATAAACTTTTTCTGCATGAAAACGTTTTGTCTCATGTTACATGTGCTTCTTTTGTCAATCCCTTTACACCGGTGCCTGCTCATTATTGATTCTGTCATGCATGCGAACAATTTGTCCTGATCTATTCTCACGAGACCCCTGTTGGAGCTATCTTTACCCAATATCCCCCGGAATGGTGAATATCATCTCTCCCAGTAACAGGAGACCAGTGTGAGACCATTCAGGTGCTCTCACTGTAGGACTGGGTTCAGTACACCATCCAGCCTCACTGTACTCCAGTGAATACACACTGGGGAGAGACCATTCACTTGCTCTGAGTGTGGGAAGCAATTCACTCAGGTATCCAGCTTGATGAAACACCGGCGAGTTCACAAGTAACCACAGTGATTGCATTTATTTTATTTATTCATAGGATCACATCATCACTTGCTGGGGCAGATTTGTCATCCATTCTGACTATCCAGGAGATGGTTCAGAGTCAACCCCATTATTCAGGGTCTGGATTCACATGTCTGCTGGACCAGGTCAAAATTAACACAGTTTCCCAAGCCCAATGACATGAAGAGTTGATTTCTGGTCTATTATCCTATTTCGGAAATACTAATGAATAATTTTTGCAGTTGGTTTAAAAGTGAAAGACCAAAATGGGTTTTATTCTGATTGAGTACGTCCTCCTGTTTTGTCAGTTGCTATTGACAATCTCATTCCCCTCTCACACCAGTACCTGTTCCAGAGAGTGTTACAGAAAAGGCAGAATGGTCAGCTGCAGCTGGTCACCTGACCGGTCACTAGCCCCAAAGGTTCAATCTCCACAAATGCTGCCAGTTCTGTTGAACTTTTTCCAGCAATGTTTGTTTTTGTTTCTGATTTCCCTGCATTTGCAGTTGGTTAGTTTTTCAATATTCATCTTGTCTGTTGCAGAGGATTTTATCGATTAATTTAGAGGGTTTTGATAATTGCAAGTCAGGCCACAAATCAGACATGATCATATTGAATGGCAGAGCCGGGTTGCGGATCTGATTGGTCTTCTCCTGTTCCAATGAAAGTTGTCCATCTGCAGCTTTCGGCAACATTTCCCCTCACTGCTCACTTCACCTCCATGTCTAACACCAGTTACTAACTAAACAAACCTCCTGTGTTTGCACCAAACCTGCTAATGTTCAGTGGCTCCCTCACCTGCCACCCGGTTTTAACTCTCATCATGGAATGCTGTCTCTTATTATTGCGGCAATGCTCACAAAGGACTCAGCCTGGAGTCTGTATCCCCTGGGATCCACAAACCCCATTTATTTCCTCCTTCCTCTCTCATTTTGGCTATTGAACTCTCGGTTTCAATCCATTCTCCTGTCATGCTCTTCAACATGCCCATGTGGATGGACTACAGGCAGCTGGGATTTAATGAAGGGAAGTGTGGATTAGGCGGAAGTACGAGGAGAGGTGACAGCAAAGTCAGTTCTCATTGCAACGGCAGACTTTCTCTGTGACCCAGTGAGTGGTGAGGCACCTGAGTTTGTGGGGTGAGACGGATTCAATCAGGAATTTTGTAAGATGCTCAGACATTGATTGTTAACTCAGACAGACAAAAGAAAGATACACATTTAGATCGCAACTTTGATCTGGGGCAATGAAACATGCTTCAGACCCAATGATTCCAACCTCAAATCTCCGAACCCACAAAACCAAAGCTTCCTACATATGCCAGTTTGTCCCTCAGCCTCCTCTTTTCTTGAGAAAAACATTTTGAGCTGTTAAGCCTTTCCAGGTAATTATAATCTCTGTTCCTGTAAGATTTGTGACGAATCCTTTATTATTTTCCTGTTCCTTGTGAGTGATGCCAGCAACAGAAACAGTTCCTGACCTGTGCGGGTTTCGGTTGGAGTATTTGTATTTACAAATTCATTCTCACCCTCACATACAGTGTAAAATTGCTGTAAAACAGAAGGAAAGGATTAATTGAGAACCTACAGAAACACAAAGGCAGCATGTGTACCTGAGCTGAATGAACCTGCCTTTAGGAAAATGTGATGACAATCACAACTATTTAGGATTACACAATCCCGTAGGTGCAGAAAGAGGCTATTCGATCCATCGAGTCTGCAATGACCTGCTCTCCCACCCTACCTCACACTACAGGCCATGTGAGCACGGCCAATAGAGCAAACCTGCACATCTGTGGAAGGGTCACAGATTACATCCAAATGCTCGGCATTGTGGATGAAGGCTCACAAATATTTGACTCTGACACAAATGCCATGTTTTTAAAAATAAAATCTGGGGGAAACTACAACCCGAAAGATTTCCAATTATCTCTGGAGGAAGAGAATTCAAAACTCGTGCCACTGACCCAGGGGTCACAGTGAAGTCACAGAGGCCTGGGAACCATCAGAAATGTAACAGATTGTGAGTAAGGTGGGGATCAGATAAGGACAAAAAGACATTCTGTCACACGGGGGAAGGCAGGAGAGATTAAACAGCAGAAATGGTAACCCCTCAAGGCCACGGGGAATTGAATTAGGGCTGGGAAAGATACAAGGAAACAAGGTGTGCAGCTGTCAACGAAAAAAAAACAGATTATAACACATAGGGCCGAGTTCAGAGTCTGAAATTGTTGCTACAATTGGTGAGTACAGAAAGCCTGGATAGTTCTATTAGAGCCAACACATAGAGGATGAGCCAAGTGGCCTATGTAAGTGCTGCAACGTTCTGATAAATTTATTCCGACATTTGGATATCAAGGCTGATGATGTTCATAAATTCTCAAATTAGACTTGATTTTAATATTCTGGAGAAATGTCAAATAAATCACATTGATCCCGTTCTGCAGACTTTAGTCCATTGCCCTGCGTGTTCCAGCATTTCAGTTACACCTATGTCCTTTTATTCTAATGTGATGCTGGCTACGGCATCTGCCACCCCATCAGTGAGTTCCTGCTCCCCATCATCTCCTAGTAAAATGAATTCTCCCTTCCCCTTCTTTCTGAGAATTAGTTCCAATCTAAAATCTCCAATTTCTGACCTCTCAGTTAATGAATAGCTCCTTCCTATCCACTCGATCTGGATTCCTCAGCATTTTATCACTTCAATTAAGTCTCAGCTCATCCTCCTCGGAAATCATCCCCAGCCTATCCAACCTTTCCTCAGAGCAGAAATTTTCCAATTGTAGAAACATTCTGATCAATCTCCTCTGTACCCTCTCTGGTGTGATCACATCAACCCTGGAATGTGGGGATCAGAAGTGTGTGCAGTACTTTAACCGCGGTCAGACGAGTGTTCCTGACATTTCCCGCGTCATCTCTTGTGTGGTTGTCGCTTACACAAGAAGTGTCCTGGTTTTCCCACATGGAACTGGATGTGCACTACATGGGGCTGGGATTCCCTACCATATGTTTATTTGTTAATTAATCCTAAATTAACTTCAGATTAAAACAAGATTATCAATTACACACCAATCAACCTCTTTCATAATACTCAAGTCACCTAACTTTTTAAAAATCTCATTAAAATTATTACTATCTAAACACAACAGGCTTTAAGTTGATCATCAAGTATTTAGATATCTTCAATGTTACAATCACTTGAAGATTATCTTTACCTTCAGCTACATTTGGTGAATTGAACAATGATTGCCAATATATGAATATGAATATGTGAATATCAAACCGACTTGAGTTTTATGATAATTAATCCATTCTTGTCGGTTAATATCTTGAAGAGAACTGTCCTCAGAACTCCAGCTGTGCTCTGACTTCATTCACAACTGGATGTGGCTGGACTGCAGATCTCTGATCTGTTCTGTTGTTTCCCGGATTGCATTGGACTATCTATCACTTGCTGCTTATGCTGTTTGGAACACATGTCGTCCTCTTTGGGAACTTCATCAGGTTAACATCTCATGTTTAGGTATTCAGGCTGCTGTTACTGGCATGCCCTCCTGGATTCTCTCATTTGAAGGAGGATTGATACTCTGGTTTGATGGTAAGAGGTAAGTTGGGGAATATGCTGGGCCATGATTCTGTAAGTTTTGTTGGAGTACAATTCTACTGCTGTTGTTGGAAGGAAAGAGCTAAACTCTTACACTGTTGGCCCCATATACTACATGCAGTATCATGAACACTGATAGGCCAAGACATGAAATACGATCAACACTGTACAATGATGCAGGATCACAACTGCAGCAAGGGGAGTTTAAGGTCCAACTTGACATAGGAGTAGGGAAAGAAGCAGCTGATCAGATTGTCTCATTCATAGTCACAAAGAGACTCTGTGAGATTATTGTACTGTTGGAGGTGAAGGTGGAGGAGGTTGGGGCGATAGAGAGCCCTTCAAAAGAAACTAATCTGCCTGAAAGTTGTGAGATAGAATTGATTGCCATGCATTTAACAGAAAGCTAATTGAAACTGTTTTTATCCCCAAAAGATAACAAGACTGATGATGCTTCCAACCATCACCAGAAACAAACCCCAGAATACATGGTTCGGAGATGGATGTCAATAGCCAATCAACATCCAACTCCTGCAATCATTGAGCAAATATATGCGTGATTACCCAGTTCTGATGAACCAGAAAGTCGCAGTTCACTCTGTGCAGATGGACAGCGATGTGGGGAAGTATTGACCCACGCAGACACGGGGAGAATGTGCAAACTCCACACAGTCAGTCGCCTGAGTCGAGAATTGAACCCGGGTCTCAGGCGTTGTGAGGCAGCAGTGCTAACCACTGTGCCACCGTGCCGCCCCTAAAGACCCAGCAGGATTTCAGTCCTTGGAATTGGGATGGGGGTGTATGTAAAATCCATCTGTAATTGTTCCCGTGGGCCCCTGGGTCCCTGCTGCTGCCTCCATTTCATCATGATTGTTTTCCCTGGCTCACATTGTGTACAGACTACACCATTTCGACAAAACCTTCTTGCTTCAGAACACCCCTGTAGTTGATCATTCAATATTGCATTTTATCCTGCTCAATACGGGCCAGCCCATGATATATTTTTAATAATGTTTGTCTTATACAGTGGCACTGCTGGATCATCCTATGTCCTATTAATGCCCCACCCTTTTCCCATTCCTGTTTCTCCTGCTATGGGACTGTTTCTGGAAATGTCTTTAAACTTTCCTTTCTCGCTTCTATAGCTGCTGTCACTGCATCCTCCTCAAATGTCTGCACTGTTTCAGTAAGTATGCTCACCAACTACCCCGTTGGTATGGGGTTTCTAATTTCCTGTGAGCTCTAATCTTCATTATTACTGCTTCACTGGGAAAGTTAGCTGCTTCCACGAACTCTCTAATCTGTTCTTCATGCTCAGTGTGGCCCCGAGACAGGGTGATATACCTTCAACGAGTCCAGTCATGAACTATACCAAAGGCATGCTGACTGTGTGCATTTTGCCTCCCTCACCCCTGGTTAATGTCCGCGCTTCTGCCAGGGCTCGTGATGATTCTGTATTTCTGGATAATTCCTCACAAAATTCCCACAATAATTAAACAATCGTAAAGGTTGCCTGACCCCTTTACAGTGTGCGGGTGGATAGATTTATAATCATAGTTTTTGTTCTCGCTGCGACTGTTCCCTCTCCCTTCCTGATTTGATCTCTCCAATATGATGTCCCAGTTCCGTCTCTCCCTACCTTCCCAGTTGCACTCTCTGTGCATTCATTTTAAGCCTGGCCTGGCTAACCTGATCCAATACTCTGTATAATATCTAGATATGTTCTTTCTCACTGCTTGAGGTGATGAGGTGTTGGTAAGATCAGTGTGACTAAATCCATCAAACACACATTGGTGGGATATACTGGAATATTGGGGGATCCCTGAGGTAATAGTATCCTGGTGGACTATTCTCCTCGGTCAGTAAACACCACTCTCTTCTGCCTTTCAATGTCCACAGGTATGGTCCCAGTCTATTTCCAGCTTCTGTCAATCTGTCACTGTCACAACTACTGCATCCTCAGCCCCAGCTTTGGTGAGATCCCGTTTGTGTGAGGAGTGAGAGGGCCCTCGATCTCTACAGGGTCAATAGATAACAAACCACTTTCCTGTTTGAGTTACGCACACCGCTGAGAGGGTCCGAGCTGTAACCCACCAGACTCTCTGATTGTCCCAGTCTCCCTGCAATGTAGCTACTCTGGAGAGGTTGCCTCTCCTTTTCTTTCTGTCCCAGTCCTGGCTGGAGCATCCCCAAGTTTAAATTCGGGTATTGAGGTCAATAGTTGCCACTTTAGAATAATTAGGAGCAACTCCCAGAATGGTCCCTTCTTGAGTTTCACACCTCCATATTTGCATATATTTTGTCATACTCCCGGTCTACACCGGGGCAGGTTTACTTCATCCAGCTTCCTAGGTTCCCTCTCCGACAGCTCTCATTTTAGTAATTGAGGGGGTGAGGGGTAAATGCTTATCGGTAACTGACAAAGATGCTCCGGTGTTAGAATCATGCAAGTGTTGGCCCCTGAACAGCACGTCAATGAATATTCATGGGCGATGCATATACCTACATGAACACAGGCCACTCACAATATGAACACCTATCTCCCTCTCTGTGCCTACATTCCTTGGCTATGTGCCCTTTCCTGCTTCCCTTGTAACATTGTGGGTCTGGTTCCCCTCCCTGTACTGCAGCTATTCCCCTGTGTTTCTGAGTTTGCCTCAGCTCTCATGACCCAATTCAGCATTTGGTTAGAATTATCTCCCACTGGGAGTCCCATGTTTATAATTACAGTTAAATAGGGTCCCATGTCATCTTTTAAATACATCAAACCTATTTCATTATCACAGGTTGGGGTTTGGTAATCCCCCCGTGGTCCTTACACACCTCACACTTCCTCTCCATATAATCCTCGATATTGCTCTTGGGCCCCTGAGTCACCAAGGTTATTTCAGCCCATTCAGCCTGTCCCGTCCCCAGTGTCTCCCTGTAATATCTGTAAATACCTGGAGCCACTGATCAGCTGTACTCTGGGGGGAACCGGCTCACACCCCCACCCTCTCATTCCAGGGACAGTTTCTGCTGTACACTTCAGGGCATCTTGGCCTGAGGGAGGGTCCGTAATCATCTTCGGTGAGACTGTGTACCTCTACTAATTCATCCATATTGTCCCAATAAGGCCCATTATTACCATTTCTCGATCTGGCTGGGTGTTCATTCACCAACATCAGTCGTTCAGCTGGATAAACGGCTCAGGTTTAGTTTCTGTCAGTCCCCCTTGTTGCTCCCTACTGTCTGTCGAAGTTTGAGCTTTGATGCTGAGCGGTGCCACAGACAAGCCCTTCTGGGCCTTACAGGGCAATGGGTCATCCCACCCATTGTCGTCCCTCTGTCCATACGTGGGCGCTTTGTCATCTTACCCGTTCCAGTCAGTGTCACCATCCTCACTGCCTTCTGAGGAGAGTGGAGCACTAGATACCTCCCCCACTGTAACTATTACCTCGCCCTTTGGCTTTAAGGCCTCACGTCTGAGAGCCACCACCTTGACTTGTTCCTGTTTCCCATAATAATGTAACACATTCCATCATTGCTGGAATAAAACAGAACAAAATGTAAATTTGGTTTAACTTGAAACATTAATAATTTGACATTCACTTTGCATATCTATAGAGGTGAAAATTGTACTGTGATTATTTAAGTGAATTTTACGTGATCATACAGTGAAAATAACTGATAATCAACGACAATGAATGAACTGAATAGTATGTGATTATTTGTACCAGTTCTTGCAATGAGAACTCAATTTTATTTAATGTTTGTCACCGATTATACCATGAGCATTCTTATTAGGGAATAAAGTAATGGAAGGATATCAGAGAAAATAAATAGACTTTAATTTTAGCTTCACTGCAATAATAAACCAAAACAATATTTGGAAATATGGGTAAACTACATAACAAAGTTCCCAGTGTCATTTTTGACATGAAAACTATTTTAGTTTTCAAGTTGTTTTGCACTAAGAATAATTGGAAATGAATTGTGATTTGGAATTCACCATTTAAAATATATTTTGAAGAGAATAATCAGATACATTTTTTGGAGGAAATCAGGACAGGAAATAAATATATATTCATTGATATTAATAGTTTTAAAATGTTTGGAGGTTGACTGGGATTTTTGACAGAGAGGCTGCATGATTATAAGGACCAATTCGCCGTTTACATTGCATTGTTGGTTTCACTAAAATCTGTTGTGGTCTAAGCTCTTGTTGTGTGCAGTGGACTGTCACTAATAGCTTAATTAACCTGCGAGTCCCTGATCAGGTTTTCTTTATCAGTAAGTCAGTCTGTAAGTGCGCGACACACCTGCTTTTCTGAGGGGAAATAGATTCTCTTCAAAGGAAATAAGTGGCAGATCACTCTGAGAATGGTTTCTAGCACACTCTATCAGCAGGGAAGGGTTTATTTTCTAAATATTTCCAATCTCTATCTACAAATCTGATTTGTCAGTTTGTGGAGGATTCAGCCCCTTGTTCTGAGCTGTTTTTATACAAACAGTTGGTTCATTAAGTCTGTCTCAGATTCCTCCCTCCCCTTCTGAGACCTTTCCATTTCTATCTCGGGTGACCGACTCGACACAGACATCTACTATAACCCGACTGACTCCCACAGCTACCTGGACTACACCTCCTCCCACCCTGCCCCCTGTAAAAACTCCATCCCATATTCCTTCGTCTCCGCCGCATCTGCTCCCAGGAGGACCAGTTCCAACACCGCACAGCCCAGATGGCGTCCTTCTTCAAGACCGCAGATTCCCCCCAGACATGATCGACGATGCCCTCCACCGCATCTTCTCCACTTTCCGCTCCTCCGCCCTTGAGCCCCGCTCCTCCAACCACCACCAAGACAGAACCCCACTGGTTCTCACCTACCACCCCACCAACCTCCGTATACAACGTATCATCCGCAGTCATTTCCGCCACCTCCAAACGGACCCCACCACCAGGGATATATTTCCCTCCCCTCCCCTATCAGCGTTCTGCAAAGACCACTCCCTTCGTGACTCCCTCGTCAGGTCCACACTCCCCACCAACCCAATCTGCACTCCCAGCACTTTCCCCTGCAACCGCAGGAAATGTAAAACTTGCGCCCACACCTCCTCCCTCACTTCCCTCCGAGGCACCAAGGGATCCTTCCATATCCGCCACAAGTTCACCTGTACCTCCACACACATCATCTATTGCATTCTCTGCACCCGATGTGGCCTCTTCTATATTGGGGAGACGGGCCGCTTACTTGCGGAACACTTCAGAGAACACCTCTGGGATGCCCGGACCAACCAACCCAACCACCCCGTGGCTCAACACTTTAACTCTCCCTCCCACTCCACCGAGGACATGCAGGTCCTTGGACTCCTCCACCGGCAGAACATAACAACACGACAGCTGGAGGAGGAGCGCCTCATCTTCCGCCTGGGAACCCTCCAACCACAAGGACTGAACTCAGATTTCTCCAGTTTCCTCATTTCCCCTCCCCCCACCTTGTCTCAGTCGGTTCCCTCAACTCAGCACCGCCCTCCTAACCTGCAATCTTCTTCCTGACCTCTCCGCCCCCACCCCACTCCGGCCTATCACCCTCACCTTGACCTCCTTCCACCTATCACATCTCCATCGCCCCTCCCCCAAGTCCCTCCTCCCTACCTTTTATCTTAGCCTGCTTGGCACACTCTCCTCATTCCTGATGAAGGGCTTATGCCCGAAACGTCGAATTTCCTATTCCTTGGATGCTGCCTAACCTGCTGTGCTTTAACCAGCAACACATTTTCAGCTTCATTGAGTCGTTGCCAAGAATGTTGTTTACTTTCCCCTTTTACTGTGATTCTGCAGGTTAGAATATTCTGAGAGTCAATAATGTTTAATAACTGAACATTGAATGGTTTAGACTCTAACAGAGCAGTGGCCTTGTTTTCAGCTAATTATTCACTTTCCATTTCCTGTTTGTGTTGAATGTTACAGAAACAGGCTCTGAGCAATGTTTCAATTCACTTGTGTTGGATTCACTGACAGCCACGTCGTCAGTCTGTTTCAAGAGTTTGAATTCAATAATCATTTAGAATTATGAGTCTACTGATGAAATTATTCTCGATTGTCAGGAAAAAAACCTATCTGGGTCACTGCCATCCTTACCTGGTCTGGCCTACATGTGACTCCTGACCCACAGCAATGTGGTTGGCCCTTACCTGCCCTCTGGGTAATAATGTTGCCCATAGCCAGTGGCACCTGCATCCAGTGAATGAATTTTCAACAAAGATCTCACTCCTGTGTCATGTGAGAAAGAATCAGAAGGTGACCATGCTGCCCCTCAAGCCCGCTTCATCCTTCAATAAGACCAGGCCTGATCTGTTAGTGATTTGTATTCCATCTTCCCCCAACGTCCCTTAACAAGAATCTATCAAGCTGTTTCTTAAAAATATTCATTGAGCCCACCATCTGGGGCAGAGAGTTCCAAAGTTGCACAGCCTTTTGAGAGGAAACAAATCTCCTCATCTCTGTCCTGAAAGGGTGAACCCAATTTTAAAGCAGTTCCCTCTAGTTCAGGAATGACCCACAAGAGGAAGCATCATTTCCACATTCACCTTATCAAACATTCAGCATCATAGACACTTTAGTCATGCCAGCCCTCACTCTCCCAAACTCGAGCTGAAACAAAATCGAGCCTGTCCAACCAACCGACATTTTATTAGTGTCACGTGAGTGGGGTTGAAATGTTGTGTTATGTTTATGATGCAGTGAATATGTTGCTTCACTATGTGAGGTCAAAGAGTCAACGTGAGCCATACTAGCTTTCCTGTCTCACTGTGTTGCATATATCTTACATTACGGTCGTGTATCCATCCCTCTCTACCTCATCTAACTAAAAAGGATGACAGAGAGAGATCAAGAAAAGTTGTTAGAAAATTTGTTGTCGCCTAAAAAGTATTTGGTCTGTTTGTAGAGATTGCATTGTAATTGAAGTAATCAGTTAATGAAAATTTCCTGACAAAATATTTTAAGAGAGCTGCTATTGGTGATGGAAATGCTGCTGGTTAGTATAAAAGAGGGCTCAGATGAATACTGTACTGATGAGAAAGTTGAGCAAGGTAACCGTTTATCTTTGTCAATAAGAAGAGGCAGAGATTGCAGCTACACAGTGTTGGAGCTGTTTTGATCGTGCAGACATTATAATAATATTTATTTGATGTAGTGTGGGTGTCACTGGCTGGGCCCAGCATTTATTGCCCGTCCCTAGTTACCCTTGAGAAATTGGTGGTGAGCTGTCTTCTTGAACCGCTGCACTCTACCTGCTGTGGGTGGACTCACAATGCCATTGGGATGGGGATTTCCAGGATTTTGACCACCGACAGTGAAGGAACGGCGATATATTTCGAAGTCAGGGTGGGTTAGTACCTTGGAGGGGAACTTTGAAGGTAGTTACCTTGCCATCTAGCTGCTGCCCTTGTCCTTTGAGATGGAAGTGGCCACGGGTTTCTCGAGTGTTAGGGCTGCACTCATCCAGGCAAGTAGGGAGTATTCCATCACACTCCTGACTTGTGCCTGGTAGCTGTTGGACAGGATTTCAGGAGCCAGGTGTTGAATTACTCTTGTAGCCACTGTGTTTATGTGGTGAGGCCAATTCAGTTTCTGATCAATGATCATCACCAGGATAGTGTTGATAGTGGGTGTTCAGTGATGGTAACAGCATCGAATGTCAACTGATGGTGGTTATATTATTTCTTATACGTGATGGTCGCAGCCTGCATTTGTGTGGCATGTGTGTTACTTGCCGCTTCACAGCCCAAACCTGGATATTGTCCAGATCTTGTTGTACTTGGGGTTGGACTGCTTCAGTACCCGAGGAGTTAATTATTTATCAACGTTCAATAATTACAAAAGTTATGCAAATTCATTTTTCTGTCAAATGTCATGAACTGTATCTTGTGATCACTCTGATATTCACTTTCCTTATATTATTATTTTCTTCCTAATTCAGACACAAATGTTTGAACATCAATCAGGATAAAATTAAATAAATTAAAAACATGTTTCTACATGTAAACTAATTGAATGAAATGCATTACTTCTGTATTGTCTGCATTTTGAGCAAAAGTCATTTCTTTTCAATAATTACTGAATGGCTCATTCATTGTCCTCAATCCATCAATCTAGCTACTATATTTTAATCTTCAGTTCTTAATGAATGCCTAATCAACATCAGAGCAAAGTGCTTTTAAAATATTGTGTCAACTTATTTGTTCAGATTACAACATTTATTATGAATTCATTATCCTTATAATAATTACAGAATAATTTGTTTGTCTTTCTAACCTGTATAGTAAGATACATATGTTAATTTAATCCATTGTTTCATTTAATCCATTGTAACAATGTTATTGTTTTCAGGTCAACTATCCCACAATGGAACCAATGATTTTGCATCCAACACGCTTTGAAAATTGACTATTGCTCATTTGAATAATCACAGTAATCTCAGCCTTACAAATTCAGAGAACTGGTAATTACTTTTCATTGCAATGATTGCTGTTCATGTCTCCACATTGCACAGTCACATAGCAACATTAAATATTTCCTTCTTTGAATGGCACTGATATATTTTCAAAAATGTATGTGTTGCTAATATCTAATTATTGTTCCGTTCAGTACGGGTTATAAACGTGCAATAATGGCTCAGTACGTGAACTGATGTGAATATATTGCAGTGTACAAACTCGCAATCATTATGAATATCAATTTTTATTTTAACCATGGAAACATAGTTGAATTAATTTAATTATATTTCACTTTAATGCTCGCCTTCATTGTATTTATAATCACAATAAGAGGGAACTATTTCATTTGACACAATTATTTAAAATTCATGTCACTTTTTCTTGGACACAAAATAGAATTAACACCCGTTTGTTCTTTCCTTTACCAACAACAGTCAATTTTGAATTGTAGAAAGTTAGACTGATACATGAAGGAAACAGGCCATTCAGCCCAACTTGGCACTTTGGCTAGGTTTCTGAAACTAAACTAGTCCCATTTTCCTTTGTTTGTCCCATATCCCTCTGGATATTTTCTATCCATGTAACTATCCAAATGTCTTTTAGATGTTGTAATCATACCAGCCGCTGCCTTTCCTCTCACAGCTCATCTCAATATGAGCCAAACAACGTTGTGAAAAGAGTTGCTCCTCAGATCCCTTTTAAAACTTTCCCCCTCACCTTAATAACATTCATACTTTAGTCAGTGACCTGAAGCAAATAAATTCAAGATATTGTGATCATTATAATGAACAACAGATACAAGTTGAGAAAATGTTGGATTGAAAAGAAATTCAATTGACACTTAGATATTTTCTAATCAACTCTGAGGTGCTTTGACACATCTCTGTTGAAGGTAGGAATTGAACGCCTGCCTCCTGGTCTATTAGTATGGACATTACCAGAGCCCTCCATAATGTTCCCATGCAGGAAGGGCAGGACTTCAATCACATATTTACTATGTTTACTCTCAGGGAAATCTGCTCAGATATTTATTGTGATAATTGGACTAGGATTGTATTAGACAGTTCCAGTGTGTAAGGGATAAAAAGAATTATAATTTCTAATAATGATGGATGAAGCAACAGTGATCTTAAATAAATAGAAGTCTCATGATAATCAAATAATTCAATATGTTTGAAGCAGTTATTCATATATATAAATTAAAATTAAGCTGCTTTGTAATGCACATGAATTGGAAATAAAGCATTCGTCATTCAATGTGACTATTCAGTTTCACAAAATTGTGATTTCTAAGAATTCAAGATTTATTGTAAAAGAATAGATCAAACATTTGTTAATTCTGTTTTGTGTACAAAAGAAACACAATTGAAATTTAAATAATGTTTAATGTGAAAAATAGTTACCTCTTTTGTAATAATCAGAAATATAGAAAGGTTAGCATTGAAGTTAAATACAATCAGTACAAGAACGCAAAAATCTGTGGATGCTGGAACTCAGAAACAAAATCAGTAATTGCTGGAAAGTAACTCAGCAGGTCTGGCCGCATCTGTGGAGAGCATTCCGAGTTAATACTTCGGGGCAAGTGACCCTTCCTCAGAATGTATTTTTGCTCACAGCCAATTCAATCCAACTAAGCTTCCACACCGAAAATTATTTTGCTAAGATCAAGAGATTGTAAAGTGCAATATTGTTTGAGTCAGTTGATGTACTGAGCCATAGCTCCACATCTACAGCTGGATATATTGGATTTTAACAATGATTACCAGTTAGATATTAGCAATAATTAGTTTTAAAATGGCTGAAATAAAATTTAAGATTGATAAGAAAATCCTTATTGCAATGTAATTGTGCACTATATCGGAAAAAACTGAAATATTGAAGTGAAAAATAATTAGCCATCTCTGAATTGATAAGGCTAATGAATGATCCTTCCATTAGTATGAGAATTCAAATTAAAGAGAATGAGATAGTTACTGAGAGTGTTGGGTGAGAAAACTTTGGTTGATTGCAGGCGTGTTGACCTGAAAAGAATGTTAATATTTCATTATGACACTAGCACTAAGAAATAATGGATTCAACTAAAATGTGAATCTCATTCAGTTGTGAGAATTGAAATGACAATTAAATAATAGTTAATGTTAGAACTCAACACTTAAAATGATTCAATATTTTCAAAGCAGTTTGTATTGGATATTCATTAAGATCAGTAAAGTGAGAATTAAAATATTGGATTAATTTAAAAACAAAAATCAAAACTTCAGAGATTATTCATCAGAATTGTTTTGTCATTCAAAAAAACCTCATTTATTCAAGAATTCTGCATTTGCCTCATTTTCTGTCTTTTGTCCACAGGGGTCTGTACTGGAACCCTTCTGTTTACAATACAAATATATAGAAGTGACATGAATTAAAATCTAATTGGGTGAGTTAATACGTTTGCAGATGTTACAAAGTTCATTGCAGTTGTGGATAATGTAGAGGGTTGTCGAAGAATGCACCAGGAAAAAGATACACTGCAGTTATAGGCAGAGAAATTAAAGTTGAATTTTAATCCATACAAGTGTGAGATGTTTTACTTTGGGAGCTCAAATTTTAAGGAAAAGTAGATAGTTATTGGCAGGACCCTGAACAGCTTTGTTGTTCTAAGGGATCTTGGCGTTCAAGACCTTGGCTCCCTGAAAGTGACCATGCAAGTAGATAGGGTAGTAAGGAAGTCAAATGGCATGCTTGCCTTTGTTGGTCAGGGAACTGATTACAAGAGTCTGGATGGCATGTTGTAACTTTATAAGACTTTGGTTAAGGCATACTTAAAGTTTTGCATTCACTTCTGTTCGCCACATTACAGGAAGGATATGGAGGATTTGTAGAGGGTACAGATGGCAGTTACTAGGATGCTGCCTGGATTCGGAGAGGCGAGAAAAACTCTGGTTTCTTTTTTTGTGGAGTGGAGGAGGCTGGGGGATGAATTGATGGAAGTCTGTACAATCATGAGATACATAGATAGGGTTGACAGTCAAAGATTTTCGTTGAGTTGAAGCGTCAAAGCTATGAGTCATGCATTTGAGGTTGGGGGAAAGTTCGAGGGGCATGTGAGGGGCAATTTGTTTTTTTTACACAGGGAGTGGTAGGTGTCTGGAATGAACTTCCAGTGGTGGTGGTGGATGCAGATACACTAGGGCTATTTAACATTCATTTCAATAATTTGGAAGGCTATGAATCAAGTTTAGGCGGAAGAGATGAGTTTCTGTTGCATTATGTTCAGCACAAAGGGTCCATTCCTGTGCTGCACAGATCTGTGAGAGAAAACTAACATTTACTCGAACTAATGACATTTAATCTATTTCATATTGAGCCACTGGTGTCAGAAATAGGACGAAAATAAGTAGAGAACAAACTTGACCATTATCTAAAGATGTAGTCAATGGCATTTACAGAGGTATTTTTAACTATTTATTCTGAATTCTCAGATTAATAACTTTGATGGAGCTACATTGAAAATGTTTGCAGATACTAAGGTACTGAGCCACAATTACCCTTTTAACTCAAGACTGGACTGTAAACCTGTTAGAAAACTTGAAAATATTCAGTAAGGTGAGATTCACATCATAATTTAGTTAATTAATTCTTAGTGCCGATACTACAAAAAAGAAATCTTTCAAGTCTAAACAAAAAAGCATTAATTTTCCATCTAATGCTCATTATAAATATCTGAATGGTACTCATTTCAACAATCAAAGTAATCACAGCCTCATCGATTAAGAGATATCTAATCAAATTTGACCAATAATTACTGTTTACTTCGCAACATTGCACATTCAAAGAGCAATGTGAAATTTCTCATTAATATTCAGTTCACTAACAGAACATTAATAACTTAGTTGTGGTTAACTTCTAAAAGTTGATCAATCCAGGAAGGGATATAAAAGTGGAATTATGGATCAGTACATCAACTGATGGAAAGATATTGCAGAGTTCACTCTCCCAATTATTGTGAGTATCGATGTATATTTTGATTTGATGTGATTATATTTTTTTCTTCAATGCGAAGATTTATTTTATTTGTGATCATATTAAGAGTTAAATACTTTAAAGCTAAAAAAAATCAAATTTGCGACTTTTTTAGAAACAAGCAAAAAGAACTTACATGCGTTTGTTCTTTCCTTTATCAATCAGAGTACGTTTGGAATTGTTGGAAATTGGACATTTCTAGATGGAAGGCGAGCTGCCTGCAGCTGAATAGTCAGTGAATGACATTTTCTTCCGATTCCATCCTGCTGCTAAACATTCTAATTATCTTTTCATGATAAGGAAAAAAAACACTTTAAATGTATTCAGCAGTTGTATTTTTTATGAATGATATATCGATTTATCTTTCTTTAAATTGTCATGATGTTCATTTCTACATAGGAGCAGGTGTGCTTCGTACCATCATTATTGGGAATTACTATTTCATTCACAGTCCATTACACACAGAATCAGTCTAATTAATTTTCTGTCCAATTATCGGAATGAACACTGATTAGTTTTCATTTGTGTAATCACAGTTGATTATAATCCCACCCTTCCTTGGTAGGGTACATAATGAAAGGCACATGTGGAGCTCAGGTTCTGTCTCTCTGATGAGACGAGGAAGTGTGGGTTCAGTTGCCATCATCAACAGAAATGCGCCAAAACAGCTTAGAAAGGTGCTTAGAAAATATATAAGCGGAGTTTCAATTGATTTTCAATCCAGCTTTGGATCTCCTTCTGTCTGTTGTTCATTCCAATAATCCAAATTATTATCTTCAGGTCATTAATAAAATTATGTATCGCATTACATTGTCTCTCAATTTTAAAATTGAAGACATTGTAGTTTTTAAATTTAATATTTGTAAGTAATGAAATTTATATGTTTTAAAAATCAAAATACCTTACTACATCCAATTATTATCCATATGGTGGGCAACAGGATTTTGCTTCCAATTAGCTCATGAATGCCCAAATATTATTTATTCTGTGAATGTAATTCTGCAGAAGAGTTTCAATAAACATTTAGCACATCAGTATTGTGAATTTCAACACCTCACATACACGTATCCTTATTCTGAAAGAAAATCAATCTCTTCTTCAGTAAAATGAAACACATGCCACTTGCTATTGCCCCTCAGTTCTTCAGGTTACCTTTATTATACAATAAAATATTGTAAACCATCTCAATATTGCTATGTCTTTTATTAAGTTTAAATTCGACTTTCTGTTCAATTGATGAACTACCTGAGAGTTCGGTTTATTTTTTAAATGGCCTTCTCATATTGAGTGTTCAGATAAAATGGTTTGAAAATGTCGGAGTGTGTTCAATTGACAACCGATTTTGCATATATCTTACTTATCACGTGTGGGTTTTCAGTTTGTTTCACGAAGTTAATAATCACACAGCACCAGGTTAGAGTCCAACAGGTTTATTTGGAAGCACTAGTTTTCCAGGCGCTGCCTGACCATTAGGTCATTTTTTAAAACAAATCTTAATTAATGTCTTTAACACCCAATTATTAATCCCTTCTTAGATTAGTAAAATATCTCAATGTCAATAAATTGAATGCTCACAGAACACTGCAAATACAGCCATACAAATGTCTTCCTGGTCAGCTAATTGCTGCTCAGGAGAAAAACCTGAGTACGATCTTATTGTTCCTGAGAGCAAGAACCACAGAAAACATTTGGTGAGCAGTTCCATCCAATAAATGCACTTGATTTCTTAAATCTCTGTTCAGTAATTGCACATGAAATATCTCGCTAAAACCAATGACCAGTTTTCCAATCAGGTTTCTGGTTGAAGAATCACAAAATAAAATAATTTAATTTTGGCTTTGAACAACTGTAAGTAAAAGCATTTTGAGCTGGTGCATTAAAAATCTTTATCTGCTTGTTCAGTGAAAATACTGAAAGGTGATACTGTAGATTTAGTTTATTTTGACTTTCATTCACAGAAATACTCATGAATTGCTTCTCAGTTTCTTCCTAGTTCTGATATAAATGTCGAAATATTTATCAAAATAAAACTTCATGAATAAGAAACGAATGTCCTCTGCAAGAACGATATGAAGATGTTCAATGGCCTCGAATCACTGTTCAGCAGAACACTCTTCATAAGGGTCTGATTGTCCTGAGCCGATGTCTTTTGTGACTGGTGTTTTGTGATTGATGCATTTTCAAATCATGTGCACTGTATAAGGATTTTATTAAAGTTTCAATTTGTAATAAGTAAAGAAAGTGTTTTGAACGTGATGATTTTCTAAACTTTTTAACACCAAAGTTGTTTATCAATGTGCAAAAATCACAAGACTATGGAAGTTCCCTGAATCTGATGTTCAATGTAATACACACTTGTACTCTCTACTTATTTACTTTCTATTTCTCACATGACTGTCTAAACATTGGTCATGTAAAAAAGGTTTATAAAAGGTACGTCACAATATACAAATCAATGGATGGAAACGTATCATTCTCGTAACCCTGCATTTTGAGCCAAAAACAATTCTGCTGAATAATCACTGAACGTATCATTTTTGAGAATCCACAGAGCTAGATAATATATTATATTCCTCAGTTTACCGATCTTGATGAATATCCAATCATCATCATAGCAAAGAGTTTATAAAATATTTAATCAATTTATTTGTTCAGATTACAACATTAATTTTCCAATCACTGCCATTACAATAGTTAGTCTTTCTAATAAATATAGGGCAATTCCATCAATTTCATCAATTGTTTCTTGGTATGAACACTACAATATAAAAATCAATTTACTTTTCAGGTGAACTATCCCATAATGGAACCAATGACTTCCCATTCAACACCTCATTGTAAATACCTGATGATTGCTAATTTGAATGATCATCGTAATCCCAAACTGAATCATTCAAAAAACTGCAATTACTTTTCATTAGAAAATTCCTGGTCGTTTCTTCACACTGTTCAGACAAATAATCAACTTAGATTTCTCATTATTCTTAAATTAACTCATAGAATTTTGATAATCCAATTGTGCTATTATCTAATCATTGCTCAGTATAGTTTGGGATACAACTGTGGACTTATAGTTCATATATAAAATAATGTAAAGATTTTGCAGTGTGCATTATGAATACCTTTTTTAAATTTTAACCCTGGAAACATTTCCATTGATTTAGTTATGTTTCACTTCGATGTTAACATTTACTGTATTTATAAACACTATATAAGTTCATAATTTTTCATGGAACAAAATCATTTAAAATTCTTGTGACTTTTTGAAGTACAGCAACTCGAACTAACATCTCTTTATTTTTTCATGAAATAGTCACAGCACATTTTGAGATTTGGGAAGTTGAACACCTCTGGAAAGACGGAAAGTTGTCTTCAGAAGTATAGTCGCATTGGGTAACTAATTCACTTATTTTCCTATTCAGTTATGTTGCAAAAGCATTTTAATTTTCTTTTTGTACTGTGACAAACTGCTTTGAACATATGGAACTGTTTTATTGTTTTTTTTTGTTCATCAATGTGCAATGATCAAATGATTATGTTTTTCCTGCCATGAATAATCATGAGATTCATATTTAATCAAAATCATTATTGTATTGTTACATTATTACTATAAATTACTAAGCTGTTTATTCAGTTCGTTAGACACAGGAAATATGTAATGATTCCTATTCAAATTATTACAATAAACATCTGATTAGTTTTCATTTGAGTTGCCACAGTAAGCATGTGACTATGGTCCTGCCCTTCCCGGATGGGAACATTATGAAGAGTCCCTGTGGAGCTCTGACAGTGTCTCTCTGACAAGATTAGGAGGAATGATTTCAATTCCCACCTACAGCAGAGATGTGTCAGAGCAGCTCGGAAATTTCATTAGAAAATATCTGAGCATAGATTGAACTGTTTTTCAAACCAGCATGAGATATTCTTCAATCTGCTGTGCATTGCAATAGTCACCACACCTACTATTTACCTTCTTCAGGTCACTAATTCAATGATGCATCTGATTATTCTTATTCTACATTCCTTGGAAAAGTAATTGAGAATGTTGCAGTCTGAAAGTTGAAGAATCTAAGAAATGATACTCACTGATTCGTTTTTTTTCTGTTTGAAGGAACCAAGTTCAAACATTTCAAGCATATTATTCCTTATTCTCCAGTGTTATAAAGATGAGAAAATAAACCGTCAAAATTCCTCTTCAGCAAAATAACCAAATGCAACCTCACATTATTCATTGGTCAGGTAATTAACAAGTAAATATTGCAATTCATCTAAATATTGATGCGTGCTTTAATCGTGGAAAACAAAGAGAATGAAAGCATGGGAAGTGTTAAAGCATGAAGACCACTGGCAATCTGTGGTCTGTGTAAGGCAGGATGGGATAAGAATAATGGATGCTCTTACATCAATTAGCAGAACAAGGTTAATACTGAAAGGTCACTGGCAAGATGAGATAACACAAGTAATAAAGCACGTTTCTCTGTTAAGTGATATTATGAAAAGATTGGGACCATAAATATTTAGGACATGACATTAAGATATCTAATTAATAGTTAGTAGAGTCAGCTTGAGACAGGAGACTATTGTAATAGATGGAATAGCTAAATATCTATCATGACAGGTTAGTCTAGAAAGGGAGCACATTTTGGCAGAGTGAGCAATAAATATCTAACCGTGACATTAGAATAATGAGAATACTGGTTACTCTTTATTATGAATGGCCAAGGATTCTAACGGAAGAGATGTTCATATGTCCTGATGTGTTGCATGATCACAAACAGTTTTCAGTCCAAATATTGCAAAAAAAAGTGGACATTTGGTTTTGTTCAACTGCTGAGGCTAACATTTTCAGTTTATGTGCATTACGAATATTTGGAGAAAATGAGGAAAGCAGATGCTGGAGATCAGAGTCAAGAGTATGGTGCTGTAATAGCACAGTAAGTCAGGCAGCACCTGAGGAGCAAGAGAAACCACATTTCAGGCATAAGCCTTCATCGGGAATCTCCAGCTCCAGGGATGCTGCCTGGTCTGCTGTGCTTTTCCACCACCACACTTCTGACATAAAAAAGTCTGCTTATTTGGAGCAAATATTCTCTGTTTCCTCTAATTTAAATATACTGTGCTTTCTCTTCACTCAAGTTCTCATTTTAATAGCTCCTCATTTTCTTCATAATCTGATAAAAATCTCAAAACTCCGGGCACAATAAAATGAATTATAAATTAGTATCTAGATAAGAGAACCAATGAACAACTACATAGACCTCTTGAACAGCAAAGATATTTGAATGAAAAAGCAATGCCTTCCAAAAAAATCTCTGCACGTCTGTATCCTTCTTCAATTCAATAATCCTGCAAATAGCTTATAATTGTCAGTTGATATCTCTTGATGAGTATCTAATCAATGTCATTGTAAACCACTGAAAAATTGAAACTTTCATTTGTTAAAATGCAAAGATTTATTCTTAATGCGTTGCTACAACAATAAGTGAACCAGATTTTATCTGTCCACTAAATCAAGTGACCTCATAATTGAACATTCTAAATATTCCTACAGCTGGGGAAATCAGAGCTAAAAAGGTGAAACTAAAGCGAACAGTAGACAAAATAATCAGGTCCAGAAAACAGTGGAAAGCCCGGTCAAAGAGGTCACAAATGTGCAGGAGATCCAGGTACAACCAATACGAGAGTTGTGATTTGGAGTGGTTGAAGCAGACTTCCTCGCACCTTGACTTGCAGCCAGTGCCTGAGCATTATACACCTCCTTGAGAATGCCAACAAGTGAAGGATGTTTGCACGAAACCCATTGAATGCTCAGAATCCAGAATTTTGGTAAAAGGTTGTGAAACATTTCACAGGTCATGGAAATCAGCTCAACATTACTGAAATCAAAGTATTCATAATGGTCTTCAAGACCACCTAATTACTATTCAGCGACAAACACTTTGTACGTTCCTTATTGTTCTCAGGATAAATAATCACAACAACATCACACTCTTACCAGATCCAAAAATATGGAAGAGACACCTTATTATAATATACAGACTACATTATTCCCAGACTCATGATGACACCTTATTTCTTATGGCTGAGGATACTACACGTAACATGTACCGAGATGAAGCAAGTCCTGAATATAGGATGTTTTTCTGAAAAATTTCCAATCCAAAAATTATGATTAAAATGTAATTGTGGCTCATGACATTGTCAACAGATCCCCATTAAACGTATTTATCTGTTTATTCAGAGACAATATTGAAACAAATCCCTTAATAAAAGCTGTTGACTGTATATTTCTGTGGAAATAAATCTTCCTTATTGACTTATTTTCTTTATACTCCTGACTCAAATGTCTAAATATTGATGATATGAAAAATTGCATGAATTAAATACAATGCAGAATCTGCTCTTATTATATATTATGTTTCTTCAGAAGAAAAGCTAAGAAACCAAGTATAGAAATCTTGAAGATCTGAGAATTTTGAATGACAAACATTTCTGATCAACGTTCACTGAATGTCTAATATCTATTCACATCACCATGCCAGAATTTGTACTCTCAGCTGACAGATTAAGAAATATCTAATCAACATAGAGCAAGGAGAAAGTGAGGTCGGCAGATGCTGGAGATCAGAGCTGAAAATGTGTTGCTGGAAAAGCGCAGCAGGTCCGGTAGCATCCAAGCAACAGGTGATTCAGAGCAAACCCGTTTGGAAATATTGAATTATTTACTTTGCCAAAGTTCTAAAATTAATTATCAATTCACTGTCATTCGAAAAATCACACAGTAATTCAGTTTAGGTTTTGTAACAAACATCATTAAATTCATATTTTAATTTTATCAATTATTTCTTAGTGTCAATATTAAAAAAAATAACAGTTCTCTTATTCCAGGTCAACACAAACACAAACTAATTAATGATTTCCCATCCAACACTCACAGACAATATCTGTTCCTTTCTAATTTGAATGTTCACAGAAATTATTGGATTAATATTCGGCCTTATATATTAAGAGACATCTGATTATTTTACACTCCAATAAATGCTGTTCATTTTTACATATGACAGGCAGCTATATGAAATTTCTAATCAGCTACTGCAACAACAGAAGAGTTCGTTTGTCAGAAATAGTTATTATTTTAAAGTTACTCGGAATATTAAACAAAGTACAGATTCTTGAGAATCATAGGGACAATTGTAACATAATTAGATACATGAAGCCAATGCCTATCAAAAACATTATAGAAAAGCATTTCGACTTAGATGTGCAGTTAGCTAGTTTTAGGAATTAACTTCAAGGTATGATATTGACTGCCCATTAATTATAAAGTTCTGACAGAAAGAGTTGCTGCATAATTTTACACAATGTAACGAACATTATAAAACAAGTCATATTACTAATCTTATAGCAAGTAAGTTAAAACTAACTGTATTTTGTATTTCTTTGTACATATATAATTAGGACAGTGAACAATATGAGGAGTAACTGACTTTGATAAAATAAAATATAACGAATGGCAAAATTCAATATGTCCCAACTGATAAAGCATCCTAAGAGGCCCAAGGGAGTGTAGGAATAACTTTGGAATCTTAATTAATTTAAGTACGTGGAAAGATCCCAAAGCCTGGAGAATATAATACCTTTTAAACAACATGAGATGAAAGGAATTTGTGAATGTCCATTAGAATGTCCATCTGCGAATATATGTTTCAATTGGGTGTCTGGATGACGAGGGGAGGACTGTAACCACATTGCATGTGGCCATTGTGATGCAGAAAGTCCATAAAAATGCTGATTTGTATTGTACATGTTACAGTGTGTTATGGATCTCCCTTCCGAGATTGGCCTCGGGGGATGATCCCTTCTTTAACTGGTTGCTGCATGAGTAAACATCTTCCACATGCCTGAACTCAGCCTGCCTCCTGAGTGCTCATTCCCTGTCAGGGGGAAAACACTTCTGCAGCTATGATGACATTTCAATTCAATACAAACATTTATTGCGTGTGAAATGATTACATTCACACTGATATAATTTTCATGATGAAATTGCTTTACCTTTGACTTTTTTTTGGTGTACAAGAAAACAATTTGATTATATCCATTTTGTTCTTTAGTTCAACCAACAATAAATTTTAAATGATTGTGTAGACTACAATGAAGGAAACGGGAACTAGTCTTCAGCTCAAATGTCACATGATGTGATTCTTTATTTTTCAAATCATGTGCCCTCCAAAATCATTTTTATTTTCATTTCATAATAAGAAAAATATTGCTTGGAAATGTTGACAATTTCTCTTTTCCTTCCACGTTAGTTGGCAGTGAATAATAATCACACAATTATGAGAATTCCTTTCCACACCAAATGTCAGTGACTCTATATTTTGGTCACAGTAATAGCCACTTTCATGGCCTAATTCATTTGCTCCTAAATCTGAAATAAATATTAAAACATTTATTGTGATAAAAATTACATTAACAAAATTGACATGACTCTTCAAGAAAACTATTGGAAGCATATAACTCTCGCATTGCCTGAACTTATGAACAAAATCATTTTTTTTCAATTGTTGCTGAATGATGTTTTCACATCATACAGCTAAGTTTAATGCTTTAATTTTCAGTTTCTTAATCTTAATGAATATCCAATCAAGATCAGAGCAAAGTGCTTTCAAAATATTAAGTCAATTTATCTGTCAGGAGTATAAAGGCATTTATCAATTACAATAATTACATAGCAAATTAACTTAGAATTTGTAAAAATGCAGTGTTTTTTAAACATTTCTTTCATTATTTCTTATTGTCAGTGCTACTATATTAATGCCTATTTGTTCAGGCCAACCCAATTACAAAACAACCAATAATATCCCTTGCGTAATTCTTTGTAAATATCTGATTTTTGCCCATTTGAAAGATAACAATGATGTCAGCCTTTGAAATTCAGAGAGCTCCAATTATGTTTCCCTGCAATATTACTCTTCATTTCTATATATTACTCAGTCTAATACCAAGATGAGCTATCTCATTATTCTCAAATTCACGAATATGATTTTTAAAATCCCTTTGCTGCTAATATACTTTATATCTAATAATTGTGCAATCCAGTAAGGGGTATAAATGTGGAATTATGCTTCCAAACAATAAATACTGCAAGGACATTGCAAAGTACAATCTCTCAATCATTTTGAATATTGTATTTATTTTAAACTTGGAAACATTCTTGAATTGATTTGATTATAATTTACTTCGATGCTGACATGTACTGTATATCTAATCACAATATCAGTAGATTATATGGAGGTATTATCATTCATTTCAAGGATCACAGTATCTGCTATATTCTTTCTTCTGGTCACTAATAGCAAGATGTATCTAATTCTACTCAATCAATATTCCTCGGAAAATATTTGAGAATGTTGCAGTCATAAAGCTGAAATATATGAAGTCATGATAATCATTAATTTTCTCTTGTTCTGTAGATCTTTGTTAAAATAACACATAGAATTTTATGTTCCAGTGCTATAAATATAAGAAAAGATCAATTACTTCTTCAGCAAAATTAACAAATGCCACTTGATATTATTTATCATTTTTAAAATTACTGGTCAGTTTATGAATTGTGTGAGATTTGATTTTAGATTTCCAGTCATCTATTTATATTGAATGTGACATTGAAATGGTGTGAAAATATCAGGTTGTGTTCATTTGAAAGTTGGATTTGCAAACGCTCAGTTATGCAATTGATTGCATGATGGTCTAAGAACGTTTCACTCAGAAATCCTAGTAAATATATAAAAAACACTGTCTGATTTTAAATCAGATCATTTGTATCCAATTATCAATCTGTTCCTAATTCATGTAAATATCTCAATTTTATCAAAACCATTGTACACACTAAATAATACACATAAAGCAATACAAAGACTTCCAACACCATCTGATTATTGTTCGGTTAAATAACCTTAGTAAGTAACTTATTGCTCCTGAAACCAATGACAACAGTAAGCATTTGGTTACTATTCCATGCAACAACTGCAATTGATACCTTCCATTTCAGTTCCGTAGTTAAGGATGATTTATGTTGTTTAAAACAATGCTTCTACTTTATTATGGATATTGACTGTAATACAATCATGCAAACAACAAACGTTTTGTTATTCTAAAAATCTTTACGTTTACTTATTTTACATTTGTGTGCAAGAGATATTTCAAATTACAACCATTTTTGTTGTATAATTCAGCAAACCTAAATTTTAAATTTGTTGAAGTCTCCATTTTTGCAAAATGGAAGTAGGCTTCAGTTTATATAACACATTAAATGAGTTTTTTTTCAAATCACGTGCTCTGCAAAGTAATTATTAATTTCATTTCATTGTAAGAAAAGAACTGCTTTGAACATGTCTTTTCTATTCCAAAATCATTCATCACTGAATAATAATGACACAATTATTATAATTCCTTCATATACCAAATGTCATTGACTGCATCATTTTTTCACTTTCGTGCTCACTTTCATTGTCTATTTTTTCTCTAAATTCTGACACAAATGTCTGAACTCTGATCATAATATTAATTATCTAAATTAAAATAACATGTCTCCAAGAAGAAACCATTTGATGGAAATTCATATGTCATGTCTTACCTGTACTTTTTACCAAAGAAAGAATTATTTGTTCGTTAATTACTAAATGGCTCACTTTTCCTTCATTTCAGAGAGCTAGTTACTATATTTTACTCCACAATTTACCAATTTCAATAAATATCCAATCAACATCACAGCAATTTATTAATTGCTCATATTATGACATTAATTATCAAGTCATTGTCATGATACTTTAAAAAAGTCTTTTGATCTAGTAAAGTGAAATTCACATTTTAATTTAACCAATTGTTCCTGAATACCATCACTGCAATATGAAACTTTTTTTTCAGGTCAAGTATCCCACAATGCATCCAACATTAATTGTAAATGTCTAATACTTGCATATCTTAATTATCACCGTAATCACAGACTTTAAATTCACAGACCTGCAATTACGTTTCACTGCAATAATTTCTCTTTGTTTGCACATATCCCTCAGTCACATAGCACAACGAGACTTCTCATTATTTCTAAATTTATTGATCAAATTTAATAATTCAGTTATTGCACATACCTAATAATTATTCAATCCAGTACGTGCCATGAATGTGGAATTATGGCTATTTACATGGTCAATATATTGTAGTGTACAATCTCTCAATCATTGTTTATATTAATTCTTATTTTACCTGCAGAAACATAATTGAATACATTTCAATATATTTCACTTCGATGCGAACACTTATTGTATTTACAATTACAATAAGATTTAAGTATTTTTCATGCAACAAAATCATGTAAAATTCCTGAGTTTTGTGAAGTAAAATTAAAGAGAATTAACAGCTCTGTATTGTTTCATGAAACAATGACAATGCATTTTGAATTTTTCAAAGTTGAGCATTTTTGCAAAGTGATGTTGTCTTCAGCTGAATAATCGCATTGAATGACTAATTCACAGAATCTGCTGTTTATTCTCTTCGAGTTCCCAAGAAACCAAATTAACTAATCCTGCTGGTTCTAAATTACTGGAAAGTATTTGAGAATGTTGCAGTTTTAAAGATGAAGAAGTGTATGTGATCGTACTGATTTTTTTTATTGGAAAGAGCTTAATTCAAACATTTCAGGCACATAAATTGCTATCCCGTAATGTTACAAAGATGGAAATCAAGTCAACTTCTTCACCAGTCAATAAACAAATGTCAGTTCCCGTTATTCATTAGTTAGCTAATCCCCAAATTTATCGTTAAACAATGCAATTCACGTGAATATCATTGTGTCCTTTGACTATATTAATTTTCTAATTATTGTTCATTCATGATTTGTCAGGGAGTTTTATTTTTTGTTTTCCATTCACCATTTGTATTGAATGTAAGATTGATATGCTTTGGCAATATCAGAGAGTGTTCGTTTGAAATTTGACTTTGCACGTCTCTCACTTATCTCACGTCTTGCAGGGGGGTGGTGGCTGTTGACAACAGTGGATGAGTGGTTAGAACACTTGTCTTACAGTGTTATGCACTAAGGTTCAATTCCATCCTTGGTCACATGTCTGTGTGGAGTTTCGAATGTCCTGTTTTTCTCCCACAAACCAAAGATGTGCAGGTTAGGAAAGTTGGCCGTGTTCTGTTCAGGAATGTGTAGGTTAGGTGCTTTAGTCAAGGGTAAACGTCCTGTAAGCTGAGAGCAGAATGGTTCTGAGTGGATTATTCTTTGGAAGGTCAGCATAGACATGTTGGGCCAAATAGCGTGTTTCTACACAGTAGGGATTCCGTAACCTTAGAATTGTGTTTTGCTAAACAAAACTGACATTTTTAAAAAAAAATATGTTGCCTTTAAAACTTATCTTTAACAGTCAATTGTCAATCTTGTAAAATATCTCAATGTTCCTGAAATCAATGTTCAAACAAAACACTGCACATAAAGCTACACAAAGATCTTCATGACCATCTAATTACTGTTCAGTGGAATAATCACAGGAAATATCTTATTGCTTCTGAGATCAACCATCATTATCACAATAAGGGTCTGGTTATCATTCCCTCCAATAAATGCAATCGTTGTCCTCTGGTATTTCAGTTCAGTCGTTATACACCATACTGGTTGTTCAAAGCATGGTTATTCTTAATTATGAATGGCCAAGGGTTCTAACGGCAAGAGATGTTATTCGATCTGATTTGTTGCATGTTCTCAAACAGGTTTTCACTATAAATATCGCACAAAAAAGTGCTAATTTGGTATTGCTCAACTGCTGATGCTCACATTTTCAGTTCACATTCAGTAAACATATTTGGACAAAATCAGGAAAACTGTAGCATTGGAAAAGGGCAGGCACATCCAAAGAGCAGGAATACCGACCTGTCGGGCATTAGGCCATCATCAGAAAAGATTCCTGATGAAGGGCTCATGGCCAAAACGTCGATTCTGCTTCTCCTGGCATGCTGCCTGACCTGTTGTGTTTTACTGGCACCACGCTGTTTTGACATTAGAAGTACTTGACTGAATATTCAGAGATAATACTAAAGGTTACCTCTGTCAATTTAATTTATGTGCTTTCTATTCACTGAAGTTTTCATGTTAATTGATCCTCTTTTTCTTCTTAAATCTGATACAAATTCAAAATACAGAACACATTAAAATTAACATGAATTATAAATTTGATTTCTCGACAAGAAAACCAATGGAAGGCAATATAGAATTCTTGAACAGTCTACACATTTGAATGAAAAAGCAGTTCCTTCCAAAAGATGTTTGCACGTCTGTATCTTTCTTTCAATTGAATAATCCTGCAAATAGTTTATAATTGCCAGTTGATCTCTCTGAATGAGTTCCTAATCAATGTCAATGTAACCAGCTGAAACATTAACAACAGATTGATAACTGGGTGCTACAATCTTATTTGAAGTCAACAAATGTTTGGAATTTACTAGATTTCCACCAGGAAACATTCTTGAATCATAAAGCAAGAAGTGAGAAACGTGAGAGGTGTGCAAACCTTACTTTTAAATGAACAAACTCCAATATTTTCAAAGCACTTCAATCTTACGGTCAAAATGAACAGGCGAATGGAAAAATAAAAACAATTTTCTGACAATTCATAAATTGAACAACAATTACAAGTTCACTTTGATAAAACAAGCGAATAATGTTTAGATGAATCATAACATTTAATTACAAAGTAGTTAACCAGCTGACTGACAAATAATAGGTGGTAGCATTTATTAGTTTACTGAAGAAAATATCAACTTTATTTCAAATTTATAGCACAAGGGAATAATGTTAGATGTGTTTCAATTGTTTGGACTTGCCCCTTTGCAACAAAAAAAGATCAATCTCATTACTTAGACATCGTAATCTTTAATTCTGCAACATTTTCAGGTATTCTCCAGGAACTTATAAGCAACGAAATTAGATACAGGTATCCCCACTATTCAAAAGTAGAGTGTTATTATGAAACATTTCATAAGCTGAAAATGCGTAAATCGAAGAAGCATTAATTTATATGGGAAAAATTTCCCCTTTTTCGTAAAAGTGAAAGTCCCTCTCAGATTTCTTTCAGTTAGAGAAAACAGGGACAGATGTTAGTCTTTTGTAAAAGCAAAATGGCTGATGCGAATTTTCCAATACATATTTGTTGGTAACCTGACTCAAATATGTATCAGATTTTGTGAGTTTTGATGTAATAGATAAAAGCAGATCTAATGTTGGATTGAAAAGCAATTCAGTCTGTGCTTAACTACTCTCTAATCACCATTCAGAGCAGCTCATGATATATTTCTGTTGAAGCTGTAATTTGAAACCTTCCCTCGGGTCCGGTTATAGAGACACTACCACAGCTCCATAAGCTCCTTTCATAATGTTTCCACTCAGGACGGGCAGGACTGCAATATTATATTTAATTTGGTTTCTCAAATGAAAACTAATCAGCTGTTTATTGTTGTAATTTGAATGGGAATTAATTAGGTAGTTTCTGTGTGTAATGGACTGGAAATTAAACAACATTTTACAATAACAATAGAATAAATGAATGATAGTCTTAAATAGACAGGAATCTCATGACAATTCTTTGAAATACAATTTGACAAAACTGTGTGATCATTGTACTTTGATTTAAAAATGCCTCAGTTATTCAATGTGAATATTCAGCTGAAGACAATTTCCCTTCCTTTCAACAAAGTACAACTTCGACAAATTCAAAATGAACATTCATTGAAAATGGAAGGAACGAGCAGATGGTAATTCTATTTTCTGTATATAAATGTGAGATGAATTTTAAGTAAGTTATATATATGTATAAAGGAACCTCTTAATGTGGATCGAAAGACAATAAACGTTAGCATGAACTGAAATATAATCAAATCAATTCAACAGTGTTTCCTCAGTCAAAATACAGCTCAATATTCAAAGTAATCGAGTGATTGTACACTGCAATATCTTTACATTAATTCAGTGCTGAGACATAATTCCACATTTATACCCCTTATAGTGAAGCAAACTTGTGCCAGGAGTCAGAGGGGGTAGGAGAGGTCCTTAATGAGTACTTTGCTTCAGTATTCACGAGTGAGTGGGACCTTGGTTTTTGTGAGGACAGCGTGAAACAGGCTGATATGGTCGAACAGGTCAATGTTAAGTCTGAGAATGTGCTGAAAATATTGAAAAATCATGTGGATGGAAACGTCGCCTGGGCCAGAAAGGATATAACTTAAGTTGTTATTGGAAGGGAGGCAAGGGATTACTGTGTTTTGGCAATGATCTTTCCAACCTCACTGTCTACTGGAGTCATATCAGATGGTTGGAGGGTAGCAAATGTTCTTCCCTTATTGAAGGAAGGCAATTGAGATAATCCTGGGAATCATCGATCAGCCAATCTTACATCAGTTGTGGGCAAATTTTTAGAGAAGATTCTGAGAGACAGGATTGATGATTATTTGGAAAAGCATAGATTGATTAGAGATGGTCAACATGGCTTTGTGAGCGGCAGGTTATGCCTCACAAACCTTATTGAATTATTTGAGGATGTGACAAACACATTGGTGAGGACAGTGTAGTGGATGTGGTGTAAATGGATTTTAGCAAGGTGTTTGATAAGGTTCCCCATGGCCGGCTCATTTAGAAAGTAATAAGGCATGGGATACAGGGAAACCTGCCTGGTTAGATAATAAATTGGGTGGCTCATAGAAATCAGGGTGAGATTACATGGATAGTTTTCAGCTTGGAGCACGGTGACCAATGGTGTTCTGAAGGGATCAGTTCTGGGACCTCTGCTCTTTGTGATTTTTACAAATGACTTGGATGAGGAAGTGGAAGGGTGGGTCAGGAGGTTTGCCAATGACACAAGGGTTGGTGGAGTTGTGGATAGTGTGGAGGGCTTTTGTAGGTTGCTAGAGGACATTGACAGGATGCAGAGCTGGTCTGAGAAGCGGCAGATCGAGTTCAACCTGGGAAAATGTGAAGTTATTCATTTTGGAATTTCAAATTTAAATGCACATTTTCAGATAAAATGCAGGATTCTTGACAATGTGGAGGAACAGAGGGATCGTGGGGTCCACGTCCATAACTGATATCCAAGGTGATAGGGTTATTAAGACGGTGCACGGTGTGTTGGCTTTCATTAGCAGGGAGATTGAGTTTAAGGGCCACGAGGTTATGCTGCACCTGTATGGATCCCTGGTGAGACTACACTTGGATTATTGTGTTCTGTTCTGATCTGATCACCTCATTAGACATTGGATGCGGAAGCTTTAGAGAAGGTGTGGATGAGATTTATCAATATGTTGCCTCGACTGGAAGGCATGTCTTATGAAGAAAGGTTGAGGGAGCTGGGGCTTTGGTCATTGCAGTGAAAGAGGATGAGAGTTTACTTGATAACTTTGTGTAAGATGATGAAAGGCATAGATAGAGTGGATAATGAAAGACTTTGCCCCACAAAGCGGCATAATTTTCAGGTGAATGGGGGAAGTTGTGGGGAGATGTCAGAGATAGTTTCTTTATAGATAGTGGTGGGTGCGTGGAATGCACTGACAGCAGCGGTAGTAGATTCAGATCCATCAGGGACATCTAAGCGACTCTTGGATAGGTACATGAATGATATTAAATGAAGGGCATGTTGGTTAGTTTGATCTTAGTGTAGGATTAAAGGTCGGAACAATATCGTGTATTGTGCTGTACTGTTCTATATTTTATGGACGAAAATGAACATTTATATATTAGCAACATATAGATTTTCAAAATTGTATTAGCATACTAAAGAATAATGATAAATTTCATCTTGCTATTTGACTGTGCCATCTGCAAAAATGAACAGGAATTGTTGCAGGGAAAAGTAATTTAGTTTTTCTAAATTTATAAGCCTGGGATTACACAGATCATTCAAATGAGCAAAAGTCATATTTTTAACAGTGCGTGATACATCAGAAATAATGGATTCTTTTGTCGATGTGTTGATTGGAAATAAAATGGATTTTTATATTAGTGTATAGGTACTAGGGAAGATTGGATTAAATTCAAATATAAACTTCACTGTAGTTGTTAGCAAGACTAAACTAAACCATATAATAATTATTGTCATGCACATTCCTTAATAATTGCTGTTAGAATCCTGAAAAAAAATATACTGTACCATTTTTCAAACAGTCAATAAATTAAATTGTGAACCTCAGTATACTTTTTATCCAGACCAATTATTATGCAATTATTGTAATGGTAATGACTTAATGACTAATGCTAAAACCTAAACAGATAAATTGGTTCAAAACTTTGTAAGCATGTTGCTCTGAAATTGATTGGATATTTATTAAGATCGGTAAACTGAGGGATCAAATCTAATAGCTCGCTTGATAGAATTGAAGGGAAAAATGAGGTAGTGTTTATTGAACAGGATTGTTTTTGTTTAACAATGTCGTTGATGCAAGAATAATATATTTTCCTCCATTGTTTTTCTTGGAGAGACATTTTAAATTGACATGAATCAATGTTGAGACACTTGTGTCAGAGTCTGCAAAGGGGAGAGTGAGAGAGAAGGAAATTTTAAAAAAGCAGAAAGGAAAGGAACTGGTGAGCAAAGGAGCTCCAACTGTAGTGTCTCACCCTGCCAACATCTTATTGGGTGAGCTGGAATGCAGACTAGTCAAGCAACAACCTGACACAGTCATACACACAGAATCATAGCTTACAATGTCCGAGACACCATCATCACCATCCCTATATGTCCTGTCCCACCGGCAGGACATGGATGTAACTGAAATGCTGGAACATGCAGGGTTATAGATTATGGTCTGCAGAATGTGATCAATGTGATTTATGTGACACTTCTCCAGTATATTGAACTCCAGTCCAATTTGAAAAGTTACTCGCATCATCAGACTTTAACTACAAACGTCAGAAAAAAAAATCAGAAAGTTACAACACAAATCGAGGTCACTTGGCCCATCCTGTATGTGTTGGCTGTAATAGAACTCCCCAGGCTTTACAGCTTTTTGTACTCACCATTGAGAGCAACAACTTCAGACAGTACTCTGCCCTCTTATATTTTAAATCTGTTTTTAACATATTTCTTTGACAGCTGTACACCATGTTTCCTTGTTTCTTTCCCAGCCCTAACTCCATTCCCCGTGGCCTTGTGGGATTATCATTTCAGCTATTTAATCTCTCCTGCCTTTCCCCGTGTGACAGACTGTCTTTTTGTCCTTGTCTCACCCCCACCTTGCTCACAACCTGTTACATTTCTGATGGTTCCCAGACATCTGCAACTTTCACTGCGCCCCCTGGATCAACGGCGTGAGTTTTGAATTCTTTTCCTCCTGAGATAATCAGAAACCATTCCAGTTGCAGTTTCCCCCAGATTTTATTTTGAAAAGCAGAGCATTTGAGTCTGAGTCAAGTTTTTGTGAGCCTTCATCCACAATTCCGAGCATTTGGATGTAATTTGTGACCCTCCCACAGATGTGTAACATTACTGGATTGGCCATGCTAACATGGCCGCAGTGTGCAATTTAGGAGGGTTTGTCTAACCATGGTTAATGTGGGGTTATGGGGGTAGGGTGGCTGAGCAGGTCATTGCAGATTCGATGGGCTGAATAGACTCTTTCTCACCCACTGGATTCTATGATTCTAACTAGTTGTTGTTGTCCCATTTTCCTCATGCCATGTTCATTCAACTCATGATTCTGTGGGTGCTCACTCACTTCACAGTTTTACATCAATTTCACACTGAATGTGAGGATGGGAATGGATTTGCAAATATAAATAGTCCAACCGAAACCCCTCACAGGTCAGGAACTGTTTCTGCTACTTTCATCACGCACAAGAAACAGGAAAATAAAGGTTCAGTCCCAAATCTTACAGGAACATAGCGGTTACTGGAAAGACTGAACAGCTCAAAATGTTTTTCTCAAGAAATGAGGAGGCTCAGAGACAGCCTGGTGCAAGTAGAAAGCATTGTGTCTGTATTTTCAGAGATTTGTGGTTGAAATCATTGAGTTGGACGCATGTTTCATTGCCCCAGATCATCAAAGGTGCTATCTAAATGTGCATTATTTTTTCTATCTGTATTTGTTAACAATCAGATGGACAGGTCAATGTCTGAGTGTTTTCGCAAATCCCTGATTGGATCTGTCTCCCCCCACAATCTCAGATGCCTCACCACTCACTGGCTCACGGAGAAACTCTGCCGTTACAACGAGAACTGTCTTTGCTGTCACCTCTCCTCGTGCTTCCGCCTAATCCCTACTTCCCTTCATTAAATCCCAGCTGCCTCTCGTCCACCCACATGGGCATGTTGGAGAGCAAGGCAGGAGAATGGATTGAAACCGAGAGTTCAATAGCCAGGATGAAAGAGGAAGAAGGAAATAAACGGTGATTGTGGATCCCAGGGGATACAGACTCCAGGATTAGACCTTGTGAGCATTCCCGTAGGAATACAAGACAGCATTCCATGATGAGAGTTTAACCCGGGTGGCAGGAGACGGAGCCACTGAACATTAACAGGTTTGGTTCAAACACAGGAGGTTTGTTCAGTCAGTAACAGTGTGTTAGACATGGATGTGAATGAGCAGTGAGGGGAAATGTTACCACAAGCTGCAGATGGACAACTTTCATTGGAACAGGAGGAGGCCATTCAGCCCCTCAGCCCTGCTATGCCATTCATGATGATCATAGCTGATGTGTGACCTAATGTACAATTTTCAAAACCCTCTAATTTCATCAATGAACTCCTCTGCAACACACAAGATGAGTATTGGAAAACTAAACATCTGCAAATGTTGGGAAATCTGAAATTACTGGAAAAATTCAGGTCTGGCAGCATCCGTGGAGAGCGAACCGTTTGTGCCCAGTGATCAGTCAGGTGACCAGCTGCAGCTGACCATTCTGCTGTTTCTGTCACACTGTCATCCTGCCTCCGAGACTCCAGTGGGTTCACACTGGGTAGGAGCTGTTCACCCCTCTGTGTGACAAGGGATTTGCTGTGTTTTCAACACGATTGAGAGACCAGTGAGTGCTCACAGGAAAGTGGTCATCCCCCTGCTCCGTGTGGACTGCAGGACTCTGACTTTGATGTTCCTGTTCATCAGAGTCAGGAGTGGGCCTTGTACATGATGACACTGTTGGAGTATTGATGTTGTTGTTAACTACATTAACTGGGTTGGAGTTGACTGAATTTATTTTGCCACCTTCTGAACCTCAGGGTGTCTCTCTGGGCAGTAAGTCTCCAAAAACAGCAATGTGACAATGAGCAGGGATCATCTGTTTTGATTTAAATTGTGATTGTAGCACGGCTACTTCACAGCATCAGGTACAAGGTTGGAGTACAGCCTTGGTCAACAGCCAGTGTGGAGTTCCCACATTCTTCCCATGATAGTGTGGGTCCCCTCCAGGTGCTCTGGTTTCCTCCCACAATCCAAAGATGTACAGGTTAGGTGGATCAGTTGTGCTAAATTGTTCATAGTATCCATGATTGTGCAGACTAGGTGGATCAGCTATGGGAAATGGCAGTGTTACAGTGATAGAGTGTTCTGGGCGTGATGTTCTTCTGATGATTGGTGGGGTTTGATGGGCCAATGCTCTCCTTCCGCACTGTAGGGATTCTATTCCATGATTGAGGATAAAGGTGACACAGCAGGGTCTCCTTGGAGAAGGAGCATGTGGTGTGCATCAATTCTCTCGATGCCTTTAGATAGAGGTGGGCACCGCAGGGGATATATTGCTTTATCTCCACCGTTGCCCACCTCCACCCAACTCTACTTTGATTTAGTCCCCTCCCATGTTGTCACTTGTAATGGTTTGCTTGGCCCATAATGGGCTCTGTTTGGAAATATTCAATTGGTTGCACAAATGGTTTACTGCTGGTGATGATATGTCTAGGTTAGAGTGGTGCTAGAAAAGCACAGCAGGTCAGGCAGGATCCGAGGAGCCGGAAAATCAACGTTTTGAAACAAGCCCTTTTTTCAGCACCACTTTAATCTCGGCTCTGGTTTCAGCATCTGCAGTCCTCGCTTTTGAACTGCTGGTGATTATATGTTAACCAAAAGCAAAATGGCGTTATGATGATTTTGATGGTGGGAAGGTTGCTGTGATAAAATTTCTGGGTTGGAGAAATGGGGAAAAAGAACGCTTCACAGCTCACAGAATGAGAACTGAAAAGCAGTTAAATCAAACCAAAGATTCAGACAGGGAGGGAAGATTTCCCTGGAGTTTGAGTAGCTGGAAAGTGATGGTGTCCGGGAATAGACAGAATTTTGTTTTAGAGGTTGAAAGTTTTAAAACTGTTATATTCAGACAGTTTACGTTATTTTCTTTAATTTTATTTACTGTGCAAAAAAACTTTTACAACATTTTTAACACAAGGTTTGTAAATTTTGGTTTTGAGATAAATGTTAAATAAAATCCATCAAACCACCCCTCACTGAAACCTGTTGTGGAAGTGCAATCTCCTGGAGAATCCCTGCCCACTCCTTCCTACCCGGGCTCCATGACTATATACATACCTGGGAGATAGCAGCAGGAGGAGACCATTCAGCCTTTCAATCCTGCTCCACCATTCAATGGGAAACAGCTGACCATCCAGCTCAGTTCCTGTTCCTGCTGTGTTCCAATCCCCTTCCATGACTTTACCTCGAAGAACTATATCTAAGTCCTCCTTTGGTTTCACTGCGTTTTGTTCCAGTGACGTTGCGGTGTTACTGTGTGGGTGCTGGCAGGGGTAATGTGATGGTGCTGCCTCCTGCAGGATGCACTCAGCGTCCCTCATCATCCTGGAGTAACATCAACTGGGTTTCAGCAACTAGAGATAGGAACCATTTCCATGATATGGGCATCACTGGCTCAGCCAGCATTTAGTCCCCATCTCTAGTTACCCTTGAGAAGATGGTATTGAGCTGCTGTCTTGAACCATTCACAGTCCATTTGGCGCAGATAGACCAACATGCTGTGAGGACAGTGTGCAGGATTTTGGCCGAGTGATTCTCTATCTTTGGTTCTTCAAATGCTGGTTAACTTAATCACGGTCTGCACATGATTTTGAGATTTCAATCTGCAAATAATCACCACCTAGCACCCTGTATAAAGGAATATGTACAGATTAGAAATTCAGAACAGACAATTCTAGTTTATCTTTTTCCCATTTCTTCCCCCAAAGCTGTAACCCTCCAGCCCACTTACTCTTTCCCCCCATTCTGATTCTGCTACCCCCTAATGTGCACCCTCGCCATTCTCATGGAGTTGCTGATAAACACATCCATGCCACCACTTCCCATCCCTGGTTAGACTCTGCACCCTTTCAGGGTTCACTTCCTTTCCCTTCAGTTGCTACAAGTCAATAATGCAACAGCAGAATGAAACAAAAGGAAACAGAAAGGGAGGTGGCAGATCCTGGACAGAAGAGGAACCTTCAGTCTTGGAGAATGGGTCAGTTCCTTCTTTGTTTCCCATGAGTTGATTCCCACCATTACAATGAATTGGGGATGGAGAGTGGTCCTACATGGGCGTGGTGACACTTTGACCACTCCCCCCCCAACAGATCAATACTAGAAGTAGATGCATTCCTCCTCCAGCCAATCACAATGTGAAATACGTTCTGCAAAGTATACTTACCCAAAGCACATGCTCTAAAACCCGCCCACATTCTGTCCATATTCAGTGCCTGGTTTCCCCACACATGTGTGGTCCCCGCCTCAGGGATTGTGGGAGTTGTAGTCCGCATGAAGCCACTGGAGCCCTGTCTCTGGAAAGTCAATGAAAAGCGTGGACTGCAGGGTGTTGTGTATAGGATCCCCATTCAGACACACCGAACATATGGACTGTCACTGGGTTTTACTGAGACATCTGCTTCCACAATCTGACTTTCTGATGTAAGGAATATAGATTCAGCCAATTGCGGAGTGGGATAGTTAATAGGAGGAGCAGATTTTAAGCAGAGGTGGTTCAATGGTTAGCATTGCTGACTCACAGAGTCAGGGACCTGGATTTGATTCCAGCCTTAGGCGACTGTGTGGAGGTTACACGTTCTCCCCGTGTCTGTGTGGGTTTCCTCTGGGTGCTCCAGTTTCACCCCAAAGTCCAAAGATGTGCAGGTTGGAGGGATTGGCAATGCTACATTGCCCACAGTATCCATGAATGTGCAGGTTAAACCATTAACCATGGGTAATACAGGGAATGGGGGAGTCTGAATGGGGTTATAGGGTTGCTGTGGACTCCATGGACGAATTTCTGCACTGTAGGGATTCTATTCTACTCTCATGAAGAAGAATGTACCTATCTCAATGAGCTGTGAATCTGTGGAATTCTCTATTCAAAATGCAGTGGATGCCAGGACAATGAGCAAATTTACTGAAGAGATACAGATGTTGAATTTGCAATGAGATGAAGGGTGAGAGAGAACAGGCGGGCAAATCCAGCTAAGACCGAGGTGAGCTCAATCATCATGATATTAAATGGTGGAGCTGGTTCGAAGGGCTGCATTGCCTCTCCTGTGCCCAGTGCTTATCTTCTTACGGCAATAACTGGAAAGCTGAATCCAAAAATCACCACCTTCATCAAAGGAGTCATGATTTGGAGATGCTGGTGTTGGATTGGGGTGTACAAAGTTAAAAATCACACAACATCAGGTTATAGTCCAACAGGTTTAATTGGAAGCACACTAGCTTTCAGAGTGACGCTCCTTCATCAGGCAATTGTGGAGGGCTCGACCGTAACAGAGTTTCTAGCAAAAATTTGCAGTATGATGCAACTGAAATTATACATTGTAAAATTGATTGTCTGTTAAGCGTTTCATCTGTTAGAATACAGTGATAGTTTCACTTCTTTCATGTGTAAATCTCAAAACCTTTCTTTTTAAAGTTGCATTCTCGGGTTAGCTGCTAACAATGGTGATAGTTAGTCAATATGTTGAAGGTGTTAGCCCCCTTTGTTCTCTGTCTATGACCTGATGTTTAGATTGATTCTCTCCCCACTGTCACCACGCTAACATGGACTTGGCTGTGTCTCAGTAATTTTTCCAGTCACACTGATATTTGAAATATGCGCCCATGGACAGAATACTCACCTTTTCTTCCACATGAAAAAGGCCAATGATATTCAGATCGGCACGGATCAAGTAACTATCAAAACTGAAAAGGAAGTTCAATTTGAATTTCCCATCTGCAAATCTGCCCTTTCAGTTCTCTACAACAGAGAAAACAAGTCACCACCGTTAACACAGAATGGAAATTCATAAGACAATTATCGTATTAAATTGTAGTTTCTTTGTTCCCCCAAAGCTTTAAATCTCAGTCTCACAATTTCTCTCTTCTGTGAACTGAAATCCAAAACAATCTCCTCACTCCTTTCCTCCACACCCAGTTCTCATACTCCCTCCTCTCTTTGAATTCAGCTTCCTAGCTCCTGTCTGCAGACTAAAAACCAAAAAAAAGGGGTGGCACGAAAGCACTGCTGCCCCACAGCACTATGGTCCCAGGTTCGATTCCAGCCTTGGGTGATGATCTGTGTGGAGTTTGCTCATTCTCCCCATGTCTGCATGGGTTTCCTCTGCGTGCTCCGGTTTCCTCCCACAATCCAAAGATGCGCAGGTCAGGTGAATCGGCCAGGCTAAATTGCCCGTAGATGCATTAGTCAGAGGGAAATGGGTCTGGGTGGGTAACTCTTCCGAGCGTCGGTGTGGACTGTTTGGGCCGAAGGGCCTGTTTCCACACTGTAGGAAATCTAATCTAATCAAATCAATGAGTCTGACTCGGAGCCTCCTGGGTGTTGGTGAATCCTCCCCACACCTCCCAGGGTTTCCTTCTGGGACAAGACACACTGATTTTTTTTCCCCAATCTGGAACCTCTTATTTATTTCCCCCACTCCGATCCTCTGATGAGAACCATCCTGCACACACTGGCCAAATCATATCTGGTTGAATGAAAATGAATGAAAATGAATGTTCCTTCCCGTAACATCCCTGAGTCTTCACCCGAGTTCTGATAACTTCAGGGCAGCACGGTGGCACAGTGGTTAGCACTGTTGCCTCACAGCACCAGAGACCCGGGTTCAATTCCCGACTCAGGCGACTGACTGTGTGGAGTTTGCACATTCTCCCTGTGTCTGCGTGGGTTTCCTCCGGGTGCTCCGGTTTCCTCCCACAGTCCAAAGATGTGCGGGCCAGGTGAATTGGCCATGCTAAATTGCCCGTAGTGTTAGGTAAGGGGTAAATGTAGGGGTATGGGTGAGTTGCGCTTCGGCGGGTCGGTGTGGACTTGTTGGGCCGAAGGGCCTGTTTCCACACTGTAAGTAATCTAAAAAAACTTCCTGCAAAATCCTCCCCCACTGATATCCCGACCACTTGTCACGATACCAGGGCAGGGCCATTTCCCTGGGCCCTGTTCCCAGAGGGAGGAAGGGAGTGAGATGCCAATGACAGATTAACCCCACACATCCACAGCCTCCCTCCCTGGCACTGACCCACCCTGCACATATGCCAACAATTGCCCAACACTGCACCCGTGCACTGGTGTCCCCTCCTACAGAGCATGCTCCAGATCACACAGGAGCCTGAGTGATTGACAGCAGCCACTGCCCAATAGGGTGGAGGTCTGGGACAATGGGATTGTAAACAATGAATGAATGTGGTGGGACACTGGGGGATGGACAGGTCATTGAGGGACAGGAGCAGAGCAGCAGCAGGAGGGGATGCTGGACAAACTGAGCAATGGGAGAATCTGACAGGAGAGAAACTACAGGAAGGTTCTGTTTGGAGGCTCAGGCAGGGACAGTTGGGAGACAGTATGGCCTGGTGGGTTGGACACGTCTTCCAATCAGCCTCTTCAAAGATGCTGTTACTCAATTCTGAACCTGATCCTTAGTCCAGAGGTAAGGACACTACCACCATTTCCTGGTGGAGTAGAGGGAAGAAGGGAAGATGTTCTCCGTCTCACCCACATGGAAACTCCATGAGCTCCTCCCACTTACTGTCTACGGTGGGGATTGAGGAGACAGAGCAGATGGGAGCAGGGTTAGAGATATAGGGACTGCCGTTTCATAGGAACTCACATGTGTTGGTGATATTAACAAGACTCAATACACAGTCACTAACACAAAGCTGGTGTACGTGAACTTAATCCAGAATATTAACAGCCATAACTGGGTGATGCAGACCCCAATGTACAGAGTTAAGTCCTGGAGATTAATTATAGCTTCGTGTGTGAGAAATCATGTCTCATGAACTTAAGTCAGGGCAAAGCGGTGGAAATGATCTACATGGTCTTCAGTAAGGCGTTCAACAAGGTTCTCCATAGGAGATTAGTTAGCAAGGTTAGATCTCATGCAATACAGAGAGAACTAGCCGTTTGGATACAAAACTGGCTCAAAGGTAGAAGACAGAGGGTGGTGGTGGAAGGTTACTGTTCAAATTGGAGACCTGTGATCAGCGGGGTGTCACAAAGAATCAGTGCTGGATCCACTAATTTTCATAATTTATATAAATGATTTGGAAGTGAATATAGAAAGTATTGTTAGTAAGATGACATCAAAATTGGAGGTGTAGTGGACAGTGAAGAAGATTATCTCAGATTACAACGGGATCTTGATCAGATGGTTGAGGACTGGCAAATGAAGTTTAATTTAGTTAAATGTGAGGTGCTACATTTTGGAAAAGGAAATATTAGCAGGATGTATACACTTAATGGTAAGGTCCTCCGGACTGCTGCTGAACAAAGAGACCTTGGAGTGCAGATTCATAGCTCCATGAAAGCAGAATCGCAGGTACATAGGATAGTGAAGAAGGTGTTTAGTATGCTTTCCTTTATTGTTCAGAGCACTGAGTATAGGAGTTGAGAGGTCATGTTGCGGCTGTGCAGACATTGGTTAGGTCATGCTTAGAATATTGCGTGCAATTCGGGTCTCCTTCCTATCAAAACAATATTGTGAAACTTGAAAGGGGTCAGAAAAGTATTACAAGCATGTTGGCAGGGTTGGAGGATTTGATCTATGGGGAGAGGATGAATACACCGTTTTCCGTGGAGCGTCATAGGCTGATGAGTGACCTTATAGAGGTTTATAATATCAGTCTGGGCATGGATAGGGTAAATACACAAGGTCTTTTCCCTGCAGTGGGGAGGAGGCACGATGGGGGTGGGAGACAGAGGGGGGAGGGTGACCATTAATTTGTAGATCTGCAACACAATCCTGTTCCTGTTTTCTCCCGATCCCCTTCCAGCCCTCTGAAGGGCTCAGAACAAGTGCATAAACCCTGGAAAGTAGAGCTTCAGCGTGATCGAGTGCTAAAGGTAACATTTGGGACGTTGACCTTTATTGGTCTGCGCACTTATCAATAAATGGACCTGGGTTCAATTCCACTGTCCTGGATTCATATCTGTGGCCACAGACGCGCCTGTCTCTGACCCTGACTACTGGATACCCTGTCACTACAGCTCTGCCATTCTCCTTCCTCCCGTTCTGTGCAGCGGAGCTATCTGTGGTATCATGAACCTGGCTGTTGCTGATTTCCCCTGAGAGTCCACCCCACCTGTTACCCCCCTCATAGAATCCCAAGTGGTGCACAATATCTGTCTGAGAAGGGGAATGATCACTGGGGAGTCCTGCACTTCCTTCCTGAGCCTTTTACTTAATCTGATGGTCACCCATTCCCTTGCTGCCTGTGTAACCCTCACCTGTAGTGTGACTAACTCACTAACCGTGCTGTCCATAACATTCTCAGTATTGCTCCACAGTGAGTCCACTCTCAGCTCCAGGTCTGAAAAGCAGTTTCCCAGTAGCTGCAGATGGACACACTCCCTGCACACACAGCCGTCATGGACACTGGAAGTGTCCCTTATTCCCCACATTGTGCAAGAGGAGCACACCACTGGTCTGTGGACTCCTGTCACAACGTCTCTCTAGTTTCAGCCAGTTACTCCCATAAGGAGAATTTAAATGAGCTAACAACCTTCCTTTTCTTCAAACATTTTCATTCTAATCAAAAGCCTCGATCTTTACTTAGCTGACATTTTATACTTTACAAAAAACAGATTCTTGCCCACAGACAGAACAGACACTTTTCTCCTTCCACATGTCAATGATATTCAGATCCTGATGACCCTGCTGATGACAGAAAATTGCTTTTGAGATCCCTGTATCAATTATTCTCAATTAATATCCGATAAAATGAATTCACAAAACAAAATTCACAGTCAGTGCAGGCTGAACAGTAAAGATAAATATTTCTCTTGAAATGTGTTTGAGGTGTAAATGCTCCTCTTCAAATCGCCCCGCCCCCCACCCAGGAAGAGGACATGTCCATGTGCCTCGATGTACCTTGCCCCAAATAAAGATGGCAGCTATAACTCAGGACCTATCACCGCCTGAGGGCCACAGCCATTTTCCCATTTGCTGTAAACATGGGACCAAGAATTTCTAATTCAGGCCTAACTACATGTACAGAGTGTAATTAAACCCTCCCAGTCTAAACTGGATCCAACTCCCCTTTCCAGTTTCCTCCTCCTACACACACCAAGGGTCATTCTAGATCCAGTGACCCTTCCTCAGAACCGACGGCAGCTGGGAAAATTAGGATCCCTACAGTGTGGAAACAGGCCATTCGGCTGAACAAGTCCACACCCACCCTCTGAAGAGCTTCTCAACCAAACCCATTCCCTGACCCTATTATTCTACATTCCCCCTGACTAATGCACCTAACCTATACATCCCTGAACACTACGAGAAATTTAATTGGGCCAATTCACCGAACCTGCATATCTTTGGACTGCAGGAGATAGGGGTTAAAGAGTAAATCATAGATGGGGATGGAGTCCAAAAGAGACAGTAACATTTGGAAAGACAAAGGAGTGGGTAACAATCTGGCTGGGAGGGTGCATAGCTGTTAATGGAGGGGACACGAACCTGCGTCTGGCAGCATCTCAGTGGAGGTGCTGGAAATGGCAGCTGATGATCTACCTTCTGCTGCAAAACAGATCCTGAGCTTCCAGTTGTCTGTCACTTTAACACACGAGTCTGCTCCCTGGCCAACATCTCTGTCTCATGCTTACTGTAGTGTTCCAGTGAAGCTTGATGCAAGCTGGCAGAACACTCCAGAACATACCAAAACACCCTGTATTTCAAGGACTGCAATTTCACCTCGCATGTGGTCAACAATACTCTCCAGTGTATCTCCACCACTTCCTGCAACTCTGCCATTGAACCCCACCTTTCCAACTGCAACAAGAATAGAATCCCCCAGTCCTCACCTTCCACCCAGATACAACGTATCATCCTCCGCCATTTCCACCACTTACAATCAGATCCCAACAGAGATATATTTCCCTCCCCATTCCTTTCAGCATTCCACAGAGACCATTCCCTGTGAATTCCTAGACATATCCATGGTCCCCACTAACTCACCCTCCACTCCCAGCACCTTCACTTGTCAATGCAAGAGGTGTAAAACCTGTGCCCACACCTCCACCCTCACCTCCAAAGGACCCTTCCACATCCAGCAGAGATTTGCATGCACATCCAAACACCACACCTATTATGGCCTTTGCTTTCGATGAGGTCTCCTCTCCACTGGGGAGTCAGGACATCAACTTGCAGAATGTTTCAGGGAACATTTCTGGGACGCATACACCAACCAACCCCACCATCCTGTGGCCGACCTCCTCAACTTCCCCACCCACTCCGGCAAGGACATGCAAGTCCTGGGCCACCTCCACCACCAAATCCCAGCCACCCGACGCCTGGAGGAAGAAAACCTCATTTTCCACATTAGGACCCTTTAACCACAGAATCAAGGTTTCCTCATCTCCCCTCCCCTACCTTATCCCAGATCCAACCCTCCAACTCGTCAACACCCTCTTGAACTGTCCCACCTGTCCATCTTCCTTTCCAATTATCCACTCCACCCTCTCTCCATTACCATCCACCTACATCTATCTATTGCCTTCCTAACTCTCTTTCCACCAACCCCACACATCCCTCTTATTTATCTCTCAGCCCTCTTACTCCACACCCCCTACCCCTCAATCCCAGCATTCCTGATGCAAGGAATATGTCCAAAACTTCAATTCTCTTGCTCCTGAGATGCTGTCTGACCTGCTGTGCTTTTCCAGCACCACATGTTAACGCAAGCTGGAAGAACAACACCTCATCTTCTACTTGGGGACCCTGCACCCCTCTAGCCCCAGTATCAAATTTAATACTTTTAGGTCCTGAATTCTCCAATGTCCTAGCGCCCTAGCCTCTTAACCCACACACCAGGCCTTGTTATCTCATCGCCTACCATTACACACTACCTATGGTTAGCCAGTAACAATCCCCAGAAACAGCTATTTACCTCCTTCCCCCGACCAGATCGTTCTCCACTCCTTTGTCCAACTGCTCCCATCTCTTTGGACTCTATCACCACCTATCATTTACTCCTTAACCCCTACCTTCTGCATATAAACCGACATTTCTTTTCAGACACATCAGTTCTGAGGAAGGGTCAGCGGATCCAAAATGTTAACTCTGATTTGTTTTCGCAGATGCCACCAGACCTGCTGAGCATTACCAGTACCTTTTGGCTGTTGTGCGAGATTTACAGCATCCGCAGTTCTTTTGTTTCTAATTTACCAGCAATTTCTAATTCAGGTCTAGTAGCCTAAAACCGTGCATTTATAAACCCTCCCAGTCCACAATAGCTCCATTTCTTCCCCTGAATTTGCAGTCTCTCCCATTCCCTTCACACTCACGAGGTCCCCCCTCACAGTGCCTCTGCGCCTGTACAGCTCATGCCCACGTGTTGGCCTGCTGGACCCACCCCAATTCACTCCCATTGGCTGGAGGATCACGCCAATTCTCCTATTGGTCTGAAGCTGCTGTCAATCACCCAGGCCCCATTGTGACATGAGTGGGCTCCTCCCAAGAGCATCGGATGCTGAGGGGTGGCCTCATAGAGCTTTATAAAATCATGAGGAGTATGGATGAGAAAAATAGACAAGGCCTTTTCCCTGAGGTGGGGGAGTCTAGAACGAGAGGGTGTAGGTTTAAAGTGAGAGGGGAACGATTTAAAAGGGACCCAAGAGGCAACTTTTTTCGCACTGAGATTGGTGCATGTATGGAATCTTCTGGTCAGGGAAGTGGTCGAGGCTGGTACAATTACACCATTTGGCATCTGGATGGGTATGTGAATAGGAAGGGTGTACAGGGATATGTGGCAAATGTTGGCAAATGGGACTAGATTAGGTTGGGATATCTGGTCGGCATGGACCAGTTCGACTAAAGGGACCAATTCCATGCTGTATGTCTCTGTGATTCTGTCCTGGGATGAGCTTCATCATTCACAGTGAATGGGGCAGTAATGGAGCACAGGGGTTTGGGGCTCTTCAGCCCATTGGAGCTGTACTCTCCCTCTCTGGAGATGGTGCCAGTCTATCCCAACTCTCCTCCCATTTGTCTGTAGCCCTCCAATCCTTCCTTAAAAAAGTGAAATTACAAATTTGTTTTGACAATAACTACTGAATCCGCATCCAGCTGTTGGTCAAACTGTTCCAGATGCTCAGAACTTAGTGAGTACAATAATCTTCACATTTTTAACCTGCATTATTTGCCAGTTACCTGAAGGTAGTTACTAAAAATTGTGAGGTTAATATTTTCTCTCTCTGTCTCCCTGTAAATTAAATATCCCGGAAACAAATCTGCTCCAGGTTGAAATCACTGCCTAACCTTCTCAGCTCCAAGGAGAATTATCTGATCTTCTGCTAACTCTCCATAAAAGAGAAACCCATCTTAATTTTAGTAGTGCCATAACGATGTACAGCAGAGAAACAGACCCTTCGATCCAACTTGCCCATGCCGACCAGATATCCTAAATTAATCTCATCTCATACGCCAACACTTGGCCTTTTCCTTCTAAACCTTTGCTAATCACCTACAGCAGCTCAAAGGCATAATTGGGTAATTATACCAGCCTCCACCCTTCCTCTGGCAGCCAGAGGCCTTAACAGGAACATACTGTCCATGTACTCTTGTTGCCTCATTTTAACAGGCCGATGGAGGCAATGGCAGATGATGACATGGAAACAGTCATTCTCAGTAAAGAGGTAGTGTTGGGAAAGATAACAGCCCAAAAATACATGGGTCTCCTGGCTGTGATGGAATGCTTCCCAGGGTCTAAAAGAGATGGTGAAGGGAATATTGTCCTTCTCGCTAGAGGGATGGTAATGCTGCAGCTGTACAGGGTGCTGGGGAGGCCACACCTGGAGTACTGGAATACAGGTTTGGTCTCCTTACTTCAGCAAGAATGTAGTGACACTGGAGGGGGTGCAGAGGAGGGTCACTAGTTTGAGTCGGGAGTTGAGAGGGTTGGTGTATGTGGAGAGATTGAATAGACTGGGACTATACTTGTTGAATTTAGAAGAATGGGAGGTTGTATTGGAAAAAATAAAATTAAGAAGTGATTAGATAAGATAGAAGCAGGAAGGTTATTTCCACTGGGGGGTGGGTCAACCTAGAGAGCACAGCGTCAAAGTAAGGGGGTATCTGATTTAGGACAGAGTTGAGGAGGAACTTCTTCAGCTAAAATGTTATGAATCTGTGGAATTCCCTGCTGAGTGTAACAGTTGACGTTATCGACTTGAATGTCTTTAAAGCAAAATGTAGATTTGCAAACAGGAGAGGAATTAAGGGTTATGGTGAGAGAGCAGGAAAGTGGAGCTGAGGCCATGAAAAGATCAGGCCTGACCTTATTGAATGGCAGTGCAGGCTTGAGTGGCCAGATGGCTGACTCCTGCTCCTATTCCTTCTGTTCTTATGTTCCCACTTTCCAACCATCCCTTTACCTGGGGGTTGTAAATAAATATTGAAAGTTCTCGCCTTGTACCATCAAAATTCACCTTTGTCCAATTTTGAACACCAACTTTTAGATCTGGTCTATTATTTTCTGTAACTATTTTAAAACTAGTAGAATTATCGTCAGAGAATCCCAAGTGTGGAAGCAGGCCATTCGGCCCATCGCATCCACACTGATCCTCAGAGCCTCCAACCTTATCCCTGGAACGCTGCATTTTACATGGCCAATCCACCTAACCTGCACATCCTTGAACACTGTACTGTAGGCAATTTCCCACGGCCAATCCACCCAACCTGCGCATCCCTGAACAATATGGGCAATTAAGCCTGGATTATCCACCAAACCTGCAAATCTTTGGACTGTGGGGGGAAACCAGAGCACCCGGACGAAACCCACACGGACAACCTCAATAAGGTGATCATCCTGTTCTTATTTCCCAGTTCCACTCAAGTAATTTCAACGGGCGAACCCCTATGAATATCCTCCCTAAGCACAAAATGTTATCCCGAATCAAAAACACCATTCCACCTTCTCTCTTATCCCCCTTTCTATCCTTCCTCTTATATCTATTCCCTGGAACATTAAGCTACCTGTCCTTTCCAACCTAAGCCACGTTTCTGTACTACCCACTATATCACAGTCCCATGTTCAAAACCATATCTTAAGCTCATCTGCTTTCCCTGTCAAACCTCTTGCATTGAAATAAATGCAGTGCAGTGCTATCAAAAGGACAGACTGATGGGCAGGGGGGTGGGATGGCCCTGCTGGTGAGGGATGACGTTCATTCCCTTGCGAAGGGGGAGATACAGAATCAGGAGATGTAGAGTCAGATTGGAGGGTGACTAATGTTGTCTCACATTTCAAAAAAAAATTGGGAGAGATAATTCGTCAAAGTTAGCATGCATTTACAAAGGGGAATATACTGATTGGATTGAAATTGGCTGGCTGACAGGAAGCAAAGAGTAGTGATAAACGTTTCCTTTAAAATGGCAGACAGTGACTAGTGGAGTACCACAAGGTTCGGTGCTGCGACCGCAGCTGTTTACAATATACAATTAGTAATATAGATGAACATATTAAAAGTAATATTAGCAAATTTGCTGATGACACAAAGCTGGGTGGTAGGGTGAAATGTGAGGAGGATGTTATGAGAATACAGGTTAACTTGGACAGGCTAGGTGTGTGGACGGATGCATAGCAGATGCAGTTGAATGTGGGTAAATGTGTGGTTATCCACTTTGGAGGCAAGAACAGGAAGGCAAATTACTATCTAAAAGGAGTCAAGTTTGGTAAAGGGGAAGTACAACGAGATCTAGGTATTCTTGTACATCAGTCAATGAAAGCAAGCATGCAGGTTCAGCAGGTAGTGAAGAAAGCTCACTGCATGCTGGCCCTCATGACAAGAGGAATTGAGTATAGGAGCAAAGAGGTCCTTCTGCAGCTATTCAGGGCCCTGGTAAGACCGCACCTGGAGTATTGTGTGCAGTTTTGGTCTCCACATTTGAGGAAGAGTATTGTGGCTATTGAAGGAGTGTTGGGTAGGTTCACGAGGTCAATTTCCGGAATGGTGGAATGATCATATGTTGAAAGATTGGAGCGACTGAGCTTGTATACACTTGAGTTTAGAAGAATGAGAGGGGATCTGATTGAGACCTACAAGATTATTAAAGGGTTGGACACTCTGGAGGCAGGAAGCATGTTTCCACGGATGGGTGAGTCCAGAACCGGAGGACACAGGTTAAAAATAAGGGAGAGGCCATTTAGAACAGAGTTGAGGAGAAACGTCTTCACCCAGGGAGTAGTGGATACATGGAATGCACTGCCCCAGAAGGCAGTGGAGGCCAAGTCTCTGGGTACTTTCAAGAAAGAGATGGATAGAGCTGTTAAAGATAATGGAATCAAGTGTTACGGAGATAAGACAGGAACAGGATACTGATTGTGGATGGTCAGCCATGATCATAATGAATGGTGGTGCTGACTCAAAGGGTAGAATGGCCTATTCCTGCACCTATTGTCTATTGTAACTTGTCAGTCCTACCTCATTCTGTGCCTTGCCCTTGCCTGTCTAACTTCTCAACTGTACCAGCCTCAGACTTACCTCCTTCCTCACTATCTCTTTAGGTTTACCCCCACTCCCTCACTGGTTTAATGCCTCCTGAGTAGCACTAGCAAATCTCCCTGCTTGGATATTAGACACCTTCCAATTCAGGTGTAATCGATCCTTCTTATGCACGTCAATTCTAAACCAGTAGAGATTCCAATGATTCAAAAATGGGAATCCTTCTCCCCTGTATCAGATCCTTGGCCACGCATTCATCTGTTCTACCCTGCTATTCCTACTCTCACTAGCATGTGGCACAGGGAGTAATCCAGATATTACTACCCACAAGGACCTGCTTATTATCCTCCAGGCTAATTTGTTATATTCTCTCATCAGGACTTCATCCTTTTCTCTGATGTCATTGGTATCAATGTACAGCGACCTCCCACTGATCATTCTCCCCTTTCAGAATATTCTGCACGCTCGGAGCCATCCTTCACCGAGACAGTAGGGAGGCACCACCCCATTCTGATGCCTCACTGTCAGCGACAGAAACTGCAGTCTGTGCTGCAGACGAGATAGCCCCCATCACCATCGATCGCATGGTTCCTGATATACCTCACATTACACTAGATTCATTGCACTAGTAACTTGGCTGTCAGTGCGATATTCCCCTGAGAGTGTGACCCCCGACGCTTTCCAAAACAGTATACTTGTTTGAGATGGAAATAACCATAGGAGACTCCTGCACTACTTGCCCTCCACTCCTCCCTTTCCGAGAGGAAACCCATTTACCTGACTGGATTGGCAGTTTTCCTACCTTTCTGAAACTGCCACCTATCACACCCCCCGGCTCCTGTAAATTCTTCATTACCTTTAACCATCGCTCCAGCTGATTCATGAAATCCTACAGGATTTGAATCCTCACTTCCTGCAGACAATTAGGATTATTGGAACTTTCCTTAACATCCTACATCCAACAGGAAGAGCACATCACTGTACGAATGGCCATTTCTGCACCTTAATAGTCCACAGACCCAGAAAAAGGCACACAGTCTTACAGCCTTAAAAAAACACTACTCTAGAATAAATTAGTACCAATATTTTATATTAAAAAACTTAATCAATGGATCATAAGATGTGTATTTAAAGAAATAAACCTTCGCCCTACTGAATGTTGTAGCTTTACTAAAATAAAACAGACTAAGATTTAGCTTTGAAGGGACCGAAATCCACTGAGCAGTGAGTCACTAATGAACAGCACTAAACAGGACCTTCGGTCAAATTTGTCCATGCCGACCAGATATCCGAACCTAATCTTATCCCTCTTGCCTGCACCTGGGCCATATCCCTCTAAATCTTTCCCATTCATGTCAAGTATCCAAATGCCTTTAAAATGCCATAATTGTCAGCCTCCACCACTTCTTCTGGCAGTTTTTACCATACACGCACCACTCTCTGCGTGAAAAAGTTGCTCCTTAGTTCCCTTTTATATCATTCCCCTCTCACCCTCAACCTATGCTCTCTATTTCTGGACCCTCCAACTCAGGGGAAAAACCTTGTCTGTTTACTCTATCCATGCTAATGATTTTATAAACCTCTATGGAGGTCACCCCTCAGTCTCTGATGCTCCAAGGAAAGAAAGCCCCAGCCTTTTTGCTCTCTTCCTGCAGCACAAACCCTACAACCATGGCAGTATCGTTGTAAATCTTTTTTGAACCCTTTCAAGTTTCACAACATCCTTCCTATTGGTGGAGAACAGAATTGCACACAATATTCCAAAAGAGGCCAAACCAATGTCCTGTACATGACCATCCAACTTCTATACTCAATACTGTGATCAATAAAGGAATGTATTCCAAACACTTTCTTGAATATCCTATCTACCTGAAACTCTACCTTCAAGGAAATATGAACCTGCACTGCAAGATATCTTTGTTCATTAACACTATCTAGGAATTTGCCACTAAGTGTATCAGTCCTGTTAAGATTTGCCTTTCTAAAATGCAGCACGTCACATTTATCTCAATTAAACTCCATCTGCCACTTCTCATCCATCTGAACAGCATCCTGTTGTAATGTAAGGTAACCCTCTTCGCTGTCCACTATACCTCCAATTTTGGTGTCATCTGCAAACGTATTAACTATACCTCCGATGCTCATATCCAAATCATACATATAAACGACCAAAAGTATTGGACCCAGCACTGATCCTTACAGCAGTCCACTGGTCACATGCCTCCAATCTGAAAAATAACCCTCCACCACCATCCTGCCTTCTACATTTGAGCCAGTTCTCTATCCAAACGGTGAGTTCACCCTATATTCCATGAGATCTAACTTTGCTAACCAGTCTTCCATGGGAAACCTTGTCGAGCGCCTTACTGAATTCCATAGATCATGTCCACCTCTCTGCCCTCATCAATCCTCTTTGATACATCTTCAAATAACTCAATCAAGTTTGAGAGACATGCAAAAGTCATGCTGACTATGACTAATCAGTCCTTGCTTTTCAGAATCCATATGCATCTTCTTCCTCAGGATTCCCAACAACTTGCCCAGGCTCACCGGTCGATAGTTCCCTGGCTTGTCCTTACCACCTTTCTTAAATAGCGGCACCACATTAACCAACGTCTAGTCTTTCGGCATCTCACCTGTGCTGATCGATGATACAAATATCTCAGCAAGAGGCCCAGCAATCACAATCCCAGCTTCCCAGAGATCTAGGATACACCTGATCAGGTGCTGGAGATTAACCAAGCTTTACGGGTTACAAGACACCCAGCACATCCTCCTCTGTCAGACGGACATATTAACATCTATTTCCCCCCCATTCTATATTGCCCATCTCCTTCTCCACAGTAAACACCGATGTAAGATATTCAGTTTGTATCTTTCCCATCTCATGCGGCTCCACGTGTAGGTTACCTTGCTGATCTTTGAGGAGCCCTATTCTCTCTCGAGTTACCCTTTTGTTCTTAATGTATTTATAAACACCCTTGGGATTATGCATAACCCTATTTGTCAAAGATATCTCATGTCCCCTTTTAGCCCTCCTGATTTCCCTCTTAAGTATACTTCCACTGTCTTTAATGCTTAGGGTTTTTTTTGGTATTTTTGGATTGGAATAAATGCAAAATATTACATCTTCATAAAACAAATGAGGGCAGACTTACACGAATAAAAAACAGGGCCTCGAGTAATGATATGGAACAGAGGCCGAGAGGTTCGGGTCTTTCAAGTCTGTGTCACATGGAGACAGGGTGGTTAAGAAGGTGCTTAGCACACTTGCCTTCATTGCTCAGACCTTTGAGTACAAGAGTTGGGACGTTATTTTGGATGTTAGGGAGGCCTTTTCTGGAATTCTGTGTTCAGTTCTGGTCATGCTGATATCGGGAGGACATTATGTAGTTGGAGCAGATTCAGAAGCGATTTCCCAGGATGTTGATGGGAATGGATAGTTTGAATTATAAGCAGAGGCTGGATAGGCTGCAACTTCTTTCACTGGTGCTCAGGAGGCTGAAGAGCGACCTTATTAGACTCAAATCATGGAGGGGTGGTATCAGTAATGTGAACAGCAGGTGTCCTTTCCAGGAAGGGACACAATTCAAGACTGGGCACATACCTTTTAAGGTGGCAGCAGAACAGCTTTAAAAAGTCGTTTGGGATTTTTAAAATTTTTGTTCAGCTATGGTTTATGTGTGGAATGAACTATCAGAGGAAGTGATAGTTATGAATCAAATTACAATTTTGGGTGGCACAGTGATTAGCACTGCTGCCAGGGCCCCAGGTTCGATTCCAGCTTTGGACAACTGTCTCTGTGGGACTTGCACATTCTCCCAGTGTCTGCATGGGTTTCTTCCAGGGGGTCCAGTTTCCTCCCTAATGAGAGAGCAGCCCTATGGTCTGGGAGGACAATGCTGCATTTACCTTTTACACAGTGATGCCACTGTGTCTCTGGGATGGGGAGAGGGAATGCTGAAGGTGGTGGATGGGACACCACTCAGGCACAGTGCTTTGTCCTGGAGGATGTTCACTTTCTTTAGTATTGTTGGGGGCTGCACTGATGCAGGCAAGTGGCGAATGTTCCAACACAATCCTGATGTGTGCATTATAGAGAGCAAACAGACATTGGGGAATCAGGGGTTTGGGGAAACTGAGGTTGTTCTCCTTGTAGCAAAGGCAATTGAGAGGAGCTGTGACAGAGGGGTTTAGAAAAGTTACCCTTTATAGTAATAAACCTTACACCCATCAGCTCATTATACAAGGCTTACAAGAAACACATTAAAGGTTTGGGAAGATTCAAAGGAGAACTTTTTAGTAGCAAATGGGTTTCAGATGAAATACAATACTCACACACAATGCGAATATCCAAGTCCTGATGAACTGACTAATTCAATCAGAGTTAGATGTTATAATGACTGAGATTACCATCTGAATGTCCACTTGTAGTATCCTGTAATACAAGTTTATAAAATCTATCACTGTCAGTTCCGGTTAGAAACTCGCACCATCCCCTCCTCCTGGCCCAGGATGACTGGACACATCACCCCTTGTGGAGGTCAGCAGTCAGTTCAGGGGAAAATCTACGTGGGTTTCTATCAGTTTCCACCTTGGGACTTCATGTGACTGAACAGGGCAGATCTCTGACACATGAGACAGAATATTCCAAGAGTCAGTGAGATGTGAAGAGCAGGATTCGCTTCTTTTTTTTTCTTCCGTGCTGCTGCTGTGCCTCATCAATAAGACATTGGGGTGTGAAAGCTCGATGGGCAAGTTGCCTCCATTCTGACCAATGGGCAGCAAGCTCCGCCCATAGTGTATCTCTAAAAACAGAGGAACTTTGCATGCTTCCCACTGCCCAGGACTCCCAGTAAATGTTTAGAAGAATGGGGTGTGGGGGGGGGGGGGGGTGGACTCCTAGAAAAGGCCTAACTGGAAAGTTCTACGAGGATTGTGAAGAGTGAGAGATGCACTGGAGAAGGGGGCAACAAGTTGTCAGATGGAGTATAATTTGGGAAAATGTGAAGTCGGTCATTTTGGAGGAGATAATAAAAGAACAGAGTGCTATTTACATGGTGGAAACTGTAGAAAGCTGCACCACAAAGGGACCAGGGGTAATTGTGCAGGAAACACAGACAGCAAGCAGATTTTAGGGCAGTCACAAAATCAAGGTTTCTGTTTCAGATTCATCAAGTTTAAGGCAACACCGTCACAGGTAAGGGGTTTCAGTAGCAATGGAGCTAGGGTGAGGTGGAGACAAGCAACATTTTAGAGATTGGAATTCCTGCTGTTTGTGACTGTTTAAATATCTGATCAGAAGGTCACCTTGGGGTTACAGATATGAGAGCAATGTTGTGAAGAGTGTAGTTCTACCTCAGACTGCACCCAGTGAGAGGGAGGGGCTCAGCAGTGAGGGAAATGAATTTGTAATAGCAACTGAAGGCAATAGGTTTAACCATTGCAACGTTTCTTTGGAGGAAATTGCAGCTAATCGAGTAGTGGGAGGTAAGCAGTTTGATAACTGAGTAACAGTGGAGTAATGGAGAGGGATGATGGGGAGGGAGAGCTGGGCATTGACAGTGTACATGTGAAACCTAACACGGTGCTTTTGGACGATGTCACCTCCTGGCAGTATGTAGAGAAACAGGAGGGACCAAGGATAGATCCTTGAGGGACACCAAATACAAGGAATTCAGAAAGGAAAGGGAGATAGGAGATGGAGCAGGATTTACAAATGATGGTGAGGTCAAATGCTGTTTTTTTTGCAGAATGAATGAGAAGGACATAACTAGGAAAGACAGACAGACAGAACAAGGAACAATACCTGTGAATTGGCGACGGGGAGTGATGATGAGGAGGAGGAAACAGAATTGGAATATCTGTAGTTTAGCGAGACTAGTAAAAGATCAAGATGAGCTCTGATAAGACTTAGCAAGAGACTGGAGAAAGATGTAAGTTTGGGACAAAAATCAGGAACACCAAGTGAGGCAGTTTGCCTCAGTGGGCTAGTGGGATGGAGGGAAGCAACAGAGGCAGCTGATCGGATTGTCTCAGACTTAGTGACAGAGAAACTCAATGTGTTTCTTGCTCTTGTTATTGGAGGGAAGGATGAAGTAGACAGGATGATGGGCAATGTTTTACAAAGAAACAAAACCAGGGTTCGTAATATCTAAAATGAGTGAAAAAACCTAATGTATTTATAACTTTTATCCAGAATATTAAAATGTACAACTGAAGTCCCTGTTCGAATCCCAGCTTGTCAGATGGTGGAATCTGAATTCAAGAAAAAATAACTGGAATTAGGAATCGCCTGATCTCCATGGAACCATTGTCAATGGCGAAAAAAATCCTACCAACCTGACAGTTGCCCAACAAGCTACTCACTTTATTAATCACTGCAAAGTCTCAACAAAGGAATTAAACTGGATGGACCACTTGGCATCGAACAGGATGCAACCTGTTTAGGAAATACAACCACAGGATCAGCCCTCTCGATCTGCAACATCCTGCTCACTAACATCTGGTTTTTTGTGCCAAAATGTGGCGAGCTGCCTCACAGACTAGTCAAGGAACAGCCTGACATAGTCATACTCACGGAGTCATCCCTTACAGATAATGGCCAGACACCACCATCACCATCCCTAGATATCGAGAGTGGTTATGGAAAAGCACAACATGTCAGGCAGCATCCGAGGAGAAGGAGAATCGACGTTTCGAGCCTAAGCCCTTCATCAGCCTGACCTTCTGCGTTTTCCAGCACCACACTCTAGACTCTGACCTCCAGCATCTGCAGTCTTCTCTTTCTCCTGAAATCTCTGGATATGTCCTGTCCCATCAGCAGGACAGACCAAGCAGAGGTGATGGCACAGTGGTGTACACACAGGAACCATTTGCCCTGGGAGTACTCAGCATTGACTTTGGACATCAGGAAGTCTCATGGATCCTGCTGATTACCACGTACCGTGCTCCCACGGCTGATGAATCAGCGCTTCTCCATGTTGAATAACACTTGGATGAAGCACTAAGGCAATAAAATGGTAACAAGCCTACTCTAGATACAGGATCTCAATGTCCTCTACCAAGAGTAGCTCAGCTGCAGGATTAGTGACTGAGCTGGTCGGGTCCTCAAGGTCATAACTGCTCAACTGGGTTTGCAGCAGGCGGTAACGGAACCAGCAAGAGGGAAAAACATACTAGATCTTATCAGTATGAATCTACCAGCTGCAAAGGCATCTGTCCATGACAGCTCTCCACAAAAGAGGAACACATCTTATTTTCATTTATTAGTGTCATAGAGATACACAGCACAGACACAGACCTTTGGTCCAATTTGTCCATGCCAACTAGGAATCCTCAACAAATGGAGCCAACATTGGCCAGCAATTGGTCCGTTATTCGAAATTTCCTATTCATGTACCCAATCGGATGCCTTTCAAATGTCGTAATTGTATTAGCTTCCACTACATCATCTGGCAGCTCATTCCACACACACCACACACAGCTTGAAAACTTTGCCCCTTAGATCCGTTTTAAATCTTTGCCCTCTCAACGTAAGCCCATGCAATTTTGTTTTGAACCCACCTAACCTGGGAGGGAAAGACCCCGGCTGTTCACCTTATCCATACCCCTCATGATTTTATAAATCTCCATGAAGTCACCTCTCAGTCTTTGACTCTCCAGGGAAATTAACCCCGGCCTATTCAGCCTCTCCCTGTAGCCCAAATCCTCCAACCCAGCAAAGTCTTTGTAAATGTTGTCTGAACTCTTTCAAGATTCACAACATTCTTTCCAGAATAGGGAATTTTGAACTTAAAACAGAATTCCTGAAATGGCGTAATCAATGTCCTGTCCAGTCACAATTTGACGTCCCAGCTTCTGTACTCAATTCATTGACCAATAAATATAAGCATACCAAACACCACCTTCACTAGTCTGCCTATCTGCGACTCTACTTTCAAGGAACAATGAATCTGCACTCCATGGTCTCTATGTTCAGCAACATTCCCAAGGACTTTACCATTAAGTGTATAAGTCCTGCCCTGATTTGCCTTTCCAAAATCCAACAGCTTACATTTGTCTCAATTGAACCCAGTCTGCCATTCCTCGCCCCAATGGCCCATCTGGTCAAGATCCTGTTGCATTCTGAACTAGCCTTCTTCATTGTCTACTACACCTCCAATTTTGGTGTCTTCTGTAAACCCAATATCCATTTCTGCAGCACACTGCTGCTCACAGGCCTCCAGTCCACAAAGCAACCCTCTTTCACCACTCTCTGCCTCCTAGCTTCAAGCCAGTTTTGTATCCAAATGGCTAGTTCTCCCAACATTCCATGTTATCTAACCTTGCCAACCAGTCTGCCTTGTGGAACATCGTTCAGTGTCCATATAGACAACGTCCACAATCTGCTTTCATCAACCATCTTTGTCATGTCTTCAAAAAAAACTCAATCAAGTTAGAGAGAAAAAATTTCCCACACACAAAGCCATGTTCACTATCCCTAATCATTCCTCGTCATTCCAAATACATGTAAATCCTGTCCCTCAGAATCCCTTCCAACAACTGGCCTGCCACTGACTTCAGGCTCACTGTTCTCTTGTTCCTGGCCTTTCCTTACCATCTTTTTAAATAATGGCACATGTCTTCAAGCACCTCACCTGTCACCAGTGACAAGATAAATATCTCAGGGAGGGGCACTGCCATCATTTTCTTAGCTTTCCACAAATGTCTGGGATACACCTTAACAGGTCCCAGGGATTCATCCACCTTGCTACGATTTAAGACATTCAGTACTACCTCCTCTGTAATATGGTCAGGAACCGGGCAGCAGCGGACAATTCATTTACAGAAAGGTCTGTGAACGAAGTAGTAAAATACTAAACAGAGCAAAAATACACTCAGAGACTGAGGAAGCTAGATAATGAACAAATGGACATCAAGGAGCTCAGAGACGAATCAGAGCAGTGTTCACTTGTATGATCCCACAGTCAGAGATGTCGAGCACCGAAACAGACTCTTCAGTCCAACCCGTCTATGCCAACTAATTCTAACCTAATCTATTCCCATTTGCCAGCACTTGGGCGGCACGGTGGTACAGTGGCTAGCACTGCTGCCTCACAGCCCAGAGATCTGAGTTCATTTCCCGACTCAGGCGACTGACTGCGTGGAGTTTGCACGTTCTCCCCGTGTCTGCGTGGGTTTCCTCCGGGTGCTCCGGTTTCCTCCCACGGTCCAAAGATGTGCGGGTCAGATGAATTGGCCATGCTAAATTGCCCATAGAGTTAGGTAAAGGGGTAAATATAGGGGAATGGGTGGGTTGCACTCTGGAGGGTCAGTGTGAACTTGTTGGGCCGAAGGGCCTGTTTCCACATTGTAAGTAATCTAATTTAATCCCTCTGAACCCTTCCTATTAAAATGCCTTTGAAATGTTACAATTTTTGTTGCCCTTTAGTTGAATTTGTTGAACTTTCCCCTCTCACCCTAAACCTACATCCTCTAGTTCTGGGCTCCACCACCCCAGGGTAAACACCTTGTCTATTTACGCTATCCATGCCCCTCACAATTATATAAACCTCTTCAACATCACACGTCAGCCTATGACACTCCAAGGAAAATGGCCCCAGTCTATTGTGCCTCTCCATGCAACTCAAATCCTCCAGCCCTGGCAACATCCTTGAAAATCAATTCTCAAACCTTTCAAGTTTCAGTGCCTCCTTCTGATAAGAGGGAGACCAGAATTGCACACAATATTCCAATCGTGGCCTAACCAATGTCCTGTCCAGCTCCTTTACTCAGCGCTCTGACCAATAAAGGGAAACATACCAAATGCCTTCTTTACTATGCTGTGATTCTACTTTCAAGGAACTGTGAACCTGCATACCAAGGTCTCTTTGTTCAGCAAGACTCTCCAAGACCTTACAATTCAGTGTGTGAGTCCTGCTCTGATATGCTTTTCTAAAATGCTGCACCTCACATTTATCTAAATTAAACCATATCTGCCACTCCCCAGCCCATTGGCCCATCTGATCAATATCCCATTGCATTCTGAAACAACTTATATCACTGACAATAATACCTCCAATTTTCGTGTCACCATCTCCAGAGGGAGAGAGTACAGCCCCAATGGGCTGAATAGCCCCCCCAGCCCCTGTGCTCTGTGATACGGCCCCATTGACTGTGAATGTTGAAGCTCATCCGAGGGCAGAGAGAGGGAGGATCCCACCGCTCACCTCACAATGTGCCCCGGATGATTGATGTCAGCGCAGGCCAAAAGGGCCAGAGGGCAGTACTGGAGGACCACGTTGTACCAGTTTGTCCTCCAACCAATAGGAGTGAATGAGGGCATCCTCAAGGCTGGAAATAAAGAAAGGCACATATCGCAGAGATTTGAGAAACTGGCGGACGAGATAGGGAGCGTTCTGTGGTTGGTGAATAATTATATAAATAAGGAAGAGTTGTGAAGCTGGATGAGGTGACAGTGATTGGGAGAGTTGTGAGGATGGAGGAATTTAGAGTTAGTGAGTATTAGAGTCATAATGTTATACATCAAGGAAACAGGCCCTGTGGTCCAACCAGTCCATGCCGACCATAATTTCAAACTGAACTAATTGAACCTGTCTCCGCTTGCTCCACATCCATCCAAATATTTCCTATTTATGTCCTTATCTGAATGTCTTTTAAATATTGTCATTGTATTCACAGCTACCACTTCCTCTGGAAATTCATTCCACTCGTGTAATTTTTTTAAAAACTCCTTAATTTCTTTGAGAAGATGACTTAGGTGGACGAGGGTAAAGCAGTAGATGTGGTGTGTATGGATTTTAGTAAGGCGTTTGATAAGGTTCCCCATGGTAGGCTACTGCAAAAAATACAGAGGTATGGCATTGAGAGTGAATTAGAGGTTTGGATTAGGAATTGGCTGGCTGGAAGAAGACAGAGGGTAGTAATTGATGGTGAAGGTTCATCTTGGAGTGCAGTTACCAGCGGTGTTCCGCAAGGATCTGTTTTGGGACTATTGCTGTTTGTCATTTTTATAAATGACCTGGAGGAGGGGCTAGAAGGTTGGGTGAGCAAGTTTACGGATGATACGAAAGTCGGTGGAGTTGTTGACAGTGAGGAAGGATGTGGCAGGTTACAGCGGGATATAGATAAGCTGCAGAGCTGGGCAGAAAGGTGGCAAATGGAGTTCAATGTCGCTAAATGTGAAGTGATTCACTTTGGTAAGAGTAACAAGAAGATGGGGTACTGGGCTAATGGTTGGATACTTGGTAGTGTGGATGAGCAGAGGGATCTTGGTGTCCATGTACACAGATCTCTGAAAGTTGCCACCCAGGTAAATAGTGCTGTGAAGAAGGCCTATGGTGTACTGGCTTTTATTGGTAGAGGAATTGAGTTCCGGAGTCCTGAGGTCATGTTGCAGTTGTATAAGACTCTGGTGCGGCCGCATCCGGAGTATTGTGTGCAGTTTTGGTCGCCATACTATAGGGAGGATGTGGAGGCACTGGAACGGGTGCAGAGGAGGTTTACCAGGATGTTGTCTGGCATGGTTGGAAGATCGTATGAGGAAAGGCTGAGGCACTTGGGGCTGTTTTCATTGGAGAAAAGAAGGTTTAGGGGTGACTTGATAAAGGTGTACAAGATGATTAGGGGTTTGGATAGGTTTGACCATGAGAACCTTTTTCCACGAATATTACGAGGGGGCATAGCTTTAAATTAAGGGGTAGTAGGTATAGGACAGATGTTAGGGATAGATTCTTTACTCAGCGAGTCGTGAGTTCATGGAATGCCCTGCCAGTAACAGTGGTGTACTCTTCCTCTTTATGGGCATTTACACGGGCATTGGATAGGCATATGGAGGAAAGTGGGCTAGTGTAGGTTAGGTGGGCTTGGATCAGCGCAACATCGAGGGCCGAAGGGCCTGTACTGCGCTGTATTTTTCTATGTTTTATGTTCTATGTTGTTAATGTATTTTCTCAAACCTTTCTCATCACTTCTCAAAATGAATGCACCGGAGTTTTGAATCCCCCTCTCCCCCAGCCATTCACATTATCTGCTCTCTTTCTGATTTTATAAACCTCTCATAAGATCACCCCTCAACCTCCTGCACTCCAGTGATAACATTCCCAGCCTCTCCTTATAATACAATCCCTCCATTCATGGCAACATGCTGGCAAATCTCTTCTGAACCTGCTCCAATTTATTAATAGTAAAAAATGAGGTCTGCAGATGCTGGAGATCACAGCTGCAAATGTGTTGCTGGTCAAAGCACAGCAGGTTAGGCAGCATCTCAGGAATAGAGAATTCACGTTTCGAGCATAAGCCCTTCATCAGGGCTTATGATTCCTGATGAAGGGCTTATGCTCGAAACGTCGAATTCTCTATTCCTGAGATGCTGCCTAACCTGCTGTGCTTTGACCAGCAACACATTTGCAGCCAATTTATTAATATCCTTCCTATAACAGCACAACCAGAACTGGACAGAGTATTCCAGAAGAGGCCTCCCCAACATCCTGTATATCCTCAACATAACGTCCCAACTCCTGTACCAAGGCCTGGACAGTGAAGGCAAGCATGCTAAATACCTTCTTAACCATCTACATGTGGCACAGACTTCAAAGTTGTGAAGCTCTCGGTCTCTTTGTTCCCATATCACTACTCAAGGCCCTACTTTTATTGAGTGTAAGTCCTGCCCTCGTTTGTTTTGTCAGGATGTTATATTTTGCATTTTTTCCAATCCAAAAAATTTTTTGAGTATAAATGCAGTAGGAGTATAACTAAGAGGGAAATCAGGAGGCAAAAAAGGGACGTGAAATAGCTTTGGCGAATAGGGTTAAGGATAATCCAAAGGGCTTTTGTAAATACATGAAGAACCAAAGGCTAACTAGGGAGAAAATAGAGACCCGCAAAGATCAGCAAGGCAGCCATTGTGTGGAGCTGCAGGCGATGGGCGAGATAAGGAAACCAGTATTTTGCATCAGTGTTTACTGTGAAGAAGTACATTTGAGATATAGAATGTGGGGAAATAAATCGTGACATCTTGAAAAATGTCCATATTACAGAGGAGGAGATGCTCAATGAATGGTGAAGGAGCTGGTGCAGGGGAAATGGATTCACATTTTTTGGATCATTGTGATCTCCTCTGGAGTAGAGTTGACCTGCATAAGAAGGATGGATTGTACCTGAATTGGAACGTGTCTAAGATCCAGGCAGGGAGATTTGCTGATGATACTCGGGAGGCATTAAACCAGTGAGGGAGTGGGTGTAAACCCAAGAAGATAGTGAGAAAAGAGGTATGTCTGAGGCTGGTACAGTTCAGAAGTCAAATAGTCAAGGCAGGCAAGGGCAAGGCACAGAACGAGGTCGGACTGAGCAGTTACACTGCATTTACTTCAATGCAAGAGGACTGACAAGGAAGGCAGATGAGCTCAGTGTATGGTTTTGAACATGGGATTGGGATATTATCGCAATTACAGAGGCATCACTCCGATGGATAGGACTGGCCGCTTAGTGTTCCAGGGTATCGAAGGTATAGGAAGAATAGAAAGTAGAACAAGAGAGGAGGGGGAGTGGCATTTTTGATTCGGGATGGCATTGTTTTTGCTTATGGAGGATATTCCTGGGAGTACGCCCAGTGAAGTTATTTGGGTGGAACTGGCAAATAAGAAAGGGATGATCACCTTATTGGGGTTTTCTGCATGGGTTCCGTCTGGGTCCTCTGGTTTCCTCCCACAGTCCAAAGATGTGCAGGTTTGGTGGATAATTCAGGCTGAATTGCCCATATTGTTCAGGAATGTGCAGGTTGGGTGGATTATCCAGGCTGAATTGCCCACAGTGTTCAGGGATGTGCAGGTTGGGTGGATTATCCGGGCTGAATTGCTCATAATGTTCATGGATATGCAGGTTACGTAGATTATCCAGGTTAAATTGCCCATGGTGTTCATGTGTAGGTTGGGTGGCCCTGGGAAATGCAATGTTACAGGGGGATGTTAGGAGGCTCTCAGGGTCAGTATCAATGTGATGGGCTGAATGACCTCCTTCCACACTTTTGGGATTCTCTGTTAATTCTACTCGTTTTAAAACAGTTACAGAAAATAATAGACCAGATCTACAAGTTAAGGTTCTGAATTGGACAAAGGCCCATTTTGGTGGCACAAGGCAAGAACTTTCATCTGGCCCCTCCAGCCTGCTCTACCATTCAATAAGATCAGGGCTGATCTTTTCAGGGCCTCAGCTCCACTTTCCTGCTCTCCCACCATAACCCTTGATTCCTTTCCTGTTCACAAATCTACATTTTGCCTTAAAGGCATTCAACTTGATAACGTCAAATGCTGCAGTCAGCAGGGAACGCCACAGATTCACAACCCTTTAGCTGAAGAAGCTCCTCCTGAACTCCGTCCTAAATCTGCTCCCCCTTATGTTGAGGTTATGCTCTGTAGTTTGACCCGCCCTCAGTGGAAATAGCCTCCCTGCTTCTATCTTATCTACTCCCTTCATAATTTTGTTTCCTATCCAACCTCTCATTCTTCTAAATTACAATGACTATAGAACCAGTTTTCTCAATCTCTCCACATACACCAACCCTCTCAACTCCCAACTCAAACTAGTGACTCTCTTCTGTACTCCCTCCAGTGTCAGTACATCCTTGCTCATGTACAGGGACCAAACCTGTGCACAGTACTCCAGGTGTGGCCTCCCCAGCACCCTGTACAGCTGCAGCATAACCATCCCTCTAGTAATGAAGGACAATATTCCCTTCACTGCCTTAATTACCTGCTGCACCTGCAAACCAACGTCCTGTGATTCATGCACAAGGACACCCAGCTCCCTATGTACAGCAGCATGGTGCACGTTTTCACCATTTCATCATCCAGTTTGCTGTTAGTCTAACCAAAATGGATGACCTCACATATCCCAACATTGAACTCCATCTGCCAGACGCTTACCCACTCACGTAACCTCTCTGTATCCCTGTGCAGACTTAGCGGTCTCTGCAGACATTGCTTTACTCATCGACTTCCTTGAGAGATTCAAACATTTTCTCCACTACAGAAGTTAAGCTAACAGGTCCTTTTCTGAAAAATAGTGGCACCACATTTGCAGCTTCCCATCTGTCAAACTCATCCCAGAATCCAACAAATTTAAGTGAATTATCACGAGTCTATTTGTTATTTCCCCCCACCTGCCCCCCGCCCCCATTTTCTTTAGTCCCTGGGATGCATTCCATCAGGGCCAGGAGACCCATCTACCTTGAGGCTGTTATCTTTCCCAACATTACCTCTTTACTGAGAATGATTGCTTCTCTGTCCTCATCTGCCATTGCCTCCATAGGCCTGCGACAATGAGAGTATATAGACTGTATGTTCCTGTTAAAGCCAAGGCTGGGAGGTGTAGAGAATGCTGCCTGAGGAAAGAAATTGAGGACATGGTCAAGAAAATGAAGGAGGCATATGGGAGGTACAGAGAGCTGTGTTTGTGTGAATCCCTAAAGGAGTGTAGGGGCAGTAGGAGTATACTCGAGGTAAACCAGGAGGGGCAAAAAGGGGACATGAGATAGCTTTAGGAAATAGGTTTAAGAAGAATACAAAGTGATTGTACAAATACACTAAGGACAAACGAGTAACCAGGCAGAGAATAGGTACCTGCAAACATCAAGGCTGTCTGTGGAACCGCAGGAGGTGAGAGAGATTCTGTATGAGCGGAGAGGTTTTACAAACAAAATGTGCACATCAGAAAACACAAATTTGAACATCCCAGTTTCGTGTTTGCAGAAAACGGGGAATTGCCTCAGTGTGGCTGCAGGTATGAGTGCGCGCCACCATCTTTATTCGGGGCAAGAATTCACTGGACACGTGTGGAGCCACCAGCTTTGTAGGGGGCAAGGTGCAGCCAGGCGCATGTGCAGCCTTTCACTGGTACAGAGTCATTGGGCAGGATTTACACAGAGCACATTCACACTCAGAGAAATGGATGTTTATTTCTGGATTTGTTTCATCATTCATTTAAATGATTTGATATCGTAAATGAGTTTGCAGGTCGTACAAAATTGGAGGTATTGTGGATAATGAAGAAGGTTGCCTCAGATTACAATGAGATATTGATGAGATGGGGTTTAATTTAGATAAATGTGAGGTGCTGCATTTTGGAAAAGCAAAACAAGGCAGGACTTATACACTGAATGGCAAGGCCCTGGAGACGTTTGCGGAACAAAGAGACCTTGGACCGCAGTTTCATAGTCCTTGCAAGTCAAGTTGCCGGCAGATAGGATGATGAAGAAGGTGTTCAGTATATTTTCCTTTCTTGGTTCGAGCATTGAGTATAGGATGTGGGAGGTCATGTTGCTGTACAGGACATGGGTTAGGCCACTTTTGGAATATTGTGTGCAGTTCTGGCCTCCCTCCGATCAGAAGGGTGCTGTGAAACTTGAAATGTTTCAAAAAAGAATGACAAGGATGTTGTTAGGGTTGGAGGATTTGAGCTATAGGGTGAGGCATAAAAGGCTGGGGCTGTTTTCCCTGGAGTGCCATAGGCTGAGTGGTGATGTTATGGAGGTTTATACAACCATGAGGGGCATGAATAGAGTAAATGAACAAGGTGTTTTCTCTGGAGTGGTGGTGTCCAGAAGTAGAAGGCATTGCTTTAGGCTGAACGGATAAAATTTCAAAGGGGCCTGAAGGACAACGCTTTCATGCAGTGGGTGGAATGAACTGCCAGAGAAAGTGGTGGAGGCTGGTACAATTAAAACATGTTAAAGGCATCTAAATAGACACATGATATGATTAGTAAGCGTTTACAGGGATATGGGCCAAGTGCTGGCAAATGCGAACAGATTAGGTTTGGATACCTGTTTGGCATGGATGAGTTACACCGAAGGGTCTGTGTGGGTGCTATCCATCTGACTGTGGGATCATAACAGCCAATACTGCTCTACTTCATCTCTGGGCTCCCACATGACCACTTTGTCAATAGCTAGCTTCCTCAGTATCGAACAATGGGTGTATTTTTGGTCTGTTTAGTATTTTACTATTACTTTTATAGACATTTTTGTCAGTCAATTCTTCACTGCCGCCCAGCCCCTGACCGTGTGCTGCTTATTATTTTTTCCTGGAAAATCTTTGACAGTCACGAATTATTATTTTCCAATACGCAAGCGTATTTTCCTTCCATTTCTGACTGTCAAATTCTGCACCATTTTCATTCCCTGTAATCCATTTTGCACTCCCTGAAACATCAACTGTGCTTTTCCTTCCACAGATACCAGTGATTAATGCCAAAGCCCTGTTGCCTTTGGAGAGGGTGATGTTTGACATTCTTTACAGCTGCAGTTTGTGTGGTGAAGGTGCTCCCACAATGTGGGTGAGTAAGAGACATTACAGATTATTCATTACAGTAACAGTGACGATTTGAAGATGTTGTCCAAATCAAAAACGGTTTGTAGTTTCATTATCCTGCTTATAATTTCACAAAAATATTGTTGCAAACTTTAGACGTAAGGCCAGAGATGGTGATATTAGGTCAAGTAACCAAAAGCATTGCTAAATAAGCAGGTTTTGAGGAATGTCTTAAAGGAGGAAAGCAGACCTGTGAGGTTTTGACTGTGAATTTCAGACCTTGTTGCTTTGGCAACTGTATAAGCAGCCACACAGGTGAAGTAATGACTTAACAGATCATTGGGAGTCTCGAACAAATGGGTTGTCGAGATCTCAAAGGGTGTGAGATGCAGCGAGCGAGGGACGATCACAAGCAGGAATTAAATCAAGGGTGAGAATTTTAAATTGAGGGATGTGGGCCGGATGCTGGCAGGTGAGACTAGATTGGGTTGGGATATCTGGTCGGCATAGACGCGTTGGATTGAAGGGTCTGTTTCCATGTTGTACATCGCTGCAGCTCTATGTTGTTGATTATGAATAGCAGCCTTTTGATGGATCAACAAGTTTTGTTACAAGCGAGTACTTGGGCAGCAGAGATTTTATTTTTCTTGAGATTACAGGGAGGTTGAATGTGGGAAGCTGGCCTGGAGTGTGTTTGGATAAGGAAGTCTGGAGATAACACAAGATGGATGAGAGTATATGAGCTGAGACAAGGGTAGAATCAGCTAGAAATAGTGGTCTTGGAGTGGGACTGAGATATCACTCTCACCTCACCTCTGGGATTCAGCTGATTGTCAGGTTGTGAATCAGGGCAGTAACACAATCGGGAGCTGAGTGGCCCTGGTGGAGCCTAAAATGAGTGTCACTCAGCTGGCTGTTGCTGAGCAGCTGTTGCTTGGTAGCCCTGTTGATGACATATTCCATCACTTTACTGCTGATCGAGTGTGGACTGATAGATGGAAATTGGCTGGGTTGGATTGCCCTGTGTTTTTGTGTTGAACATCCCTGGGCAATGTTCCACAATGTCAGTAGATGCCAGTGCTGGAGCGGTACGTGGCTTGGTGAGAGGCAAGTTCTGGACACAAGCTATCAGTATTATTGCCAGAATATCGGCAGGGCCCATAGCCTTTGCACTACTTAAACATTTCTTGATGTTATTCAAACTCAACTGAACTGCTTAAAACTCACATCTGTGATGTTGGACACCACTGGAGAAGGCTGAGATGGATCATCCTGCTTTGCACTTCTGGCTGAAAATTGCTGCAAATGCTGTCATCTTATCTAGTGCATAAGTGTGTGAGGCCCCTCCATCAGTAAGGGTGGAGATATCTGTGATGCTTCCTCCAGTTAGTTGTTTAATTGTCCATCACTGTTCACAACTGGGTGTGGCAGAACTGCAGAGCTCTGATCTGATCCATTGGATGTAGGATCACTTAGCTCTGTTGCTTGCTGCTGATGCTGTCTGAAATGCAGATAGTCCTGTTTGGTAGCTTCACCAGGTTGGCACTTCATTTTTAGGTATGCCTGGTGCTGCTCTTGGCCTGCCCTCCTTTACTGTCCATTGTGATGGGTCAGAGCTGGATTTACAAACCCATGAGATTACCGATTGTGCTGGAGAACAGTTCTGCTGCTGTTGATGTCCCACAGTAACTCCGAGATATCCAGTTTGAGATCTTACATCTCTTCAAAGCCTGTCCCATTTAGAACGGTGATAGTGCCACTCAACACAATGGAGGATTTTCTCAACTTTAAGGCAAGACTTTGTCTCCAAAAAGAATGTGTGATGTTCGCTCGTGCCGATACTGTCATGGACAGATGTATCTGCAGCTGGTCAATTCATAACAATGAGATCAAGTATACTTTTCCCCCTTGGTTCCCTCACCACCCGCTGCAGACCACCCGCTGCAGTCTCAGTTGAGCAGCTATATCTTTTAGGACCTGACCAACTCAGTCAGTAATTCTGTTGCTGAGCTAGTCTCAATTGTGGACTTTGAAATCCTGTACCCAGAGGATGTTTGACACCATTTTACTTCCTCAGTGCTTCCTCCAAATGTTGTTCAACATGGAGGATGAATCACTTCTCCTTCAAGGGAGGACGGGACGTGGTAATCAACAGGAGGCATGGTCTCCGGAGTCAATGCCGAGTACTCCCAGGGCAAATCCTCCCTGTCTGAGCCACCACCTCTGCCTGGTCTGTCCTGCCGGTGGGACAGGACATATCCAAAGATTTCAGGAGAAAGGGAACACTGCAGATGCTGGAGATCAGAGTCAAGCGTCTGGTGCTGGAAAAGCACAGCAGGTCAGGCTGATGAAGGGCTTCGGCTCGAAAGGTCGATTCTCCTTCTCCTCGGATGCTGCCTGACCTGTTGTGCTTTTCCAGCACCACAATCTCAATATCTAGGGATGGTGATGGTGGTGTCTGCTCATTGTCTGTAAGGGTTGATTTCATGAGTATGAGTATGTCAGGCTGTTCCTTGATTGGTCTGTGAGACAGCTCTGCACATTTTGGCACCAAACTCCAGATGTTAGTCTGGAGGACATTGCACCATCGAGTGGGCTGATTCTGTGGTTGTATTTTCTGGTGCCCTGTTAGATGCCGAGTGGTCCATCCACTTTCATTCCTTTGTTGAGACTTTGCAGTGATTAATACAGTGAGTAGCTGGCTGGGTCACTGTCGGGATGGCAGGATTTTTTTCACCATTGACCATGGTTCCATGGAGATCAGGAGATTCCTAATTCCAGTTACTTTTTCTTGAATTCAGATTCCACCATCTGCCAAGATGGGATTCGAACCAGGACATCAGTCGTTTGTTTTAATAATTTGGATAAAAGTTAAATACATTAGGTTTGTTCACTCATTTCAAATATCATTTACCCAGGTTTTGTTTCTTTGTGAAACACTGTCCATCATCCTGTCTCCTCCATCCTTCCCTCCAACAACAAGAGCTTGGAGCACATGGAGTTTTTCTGTCACTAAGACTGAGATAATCCGATCTGCTGCTTCCCTCCCTCCCACTTGCCCACAGATCCAAACTGCCTCACGTGGTGTTCCCAGTTTTTGTCCTAAACTTGCATCTTTCTCCAGTCTCTTGTCAAGCCTTATCAGAGCTCATCTTGACCCTTTTCCCTAATTTCACAACTATAGACTTTCCAACTCTCTTTCCTCCTCCTCCTCATCAGTCTTCCTCACCGATTCACAGACATTGTTCCTTGTTCTTTCTTTTCTGGTTCTGTCCTTCTCTCCCAAAATCCTGCTGCATCTCCACTCTCCATTTCCTTTCTGAATTCCTTGCATTTGGTGTCCTTGGTCCCTTCTGTGTCCCACGTACATACTGCCAGGAGGTGACATTGTGCAAAAGCACCATGTTGGGTTTCACATGTGCACTGACGATGTCCAGCTCTCCCTCCCCATCATCCCTCTCTATTACTCCACTGTTACTCAGTTATCAAACTGCTGACCACATTCCCACTACTCGATTAGGTGTAGTTTCCTCCAATGAAACATTGTAATGGTTAAACCCGTTGCCTGACAAATTCCTTTCCCTTACTGCTGAGCCTCTCCCTCTCACTGGGAACTATGCAGCAGAACTACACTCTTCACAATATTGCAGTTATACCTGACGCGAAGCTGACCTTCTGATCAGACATCTACACAATCCCAAACACCAGGAATTCCAATCTCTTAAACGTTGCTTGTCCCCTCCTCACCCCAGCTCCATGGCTGCTGAAACCCCTTACCCGTGTCTGTGTTGCCTTAAACTTAACGAATCCAAAACAGAACCCTGGATTCTGTGACTGGCTCAGAATCTGGTTCCAGACTCCCCTCTCAGTATTTACCCTCAGACCCATCAGTATTTATTCGGTCAAACCCCTTAAGAATCTGGTGGTGCTATCTGATTGTAGCTGGTGAGGATGATGTGTTGTATCTGGGTGGAAGGTAAGAACTTGGGGGGGGGGGTGTTCTATCATTGTTCAGTTGGAGGTGTGGGTTTCAAAGGCAGAGGTGCGGGAAGTGGAGGAGATATAGTGGATGGTATTGACCACATGGGAGGGGAAATTGCAGTCCTTGAAATACCGGCCATTTGGTATGTTCTGGCTTCACTGGAACACTGCAGTAAGCATGAAACAGAGATGTTGGCCAGGGAACAGGCTCGTGTGTTAAAGTGACAGGCAACTGGAAGCTCAGGGTCTGTTTTTGCAGCAGAACGTAGACCATCAGTCGCTATTTCCGCCACCTCCACTGAGATGCTGCCAGACACAGGTTCCTGTCCCCTCCATTAACAGCTATGCACCCTCCCAGCCAGATCGTAATCCACTCCTTTGTCTTTCCAAATGTTCTGGTCTCTCTTTGGGTGCTGTCCCTGCCTATTATTTACTCTTTAACCCCTATCTCATACTGTACAAAGATCTGCAGGTTAGTTGAATTGGCCAAGCTAAATCTCCCATAATGCTCAGGGATGTGTAGGTTAGGTGCATTAGTCAGGAGAAATATCCAGTAAAAGGGTGGGGGAATGGGTCTAGGTGGGATACCCTTCGGAGGGACGCTGTGGACTTTTTGGGCCAAATGGCCTGTTTCCATGCTGTCAGGATTCTAATTTTCCCAGCTCCCATCGGTTCTGAGGAAGGGCCACTGGACAGATTTCTGTTCCCAGATGCTGCCAGGCCTGCTGAGCTTTCCCAGCACCTCCTGCTTGTTGTTCCTCATTGACACCATCTATCCACCTTCCGGGTTTGATTCAGGCAGGGGGAGGATCCCACCACTGACCTCACAATGGAGTCCAGCTCATTGATGGCAGCTTCAGTCCAATAGGAAAAGGTGGTGGGACTGGTGGACGAAGTGGAACCATCTGGTCATCCAAACAATGGGAGTGAATGAGGGGCGTGGCCAGTGGGATGACACGTCACCAGTAACTCTGCCTGTGCAGTGCTACGTGACTCGGCCGTTGGTGAATGTGGGAGACGCAAACAGGGAAGGGGAGTGTGGGCTCAGAGACAGGGAGATAATGAGTCACTTTAGACTGGGAAGTCTTAATTACACCCTGTGTGGGTCGTTAACCTGAATTAGAAACTCTTTCCCGCGTTTGCAGCAAATGGAAAAGTGGCTGCGGCCCTCAGGCGGTGATAGGTCCTGGGGTATGGCTGCCATCTTTATTGGGGCAAGGTACAGTGTAGGTGCCTAGGATCAGGGGTGGGGGCGCACAATTTAAAGAGAGGAATCAAGCACATGTCAAGAGAAAAGTATGTCTTTATATTCTTACTGCACTGACTGAGTTTTGTTTTGTGAACTCATTTCAAAAAAATATTAAGTCAGAATAATTGAGGCTGGGATCTCAAAAGCAAGTTTTTACAGTCAATGGAGTCATCGGGATCTGAATATCATTGGCATTTAACTGTGGAAGGAGAAAGGTTTGTCTGTTCTGTCTGTGGGAAAATATTGCCAACATTTTTGTTAAGCAGAAAGATGAACAAATTCGTGGTTGGATCACCGTTTGGGTATGTGCTTTGTTCTGGGCCCTGCAGCTGAGGAAGGAGATATTGGCCTGAGAGGGAGCGTATATTTATCCAAATTACACCTCGTCTCTTTGTAACAAATCTCAGATTTAGACCCAATCACCCACTTCATGATGTTAATTTGTAAACTTCATATTTTCAATTAGCTGCAAACTTCCCATTAAAAGTCCTTTTGGACTCAAATTCCAGTACCTTTTCAGGTGGAATGTTCCAGATTCTGACAACTGTCTGTTCATTCAGAAACTGCTGAGGTCCATGTTGACTCTGGGGTTACAAAGGGCTGAATTGAAAGATGAGATGCTGTCCCTGAGCTCCCATTGAAATGCATTGGAACAGTACAGGAGGCTGAGGGCAGTGTAGGTGTGAGCAGACAATGAAAATGACACGGCTGCATTGTGAGGGCTGCTTGGCTCAATGAGAGTGTTTTGGAGTTGGGTGTAAACAGAGCGTGGGGAGACAGGGAGAAGGTGAAGCTGAAACTCCGTTTTAGTTCAGGCCGTTCAGAAATTCACATGGTCCCAATGGGAACAGCGAGTTTTTAAGTGATACCTGCGGAGTATTTGTTAACAGTTTTTAAAGTATTTTTCCTGAGGGCAGTTGAGAGTTAACCACATTGCTGTGGGTCTGGAGTCACATGTTGGCCAGATCAGGTGAGGATGGCAGTTTCCTTCCCTACAGGACATTAGTGAAACAGATGAGTTTCTAACAATCGACAATAGTTTCATGGTCACCATTCGCCTTTTCATTCTTGATTGTATTGGATTCCGATGCCACCACCAGCCATGTTGGGATTCTAACCCTAATCCTCGGAACATTGCACATATCACTCATCTGGCTGGAATACCATTAATCCGTTGCCTCCCTTTTTAGCAATGTTTAAAAGAAAGTTCCATCATTCTACGTGTACAATGTGAGATAAAATACTGCAACGTACATGTGTCGGCCTCTCCAAAAGTCGATCAACAGAAATTTGTTTGGGGCGAAATATTTCACTTTTTGTGGGGGAGGGGGTTTAATAAACAAAAATAAATCGAAATAAAAATCTGATGCCACGGACATGTAATTTCTGAAGCCAGAGGGGGATTACAGAGACAGGGAGGGTTGTGGGGCCAGAGGGGGATTGTTGTCCAAACATCACTGTGGTGTCCGTGGACTGCAGAATTTCAAGGAGGCGGTTAACCACCACTTTCTCCAAGACAAGTAAAGGTGGCCAATAAATACTGGTCTGGGCAGCAAAGGCAACCCCAAGTGAATAAAACCAAGCAGTGACCTCTCTGAGCTGACTTGCTGTGAAGTTGAAAACCTCTCTGGAAATGGGGTGGGCAGAGAAGAGAAACAGTGACATTTCACAGCTGCCCTCAGAGAGACCTCACCCTTGGAAGTACTCAGAGCCGGGATCAGTTCAGTGAGTTCCAGTCTCTTCAAATATCAATCTTAGTCTGTTTTATTTTATTAAATCTACAATAGTGAGTAAGATGAGGATTTCTTTTTAATGTCTTATGGTCTCTTGATTAAATGTTTAAAATATGAACCGTAAGCATTAAGTTATTCTCGAGCATTTTTCGAGCAGTAAGACTGTGCCTTTGTCTTGGTCTGTAGGTTGTGAAGGCGGAGAGATGGCCTGTTGTAGAGTGGCGTGCTGTTCCTGTCGGATGTGGGAGATTAGGGAGAGTTTCAATGATCCTGATGATTATGTCTGCTGGAAGTGTGAATGCAAATCCTATTGGATCGCATGGATTGGTGGAGGAGTGATTAAAGGCAGTGAGGAATTGACAGGAGCCGGGGAGGGTGATAGGTATCAGTCTCCGGAGTGCAGGATACTCCAGGTACAGTCAGGTAGATGGGTTACCTCCAGAAAAGCTAGGAGGGGTAGGCAGGTACTGCAGGAGTCTCCTGTGGCTATCCCCATCTCAGACAGGTATACTGTTTTGGAAAATGTAGGTGGTAATTGACATTCAGGGGAATGTAGCACTGACAGCCAAGTTACTGGTACTGAGACTGGCTTCTAACATAATGTGAGGTATATCCAGTTCCACACGATCGATGGTGATAGGGGACTCTCTCGTCAGGGGCACAGCCTGCTGTTTCTGCAGCTGACAGTGAGAGATCAGAATGGGGTGGTGCCGCCCTGGTGTCAGTGTCGAGGATGTCTCCCAGAGGGAGCAGAATTTTCTCAAAAGGGAAAATAACCAGTGGGAGGACATTGTACATTGGTGCCAATGTACATAGGTAGGGGAACGCATGGGGTCCTGACGAGCAGGGAGATTTGCGAGTGCTAGTCGGGAGGCATTAAAGCAGTGAGGGAGTCGGGGTAATCCTAAAGAGATAGTGAGGAAAGAGGCGAGTCTGAGGCTGGTACTGTTCACCGGTCAGACTGTCAAGGCAGGCAACAGCAAGTCACAGAATAAGGTGCAACGGAGTAGTTGCACTGCATTTATATCAGTGCAAGAGGCCTTACAGGTCAGGCAGGGTATGGGTATGGCTCACGGTATGGTTTTGAACATGGCACTGGGATATTACAGTAATTACAGAGGCATCACTCATGGCTGGATAGGACTAGCAGCTTAATGTTTCAGGGTATAGATGCCATAGCAAGGATAGAAGGGAGGCAACAGCGCAGGGAGTGAGGTGTTTTTGATTAGGGATAACATTATGGCTGGGCTTCGGGAGGATATTTCTGGGAGTACATCCAGGCGAGTTATTTGGTTGGTACTGAGAAATAAGAAAGGGATGACCATCTTACTGGGATTGTATTATAGACTCTTTCCCAACAGTCAGCGGGGAATTGAGACACAATTTTACCAGGAGACCTCAGTTATTTGTAAGAATAATATGGATGCAATGATAAGTGGTTTTAACTTTACCAACATAGCCTCAGAGTGATGTTGTGTTAAGGGCTTGGATGGAAAGGTATTAGTTCAGTGTGTACGAGAACATTTCAGATTCAGTTTGTAGGATGTACCTACTAGAGAAGGAACAAAACCTGACCTGTTTTCTTTATTTAGTCACAGGATGAGGCTGTCACTGGCTCGGCCAGCATTTATTGCTGCGTTTACCCAGAGGGCAGTTAAGAGTCAAGCACGTTGCTATAGGTCGGGAGTCCCATGCAGACCAGGTCAGGTAAGGATGGCATTTTCCTTCCCTAAAGGTCATGGGTGAACCATATTGGTTTTTCCAACAATTGACAATGGATTCCTGTCGTCACTAGATTATTGCTTCCAGATATTTATTGAATTCACGTTCCAAAATCTGCCGTGTTGGGATTCAAACCCGGGTCCCCAGAACGTTATCTGGGTCTCTGAATTAACTGTCTAGCGATAATTTCACTCCGTCATCGCTGCCTCTTAGGAAATGAGGCAGGGTGAGTGACTGAGGTATCAGTGGGGCAGCTCATCAGCACCAAAAATCCCACAGTATTGTGGCTCAGTGGTTAGTGATGCTTCCTCAGCACCAGGGACCTGGGTTTGATTCCAGCCTCAGGCAACTGTCTGTGTTGGTGTTGGCACATTCTCCAGTGTCTGCGAGGATTTCCTTCGGGTGTTCTAGTTTGCTCCCACAGTCCAAAGATGTGTAGGTTAGTTGGATGAACCATTTTAAATTTCCCATTGTGTCTAGATGCAGTATATGAAGTTTTGAGATGTGCAGGCAAATCTCTGCCTGATGTGAAAAGATCCTTTTGGGGTCTTGGACAGAGGTCAGAGGGAGGTGTGGCCGCACGTTTTACATTTCCCATGTCGGCAAGGGAGGGTCAAGTGTGTGGAGCATGGGATGGTGGGAGGGTGTGAACCGAACGTGGGAGCTGCAGAGGGAATGGTCTCTGCGGAATGCAAATAGAGGTGGGGGGGGGGGAATATGTCTCTGGTGGTGGGGTATGACTTTAGGTAGCAGAAATAACAGAGCTTAATGCACTGTATCTGGAGATTAGTGGGGTGGAAGGTGAAGACCGCAGGGTTATATTCTTTATTGTGGCTGGAGGGGTGGGGTGAAGGCGGAGGTGTGGGAAGTGGAGGGTATGTGTTGGAGGGCATTGTTGATCAAGTCAGAGGAAAATTACGGTCCATGAAGTAGGCCTTTCTGGGATGTCCTGGAATAGAATCCAAAGAGATTAAACAAATATATCACAGACAAAAGATTAACTGGACCAGAGAATAGGACCCCTTAAAGGTCAACAAGGCTGTCTATGGAACCACAGCGGGTGTGAAAGATATGCAAATATTTCACGTCATTTTTACTGGAGAAGTGTATGGAAGCTCGAGAGTTTGGAGAAATAAACAGTGATAACTTGGAAACTGTCCATGTTACAGAGGAGGTGGGACTGGATGTCCTAAATCGCATCAAAGTGGATAAAGCCCTGGAAAATGATCAGGTGTATCCTGGAACTTTCTGGAAATCTAGGGAAGTGATTGTTGGGACTCTCCTGAGGTATTTGTATCGTTGATAGTGACAGGTGAGATGCCATTATTTTAAAAAGGTGGTAAGGAGAGGCCATGGAACAAGAGAACAGTGAGCCTGAAGTCAGTGGCAGGCAAGTTGTTGGAAGGGATTCTGAGGGACAGGATATCCATCTATTTGGAAAGGTAAGGAATGACAGGGAGAGTCAATGTGGCTTTGTAGATGCACAATTGTGTTTCACTAAAATGAGTGAGTGTTTTGAAGTGACAAAGAAAATTGATTAAGCCAGGCAGTGAATGTTGTTTATATGGACATTCAACAAGGTTCCACAAAGCAGACTGGTTAGCAGGGTTAGATAACATGGAATGCAGGGAGAGCAAGCCATTACCAAACTACCTTGAAGGTACGAGACAGAGGATGATGGAGGTTTGCTTTGCGGACTGGAGACCTGTGAGCAGCAGTGTGCTGCAAGGATGGATATTGGGCCCTTAAATAAATGACGTGGATGTGAATATATGAAGTATGGTCAGTAGGTTTACAGAAGACATCAAAATTGGAGGTGTAATGGACAGTGAAGGAGGTTAGTTCAGAATACAACAGGATCTTGATCAGATGGGCCATTGGAGCAAGGAATGGCAGACGGAGTTAAATTTAGATAAATGAGAGCTGTTGTATTTAGGAAAGGCAAATCAGGGCAGGACTTGTGCACTTAATGGTAATGTCCTGGGGAGCGTTGCTGAGCAAGGGGACCTTGGAATGCAGGTTCAAAGTTCCTTGAAAGTAGAGTCACAGGGAGGCGGGGTAGTGAATGCAGCATTTGGTACGCTCCCCGTTATTGGTCAATGCATTGAATGCAGCTGTTGTAACGTCATATTGTGGCTGGGCAGGGCACTGATTACAGCCCTTCAGGAATTCTGTTTATCAGTTCCAATCTCCCTGTTCTTGGAATAATGTCGCGAAACTTGAAAGGGTTCAGAAAACATTTGCCAGGACTTTGCCAGGATTGCACGGTTTGAGCTATTGGGAAAGGCTGAATAGGCTGGGACTATTTTCCCTGGAGATTTGGAGATTGGGATATGATCTTATAAAATCATGAATGGTCTGGATAAGGTGAGCAGTCAGGGACGTTTTCCCATTTTTGTTGGGTCCAAAACTAGAGGGTACAGGCTTAAGGTGAGAGGGGAAAAAAAATAAAAGCGAGCTAAGGGGCATCTTGTTCATGTTGATGGCATTGCATGTATGAAATGAACTGCCAGAGGAAGGGGTGGAGGCTAGTACAATTGCAGCATTTAAAAGGCATCTGATTGGGTAGAAGAAGAGGGAGGTTTTAGAGGGATAAGGGTGAACTGCTGGCAAATGGGACTCCATTAATGTTCTCCGTTATTGGTCAATGCATTGAAGACAGAAGCTGGGATGTCATATTGTGGCTGGACAGGACATTGATTAAGCCACTTCTGGAATTCTGTGTTCAGTTTGAATTACTCTGTTCTAGGAAGGATGTTGTGAAACTTGAAAAGGTTTGGACAAGATTTAAAAAAAACGTTACCAGGATTGGAGGATTTGGCCTACAGGGAGAGGCTGAATAGGCTGGGGCTATTTTCTCTGGAGAGTCAAAGACTGAGAGGTGACTTCATGGAGATTTATAAAATCACGAGGGACATGGATAACGTGAGCAGCCAGGGTCCTATTTCCTCAGGTTAGGTGGGTCCAAAACTAGAGCACCTGAGTTGAAGTTGAGAGGGCAAAGATTTAAAAGGGATCTAAATGGCAACATTTTCAAGCTGAGTGTGGTGTGTATGCTAGGGGCTACCAGATGAAGTAGTGGAGGCTGAAAAATCACAACATTTAAAAGGCTTCCAATTGGGTACATGAATAGGAAGGGTTTTGATGGATACAGGTCAATAGCTGGTTAATGGAAATCCATTAGTTTAGGACTCCTCGTTGGCACGGACGAATTGGACCGAAGGTCTGTTTCTTTGATCTTAATAAATTAAGATGCATTCCTCTATTTTGTGGAGAGCTAGCTGAAGCACAGATAATTATCCTTGGAGCTGAGAAGGTGAAGCAGTGATTTTGACCTGGTGCAGATTTGGTTCCAAGCTCTTGAATTTGCAGACAGAGAGAGGAATTGTTAACAATGTCACAATCTTTACTCACTACTTTCACGTAATTGGCAAATAATACAACGTGTAAATGTGAACACTAATTTACTCAGTAAGTTCTGAGCATCTGGAACAGTCTGAATGCCACAGATTCAGCAGGTATCTGAAACAGACTTGGAATTTTACTTTTTAAGGAAAGAGTTGGGGGACTATGCGCACGTGGGAGAGGACTTGGGACAGACTTGCACCATCTCCAGAGGGAGAGAGTACAGCCCCAATGGGCTGAATAGCCCCCCGCCCCTCTGCTGTGTGATACTGCTCCATTCACTGTGAATGATGAAGCTCATCCCAGGGCAGGGAGAGGGAGGAGCCAACCACTCATCTCTCAATCGGTGCCGGCTTAATTAACGGCAGCTCCAGACCAATAGGAGGAGAGGCTGTGTGGTCCTGCAGCCAATGGTAGTGAATGAGGGGTGTGGCCAGCAAGACAACACCTATCCATGAGCTGTGCAGGTGCAGTGTCACTGGGTGGGGGTGGGAGAGACAGCAGAGACTGGGACAGAGGCTGCTGGACCTGAATTTCAAACTCCTGCTAAATTAAAACCAAAAGAACTGCGGATGCTGTAAATCAAAAACAACAACCAGGAGGTTCTGGAAAGGCTCAGCAGGTCTGGCAGCATCTGTGAAGAGAAATCAGAGTTAAAGTTTATGATCCAGTGTTCCTTCCACAGGACAGGTGTTACTGAGAAAAAATATGTCAGTTTATGTGCAGAAGATAGGGTGGTGGGGGCAAGATAAAAGGAGTAAAGAATAGGTCGGGATAGAGTGAGAAGAACGGTTGGATAAAGGAGTGGATAACCATCTGGCTGGGGGAAGGTGACTAGCTGTTAGTGGAGACTGTTAATGGCTAACCATAGGTAGTGTGTAATGGCAGGTTGTGAGAACACACTGGTATGTGGGGTAGGGGGTGAGGACATGGGGTTGTTAACCTATGGTTAGCCACGAACTGGCTCCATTGTAAGCTGTTGCCCACGTTTCTCATTCCACGATTGGAGCTGCCGAGGACACCGACCTTTGGAATATCCTCCCTAACCCGCTCTGTCTGCCTTAAAGATGTATCTAAAAATCGTTCTCTTTAATCAATGTTTCCATCATTCGTGAAGCATTTTAGGAGATTTGTCAGTGTGAAAGGCTCCATACAATGCAGGTAGTTGTTGTTATTTCTGACAACAGGTGAAACAGGGATGAGCCCTCTCTCTCTTATACCTGATGAACAGCAGAAAAAACAGGAATCACTGAGCATGCTCCAGCCCACAATGGGCCTCGGATTATTGATGCCAGCGCAGGACCAATAAGAGTCGGGGGGACGGGACTGGATGACCAGGATGTGACAGTCGGTCCTTCAAACGATCGGAGTGAATGAGGGGCGGGACAATACTCAACCACGTGATAAACTTCACTGACAGCAGAGTGTTGTTGTGACTAAGGCATTGGAAATGTGTGAAGGTGCAGGGCAGGGGGAAGGAAAGACATATTGACCAGGAAGAGAAGGAAATTTTCATGGTATGGAATGAGAGGTTTTACAGAACTTAGTGCACATTATAAAACACAAATTTGAAAATCCCAAATTCTGCACCATTTTCCCTCCCTATAATGCATTTTGCACTCCCTGAAACAGCAACTGTGTTTCTCCCTCCACAGTCACCAGTGATCAGTGCCAAAGCCCCATTGCCTGTGGAGAGGCTGATGTTTGAATTCCTTGGACTGCTGCAGTTCGTGTGGTGAAGGTGCTCCCACAATGTGGTTGGGTAAGTGCTGTTATAGATTATTCACTCAGCGACAGTGAAGAGTTGACAATGTATGTGCAAATCAAAAGCAGTTTGTTTTTATCATGTTTATATTTCCACAGAAATACTATTGAGAACTTCTGACATAAGGCCACAGATTGAGATACTAGGTCAAGTGATCAAAAGCATTGCCAAATAAGCAGGTTTTTGAGAACACTTTAAAAGAGGAAAGCAGGTCTGAGAGGGTTAGGGTGGGAATTCCAGACCGTGTTGCCTTGGCAACAGGAGAAACAGCCAGACCGGTGAAGCAATGAATAAACACAAATGAGTTGTCGAGGTCTCGCAGGCTGTGAGGTGCAGGGAAACAGGAATGTTCACAGCCAGGAATTACATCAAGGGTGAGAATTGTAAATTGTTGCTTGTAAATAGGAGCCTAGTTTTGGTACAAGTGAGCACTTGGGCAGGAGGGTTTAAGATACTCTTGAGACTATAGGAAAGTTGAATGTGAGAGGCTGTCCAGGAGTGTTTAGATAATTAAGTCTGAAGATAACACAGGGATGGACGAGTATTTCAGTAAATGAGCTGAGACTAGGGTGGAGTTGGCTGATGTCACCAATGAAGAAAGTGTGTTTTTGGAGTTGGGCTCCTCCTCATCATCATTCCCCCCTCCCGCCAAATCACAGGTATTGTTCCTTGATCTGTCTGTCTGTCTTTTCTGGTTATGTCCTTCTCTTCCATTCTGCTACAAAGTAATATTTGACCCCACTGTTGTTGGAAAAACCTGCTCCATCCCCACTCTCCCTTTCCTTTCTGAATTCCTTGTATTTGGTGTCTCTCAAGGATCTCTCCTTGGTCTCTCCTGTATCTCACCTCCACACTGCCAGGAGGTGACATCGTCCAAAAGCACCGTGTTAGGTTTCACATGTACACTGACAATGCCCAGCTCTCCCTCCCCATCATCCCTCTCCATTACTCAGTTATCAAACTGCTCATCACACTCCCACTACGCGATTGGCTGCAATTTCCTGCAATGGAACATTGCAATGGTTAAACCCATTGCTATTACAAATTCATTTCCCTTACTGTTGAGCCCCTCCCTCTCCCTGGGAACTCTGAGGCAGAACCACACTCTTCACAATATTGCTCTCATATCTGACCCCAAGGTGACCTTCTGATCAGACATCTACACAATCGCAAACACCAGGAATTCCAATCTCTAAAATGTTGCTTGTCTCCACCTCACCCCAGCTCCATTGCTACTGAAACCCCTTACCTGTGTCGGTGTTGCCTTAAACTTGACGAATCCAAAACAGAACACGTGATTTCACGACTATCCCAGAATCTGGTTCCAGACTCCCTCATGATGGGAAACATCCACTCAGTATTTACCCTGTCAAACTCCTCAAGAATCCTACATGTTACAATGAGATCCCCTCTCATTGTTCCCAAATCCAGTGAGTAGAATCCCAACTTCTTCAGCCTTTTCTTAAAAGATAATCCCTGCAAACCAGGGTTCATCCCAGTCAAGTTTCTGTGAAATGCCTCTGTTGAAATGATGTATTTCCTTAAATAAAGGGACCAACAGATGTGGTCTGACTCGCACTTTATAAAGTTCCTCTCAGGTATATACTCCAAACAACTCCCTTTAAACTTGCACGGATGTTGGTGGAAATGCACAGCAGGTCATGCAGCATCTGTGAAGAAAAATCAGTTAAAGTTTTGGATCTGGTCAACCTTCCTCAGAAACGTTAACTCTAATTTCTTTTCACAGATGCTGCTAGACCTGCTGAGTTTTTCCAGAAACTTCTGTTTCTCTTTCTGGTTTACAGCATCTTCAGTTGGTTCAGTTTTCATATCCTTTAAACTTGCCATTTCTCCTCCAGAATTTGTCATTTCCACTTTAGAAAAAAGATTCACATTTATTTGGACTCCCCTACTCTGGGGGAAAAAAGAAACCATGACTATTCACCCTATCATTCCTCCTCATAATTTTGTAAAGTTCAATAAAGCCACCTTAAATGTCCAGTGCTGCAGGGAAATTGCCTCAGCCTATTCAGCCTCTCCCTATAGTTCAAATGTTCTAATACTAGCAACACCCTGGTAAAACTTTTCTGAACTCTTTCAAGTTTCCAAACATCTTTCCTGCAACAGGGAGACTGGAATTGAAAGCAGTCTGGGGATTCCAAAAATGGCCGAGCCAATAAACTGTACAACCGAAACATGATTTCCCAACTCCTATCCTCAATGTACTGCCCAAAAACAGCTAGCATACCAAACGCCACCTTCCCTGACCTGTCTACCTTCAACCACACGTTCACAGAACTATCAAACCACACTGCATGGTCTGTTTGTCTGTTAACACTTCCCAGGAACTTGCCATTAAGAGGTTGAGTCCTATTCTGGTAACATCTTTCTGAAATCAGAAAGACCACAATTGAATGCAGTGTTCTAAAACTGGACTCACCAATGCCCTCCTCAGCCACAACGTGACCTCCTAACACCTATACTCAGTGACAGAATCCCTACAGTGTGGAAGCCGGCCTTTCGGCCCATGAGACCATACAAACCATCGGAACAGCATTCCACCCTAACTCTGTAACCTACCATTACCCAAAGCTAATCCACCTAACCTACAAGTCTTTGGATTTGTGGGAGGGAATTAAGAGCATCCAGAGGAAGCCCACACAGACACACGGAGAATGTGCAAACACCACACAGACGGTGGAGTCGAATCAGAGAGCATTTATTGATCAGCACATTCCATTATGTTAGTGTCCCAAATGCCACGTTTAGCACCTGATCTCCCTGAAACTCCACTTTCCAGGAACTATGCAGTTGTTCTGAGCCCTTCAGAGGGAATTAAGGTGAGGAGGAGAAAACAGGAACAGGGTTGAGTTTTAGATCTAAAAAAAACTATCCATCTTCCCCCTCTGTTCCTCCATCTCCCCCCGCTCTGTCTGCTCCACCCCGTCTCCCCCCACTCTCTGTCCCCCTTCCCTTTGTCGGCCTGTTACCCCCCTTCTGTCGGTCTGTCCCCACTCCACGCCCTACGTCGTCCTGTTCCCCTCCCCATTCTGTCAGCCTGTTTCCCCTGCTCCCTCCCTCACCCCCAGTCTCTTCCCCCCGCTTTGTTGGTCGCCTCCCCCCCAGGTCTGTTCCCCCTTTCTGTCAGTTACACTCCCCTCTGTTCCCCTCCTCTCTAATCCCACTTTCTGTCCCCACCCGTCTCTGTGCCGCCCCTCTCTATCCCCCCTCTCTTTCCCAACCCACGCCATAGTCCCCTAGTTCTGTACTCCGCTACTGCAGGGCAAATATCTTGTCTATTTACCCTATCCATGCCCAGCCTGATTTTAAAAATCTCTTTCAGATCACCATTCAGCCTCTGACGCTCCAGGGAAACAGCCTATCCAATCCTGGCAACATGCTATAATTCTTTTCTGATATTTTTAAAGTTTATGAACATCCATCTGATAGGAAGTAGAACAGAATTCTATGGAATATTGATTCGGCAACTTTTGCAATGTCCTGTACAGCCGCCATATGACCTCCCAACCCCTATACTCAATGCTCTGACCAGTAAAGACAAGCAGACCATCTGCTGCCTTCACTATCCCATCTACTTGCTACTCTACTGTCAAGGAACTATGAAACTGCACTCCAAGGACTCTTTGTTTAGCAGCACTGCCCTGGAACTTAATATTAACTGTATAAGTGCTGCTAAAGTTTGCTTGTCCAAAATGCAGCAGCTTGCAATTTTTCTAAACTGAACTCCTTAGCCCATTCACCCATCTGATCCAGATCCCCTTGTAGTCTGAGGTAATCTTTTTCACTGTCTACGACACCTCCAATTTTGGTGTCATCAGTAAACTTACTAACAATACCTCTTATGTTCACATCCAAATCATTGATATAAATGACGAAACGTAGTGGATCCAGCACCGATCCTTGTGACACTCCACTGGTCACAGGCCTCCAGCCTGAAAAGCACCCTCTGCCTTCTACCTTCAAGCCAGTTCTGTACTCCATACGATCTAACCTTGCTGACCAGTCTCCCATGAAGAACCTTGTCGAACGCCTTACTGAAGTCCATGTAGATCATGTCCATGCTCTGACCTCAGCAATCCTCTTTGTTACTTCTTCGAAAAAACTGAGTCAGATTCATGAGCCATGATTTCCCATGCACAATTCTGTTATTAATATCCAGGATTAACTCTGTACGTTACCCAGTTATAGGTGTTAATATTCTGGATGAATTTCAAGTATGCCAGCATTTTGTTAGTGACTGTGTATGGAGTCTTGTTAATGTCACCAACACAGGTTTTTGAAACCTTTTGAAAGGCAGTCCCCACATTCTTTGCCCACCAGGAAATGGTGGTAGTGTCCTTACCTCTGGACCAGGAGGATCGGGCTCAGAGTTGAGGAACAGCATCTTTGAAGAGGATGATTAGAAAACATGCCCAAGCCACCAGGCCATACTGTCTCCCACCTGTCCCTGCCTGAGCCTCTAAACAGAACCTTCCTGTAATTTCTCTCCTGTCAGACTCTCCCATTGCTCAGTTTGTCCAGGATCCCCTCCTGCTGCTGCACTGCTCCTGTCCCTCACTGACCTGCCCATCCCCCAGTGTCCTCCACATTCATTCATTGTTTACAGTCCCATTACCCTAGTTCTCCAGCCCCGCCCCTTCCCGTCCATAGAGACGGCTCAGTGGTTAGCACTGCTGCCTCACAGCGCCAGGTACTCTGGTTTGATTCCGGCTAAACCCAGAGTTTGTGCATTCTTCCTGTGTCTGAGCGGGTTTCCTCCGGGTGCTCTGGTTTTTGCCCACAATTCAAAAATGTGCAGGACAGGTGAATTGGCCTTTCTAAATTGCCCATAGTATTAGTTACATTAGTTAGGGGTAAATATAGGGTAGGGGAATGGGTCTGTGTAAGTTACTGTTTGGAAGGTCCGTATGGACTTGTTTGGCCGAAGGGCCACTTTCCATACTGGAGGGATTCTGATATATTGGGCAGCAGCTGCTGTCAATCACCCGGACTCCTGGGAGACCAATGTATGGGCGCAGAGCTAGTCAATTATGGGAGTATGCACAGTACGGGTCAGTGCCAGGAAGGGTGGCTGTGGGTGTGAGGGATGAATCTATCATTGAGAGCTTCCTCCCTCTGGGAGCAGGACCGAGGGAAATGGCCCCTTTCCTGGTGCCCTGACATGTGATCAGACTGTCAGTGGTGTAGCGTTTTGCAGAAAGTTATCAGAACTCTTTTGTGAAGATTCAGGATTTTTATGGAAAGGGGCAAGGATGGACCTGCAATTAGAGTTCTAATTCGGTTCATTTTAGTAAGACGGGTTTTGGCCAGAGTGAGCAGGAAGCAGTGTATGCAGGATGGTTGTCATCAGAGGATTCACCAACAACGCCACCCCCCACCCCACCCCACCCCCTGTGGACTCAGCGTCAGACAGGAGTTGGAAACTGAAATCAAAGAGAGGAGAGAGAGTTTGAGAACTGGGTGTGGAGGAAAGGAGTGAGCAGATTGGTTTGGAGTGCAGTTCACAGAAGAAAGAAATTGTTAGACTGAGATTTAAAACTGTGGGAAACAAGAAACTCCAATTTAATACGATAATTGTCTTATAAAGATCCATCCGGTATTAACGTGGTGAGTTGTTTTCTCAGTTGTATAGTACTGAAAGGGTGGATTTATGGATGAGAAATTCAAGTTGCACTTCATGTTCAGATCTCATTGTCACTTGATCCGTGCCGATCTGAATATCATTGGCCTATTCTTGTGGAAGGAAAGGTGTGTATTCTGTCCATGGGCGAATATTCCAAATCTGTGTGACTGGAAAAAATACTGTGCTACAGCCACGTCCATGTTAGCATGGTGACTGTGGAGAAAGAGTTTTTGTTTTTGAAAGTCTGAAAAAAAGCATGGCACATCTCCCAGGAACAATTCAGCCACAGCTTTGCTTTGTAGAAGGACAAGTCTTTAATTAACCATGCAACCAGAAAGACACAAGGATACCTGCACCATGGGAAATGATATGAAAACGGGATTGTTGGAAAGGAGTTCATTCTCGATCATGGATTGTAATCCATTGGCGTTGTCACGTCGGTTCCAGTGCCGTGGGGAAACACTGGAAATATGATGAATGCAGTGTAGGCTTTAGTTATTAAACTGTAAAAAGTGCAGAACAATTTACAGGGGTTGCCAGAGCTCAGGGGTCTGAGTTATAGGGAGAGGTTGGACAAGCGAGGATTTTTTTGTTTAGAGCAGAGGAAACTGAGGGGGTACTATTCTAGAAGTGTATAAGACTATAAGAGACATGGATAAGGTAAATGCACTTAGTCTTTTTCCCAGGGAATCAAGGACTAGAGGCCATCAGTTTAAGGTTAGAGGAGAAAGAATAAAAGGGAAGCTGAGGGGCAACTGTTTTACACAGAGGGTGGTATGTATATGGACTGAGCTGCCAGTGGAAGTGATTGAGGTGGGTACATTAGACTTAGACTTAGACTTAGACTTACAGTGTGGAAACAGGCCCTTTGGCCCAACAAGTCCACACCGACCCGCCGAAGCGCAACCCACCCATACCCCTACATTTTACCGCTTACCTAACACTACGGGCAATTTAGCTTGGCCAATTCACCTGACCCGCACATCTTTGTGACTGTGGGAGGAAACCGGAGCACCCGGAGGAAACCCACGCAGACACGGGGAGAACGTGCAAACTCCACACAGTCAGTCGCCTGAGTCGGGAATTGAACCCGGGTCTACAGGCGCTGTGAGGCAGCAGTGCTAACCACTGTGCCACCGTGCCGCCCACAAACAAGTAAAAGGCATTTGGACAAAACATGGATAGGAAAGGGCCAGAAGCAGATGGGCCAAGTGCAGGGAAATGGGGTTGGTGTGGATGGACATTCTGGTCGGCAAGGGGCAGTTTGGGCCAAAGGGCCTGTCTCTGCTGTAGGACTCTGACTCCAAGTATATTTACTATTTCTCTCGCTATCTCTGGTAGCACCCTGGTTTGTATTCCATCAGGGCAAAGAGACTTGTGTACCTTTAGCTCCATTAGCTTGCCCAACTCTAACTCTTTCATGATAATGATTATTTCTTGGTCCTCACCTTCCTCAGTCTCCTTACCAGTTACTGGCATGTTCTTCGTATCCTCCACTGTGAAGACTGACTGCTGTGTACTTATATTCCTGAACACTGCTGGATAGGACTAACTAGGCACAGAACTCTGAGAGGTCTTCTTTGAGTCTTTATTGTTGAGACATGGCAGTTACCTGGATAGTGTACATGCAGAACACCTCCAGGCAGCATCAGGTAACTCTCCGCCTGTCCGATGTATGGCTCCCATTCTTATACCTTGTGTGGTTTGGGACTTTGAATAGAGACTGTCTCTCAGTATTATCGCCATGGCAATGGTCAGTTGGAAAGTCTAGTTCAGTTGAGCACTTTGTGGTTAAACCATGCACCCCTTTCCCAAGCCCCTGTGGCTCAGTCAGGTATCTGACAGACGCTTCAGTTTCAGTGGGGCTGTCTATCAGGATTCTGATCTGGAAGAGCCGTTGTTAGGGTAGAGTGAACAAATTTATAAACCACACAACACCAGGTTATAATCCAACAGGTTTATTTGGAAGTACAAGCTTTAGGAATGTGCTTTTGATTTTTAACTTGATCAGGATTATCTCTATGGTAACAGTTACATGCTTTTACAGAGGCCATATGTTCCCCACACAATAGGTTCCCCTCTCGCAGTGTAAACTGCTATTCCGACCCTGGAGATAGCCACTCATCGCTTTTCTCCCCCAGTCTCATCTAGCTTTCTGTTGGTTTTTAAAGTTTTTTTTTCTAATCTGAGTTTCTCCTTGGGATTTGCCAATTTGTATGCTTTCTATTTCAATTTGATAGACTCCCTTATTTCCTGAGCCACCCTTGGCAGATTATGCGTTTTCCTACAGTCCTTCCTTTTCACTGATTATATACTTTTGCTGATCACTTTGAAAAATTGCTTTGGTATTCCCCCACTGTCCGTCAACTTTCCCACTGTACAGTCTTTGCTTCCAGTCTACATTAGCCAACTCCTGCCTCATCCTATTGTAGTGTCCATTGTTTAAGCACAAGATCTTGGGATTGGATTTAAGCTTTCAGCTTTCCAGCTGTGTTCTAAGTTCAACCAGACTTATCAGAAGTTTTTTTTAATCAGATTACGAGGTGAGGCGAAGTTTCCTTGGTGTTGTGCAGTTCATTGTCAAAGACCTTCACTTTATAATAAAGTACAGGATAGGTATTCACAACAGAGTATTCTGGACGGTGTGAATGTACGACACAATCTAAAACCATAAATCCCTGTCTCCTCTCAGTTTAAAATTGCCAAATCATTATCTCCTACACGTTTCCTCACGATCTAAGTTTGGAACGCTAATCCACCTGACGATCCTGCATTTTCCAAAATCTCCTTTGGTGAAGGTGGTGAGTTTTGGATTTAGCTTTCCAGTTATTACCATAAGAAGATGAGCACTGGGCACAGGAGAGGCAATGCAGCCCTTCGAACCAGCTCCACCATTTAATACGATGATGATGGAGCTCACCTCGGTCTCAGCTGGATTTTCCCGCCTGCTCTCTCTCACCCTTCATCTCATTGAAAAATAAATATCTGCATCTGTTCATTAAATCTGCTCATTGTCCTGGCATCCACCACATTTTGAATAGGGAATGCCACAGATTTGCAACACATTGAGACAAGTACATTCTTTCTGAGAATAGAATACAGTCCCTATAGTGCAGAAACAGGTTATTCATCCATCGAGTTTACACCAACTTATGATGAGCATCCCATTCAGACCCACCCTATCCCTGTAGCTCTGCATTTCCCATGGCTAATGGCCTAACCAGCACATACATGGACACTGTGGGCAATTTAGCGTAGGAAATCCACCCAACCTATGCATCTTTGGACTGTGGGAGGAAGCTCGAGCACCCCAGGAAACCCACGCAGACATGGTGAGAACGTGTAAACTCCACACAGTCGACTAAGGCTGAAATCCAACCCGGGTCCCTGACGCTGTGAGGCAGCAGTGCTAACCACTCAGCTACCTCTGCTTAAAATCTGCTACCCCTTATTAAACTCCCCACCCCGCAATTGGCTGAATCTATGTTCCTTACGTCAGAAACCGGGTTGTGGAAGCAGATGTCTCAGTAAAATCCAGTGACAGCCCGTGTATGAATGGAGATCCTATACACAACACCCTCCAGCCCACACTTTTCATTCACTATCTAGAAGCATGCCTCCAGTGGCTTCATGGGGACTACAACTCCCACAAACCCTGAGGCAGGGACCACGAGTGTGCGGAGAAGCCCAGAACTGCACATGTACAGAATATGGGCAGATTTTGGAGCATGTGCTTTGGAGTAATCAGCGGAAAGCATTTGACACTGTGATTGGCTGGAGGAGGAACGAATCAGCTTGTAGCATTGATGGGTTGGGGGTTCAAAGTGTCACCACACCCACATGGGCCCAAGTTCCATCCCCAACTTGTCATAATGCTGGGAATCGACCAATCGGAAACAAAGAAGGATCTGACCCATTCTCCCAGACTGAAGTTTCCTCTTCTGTCCAGGATCTGCTATCACCCTTTCTGTTTCCTTTTGATTTATTCTCCTGTAACATTACTGACTTGCAGTAACTGAATGGAAAGGAAGTGAACCCAGAAAGGGTGCAGTCTAACCAGGACAGGAAGTGGTGGCATGGATGTGTTTACCAGTAACTCCATGAGAATGGGGGTGGGTGCATGAGCGACAACAGAGGCAGAATGGTAGGATAGAGTAAGTGGGCTGGAGGGTTACAGCTTTGGTGGAAGAAAAGGGAAAAAGACATTTATAGAGAAACTAGAATTGTCTGTTCTGAATTTCTAATCTGCACATATTCCTTTATACAGGGTGCTAGACGGTAAAGATTTGCAGACTGAAATCTCAAAATCATGTGCAGATCGTGATTATGTTAACCAGCATTTGAAGAATCAAAAATGGAGAATAACTTTGCCAAAATCCAGCAACACTCTCCCTGACAGCATTGTCGGTCTTTCTGCGCCAAATGGGCTGTGAATGATTCAAGACAGCAGCTCACGACCTTCTTCTCAAGGGTAACTAGAGGTCGGGAATAAATGCTGGCTGAGCCAGTGATGCCCATATCCTGGAAATGGTTTCTCTCTCGAGTTGCTGAAACCCAGTTGATGTTACTGCAAGGTGATGAGGGATGCTGAGTGCATCCTCCTGTTTCTCTCAGTTGTTATTGACAATCTCATTCCCCCCGCACCAGAACCTGTTCCAGAGAGTGTTACAGAAAAGGCAGAATGGTCAGCTGCAGCTGGACACCTGACCGGTCACTAGTCCCAAAGGTTCACACTCCACAGATGCTGCCAGGTCTGCTGACTTTTTCCAGCAATTTCTGTTTTAGTTCCTGATTTCCCAGCATTTGCAGATGTTTCGTTTTTGAATATTGATCTTGTCTGTTGCAGAGGAGTTTATTGATGAGTTTGGAGAGTTTTGAACATTGCAACTTAGGCCACAAATCAGCCTTGATCTATTGAATGGCAGAGCAGGGTTGAAGGGCTGAATGGCCTCCTCCTGTTCCAATGAAAGTTATCCATCTGCAGCTTGTGGTAACATTTCCCCTCAATGCTCACTTCACATCCATGTCGAACACACTGTTACTGACTGAACAAACCTCCTGTGTTTGAACTAAACCTGCTAATGTTCAGTGGCTCCCTCTCCTGCCACCCGGATTTAACTCTGATCATGGAATGCTGTCTCATTTAACTGTGGAAATGCCGACAAGGACTAATCCTGGAGTCTGTATCCCCTGGGATCCAAAAATACTGTTTATTTCCTTCTTCTTATTTCATTCTGGCTATTGAACTCTCAGTTTCAATCCATTCTCCTGTCATGCTCTTCAACATGTCCATGTGGGTGAACGAGAGGCAGCTGGCACCTGAGATTGTGGGGGGAGGCAGATTCAATCAGGAATTCGGGAAAACACTCAGACAATGACATATCCATCTGATTGTTGACTCAGACAGATAGGCAGAAAGAAAGATGCACATTTATATAGCACCTTTGAAGACCTGGGGCAATGAAGCATGCTTCCAAACCAATGATTTCAACCTCATATCTCTGAAAATACAGACACAACCCTTCCTACTTGTACCAGGTTGTCTCTGAACCTCCTCTTTTCTTAAGAAAAGAGTTTTAAGCTGTTAAGCCTTTCCTGTTGATTATAACCTCTGTTTCTGTCAGATGTGTGACTGAACCTTTATTTTTCTGTTCCTTTTGTGTGATGCTAGTAGCAGAAACAGTTCCTGACCTGTGAGGGGTTTCAGTTGGAGTATTTATATTTACACCTTCATTCCCACTCTCACATACAGTGTGAAATTGATGTAAAACAGAAGTAAAGGATTGAGTGACCACCCACAGAAACACAAAAGGCAGCATGAGTACTTGAGCTGAATGAAACTGGCCTTAGGAAAATGTGACAACAATCACAACTAGTTAGAATTACAGAATCCCTTAGGCGTACAAAGAGACTATTCGGTCCATCGAGTCTGCAATGATCTGCTGTCCCACCCTACCTCCATAACCCCACATTTAGCATGGCTAAACCAACCCACCTAACCTACACACTACAGGCCCCGTTAGCACGGCTAGTCCATCAAACCTGCACGTCTGTGGGAGGGTCACATATTATGTCTAAGTGCTGAGGATTGTGGATGAAGGCTCACAAACACTTGACTCTGACACAAATCCTCTTTTATTTTCAAAATAAAATCTGGGGAAAACTGCAGCCAGAAAGATTTCCGGTTATCTCATGAGGAAGAGAATTCAAAACTCATGCCACTGATACAGGGGCGCAGTGAAGTCCCAGAGGTCTGGGAACCATCAGAAATAAAACCAGTTGTGTGAGCAAGGTGGGGGTGAGACAAGGGCAAAAAGACAGTGTCACACAGGGGCAGGCAGGAGAGATTAAATTGCAGAAATGTTAGTCCCTCAAGGCCATGGGGAATGAAGTTAGGGCTGGAAAAGAAACTAGTAAACAAGGTGAGCAGCTGTCAAAGAAATACATTGAAAAAACAGATTATAACAACATAGAGGGCAGAGTCCGCAGTCTGAAATTGTTGCTCTCATTGGTGAGTACAGAACGCTGTAAAGCCTGGGTCATTCTATTATAGCCAAGACATGCAGGATAGGCCAAGTGGCCTCGATCTGTGCTGTAACTTTCTGATAAATTTATTCTGACATTTGGAATTCAGGTCGGATGATGTTCATAAATTCTCAAATTGGACTTGAGTTTAATATTCTGGAGAAATGTTAAATAAATCACAATGATCCCATTCTGCAGACTTTAGTCTGCGGCCCTGCATGTTCCAGCATCTCAGTTATATCCATGTCCTTTTATTCTAATGTGATTTTGGCTACTGCCTCTACCACCCCATCATCGCCAAGTGAAATGAATTCTCCCCTCCCCTTCTTTCTGAGAATTAGTTTCAATCAAAATCCTCCAGTTTCTGACCTCTCAGTTAATGAATAGCTCCTTCCTATCCACTCAATCGGGATTCCTCAGCATTTTATCACTTCAATTAAATCACAGCTTATCCTTCTCGGAAATCATCCCCAGCCTATCCAACCTTTCCTCAGAGCAGAGATTCTCCAATTGTAGAAACATTCTGATCAATCTCCTCTGTACCCTCTCTGGTGTGATCACATCAACCCTGAAATAAGGGGATCAGAAGTGTGTGCAGTACTTTAACCGTGGTCAGACGAGTGTTCCTGACATTTCCCGTGTCACCTCCGTGTTTTTGTGGTTGTTGCTCAAACAAGAAGTGTTCGGTTTTCCCACATGGAACTGGACGTGCACTCCATGGGTCTGGGATTCCCTACCATGTGTTTACTTGTTAACTAATCCTAAATTAACTTCAGATTAAAACAAGATTATCAGCTACCCACCAATCAATTTCTTCCGTTATACTCAAGTCACCTTACTTTCTAAAATTTCTTTAAAATTATTACTATCTAAGTACAACAGGCTTAAATTTGCTGATCAAGTATTCAGATGTCTACACTGTTACAATCACTTGCAGATTGTCTTTACCTTCAGCTACATTGCTGAATTGAACATTGATTGTAAATATATGAATATAAAGGACTCAAGTTTTATGATAATTAATCCAGTCTGATGTTCTTGTTGGTTAATATCTTGAAGAGAACTGTCCTCAGAACTCCAGCTGTGCTCTGATTTCATTCGCAACTGGGTGTGGCTGGACTGCAGATCTTAGATCTGTTCCGTTGTTTCCCGGATTGCTTCGCTCTATCTATCACTTGCCGCTTATTCTGTTTGGCACACAATTGGTCCTCTTTGGTAACTTCATCAGGTTAACAAATCGTTTTTAGGTATTCATGCTGCTGTTACTGGCATGCCCTCCTGAATTCTCTCAGTTGAACGAGGATTGATCCTCTGATTCGATGGTAAGAGGTAAATTGGGGGATATACTGGGCCATGATTCTGTAAGTTTTGTTGGAGTACAATTCTACTGCTGTTGTTGGAAGGAAAGAGCTAAACTCTTACACTGTTGGCCCCATATACTACATGCAGTATCATGAACACTGATAGGCCAAGGCATGAAATTCAAGCAACACTGTACAATGATGCAGGATCACAACTGCAGCAGGGGGAGTTTGAGATCCAACTTGACACAGGAGTAGGGAAAGAAGCAGCTGATCAGATTGTCTCATTCATTGTCATAAAGAGACTCTATGAGATTATAGCACTCTTGGGGGTGAGGATGGAGGAGGTTGGGGAGATGGAGAGCCCTTCAAAAGAAACTAATCTGCCTGAGAGTTGTGAAATAGAATTGATTGTCATGCATTTAACAGAAAGCTAACTGAAACTCTTTTTATCCCCAAAAGATAACAAGACTGATGGTGCTTCCAATCATCACCAGAAACAAACCCCAGAATACATGGTTCGGAGATGGATGTCAATTGCCAATCCACATCCAACTCCTGCAATCATTGAGCAAACTTACATGTGATGAACCAGTTCTGATGAACCAGAAAATCACTGTTCACTCTATGCAGATGGACAGTGATGTGGGGAAATATTGGCCAAGTGGTATTGTCGCGAGACAGTGAATGTAAAACCACAGATAGTGTTCTGGAGACCTGGGTTCAAAGCCTGCTGCAGCAGATGGGGGAACTTGAATTCAATAAAAAGAAGCTGTAGAATTTAAGAGTCTAATGATGACCATTAATTGATTGTCAGAAAAGCCCATCTGGTTCACTAATGCCCGTTCAGGAAGGAAGCTGCTATCCTTACCTGGTCTGGCCTACATTGTGACTTCAGACCCACAGCAATGTGGTTGACCTTACCTGTCCTCTGGTCAATTAGGGATGGGCAGGAAATGCTGCCGGGCCAGCGCCACCCTCATCCTGTGAATGAATAAAGGAAAATAAAAGTCTGTACCCAGTGTGAATCTGTACATGTTCAACAATGTTGTGAACATTTCCAAAACTAAGACGTTTATGTGCAATACTTTATGAGCTGCCAAAACCATTGTTCATGACTTGGCGTGAGAAAGGGAAAAATATTCCTTCAACTGTGGCTATCAGTAAATTGACTGGTGTCTCAGCAGGATGGATGCCTGAGTGAATCCCTTCCCCCCCCCACCCCCCACCCCACTCCCCCCCCCCCCCCCCCCACACACACACAGAGTAGTTGAACAGCTTCTCCCCAGTCTTACTGGTTTGGCCAGTTTCCAGGTGGGATGGGTAAAGAATTCCCTTCTGGCATTCCCCGCATATCCAGAGTCAGTCCCAAGTGTGGCTGCACTGGTGTTTTGCCATTTCAGATAAATGCTAGCAGACTGTTACACACACCATTAGCCCCCCACACCCCACCACCCCCCTCCCCCCACCCCTCAAGGTCCCAGTCTAAAGCAGTAAACATTATCTTCTGCTGTGGAGGGACAGCCTGTATTGGTCTGAATAGGAACACTGAGCAGATTTACCTAAATGACAACTTACTCGGTGAGCAGAGCAAGTTAGGCAAGTCCAAGTAAAATGCATTATAGAAAGAGGCCAATCAAATCCAAGCTGGCTCTCTGTAGCAGAATCCAATATTCTCATTCCCCACATGTACCCCAAACTCTGCAACTTTATTTCTCTCAGAACTGATCTAATTGTTTTTATCAATCATTGATCTTCTCTATTTGCGCCATCATAATAGGCAGCATGTTCTGCATATTTCCAGCCAATACAGTCAGTAGAAACACTTGCTCATCTCCCGCTGTCTCAAAACCTTACATCTGACCTTAATTCTTGTGCCATCACCTATCGCATACAGATATTTTTGTCTGCTATATCTAGATCTGTTATAATCTTATAAGCTCTATCAAAACTATATCCAACTTCTTCACTTCAAAGAAAATCGCAATTTCTTCAAATCAATCCAGTGACTGCATTTTCTTCATCAGTGAACCACTCCAGTAAGTCTGTACTCCACACACTGAAGATCATTCATATCCTTCATTGTTGGTACCTATTTTGTTCCACAAATCCAGACAATGCAAGTTTTCTGCACAACAGCAGTAGCTTTATTATTGGACAGCCGGGGAGAGTTTCAATGCGTCTCTAAAGTAGCTGAGTGTCTATTTGTAGAGACTTCTTTACGAATCTCTGTCTTACCCACAGTCTGTGGGCGGCACGGTGGCACAGTGGTTAGCACTGCTACCTCACAGAGCCAGAGACCCGGGTTCCATTCCTGACTCAGGCGACTGACTCTGTGGAGTTTGCACATTCTCCCCGCGTCTGTGTGGGTTTCCTCCGGGTGCTCCATTTCCTTCCACAGTCCAAAGATGAAGGTGAATTGACCATGCTAAATCGCCCATAGTGTTAGGTAAAGGGGTAAATGTAGGTGTATGGGTGGGTTGCGCTGTGGCGGGTCGTTGTGTACTGGTTAGGCCGAAGGGCCTGTTTACACACTGTAAGTAATCTAATCACAGAGACAGTATATTTAATAGGAATTAGACAAAGGCATATCAGTCACATGGCGATTGTCATTACTTAGTTTAAAGCAGGTAATTATGAATTTACAAAGCTTGATGAATGGTGATGCCCTGTGATCCAATTTCTGGATTATCAGAAATTGATTATCATCTTGTTCATGATTATTTGTTGATGGGAAGAGATTAAGGCAGAAGGGTTCTTCCTTCAGTAAATGAGGGATTCACTTACCTATGCTAATATGGAGGGGAGGTAAGACAATGGGGGCGGGAGGCAGTTTAACAGGGTTGTATCCAGGGTTCTCAGTCTTTTCTGGAAAGGGCAAATTCCTCTGTCTGGGGTTACGGGGCAATCCACATGTGTGGCTGCAAGGGGTTCTATTTTGAGATACTGTCAGCCTCCCCCCTTCTGAGGTGTTCTATCTGTATTGTAAGAGGACAGGCCTTCAGTTGATGAAATAAGGCATTTGGCAAGGAATGTTTAAACCTTGAGACTCCACGGTGTCCTGAAAGAGAAGCAAAAGGTGCGGAACTGGGCCCTCTATGGTATTTTAACTTCCTCATTCTGATCAGGAATCTGTTGACCAGAATTGAATGCAATGATTGAATGTGACCTTACTCGAGCTTTGTCAAGGGTCAGCATCTTTTCCATGAGTTTGTTATCATTCCCCCATTAATGAAGCCCAGCATGCCATTTGTTTTACTCAAAACACTTCATGTTTTCTCTCCTTTAATGATTGGTACACATTGTCCCCCATTCCTGCTGTCCTGCTCTCTGTATCTGCGCCATTCAAATATATATTCCCTTTCGAGTTGCTTCTCTCAAAATGCATCAACTTACTGTGTGTTCTAAAGAAGAGACATATTGCACTCAAAATATTATCTCTCGCTCCACACATTCTACCCCCTGGAAAATAGAATAGTACAGCACCGGAATAATCGGCCCACCATGTCTATGCGGATAATGATGCTATTCCAAACTACTTCCACCTGCCTGTACATGGTCCATATCCCTGCCAACCCATGCCTGATTATGTGTCTGCCCAAATGCCTCTTAAAAGTTGTGATTTTTTCTGTTTTTCCAATCTCTCAGTAAAGTACATTCTTGTCACTTACCACCTTCTGCATAAGAAACTTGTCTGACACAACTGCCTTTAAACTTGCACATATTGTTGGAAATGCTCAGCAGATCATGCAGCATCTGTGAAGAAAAATCAGTTAATGTTTCAGGTCTGGTCACCCTTCCTCAGAAACGTTAACTTTAATTTATCTTCATAGAAGCTGCTAGACCTGCTGAACTTTTTGCGAAAATGTTTTTGCTTCTGGTTTACAGCATCTGCAGTTGTTTAAGTTTTCATTTCCTTTAAATTTGCCCCAATCCCCTTAAATCTATGGCCTGTAGAATTTGCCATGTTCATCTTTGAAAAAGATTCAGATTTTTCACTCTGTCTGAGTCTTTCGGATCATCCGCAGCCACTGACTTCCCCAAGACACAAATCCAAGTCTTTCCAACCTCTCCCAATCCAGGTAACATCCTGGTAAACCTATCATCACGCTGTCCAAAGCCTCCACATCTTCCTTTCTATGTGGTGATCAAAACAGCACACAATACTCCAAAGGTGGCCTAATGACAGGTTTATATTCACTCCCCTGACGAAGAAGGCAACCCTGCCATCCAGCTCCTTCACCACTTTCAGGGAGATGTGAACTTCCCGCTGAAGATCCCTTGTATATCAATGCTGCTGAGAGCCCTTTGGGTTAGTGAATACATTCCTCTTGCAATGAGCCTCCCAAAATACATCACCTCACACTTGTCTGGATTAAAATTTATCTCCGTGTGGGTTTTCCAACTGATCTCTTTCTTGCTGTATCCGTTGACAACATTCTTCACGATTCACAACTTCATCAATTTGTACCGTCTAGTAACTTGCTAATTAAATTATTCACATTTCCATGCTAATCATTGATATATGTTACAGACAATAGATGTTCCAATTCTGATCCTTGTGTAATAACACTGACCACAGAACTCCAGCCAGCAACATGCTGTGGAAGGAACATATTTCATTTAGTCAGTCAGTTGGAAAGCATTCCAGGCATTGGTGTGGCACTAGATGTTCCAAGATATTCACAATCCTGGTTAAAACACCCTAGAGCAGATTTTCAGTTCTGTGCACCCTACCTGGGGACTCCCCCAGAACCAAGTATAAAGCAGTAAACATTATCTCCTGCTGTGGAAGGATAACCTGTGTTAGTCTGAGCATGAACACAGAATAGATTTACCTTTATGATAATTTAACCCATGAAGACAAACAACCAGAACAAGTTAAGCAAGTACAAAAAATGTGTTATGGCACAGAAAGGGGCCCATCAAATCCAAGCTGGCTCTCTGTAGCAGAATCCCTTATTCTCATTCTCCAACTGTCCCCAAAACCCTGAAAGTTTATTTCCCTCAGATCTGATATAATCATATTTGTTAACCATTGACCATCTCTACTTGCACCACCATAATAGGCAGCATGGTCTGCATATTTCCAGCCAATACAGTTAACGGGAACACTTGCTCATCTCCCACTTTCTCAAAACGTTATATCTAATCTTAAATTTTGAGCCATCACCTATCAAGTGCAATTTATTTTATTGTCTGCTCTATCTAGACGTATTATAATCGTATCCATTTTATTCTATCAAGATATATTCAACTTGATTTCTTCAAAGAAAATAGCATTTTTTTTTCCAAATCAATCCAGTGACTGCATTTTCTTGATCAGTGCACCACACCAGTAAGTTTGTATTCCACACCCTGAAGATCACTCAGATCCTTCCTGAGAAGGAATCTTTTGACCTGAATTGGATACAATGATTGACTGTGACCTAACTAGTCAATGAAATTGTTTAACGAAACCCAGGATTCCATATGTTTTGATCAAAACACTTTGATCACGTCCTCTCTCCTTTAAAGAATTGTACACGTTGTTCCCCCACCCCACTTCCCTCAGTCTCTACTCTTTGTGTCTGTGCCATCCAAATATATATTTCCTTTCTACCTTGCTTCTCTCAAAATGTAACAACTCACTGTGTGTTCTAAAAAAAACATTAACTCTCGCTCCACACATTGTACTCCCTGGAAAACAGAACATTACAGCACCGGAATAATCGGCTCATCATGGTTGTGCAGACCAGCATGCCATTCCCAACTAATTCCACATACCTGGACATGATCCATATCCCTGCCAACCCCTTGCCTGCTTATGTGCCTGCCCAAATGCCTCTTAAGCATTGTGATTATTTCTGCTTTTACCAACTCCCTGGAGAGTACATTCTAGTCATCTACCACCTTTTGCGTTAGAATCTTGCCTGACATAACTCCCTTTAAACTTTCACGTGTTGTTGGAAATGCTCAGCAGGTCTTGCAGCATCTGAGAAAATAAAAATCCGTTAATGTTTCGGGTCCTTTCTCAGAAACACGAACTCTGATTTCTCTTCACAGATGCTTCCAGACTTGTTGAGCATTTCCAGAAACTTCTGTTTAGTTTCTGATCAACCGCATCTTCTGTTCTTTCCCTTTCTTATTTTCTTTAAATATCCCCCGTCCCCTGAAATCTATGGCCTCTAGAATTTGTCATTTCTACCTTGGAAAAAGATTCAGATTATAGAACATAGAACAATAAAGCACAGAACAGGCCCTTCAGCCCTCGATGTTGCACCGACCTGTGGAATTTTCTCAACTCGGCCCCCTACACTATCCCAAAATCATCCATGAGTTTATCTAAGGATTGATTAAAACGCTCTAATGGAGCTGAGTTGACCACCTGAGCTGGTAGAGCATTCCACACACTTACCACTCTCTCTGTGTAAAGAATTTGCCCCTGACACCTGTCTTAAATCTATCACCCCTCAATTTATAGTTGTTCTCTCTCATACAAGCTGACGTCATCATCCAAGGAAAAAGACTTTCACTGTCTACCCGATCTAATCCTCTGATTATCTTATATGTCTCTATCAAATCCCCCCTTCACCGCCTTCTTTCCAATGAGAACAGATCCAAGTCACTCAGCCTTTCTCATAAGACCTTCCCTCCAGACCAGGCACCATCCTGATAAATCTCCTCTGCACCTTTTCCAAAGCTTCCACATCCTTTTTTTAATGGAGCGACCACGGCTGTACACAATATTCCAACTGTGGCCGCACCATTATTTTGTATAGTTGCAGTATGATATTGTGGTTCCAGAACTCAATTTCTCTCCCAATGAAACCTAACACACCGTATGCACCTTAACAGCACTATCCACCTGGGTGGCAAATTTCAAGGATCTATGTACACGGACTCCAAGATCACTCTGCACATCCACACTACCAAAATCTTTCCATTGACCCAGTATTCTGCCTTCCTGTTATTCTTCCCAAAGCGCATCACCTCACATTTAGCTGCATTGAACTCCACTTGCACCTCTCGCAAGAAGTGAGACAAATCAAACATGATATAAAGATCTAACATAGTCACGATATTCATTTGGACGTAAAGGGACATGATTATCTTGTATGTCAGTGAGCAAAGGTTTCAAACAACATTGTGTGTGGTCAAGTCCCAACAATGACACGCACATACACACACACACATAAGTGTGTGAGTGTTCCAGTGAACTGACTGCAGAAATTATTTAACATTATCCAGTTCACAATCTAAAAACATTCACAGACAGAGAAGCCATAAATATGTTGTGTTTATGGGAAAGGATTCACCAGATCATCCACCTTGGAGATATGTGAGGAGATCAGCACCATGGAAATATCTGGATTGTGAGAAGGATTGAAAATTCACAGACCGACTGGAGACTCATTGACAGACATTCTGTGTGAACAGATTTATTTTGCCATCCAGCTTCATGTCACACCAATGGCTTTACACTGCCAAGAGAGCTTTCCCCTGACTGTGGGGGAAGAAAAAACTTTAAGATCTGTAAAGGTCTTAAATTCAATGGTCTTTATTTAACATCACCCTATTCACATGGGGGAGAAGTCGTTCAGCTCTTCCATGTGTGGGAAGGTATTCACTTGGGGATCCAGCAGTGCCTTGCTCTTTCTTCCTTGATAAGAGACTCAAGCATTTTCCCCACTCCAGATGTTACACTAACTGATCTATACTTGCCCATCTTTTGTCTACCTTCCTTTTTAAACAGCGGCGCCAATGTTTTCCAATCTGCTGGAACTGCCCCAGAGTCCAGCAAATTGGGAAAATTACTGACAGTGCATCTGTTCTATCCCCCGCTGTCTCTTTTAGCACACTGCGATACATTACACCAGGACCAGGAGACTTGTCTAATCCTTAGCTCTATGGGCTTGCCCAACACTAGCGTTCCGTAATAATGTTTGTTTCCAGGTCCTCACCGACTCCATCTCTTTGTCAATCATTGGCATGTTATTAGCGCCCTCTACTGTGAAGACTGATACAAAATACCTGTTCAGTGCCTCCGCCATTTCATCACATCCCATAACTAAATGGCCCTTCTCATCCCCTGAAAGACCAACATTTACCTTAGCCACTCTTTTTCATTTAAAGTTTTCATAGAAACTTCTGCTATCTGTCTTAAAATTCTGTGATACATCTTTTCTCTCCTGTTCTTTCCTACGGTTCTTTATCACTCTTTTTGTGGCTTTCTTCTGATCTTTAACGCTTTCCCAATCTTCCAGTTTCATGCTGTTTTTGACCACTTTGTATGCCTCATCTTTCAATGTGAGCGATGGGGAGGGAGAGTGGGGAGGGAACGGGAGGGAGAGGTGAGAAGGGAGGGGGAGAAGAGAGGGTGGAGGAGGGGGAGGTGCGGGGATAAGCGGATTGGGGAAAGAGGCATGGCAGAGGAAAGAAGGGGTGGAGAGAGGGCTGTAGGAGAGAGGGGGTAGGAGAGAGCTGGGAACGGTGAGCGAGAGTAGGAGAGATGGGAGGAGAGGGAACAGGAGGACAGGGGGTGAGGAGCAAGGAGTGGATGGCGTAAGGGGGAGTAGAGTGGTGGAGGGTGTATGGGAAAGGGGTTGTAGGAGAGAAGGAGAGGAATGAAGGAGAGGAGTAGAAGTGGGGAGAATGTGGAAGGTGGAGGACGGGAGGAGACAGCGAATGAAGTGGGGGGACGAGTGATGGGGAATAAGGGAAGGAGAGGGGTTAGGAGAGAGGGGAAGGAGAGAGAGGAGGAAGTGAGGACCTAGGGGGAGTTTGGGGTGTGAGGCGAGGAGGAGTTTGGGTGGAGTAGGAGAGAGGTGGTGGGAGGTGAACGAGAGAGGGACATGAGGATTGGGGAGGAAAGAGGTGAAGATGAGGAGGAAGGGAGGACAGTAGGAGGTGAGGGGGAGGAGAAAGTGGGGAGGAGAGGCGGAAGTGGGGGAAGGAGGGGGAAGGTGAACAGGGAAATGGAGCAGAGACAGGGAGGAGAGCCAGGCAGGAGGGGGAAGGAGAGATGGGAGAGTAGAAGGGAGGACAGGTGGGAGGAGAGGATACAAGGGGGTAGGGAAGGAGTTCAGGAGAAGGGGTGAAGAAGAGGGTGATGGGAGAGGGGAAGAAGTGAGTGTGGAGAAGAGGGGAACAAGAGGGCAGGGAAGCGGGAGAGGAGGGGAGGTGAAGAAAGGAGAGGTGGAAGAAGAGAAGGGGTGAGGAGAGGGGATGAGGAGAGAGGGAATGAGGAGAGGGGGAGAGTGGAGAGGTGAGGGGGAGGGGGAGAAAGAGGAGAAGGGAGAGGTGAAGGGGAGGAGAGAGAAGAGAGGGGGACAGGAGAGAGGAGAGACGGGAGGGGGAGAGGAGACAGTGGTGAGAAGAGAGGGGAAAGGGGAAGAAGAGATGGAAGAGGAGACAGTGATGAGGAGTGAGAGGAGAGAGTAGTGAGGAATGAGAGGAGAGGGAAGAGGAGAGAGAAGAGAAGGAGGAAGAGGGGGAGAGGCGAGATGGGAGAGGGAGAGCATGGGGAGGAGAGAGTGGGAGGAGAGAGGGGTATGAGGAAGATGAGGAGGAGAGAGAGGGAGAGGGAGAGGAGAGAGAATTGGAGGAGAGGTGGATGGAGCGGGGAAGGAGAGAGAGGGGAGGTTAGGGGGAGTACGAAGAGGAGGAGGAGAGAGGGGTGTAGGAGAGTGAGGGGCTAGGAGAGAGGGGGATGAGGGGGGGAAGAGAGAGGGGGAGGGGAGAGAGTGGGAGGAGAGAGGGGAAGGGGAGGGAGGGGAGGAGAGAGAGCAGAGGAGAGTGGAAGGATGGAGAGGGGAAGGAGAGAGAGGGGAGGAGAGAGGGCGCGGAAAAGAGGGGTGGAAGAGAGAGGGAGAGGAGAGAGAGGTGGAGGAGAGAGGGGCAGGGAGAATGAGGCAGACAGCAGAAGGAGGAGAGTGGGTGATGTGTGGGGGCGAGGAGGAGGAGAGCGGGGGGATGCTAGCGGGGAGAGAAGAGGTGAGGGGGAGGAGGTGGTGACGTGGAAAGAGGGAGTAGACAGCAGGAGGCGTGGGAGCAGGAGGAGGTGGCGAGGAGAGCTCAGGAGGGCAGAGTGGTTGGAGGTGGGGAGGAGGAGATTGGGTGAAAGACAGAAGTGCAGATGGGTAGGACGGTGAAAGTGGGGGAGGAAAGCGAGGAGGGAATCGTGAAGACAGGTGAGGTCAGGGTGGCAGAGGATAGGGGAGTAGGATACTGGGGGAAAGAGATGGGTGGGAAGATGGGTTGGAGAGTAACCCACATAGACCTTGCTCTGTCTGAACAGTTCACCTAACCCTTTGGGCAACTCCCCTATGGCCAGTCCACCCAGACCTGCACACCATTGACCGGGTGAGGAAACCCACGCAGACCCTGTGGAGAATGTACACACTCTACACAGACGGTCGCCTTGGGCAGGATTTGAACAGGGTCCCTGGCACTGTGAAGCAGCAGTGGTAACCACTGAGTCACTGTGCGACCCTAATCAGAGAGAGAGAGAGATGAAGTGAGAGTGGGGGGAGAGAGAGTTGAGAGGGGCAGAGAAGAGTGAGGCAAGAGAGAGGGGAGAGCGAAAAGAGATGGGAGAGAGAAGAGAGAGTGGAGGAGAGAGAGGGAGAAGAGGGGAGGAGGAGATGAGAGGTGAAGAAGAGGTGGAGAAGAGAGAGCAGAAGAATGAGAGTGTGAAAGAGAAAACGACAGAGGAGAGAGAAGAGAAAGAGAGAGCGAGAGTGAGAGAGATAGAAAAGGCAAAAAGGGAGCAAGTGACCCCCAGCCCACACTCTGTCACACTCAGACAGAGCTGAAAATACGTTGCTGGAAAATCGCAGCAGGTCAGGCAACATCCAAGGAACAGTAGATTCGACATTTCAGGCATAAAGCCCTTCTTCAGGAATGAGGAAAGTGTGTCCAGCAGGCTAAGATAAAAGGTAGGGAGGAAGGACTTAGGGAAGGGGCGTTGGAGATGCGCTAGGTAGAAGGAGGTCAAGGTGAGGGTGATGGGCCGGAGTGGGGTGGGGGTGGAGAGGTCAGGAAGAAGATTACAGGTTAGGAAGGTGGTGCTGAGTTAGAGGTCGGTTCCGTTGACAGGTGCTGAGGAAGGAGGTGTGGCTGTGGTAGCAAGTCTGTTTGAGAATATGGCTGAAAAGCTTCTGTGCAGAGGAGATGACCTGGGGTGTGCAGTAAGCGAGGGAGGGACTCCCTCTGCAATCTTCTTCGTGACCTCTCCGCCCTCACCCCACTCCGGCCTATTACCCTCACCTTGACCTCCTTCCATCTATCGCATCTCCAATGCCCCTCCCCCAAGTTCCTCCTCCCTACCTTTTATCTTAGCCTGCTGGACACACTTTCCTCATTCCTGAAGAAGGGCTTTATGCCTGAAATGTCTAATCTCCTGTTTCTTGGATGCTGCCTGACCTGCTGCGCTTTTCCAGCAACACATTTTCAGCTCTGATCTCCGACATCTGCAGTCCTCACTTTCTCCTCACAGACAGACAGAGACAGTAACAGGTCAATACTCCCCCAGTCAGCCCGCATGGCTTAAGGATAATGGCTGACTGAGCTCGGTTCAAATACTCCCAGAATCTATTAACCAAGCCCCATCTACTCCCCAACCTAGTTCATCCTGTCAGCTCCTAACTATCTCCAACTGGAACACACCTCCCCCAGGTATGGGATACACCAACAATCACCTAAGACTTTGGTACAGATCGCCAGGGAGGATATGATGGAGAAATTATATGCAGTGATTGGTAATGACTGAGGATGCAACACTCAAATGCCAATTATTTCCAGTTTCTGATGAATCGATTGATCAAGTCAGATTTAGAGTAAATGTTTCTTTGGCGTTTCCTGTCTATGAATCTTCTTCAAATATTCAAAGAAGTTTAATAAAGGCAGTGTCAGTCCAGGTGAGAAATCAGACAGAAAATAATTCCCTTTGTTTGATACTTTTGTGCATATATCCTTCCTTGAAATCCTCAGAGAAAGAAGCTTCCGAGATCCATCACTATTAGGGCAGAGAGAAAAGAATAATCAAAATAAAGTAAGAAATTGTCTCTAAACATGAACATTATTTCTCTCTCCCAAAAGGTGCCAGTCCTATTGGGTTCCTCCTGCACCCTCTCTATAATTTCAGAAACTCATATTATCCCTCCTCCAGGTCGAGGGTGATCAGTATACTCACAACAGAGATCCTCATACATTCTGAAGGATTGAAGGGTCCAGAGAGGGGATAGACTCATTCATTTACCAGAAAGTTTCAGGAGTGATTTAGGATTCAATGGAGCAACTGGAGTTGAAGCGAGATGTGAAAGAGCTTATTGGCTTATAATTGGTATAGACAAGGAAGATGAAAATAAGATGTTCACATTAGCTGGGGGAAATGGACGAAGAAATACAAAAAATAAGTTTGTGGATAGATTGACAGGGAGGATTTGATGAAGTGGTTATATGGAAGAGATTCAATATCCACTGTATCTTAATGGATTGCATTTGGACTGAACAGCCTGAAGTTCAGTATTTAATGTCCAGATTCTGTCAAGCCGTGCGCTTGAATTATCCCAGTACCAGAGCCATAGTGATGTAGCTCAGGCAGTTACAATGAAGGGTCTGGGTATCTTCCAATTTGTGATGGTTCCTTACCCTCTGGGCGTTTGCAGACCACTCAAGCTCTCTGATGCTCTCGGTGATGAAAGCAGGAAAATTGTTGATAGACTCTGAAAACAGTGAGAGCTCCAGCTGTTTCACCGCCCTTCAGATCCCCGCTAACCTTCCTGCTTTAGGGAAATCGGCACGCCTGGTTGATGACAGGCTGTGTGGCTCAAATGGGCAGTAGGAGCCTGCAAGGTAATGGCTGGTAATTTGAGACCTTGGTTGTTCCAGATCAGACGATGGGAACACCATCCCACCTCCATTTAAATCGGAAAACCCAAGGCAAGGTTGAATTGCAGCCCAAACCATTATTGATTCTGTGTTCCCTGACCCCACACGGAGTAACATAAGGACAAATATTGTTCTCTCCAGACCCCCGCTGTCAACAGAAAGCGGCCACTGCAGCTCCCTGCACAGCCCTGGGACACAGCTTACAGAAACTCCCTCCTCATGAATGGTGCTTCCCGTGTGAAAATCTTTACATTTAATGCGGTAACGGTTGCAATCCAACCCTGTCCCCAAGATGAGAAGCAGCAGGATTTTGTGATGAGAACAGTGTTATGAAGTTGAAGACCTGCACTCCACCTTTAAATGAGAGTGAATGCTGTTCGGTACTGAGCGCTGACAAATACCTGTGATGACCAGCTCGCAGTCTCAGCGTATACTAGGAAATTGGAAAGACGTAACGTTTGGCTGTGAACAAGCCAGTTTTGTTGCTAATTAAGAAACAATTCAATTTTACCAATCAATTTTAATTATGCCTCAGAATACTAAAATCCAATCGCGCTTTGATTTAGTGTTTAGAAACACTGCAGAACCGAGGACTTCCATAACGTTGCCCCGCTGAACGTTCCCCATGAAACATGCACAGGTTCTCAGCTGAGGATTGTTGCTGGGAACCTTTGTTCCTTGGCTTTGAACCGGGCCGCCTGCCCAAGGAAAGCAAATGTGGTTCTGCTTTTAGTGCAAGGATCAGACCACGGTAACCCCACTCTGAAACAGAATGGCCATCAATGCTGTACACATCTGTGCATATTCAGAACCCGGTTGGAGAAAACCGTAACAATGTTTCACACAGTAATGAAACGGGATTGTATTCTTTTTCACCACTCGAGCATGTATGAGCGAGCGAATTCAAAGCCAGGTTTGTTGATATGAACAGCAAGTTATAAAACTCTGCTCTGCTCATGTCAGTCTGAAAGGCTGCCATCGGGAATAAGGGCTGTTATTGCCGGATTTTGAAGCGGGGTGTTTGAAGCGGGGAGTTTTCGTGTATGAGGTGACTCCAATCCACAATACAATACAGGAAGCATCCCCGCGAGCAGCTGGTGTTCAGAGTCGGGCAGCACTAAAACTTAAGACAGTTCAACACTTCACGTTTCCGTTTCCAGGAGATGGTTGTTCTCCAGTGAAACTGGCATCATTGAAAAATTAAGAAAATCATGTGAAATTGCTCGCAAAATATAGATAAGGATGTTGTCAGGGGTGCACAGTTTGAAATGTAGGGCAAGTCTGAACGTGGGCATGACCTTAAGGAAGGTTTGTAAACTGAATACTTATTTTTTTGTTTTCGGCAATGTGGGGTGAGTTGAAAACTGGAGGGTATAGGTGTAAGGTGAGACGGGTAAAATATAAAAGGGATTGAGGCACCTTTCCCACGCAGAAGGTTGTGCGGGATGGAATCAGCGACCAGAAGAAGTGGAGGAGGCTCGTACACTTAGAAGATTTCAAAGGCAGCCGGATGAGTTTCTGGATAGGAAGGGTTTAGTGGGATAGGGGCCAGATGCTGGGAAATGGGAGTTTGTTTAAAACGCAATTCCAGAGATTTCGAAACATAAATGCTGTTCTGGGGGCAGTCCGGGGCAATCAACCATTAACGGTTCCCAGATCCTTCAGCAGAACAATTCCAAACTGCGCTCCCAAATATATTAGAAACTTAGTGAACCGCCACCACCCAAAAAACTCTGAAATGAGTGAAAACAAAGAACCGAACATGAACGAGTCATGAAAAGTGAAGATTCCCAAACAGTCTCGATTACATTAGTTTGCTCATCCGATCAACAATGCGGCAGTACTTGCAGCTCACGTTTCCAGGACGGAAGTGAAGGAAATTAGAGAAATTTAAGACCATATGACATTGCAATTAACTGGAATTATTTTTCCATTCACTAGAACACCAAATAATGAGAAGTAAAGTCACTGCAGGATTTTGTTTCACACCAGCGATGAAATCCCAATCTCCTGTTGTGGTTCTGCTCGCCGAGCTGGAAGTTTTTGCTGCAAACGTTTCGTTCCCTGGCAAGGGAACATCATCAGTGGTGTTGGAGCCTCGTGTGAAGCGCTGCTTTGATGTTTCTTCCGGTATTTATATTGGTTTGTTCTTCCCGCTTCCGGGTGTCAGTTTCAGCTGCAGTGATTTGTATGTGGGGTCCAGGTCGATGTGTCTGTTGATGGATGTTCTTTCCGTTTCCGGGTGTCAGTTTCAGCTGTAGTGGTTTGTATATGGTGTCCAGGTCAATGTGTCTGTTAATGGAGTTTGGGGATGAATGCCAGGCTTCTAGGAATTCTCTGGCTGTTCTCTGTCTGGCTTGTCCTATGATAGTGGTGTTTTCCCAGTCAAATTCATGTTGCTGGTTGTCTGAGTGTATGGCTACTAGAGATAGCTGGTCGTGTCGTTCTGTGGCTAGCTGATGTTCATGGATGCGGATTGTTAGCTGTCTTCCTGTTTGTCCTAAATAGTGTTTTGTGCAGTCCTTGCATGGTATTTTGTAAACTACGTTAGTTTGGCTCATGCTGGGTATTGAACAAAGGACCCAATACCCAGCATGAGCCAAACTTACGTAGTTTACAAAATACCATGCAAGGACTGCACAAAACACTATATAAGACAAACAGGAAGACAGCTAACAATCCGCATCCATGAACATCAGCTAGCCACAAAACGACACGACCAGCTATCTCTAGTAGCCATACACCCAGACAACCAGCAACATGAATTTGACTGGGAAAACACCACTATCATAGGACAAGGCAGACAGAGAACAGCCAGAGAATTCCTAGAAGCATGGCATTCATCCCCAAACTCCATTAACAGACACATTGACCTGGACACCATATACAAACCACTACAGCTGAAACTGACACCCGGAAACGGCAAGAACATCCATCAACAGACACATCGACCTGGACCCCACATACAAATCACTGCAGCTGAAACTGACACCCGGAAGCGGCAAGAACAAACCAATATAAATACCGGAAGAAACATCAAAGCAGCACTTCACACGAGGCTCCAACAGCACTGATGATGTTCCCTAGCCAGGGAACAAAACGTTTGCAGCAAAAACTTCCAGCTCGGCGAGCAGAACCACAACAACGGATACCCGAGCTACAAATCTTCAATCAGATTTTAAATCCCAATCTCCGTTTGGTTTCAGTGGAAATAGTGAACAACACAACTTGGCCGGAACATGATGCAGCAGTGGAACCGCTTGAGGTCCGGGCTTTTCGTGTGGGAGGCGAATGTGATCACTCCAGCATGGACACTGGCACATTGGAGTGGGTACATTCTCTCAAATCAGAGATACATTTACATTAAGCAAAGTAAGTTGGTCGTGTTGGAATTTAAACACTGAAAATTAACACGCTGCAGTAAAACCAGCAAAGCACACAAGTGGTGGGATGCGAACACAAACCTCATTTGTGATTTAAACACAACACAGCGCCTTCGACCACTCGGCCACAAGACCAACCACCGGAGTCGGCCATTTCCTTACACTATCAATGGTGAGCCTGCAAACCAACAGCAGCAAAGTCACAGGGAAAGACTTCCCCCATCCCTGTCCTGCTCGCACTGCTGCTGGGATCTGCCCAGCTACAGTATAAGTTTTGCAGCAGATAATGAGAACCCTCCAAGGCACACAAAAACCAATGGGAAGCTGACCCTTCCTTCTGAGAATCGTTTGAGCCACAAATGTAATGACTGGATGTGAGAATGGAAATTCGATTCTGATTCAACAAAGAAACCAAGAGCTGCGTGACATGACTGGGATTTCCATTCTTGCCTTGGTAAATGATTGAACCCGTTGTTCGAAACAGAACAGCTTTCACGTTTACACGGAACACGAAACTCACCGGACTACAGGGAAAATGCACAAAGCTGAGCAGGCCGTGTTCCACATCATACCGTGCAGCATACTTACGGTTACGACGTCTGTTTGCAGATTAAACTTCCCAAAAAATGTTCTCGACCTGAAAAGTACAATCCGAGAACGACAGATCACATTGTGAGGATGCTCAAACCTCGGTGCCAGTACGAGTTGTCATTTTCCTTGTCTTTGGCCTCAACCGTGCAATATGCTGCAGAGATGTCTACGCCTGGACATGAGCCACACGGCGGCCAGATGAGGTGGCAACCAATGTGGGAATCCATGGAAAGTGACTCAGAAAGTTTACTAAATTCTCTGGTGCTTATGAGAGATGCAGTTTCTGTTCACGTCAGTCTAAAAGGCAGTTTCTGAGTATATTAACAGAAGTCATAAGGTGTTTACCGCCCCACCCCACCACACCCCACCACACCACACCACACCACAAAAGATGTCAAAGAGGTGCTAGCTCTACCTGAGAGAACATAAAGCAACAGTAGAGGGGCTTGCGATTTTCCACACGGGAAGGGAACACGATCATGACAGCAGAGACACTTTGGAAAATTCTGAACTTGCTGTTTTTAACAGCGGGGACCGAAACAGCATTTTAACGATGCTGCAACATTGAAGCTGATCAGCTGAAACGACAGGATTCGAACCTACGCACCCGGTCGCGACTGGAGTCTTAAACCAGCGACTTAGACCGCTCTGCCACACTACAGGGCGGCGGCCAGCCAACAAGGCGGCGGCCGCCCTCATTTTCTTGAATTTCCAATTGTGCTCCTGCACAACAACAGATGAAAACTCATGTCAAACGGGTCCATGGTCCCTCTCCGACTCGCACAGCTGCTAGGATGTGCCCGGCTACAATGTCAATTTCGCATCAGATAATGAAAGCCCATCAATCCAGACAAAAATCAATAGTAAGCTGAGTCTATCTTCTCAGACTCTTTTCAACTACAAATGTATCTGTGACTGTGTGAGAATATATGTTCGGTTATGATTTGGTCAAATAACCATGAGCTGCTTGACGTTACTTCAATTTCGATTCTTGCTTTGCTAAATGATTTCACACATTGCTCGAAACAGGACAACGTTCACGTTTACACGGAACATGAAACACACCGGACTGCAGGGAAAAATGCACAAAGCTGAGCAGGCCGTGTTCCACATCATACCGTGCACTATAGTTTCAATCACTGTATCTGTTTTGCAGGATAAGAGTCCCAAAGAATGATCTCCACCCTAAAACCGGACGTAGCATTACAATCCGAGAACGACAGATCACATTGTGAGGATGCTCTGACCTCGGGGTCAATTCGAGATGCCACATTCCTTACCTTTTACCTTAACCGTGCAATTTACTGCAGAGATGTCACTCCATGGTGCTTATTAGAAATGCAGTTTCTGTTCACGTCAATCGAAAAGGCAGTTTCTGAACATAGTAACAGAAGTTACTACTCACCCCAACCCCACTCCGGGAGAGATGCTAACTGCAATTTTGTTCTCGATGTGAAGAGCTCCCACGCCTGAGTCACCTTCACGTCTCTTGTTGCTGAGTGACTCACAAAGAAGGAATTTCACCAGAGCTGCAACTGCCTCACTTTCCCACTCGCCCTCCCGGTTACATTTTCCTGCTCGTCAGTGATTTAAAGAAAACCAAAAGGATGCGATGTCATTCTGTAGCCTCTCTGTCGATTCCTCCATTTCAGTTCCAACATGGCTTAGATCTCGGGGCTCACCTTAATACTAGCGACGGTATGAAAGCACAGGTCCAGAGGTTCCACTGAGAGTGTAATTTCTTTCATTGTTGTTGCTGATTGAATGAGTCACTAACGTGCGAACTGATCCAAAACATGATTCAGGACCTCTGGTGCCAATTCTCGCACTTTGAATAACGACAGACAGCTTCCAAATGAGGCCTTTCAGAGACGACTTTGGGCTACATTTGACAGACAGACTAGTTCAGGAATCCGTTGTGCACTGTGACACCAGCGCATCAGCTTCTTCCCTGTCTTTGAACTAGCTCGCCTGCACAAGGAATGCAAATGCCTTTTGTGGAAGATTCAGAACGCGGTAACTACACTCTGAAACAGAATGGCATATGATCAGAACCAGGTTGGAGAAAAACTTTACAATGCTTTGCAAACTAATTTAATGGAATTGCATTACATTGCACAAAGAGAGGAGATTTGTTCGAGCAATTTGGAAGGCAGGTTTGCAGATGGGAAAGCAAGCAAGAAAGTCCATGTAAAAGACTGCAGTTGAAGAACAAAGCAGTTTCTGCCCAGTTTCGAACTGGGGACCTTTCGCGTGTGAGGAGAACGTGATGACCACTACACTACAGAAACAAGGCGCAGCCAGCCGGGCTGCGGCTCTGTGGTATCCAGCACTGAAAGTTGAAGACATTTTCCGTTTCACCTTTCTGTTTCCAATAGCTCGTTGTTGTCCAGGGTAATTGACATCTTGAAAAAGTTTTTAAAAAAAGACACGTGAAATTGGTGACAAAATATAGACAAGGATGTCGTCAATGTTTGGATGTTGGGTGAGGTGGAATAGGCTGGGACAACTTTCCCAGCAGCGTAACGGCTGCGACATGATTTTATGGAAGGGTTGTGAACTGAGTATTTACGTGTTTTACCCAAGCTGGGGTGAGTTGAAAACTCGAGAGCATAGGTTTAAGGTGAGTGGTCTGAAATTGACTAAGGACCTGAGGCACATTTCCCACACACAATGGTGTGCGTGTATGGAATGAGCTACCAGAGGAAGTGGAGGAGGCTATTGCACTCAGAAAATTGCAGTGGTAATCGGATGAGTATCTGGATAGGATGGGTTTAGAGGGATTGAGGCCAAATGCTGGGCAACGGGACTTGTTTAATTTTGGTGATGTGGTGAGCATGGATGAGATACACCGAAGTATCTGTTTCCACGCGGTGTACCCCAATAACGTTGTGTTGCCTATACCGGTTTCAAAGGAGTACTATTTAGCGGAGCTTGCCGTCGCAGTCTGTGACACAATCATTTAGTCTGTTCGACTGCTCACGGGAAAGGTAGCATTGTGAAACACTGCAGAAACGAACGTCTTCCTTACTTTTGCAGTGACTGACTATACTTCGTGAAATTTTTCCAGATCCTCCATTAACCTCCACTGAGGATTCGCTCAGAGGGAGCCTTCTTCAGCCTTCAGTGAGAGGTCAATGAATCGAAAGCATTCTCAGAGATTTTCCTTAACAAAGCGGTATTTTGTTACTTTGACAGTAAGAACTGCTTTTGCTCACATCGTCTCCACATCAGTCTCTTGCTCCAGTAAACACTCTAATACAGCGTACATTGCTTCCATTCCAACACAGAAATGCGTCGTATTCTCTCTGGGATAATGTGAATTGACAATGTCATTCTTTAAGTGGAAAAATATAGCAGGGAGTTGTCAGTGCAGCGGCGATATATTATGCTCGTAATCTTTGGTGACTGGAACGTGGCAGGTGCTGTTATTTAAATTCGATGAATAAAATCTGAAAAATAAGCCCAATCTCAGGAACAGAGACAATAACTTTAGTTTACTGAACACTCATTCATTCATGTTCCTTCGAAAGGGAAATCTGCCAAACATAACGATTCCTGTCAATATGTGATCCAGACCCACAACAACGTGATTCACCCATGAATGCCCTCTGACTCAGTTCAAGGTGAATTAAGAATGAACAACAAATGCTCTTCAGACCAATGATAACAACATTCCGTGGGAGAATAAGGAAGAATCAAAACAGATGAACAACGGGGAAAATGGAAATAGTGCCTGTGTGGACTCGAATTCACCTGATTGTCAAACTTAATAGACACAAGGATACCCGCAGCGCCAAGAAGTCAGGGCCATGGGTTGAGTGCAGCAAGGGATTCAATTACCGCTGAGGTGTAATCTCACTTGCTCAGTCTCAATGCGTATAGGTCATTCACCACTCCCATATGTGAGAAGTGATTACTCAGGAGACCAACGGATAGAGTCAGCAGCAATTTTACAAATCACAGTAGGAGTTCTATTCTGCTGTTATTGAAGCTGTTAATCCAAACCAGCAATGAGCCACGTCTGGACGCGTGTTTCCTGTGGAGTTCCGTTGTTTTCTGATGTAGACAATGATTTAGACTTAGTTGTAGCTGCCATGATTCAAAGGTTTGCTGATGATGTAACAAATGGTCGTGTAGTTGACTATGATGAAGAATATCAGAGACTACAGTGATGTATCAATCAGGTGGAAAGATAAAATGCTGAATGGAATTGAATCCAGACCAATGAGTGTTAACGAAATTGGGGAGAAGAAACAATAACAGTGAGTATTCTGTGTGATGTAGACAAAGAGATCTGGGAGTGGACATTCATGATCACAGAAGATCAATGGACAGGGGAATCAATTGGACAGAAGTGCGTACTGTTGATGGTGGCGATCAGTCAATATTAGAGCGGTGCTGAAGAACCACAGCAAGTCAGGCAGCATTCGAGTTGCAGGAAAAATTTGACGTTTTGGGCAAAAGGCATCAGGATTAAGGCTAGAAGCCTCGAGGTTGGAGAGATAAATGGAAGAGGTGGCGCTTGGAAGAATTCAGCTGCGAGTGCAATAGGTGGATGAAGGTGGGGAAAAGAATGTTAGATCGGAAAAGATGCTGCAGTAGATAAGGGGGGAGGAAGATAGACAGGTGGGTCAGGTCAGTAGGATGGTGCCAAGCTGGAAGGTTGGAACTAGGGCAAGGTTGGGGAGGGGAGGGGAAATGAGGAAACTGGTGAAATCCACATTGATGCCAGGGGGATGAAGTATCATGAGGTAGGAAATGAGACGTTTTTCCTCCAGGCGTCGGGTGATGATAGAGTGGAGGTGGAGGAGGCCCAGGACCTGTGTGTCCTCTGGAGAGTGGCGGGGGGAGTTGAAGCGTTCAGTCATGGGGCGTTGGGGATGATTGTTGCCGATGTCATGAAGATGTTCTCTGAAGCGCTCTACGAGAAAGTGTCCAGTGGCCCCACTGTAGAGGAAACTGCATCGGGAGCAACGGATGCAATAAATGACATGTGTGGAAGCGCAGATGAAATTTTGATGAATGTGGAAGGTTTCTTTGGGGCATTGAGTGGAGGTGGGGGATGCGTGTGGGTGCAGGTTTTGCAATTCCTGCGTTGGCAGAGGAAGGTGCTGGGAGGGCAGGGTTGGTCATTGGAGGGCATAGATTGACTAGGTAGTCGTGGAGGGAACGGTTTTTGCGGAAAGTGGACAGAGGTGGGGAGGGAAAAATATCCCCAGAGGTCAGTGTTACTGATATTTTTTGCAAACCCACTGACTATCTGGATTACACCTCCTTCCACCCCATCTCCTGCACAAATGCCATCCTGTGTTCACAACTCCTCTGCCTGTGCCGCATCTGCTCCCAGGAGGACCAGTTCCACCACAGAACACACCAGATGGCCTCCTTCTTTTAGACCGGAACTTCCCTTCCCAAGTGGTTGAAGATACGCTCTAACGCATCTCATCCATGTCCCGCACCTCTATCCATGAACCCCACGCCTCCGAACACAACAACGGCAGAACATGGAGAGAGGAAGGTCCTCATTTTCCATTCCACCCACCTCTGCACAAATCACATCATCCGCTGACATTTTTGCCACCTCTAAATTGACCCCACCACCAGGGATATATTTCCCTGCCCAAACCTCTCCGCTTTCATCAAAGACCTTTCCCTCCGTGACTCCATAATCAAGTCCACACCCTCCAATGGGCGTCAATTCCCTCATGGCACCTTTCTCTGCCACCGCAGGAAATGCAAAATCTGCGCCCACATTACCCCCTCACCTATGTCCAAGGCTCCAATGGAGCCTTCCACATCCAACAAAGTTTGACCTGCAGTTCCACACATGCCATTTGTTGGATCTGCTGCTCCAGATGTGGTATCCTCTAAATTGGGGAGACCGGATGTCTTCTGACAGAGCACTTCAGAGAAGATATCCAGGACTACTGCAAGAATCAACTCCACAGTCCCATGGTCAAAGATTTCAACTCCCCCTCCCACTCTCCCGAGGACATGCAGGTCCTGGCCCACCTCCATCACCAATCCCTTACCACCCGACGCCTGCAGAAAGAACGCCTCACCTTCTTCCTCGGGACCCTTCAACCCCATGGCATCCAAGTGGACTTCCTCAGTTCCCTCAAGACCACGCCCTCATCTTACTCCAGTTCTAACCTTCTAGCTCAGCACCGTCCTCCTGACCTGTCCCACCTGTGTATCTTCATTCCCACTTATCCGCTCCACCCTCCGATCTGACATATCCCCTTCACCCCCTCCTCCATCCATCTACTGCACCCTCAGCTACCTTCTCCCCAGATCCACCCCACTACCATTTATCTCTCCATCCCATATGCTCCCAGTCTCATTCCTGATGAAGGCCTTTTGCCTGAAACATTTATTTTTCCTCAGCTGATGCCGGACCTGCTGTGCTTCTTCAGCACCACTTTCAACTTGAGGGGAATCAGTTTTTGAGAGGATTTTTGAATATTATCTATTGTTGACCACAGGCTGTGAATGATAGTAGAACTTTAGCAATCACCAGTTTAGGGAATAGCGGAAGGACTGAGCCCAAGTCTGGTCACCGCATAAATCAACATTTACTAAATTTAAGATAAAAGATGGGGGGCTGAAGTATGAAACTTTGCCCAACAAGACTGCTTCACCAATCAATGAGTTTATCACTGATTCATTTCCAAGTCAGGGTGCTATGGGCCTTGGAGGGGAACTTGAAAATGGCGGTGTTTCGTTGCATCTTCCAACCTTGTCCTTATAGTCAGTACAGTTGTTGAGCTTTGAAGGTTCTGTCAAAAATGCCCGGATGACTTACTCTAGTGCATCGTGTATTTGGTGCACTCTGCTGCAATTGTGCCTCAGCGGTGAAGTGAATAAATATTCAGGTACTAAATAAGGTACAATCAAGTGGCTGCATTGTCGTGGATGGTGTCCAGTACCTTAAGTATTATTGAAGTTACTCCCATTCACGCAAATGGACAGAGTTCTGTCCCACATCTCATTTGTGCTTTGCAAACGGTGTAGGAGTCACGGAGCAATGAGTTGAGTTTATAATCAAAAACTGTCTACTAACGGACATGTTTTTGCTGTCCAAGTTTTTATGTAGCCTGTCTCAATCCGTTTTACCTACATACGAGCTCCGCGGACGATTACACAGGGGAATTAGGTGACAGTAAAGCCATTGAATGTTAATGGGGTATGATCAGATTCTCATTTGTCAGATTTATCGTTACTGTATTTCATCTTTATGTGGACCAATCTGATTCCAGTCGCTGTCTGATTTCAAGTTCCACTGCCCTTCTGTGCTTGAAAGTTTAACCGTTGCCTAACAGAAATTTCTCCACCTGCCTTAATAATATGTAAGGACGCTGCAGGGGACAGCAGGGACTTACGAACATATTGTCAACACTCGAGAATACGGAGCTTCATGGAATGATTGGTTAGGCTGGGATTAATATCCTTGAAACAGAGGAGGCGGAAGGGAGCTCTATAATCACATAATAACATTTATAAACGTTCAATATTCTTGGGATCTGGACAAGGTAGATATGGGCCGGTGGTTTACCCTCTGGTATGAGGAGCATAATAGGACATGAACTCAGATTTAGTTATTGACAATTTAATTCAGAAATTACAAGAAACGTCTGTGCTCAGGGGCCAGTGAATCGGTGGAACTCCTTGCCAAAACTGCTGTTGAGGCTGAGTTGTTGTGTATTTTCAAACTGTGCCAGGCAGATATTTAATCAGAAAGACGATGAAGCTTTGTCGACGTAATGCAGGAGAATGGAGTTGAGGATTATCAGATCAGCCATGAGTTCGTTGAATGGTGGAGCAGTCTCGATGGGCTTAATGGCCGACTTCGAATCCTATATAATTTGGTCGAATGTATTATTTTATAGATAAGTTTAGAATTCTGAGGGGATGGGATGAAGTGATAGAAAAGGTTTCTCAAACTGATCAGATGGGTCAGGAACTAGGCTCATAAGCTCGTGAACAAGAAATGTGCCATGGCCTGTAGACAACAAATGACACTGGACACACCACAGATGGGTAGGTGTAGAAGCTATGATTGCTAAAGAGAATTGGTGGATCTAATGTTGTTGGCAACTTGGTGATCATGCTGGATGATGGTTCACGGTGTGATTCACACAATAGCTTGTGAAAGAATGAAAGGTTTGTTTCATTGGAGAAGTCTTCTGCTGTTCCAATTACAATTGATTATTTGAAATATTGATGAGACCTTTGTGTGGAGTGTTACACCAAAATACTCATTCACAATCCCACTGGATAATCTATTGCTCTCGATCTCTCATTTGTTTATCTTTCATGTGATGTAAATTTAAAGAAAGTCAAGTGGGAATGAAAGGAGGAAAGAAATGTTGCACTCCATTTCATTATCCCAATTTAACTGACAACAGAATAAAATTGCTTTATTTCGACCTTGGATGAGGTATCGATTTATCACAAATCTCCGGTGCAATGAAGGGCAAGAGCAAGATTCTCCATTCAATGTATATTAAAGATGTGAGGCACAAAGGGAATCCACAGCTGCATTTGATAGAAGTAACAGCCAGAGTAGGATTCACATCCATACATGCACAATGGAAGAGCAACCCGACGGCTTAACCTCTGGGCCACTTCAGCCCATTGCAAAAGGGTTCACATGCGACCACATCAAGATTACATATGGTGCACCTAGGGGATAAGAAATTCCCTGAGCGGAATCGAATGCACACCATTATGTTTCTGCTTTCAATGGAATAATAATACCAGCAAAATCCAAGGAATTGACCTCGTCCTTGGAAGGAATACCTGTCCTTGATTCATTCTGACTCGAAACTGTCTCAGAATGAACCAGCAAACATGAAATTCCCATCGCATTCACACGCACATTTAGTCTTGACGCATAATTTCTTCAGTTTCTCTCTCATGTGAAGAAGTATATATGGAGAGAGAAGTGAAGGTGATGTTTTCGCTCGATGGTCTTTCTCGTATAGCTGCACCTGAACTGGGTAAAATTCCCTGAAATGCTTTTTGTTCATTTCATTTTATTAATTTTGCTGCAACCTCACTCTGTTCATTGCAATGATCGGAAGTGAAATAGATTTATAACATTGGAACGTTTAATATTGTATTCAATTTTGCTCCGAATTTATTTCAGCTTAAAGAAAATACTGATGAGAAAAACAGAAGGTTAAACTACAAAACAAGATGCCAGTTTTGATGCTCAGTTACGTTGGCAGATTTCAGTGGGTATCAAATGAACCCAACATCATTAAGTCATGGGATTAAAGCAGGAAATCGATCTCCAAGAGACGGGTCACTTGCTATTCATTATGGACTATCTTTCCTTGACAATATACAAAATCTGCTCAGTTCCATTTATAATGCTTCATGTGGAATATTAACGGAAATGTTTCAAAACTCTGAGTTTTTGATGAATCTTAATCAGCTGCATACGTTTCTGAGCTATCTTTACGTCTAAAGTCGTCCAAATTAGACATTGTTTCCTCGCACCTTCTACTCCCCACACTCTACTTTTACACTCTTACCTGGCCACAAGTTGTCTCTCTCCTGGTGAAACTCACTGCTTCTGTGTCTGTAAATGTGCCTTTCCAAATATTTTGGAATCGGATTCTCTGAGTGACAGAAATTCAGCTCCCATTTTCTTTTTGTCCTTCATCAATGGTTTTGAAAGCCTGACGTTCAGAAAATTACGAACTTGAAAGAGTGAATTTACCACCTATTTACTCTATCCAAACCTCAATTGCTTTGCAAAATTTCCATTCGGTTTTCCTTGGTTCAGTTTCAAATTTTCCAACACACAAATAAATAAAATCCCATCCCCAGTAAACGCCATCAGCATCGTCTCTATTGTCTTAGCAGCCCAGTAAACGCCGCAGTGTCCTCTCTGATAGAATCACAGATTCCCTACAATACAGAAAGTACAGTTCAGCCAATCGGGTCTGTGGGGACACTCTGAACAGCATCTCAACAAGACCTAGCTCCCGTCTCTATCCAGGCATGTCTCTTGCTAGTGATTTCAAATAAACCTGCTGGAATAAAATCTGGCATTGTGTGACTGCTGACCTTACCACTGCGTTACCCATGGCTAATTCACTTAACTTACTGAATTCACTCTCTGCACACATCAGCGCAATTTAACATGGCCAATCCACCTAACCTACAGACGCAACAGCAGTGTGGACCACTGAGCAAATGTATCATCACATTGAATACTATCTGTATCATTTTCACGCTGGTAACTCAGCCTAGTGAAAGCTAGCTGCGCCCATTAACCCGAATTCAATGCATCCAAACGCGGTTCTACGCTGTACAACCTCATTAGTGCTGCTGGAAATGTTTCTGCGCTCAGATCTGACTGGATTTACTCTGTTTTCTTCCTCAGATTCCTGCTTTAAATAAACACATCAGTCAGGAACAACTCTATAAAATGGTTTTCATTGCGACGCAAACACAATGTGCAGTTTGCAGAAGTTATGTGTTTGCACTTTCACTGACACCCTCTCTCCCCCTAGGAGCTGCAGTCCTTCCCCAGCTGATTCTGACAGCACTGTCCTTGCTGTCACATATCAGATCGAGAATGGAAGGCCAGGCATTAATAACCATCACTGGGGAACAGAGCCACGGGTTAAAAACCTTTACGATGCCCTCAGCGGAGAATTGAGCCCTGTGACAGGCGGGGACACTAACCACGATACTGTGGAGGACAGCAACATCGAAGGAGGCCCTTCAGCCTGTTGTGGTTGTACTTGTCCGACACAACTGCTTGACGACCTGAATCAAGTTTTCCATTGTTTAGCCCATAGTCTTGTATGTTTTGGCATCGCAAATTAACATCTCAATTTTTTTTAGGTTGGCAGGGTTTCCACCTCTCTGACCCTTTTCGCACATCTACTCAAACCTTTCTGCCTTTTCCCGAAATCTCTTGGCCCCGGTGTTCGACCCCTCCATCAATAACAAACGCTTCTTTCAGTCTATTCTATCCATACCCCTCATTATTTTGTACATCTCAGTCATGTCTTCTCTAATCTCCTCTGCTCGGCGGCAAACAACCCCAGTCTGTCCAATCACTCCTCATAACTGAAACTATTCAGCCCAGACAATATCCCCGTGAATCTCTCCTGCAACGTTCGCAGTGCCATCACATCATTGCTATACTGTGAGTTGCAGAACTGCACACAGTAATCTAGCTAGAGTCGTATTAACTGTTTTTTTTCTATTCTGTTACAGTATGAGAGCGTCGCTGTCTCGGCAGTATTGATTGTGATCCCTAATTACACAGCGAGTAGTTGAGACTCAACCATATTGCAGTGAGTCTGGAGTCACATCGAGGCCCGACCAGGTAAGAATAGCAGGTTCCTTCCTCAAAAGACGTCAATGAACCGATGGTTTTGTTTTTTCAACAATTTGCCATGTATTTATAGGTGCTATTAGATTCGTAATTCCAGATATGTATTGAATCTCGATTCTAACACCTGGCATGGTTGGAGTCAAACCCGGGTCCCTGGTCCATTTGCTTGATACCTGAGTTAACAGTCCAGCGATAATACGGTCTGCCATTGCAGAAAACCAGTGCAACTAATCTTTCTCAATGAAGTCGCTATTCCTCGATATTGTGCTATGTCATTTTTCTGAGCTTTGCCCCCAATTATCGCAAGTCCAGATCAGTAAAAGCTGCTACCCGAGGATTTCCCTCACAACAGCGGTAACCAAATGGATCAACTGATCTGCAGGTCCCGGTGGTGGGTCTGGGGCACGTTCACCCAGCAACAGTGACTGCAGCAGCACAGACTGAATGGTATCAATGTGAGAGTCTGTGTTCGATTCTGCAGTGCCTTAACGAAATAGGAAATGACTCCACAACCACATGATGAAAGAGCAGCGCTCCGACAACTAGTGCTCAGTTAAAGCTGTGAGACTCTAACCTGGTGTTGTGTGATTTTTAATATTGAACACTATAGTCCAACACCGGCATCTCTAAATTAATGAAATGGAGATGTGGGACGGAAAGTTCAGTTAGTGATCGAAGGAGGGAGAGAAATCTCTGAGAACGGGTGGATTTGAATTCTGACATATGAAACACAGAGATGTGAGTGAGCAGAATTTGAAGGGAAAAGATCATCATCTTGGAGAAAATTACCATGTTAAAACAACTGAATGTTTTGAGTTTCAGCAAGACTGCGGCAGATAGAACAATTACTGCTGTGACGCGGATTCGAACCGCGGTTACTGCGGCTATAACGCAGAGTACTAACCACTATACGATCACAGCATCCCATAGACGGCCACGTCTACAGTGAGCAATAAGTACAGTCTCATAGGAAATGTTAGGCAGAGCACCAAATGCACAATATCAGTGCTCAGCGAACAGTGGCAGATATGTGGGAACTCAGAATGGGCTGACCGTTCCCCCAGAGGCCGTGGTGATTCCATCATTAATATGCTGAAAGCTGAGATAAATAGATTTCACCAAAACATCAAAGACTCCGGGACAGTGCAGGTTTTGTTGAAATGTATGCTTCAATAGCAATGCAGTTTAACATCGGCTACTTCGCCACTTTCCCCACAAAAGGCAGTAACCACTGCTGCCTCACCGTCCCAATTCCCAGCCCCAGATTCAGAGGAATTGAGTGGCGCAGTCGTGAAGATCCAACTGCAAGTCGGATGGGAATGAAGTCGCACGGATACTCGAGGACTCTAGTGACACAACCGGTGAAGGCATGGCATTTCTAAAACGGTTTAGAGGCGCAAGCAATTCCGAGGGTGGGAGTGCTCCTGGTCAAAGGCGGGGCAGAAGGGAAAATGTTTTCCCATTTATAGTAATCTACAATGCATCTTGCTGAGACAGCTGAAGTGCAGGCGGCTGGTTTGAAGTTTGAACTTGCTTCACTGTCACCACCTTGCCTGGAATGAATTGCTTTCAACATTTTCATTTCCAATTGTTTGATATCTCCCTGCAGTCTGCGGCTTTCTTCCTCATGGTTAATTGCATGACTAACTGTTGTATGATCTGCACACTGCTAAATCACGGCCACTACAAGTAAATATGAATCATTGATCTATATGAGAAAACAGTGGAACTCACTGCAGGCATGCTTCGTAGGTTTGCCGGTGACGCCAGAATTGTAGACAGTGAGGAAGATTATCTCAGTTTCAAAAGGATCTTAATCCAATGAGTCGTTGGACTGAAAAATGTAACATGAAGTTCAATCTGGATAAATGCTAGGTATTGCATTTTGGTACAACAACAAGCGTAGGGCTTTGCGTAGTGTTGGAGAACACGGACGCTAGGGGTGCAGGTACATAATTCCTTGTAGTTTGGATCACCTACAGACAACATGGTTCAAAAGCATTTAACATACTTCCCTTCATTGTTCAGTCCTTTGTGTATAGTCGTTGGGACGTTATGTTGAAGCTTTGCAGGACATTGATGAGCCCTCTTCTGGAATATTATGTCCAGTTCTGGTGGCCCAGTTTTAGCAATGATATTATTTAGCTGGAGCACGTTCAGAAAAGTATGTACGCATGTTGCCGTGTGTGGAAGATTTGAGTAAAAATGAAAGGCTAGATAGGCTGAGACTAGATCTAGGTGTTCTTGTACATCAGTCAATGACAACAAGCATGCAAGTGCAGCAGGCAGTGAAGACAGCTAATACCATGCTGGCCTTCATAACAAGAGGAATTCAGTATAGAAGCAAAGAGGATCTTCTGAAGCTGTACAAGGCCCTGGTGAGACTGCACCTGGAATGTTGTGCGCGGTTTTGGTCTCCAAATTTGAGGAAAGACATTCTAGCTATTGAGGGAGTGCAGCGTAGGTTCACGAGGTCAATTTCCAGAAAGGTGGGACCATCTTACATTGAACGATTGGAGCAACTGGGCTTGTATACACTTGAGTTTAGACGGCTGAGAGAGGATCTGGTTGAGATGCATAAGATTATTAAAGGATTAGACACTCTGGAGACAGGAAGCATGTTTCCGCTGATGGGTGAGTCCGGAATCAGAGCACACGGTTTAAAAATATGGGGTAGGCCATTTAGAACAGAGTTGAGGAGAAACTTCTTCACCCAGAGAGTGGTGGATTTGTGGAATGCTCTGCCCCAGAAGGCTGTGGGGGCCAAGTCTCTGGATACTTTCAAGAAAGAGTTGGATACAGCTCTTAAGGATAGTGGAATCAAGGGTTATGGGGATAAGGCAGGAACAGGATACTGATTGAAGATGATCAGCCATGATCATAATGAATGATGGTGCTGGCTCGAAGGGCAGAATGGCCTATTCCTGCACCTATTGTCTATTTTTCCCCTCCCATTTCCCTTACAATCACTTTCACATTGACTCCGTTCAGTCTGTGCTGCTGTGCTCATTATTACTGGGTGACCATGCCCAAGTCTTACCTTTGGGAAGTTCAAACCACTTGATCCATTTCGATACCGCCATTGTGAGATCAATCCTCATGTCGTAGCTTCTACTGACATGGACCAGCCATTATTGACACATCAGGAATAGGAAAAGGGCACGGGCAGCTTTGAGGAAAAGAAACTTTATTCAAAAAACAGCAGTTTCTGTCGACTTCGCATATTTTATTTCACTTGTTCATTCGGCTCTAGCGAGACTATTGTGTGCAGTTATGCAGGGGAGAGTTGCCAGGATATTGTATGCGCTGAAGAAGAGAGATTGGATAAACTGGAGTTGTTTTTCTTAGAGCAGAGGAGATTGAGGTGGGGGGGGGCATAATTAAGATGAACAAAGTACTGAGGGATATGAATATATTGACTGAAATACATGTTACACTTTGATGGAGATTTCGATCATGGGGAACATAGTGTATGCAAGGAACGGAGAAGCAGAAATCCACATAACTTTCCGATGTATTCAAATGTGAATTTGTGATGTCAAGACATACAAGGCTGTGTGTCAAGTGATTTGAAAAGGAAGTGGACAGTTAAGCGATTGTTATTGAGCAATACAGACGATCCATTCCAAGTACTGGTTATTAATACCTGTCCCTCCATTCTAGAAGGGACATGTCACAGGAAGAACTGTGCTATTTGAATCAGCGTGTGGCAGTACTATTGCTCTCGGGGAAGCAGAGTGACAGTGACAGTGCAAACACGTGAATTCTGCAAGCTGTACCTAGTGTTTGTGTTGGAATGAAAATCATTAGATACTTTTGCTTCATGGTGAGGTGTTTACTTATAGCAGGTAGCTCGGGAAGATATACATTCTACTGCCCTTTCCTACTGGCCCATACCACTGAATACTGGCATTATGCAGGACAATTGCTTTTTGTACATCATCGTCCAAACCTCCTTGACCCCCAGCACTTCCCCATCTGGCACCATTACACAAAATCCCAGAAGGTGTAATGCTGCTCGTTTACTATGTCTCCCCTCATTATGTAACGTTTCAATGATTTATCTGCCCATCACTCAATTTAGCAAACTGCATTTCCTGCTCACAGTGTGATCTCGTCGAGACTGGGGAGAGAAAAACAGAGCGGGTGACAAACGTGTGTACACCTACCTTCTGTCTGCAAGCAAAGAAAGACCCTGAGCTTCCAGGTTCCTGTCACTGCAACATCCCACCGTGTTCCCATGCCTCCATTTCAGTTTGTTGTGCCACAGAGCTCCCGCAAAGCACAGGGCAAGTTGGAAGAGTGGCACGTCATTTCCTGCTGAGACACCATGCAATCTTCCGTACCCAACATCGAGTTCAATTATTTTAGATCCTGTCCACCTTCTTTCATGTTCCTGCCCCACCAAAACATACCATTCGTTCCAAAGGCGGATCGTTTGGCTCGAAAATCTCTTCCCAAATGCACTAGACCTGCTGATTTTGTTCAGATATTTCTGCTTTTCTTTCGATAATTTTGTTCTGTGCTGATCGCCAGCCTTCAGGAAACGTGTTTTTGCATGGGAGAGTGGTCAGAGGAGATTTACCAAGGTGGTGCCTGAGCTCGACCATTCCCCCTGCGAAGATAAGCGAAAGTGAGGGCTGCATGTGCTGGACCTCAGAGTCGAGAGAGTAGTGCTGGATAAGCACAGCACGTCAGACAGCATCTGAGGAGCAAGAGAATCGATGCTTTGGGCACAAGCCACCACAATTCTATTACCAACCGATGCCTGGAGGAGGAACGTTTCATATTCCACCTTACGACCTTGCAACCACACAGGATAATGTATATTTCAACAGCTTCCTCATTTCACCTCCACACATTATCCCAGTCCAATGCCTCCAAATAGACACTGCTGTCTGGAACCAGCCATCAATCCCTCCTCTGAACTATCACATTCTGCCTCACCTTCATCCACCTATCGCTTTCCCAGCTACTTGACAACCAATCCCATTCCCCTCCCTCAATCCCGACTGAAAAGTCTCTTTCCTGATGAAGGGCTTATGCCCGAAACATCGACTCTCCTGCTCCTTGGATGCTTCCTGACATGCTCTGCTTTTAACGCACTACACTCTCGCCACTGCAAAGATGGATGAGCACGACTGGGGCTCTCTATCTCAGAGCGCAGAAACTTAGAGAGGAATTGATTAACGTGCCCAGAAAGGGGATAGATATGTGTGACCGGAATAAACTTCTTATGGGAAGGGTTAATAACCGGGGATATAGATAAAACGCAGGAAATAGGAAGTTCAGAGAAGATTTAGGAAGAATGTTTACATCCTCAGAGTGTTGTTGGTCTGGAACTCAATATCTGAACGTGTGGAAAAGCTAAGAGTCAGAAAAGCACTTCAGGAGTATTTAGCCGAACACTTGATGAGCTGAAGCATGCATGGACAATGACCAGGTACTGGAAAGTGGGGCGAGGATACACAGATGCTTGATGAAAAATTTGAATACCGTAACTTTGGGAGCAGTAAAATGGAGCCTAGCGCAGCTCTGTGGAACAATGAAAGACGTGTTGGACATCTACTGTATTAACATTGCGATTCAAAGTTTGTGGGTTTAAGTACCACCAGAATCGGAGTTTAGTTCAGATTTCAGCGGAATCAACGATTGTTCTGCTGATTGATCATCAGTTCCCATCGTCTGGAGTTCTCGACCCTGCTACTGACCAGAGAGGATTCCTCACTTTCTTGATGGTGAGGTTTGAGGGAATCATATCATTTGAAACATGATCAACCCCGAATCGGCTGCTCATTCACAAAACCCACGGCAGAAACCCACTATCTCAAAATACATTTCCATCCCACAGTTACACAGAATCTTTCGGTTTATTCAGTGTGTTTTTTCCCTTTGGGCGACAGGTTAATGTGGATGGGTTGGGAAAAGACATTGACGTGTTTAGTCAGCCATAATGATATCAAATGGCGGGGTATCGCTGGCGGATTAATGCCCCCCCCCCCCCCCCGCCACCCTCCTATTCCTCTCGGTCTGTGCTGTTTCTAACAGAGAGTTTTAAAGAATAACAGGATGTGGGCAATGTGAATCTGCACCACTGAATACCGAGGGCCCCCACTTTATCCCCCTGCTCTCACAGCTGGGATACACAGCTCCTGTTGCAGCTTTATATCAGACGGTGGAGGATTTTCCCAGGCGCTCTGTCAGACTGCATGCTCCTTCACACAGGTTTCCAACTGGGCACATGGAGCAAGCGGCCGTGTGGATACTGGGGATTCAGTGACAGATTTCCCCTTTGCCTGGCTAGAGTACTGGCCACAGTAATAAACATGAATTTGGGAAATTCAGTATCTTATTCTGGATTCTTATCACTTTACAATTTAAACTGAAATTCAATTTACTCTTGGATAACATTCTTCTATCTTCATTATTCATGAAAACTGTGCAACATGTCCTTGGATGTAGAAATGGTGAAGATTGATGATAAGTGCAGTTTGTTTCATGTTGTCTGTAGGAACTTGCAGAAGGAAGTTAATGAAGTGTCGTTGAATCGAATTCTGTGCTAAATTGAAGCAGACCGAATGAGAAGCCCTGTGACAGCGATAATATAACATTGTCTGTAAACAACGCAGCGACCCACAAAAACCCAGTTTTCAATCAAGTGTATTTTGCGCATCATTATTCTGTGCCCCATTTCCTGAACCTGATGCTCGAACAGTCACAGGTTTATATCGGTTCCCCCTCTTCTGCCTTAATTTCAGAATCAGAGCAAAAGTAGAGCAGGCGGGTCGAAGGTCCCAGAGGTCCGAGTAGGGCACGATATCGTCTTGCTGCCGGCGGCTCCAGTGTAGCAACTGATCAGCGCTTGGTACTTTACAGCGTGTAAAAATACCGCAGCTGTAATTTCAATCCTTATCTAAAGCTGCTTTTACTGACGTTGATCAGGAATTATTGGAGAATCAGACTGAAGCGTAGTTGAAGAATAATATCGAATGAAGCAGCGTCTATTCTAAAACTCCAGTTTCTGATTTTTGGGATTGTTCAGTCTTTGGGAAAGGTATCAATTATTAATCGTACAACGCCATGTTGACTGCATTGAACCAAGCCATGCTCTTCCAAATGGTCATAAATCTTATCCCTCAGAATCCTTTCTAACACCTTGCAGACGACAGACTTACTGGTCTGTAATTTGCTGGGGAATCACCCTATTTCCTTTCTTGAAGAGAGGAATTACATGTGCCTCTCTCCAGTCCTCAGGTACGACTCCAGTGGAGAGCGAGGATGCAAAGATCTTCGCAAGAGGCGAAGCAATCGCATTATCCATTTCCCAAAGCAGCCGAGGACAAATCTGATCGGGGCCTGGCGACTTGTCAATCTTAATGTTTGTCAAATTTTTCAGCGCATCAACTTCCTCTATCTCTATCCATTTCAACATGCACACCTGCTCTTCAAAGGTTTTATCCATACAAAATTCGCTTCTTTCTTAAAGACAGAAGCAATAAAACTCATGTAGGGCTTCCCCAACCTCCTCAGACTCCACACACAAGCTCCCAAAGCTATCGGCCCTACTCTTTCTTTGACCATTCTCTTATTCCTTACATAAGTGTAAAATGCCTTTGTGTTCTCCCTAATCCGTTCTGCCAAGCCTTTCTTGTGCCCCCTCCTGGTTCTCCTCAGACCATTTTAGAGCTCCTTCCTCGCCTGTCTGTAATCCTCTGGAGCTGAGCTTGACCCTAGCTTCCTCCACCTTATGTAAGCTACCTTCTTCCTTTTGATGAGAAGCTCCACCGCTCCCGTCATCCAAGGTTCCTTTATCTTACCCCTTCTTGCCTGTCTCAGAGGGACATATTTATTCATCAATCTTAACAACTGTTCTTTAAATAATCTCCACATGTCTGTAGTGCCTTTACCATGGAACAATTGCTGCCAGTCCATGCTTCCTAGCTCATGTCTAATTGCATCATAGTTTCCTCTTCCCCAATTAAATATCCTCCTATTTTCCCTCATCCTCTCCTTCTCCATAGCTATGTAGAATGTGAGGCAGTTTTGGTCACTATCATCAAAATGCTCTCCCACCACAAGATCTGACACCCACCCCAGCTCGTTTCCAAGCACCAAGTCTAGAATGGCCTCTCCCCTCATCGGACTGTCAACGTACTGAGTTAGGAAACCCTCCTGAAAACACCTTACAAAAACAGCTCCATTCAAATCTTCTGCTCGAAGGAGGTTCCAATCAATACTGGGAAAGTTAAAGTCACCCATTGCAACAACCCTTCTATGTCCACACTTTCCCAAAATCTGCCAACCTATGCTTTCTTCAATCTCCCTGCTGCTATCGGGGGGCCTATAGTAAATCCCTAACGAGGCAACTGCTCCCTTCCTGTTCCGAATTTCCACCTATACTTATTCGGTCGGAAGATCTTCCTCGACAATGGTAACTTCTGTAGCTGTGGTAAACCCCTTTGATTAGTCGTGCTACACTCCCTCCTCTTTATCCTCCCACCCTCTTCTTTTTTTTTAAATGCTCTAAACCCTGGAACATTCAGTAACCATTCCTGCCCCTGAGAAACCCATGTCTCTCTTATGGCCACAACATCATAATACCAGGTACTGATCCATGCTCTAAGCTCATCACTTGTATTCCTGATTCTCCTTGCGTTAAAGCAAACACACTTTAACTGATCCCTTGTTTCCTTCCCAGGAAAATCCTTCCCACCAGCTGGTCTACCTCTTGCTATTGCCTCATCTGCATCAACTCTCACCTCCGGTATACAGCCAGATTCCCACCCCCCTGCCATACTAGTTTAAACCCTCTTGAACTACTCGAGCAAACCTTCCACCCAGGACATTGGTCCCCTGCCAGTTCAGATGCAATCCGTCCTTCTTGTACACATCCCACCTTCCGCAAAAGGCATCCCAATTATCTACATCTCTGAAGCCCTCCCTTCTACATCAGCAGCACAGCCACGTGGTAAGCTGCGCCCGCTCCCTGTTCCTCGCATTGCTATCTCGTGGCACCGGTAGTAAACTGGAGAACACGACTCTGGTCATCCTGTTTTGCAGTTTCCATTCTAACTCCCCGAAATCACTTTTTGTATCCTCAATCGTTTTTCTGGCTATATCATTAGTGCCAATATGTAACACGATTTCCGGCTGTTTGCCCTCCCCTCTGTACATTATTGGTGCACCCAGCGTGGAAACAGAGTCTTGAGTATATCCCGTCCATGCTGACCACACAGCCAAAATTAAACCAGTCCCACTTCCCAACGATTGGACCCTATCGCTATTAACCCTTCCTATCGAGAAATTCATCCGGTTAACTTTTCAATCTTCCGAGTTTAATAACCTCCTCCACTTCCTCTGGTAACTCCTTCCATACACGCACAACCTTCTGTGTGGGAAATGTGCCTCAGATCCTTTGTCAATTTCAGCCCACTCACCTTAAACCTATGTTCTCAACTTTTCAACTCGCCTCAGCTTGGGTAAAACACGAAAATACTCCATTTCCAACCCTTCCATAAGACCATGTCGCAACTGTTACGCTGCAGATTAAGAAGTCCAGACGTTTCCACCTCGCCCTAAGGTCCAAACATTAACGACATCCTCCTCTATATTTTGTCACCAATTTCACGTGTCGTTTCTTTTACGTTTTCAAGATGTTAATTACATTGGACAACAACGAGCTATTGGAAACAGAAAGGTGAAACGAGAATAGCTTTAAATTTTAATGCAGGATGCCACTGAGCCGCAATAAAGCCGGCTGAGGCTTGTTTCTCTAGTGTAGTGGTCGTCACGTTCACCTAACACGCGGAAGGTCACTAGGTGGAAACTGGGTAGAAACTGCTTTGTTCTTCAACTGCAGTCTTTTACATGGACAAGAACGGAGCTTTCTTGCTTGCTTTCCCATCTGCAACTGCTGAAAATGTGTTGCTGGTTAAAGCACAGCAGGTGAAGCAGCATCCAAGGAACAGGAAATTCGACGTTTCGGGCCAGAGACCTTCATCAGGAATAAGGAGAGGGTGCCAGGCAGGCTAAGATAAAAGGTAGGGAGGAGGGACTTGGGGGAGGGGCGATGGAGATATGATAGGTGGAAGGAAGTCAAGGTGAGGGTGATAGACCGGAGTGGGGTGGGGGCGGAGAGGTCAGGAAGAAGATTGCAGGTTAGGAGGGCGGAGCTGAGTTGAGGGAACCGACTGAGACAAGGTGGGGGGAGGGGAATGAGGAAACTGGAGAAATCCCACCTGCAAGCCTGACTTCGAATTTGCTTGAACATTAGAGGTTTGGATTAGGAATTGGCTGGCTGGAAGGAGACAGAGGGTAGTAGTTGATGGATTATGTTCATCTTGGAGCGCAGTTACTAGCGGTGTACCACAAGGATCTGTTTTGGGACCATTGCTTTTTGTTATCTTTATAAATGATCTAGAGGAAGGACTTGAAAGCTGGGTAAGCAAGTTTGCGGATGACACAAAAGTCGGTGGAGTTGTGGATAGTGAGGAAGGAAGTGGTAGGTTACAGCGGGATATAGATAAGTTGCAGAGCTGGGCGGAAATGTGGCAAATGGAATTCAATGTAGCTAAGTGCGAAGTCGTTCACTTTGGTAGGAATAACAAGATGATGGATTACTGGGCTAATGGTAGGCTACTTGGTAGTGTGGATGAGCAGAGGGATCTTGGTGTCTATGTACACAGATCTCTGAAAGTTGCCACCCAGGTAAATAGTGCTGTGAGGAAGGCATATGGTGTACTGGGCTTTATTGGCAGAGGAATTGAGTTCCGGAGTCCTGAGGTCATGTTGCAGTTGTATATGACTCTGGTGAGGCCTCATCTGGAGTATTGTGTGCAGTTTTGGTCGCCATACTGTAGGAAGGATGTGGAAGCTTTAGAACGAGTGCAGAGGAGGTTTACCAGGATGTTGCCTGGAATGGTAGGAAAATCTTATGAGGAAAGGCTGAGGCACTTGGGGCTGTTCTCATTGGAGAAGAGAAGGTTTAGGGGAGATCTGATAGAAGTGTATAAGATGATTAGGGGTTTAGATAGGGTAGATACTAAGAACCTTTTACCGCTAATGGAGTCAGGTGTTACTAGGGGACATAGCTTTAAATTAAGGGGTGGTAGGTATAGGACAGATGTTAGGGGTAGATTCTTCACACAGCGGGTTGTGAGTTCATGGAATGCCCTGCCCGTATCAGTGGTGAACTCTCCTTCTTTATGGTCATTTAAGCGGGCATTGGATAGGCATTTGGAAGTTATTGGGCTAGTATAGGTTAGGTAGGATTCGGTCGGCGCAACATCGAGGGCCGAAGGGCCTGTACTGCGCTGTATCCTTCTATGTTCTATGTTCTAAATCTGCTCTGGTAGTGAAATGTAATGCAATTCCATTTAATTACTGTGCGAAGCATTCTGAAGCTTTTCTCCAAACTGATTCTGGACATATGCCATTCTGTTTGAGAGTACGGTTACTGCGTTCTGATCCTTCCTATTAAAAAAAGTACACCACTTGCATTCCTTGCACAGGCAGACCGGTTCAAAGACAGGGAAGAAGCTGATGCGCTGGTGTCACAGTGCACAACGGATTCCTGAACTAGTCTGGAGGTAAATGTAGCCCAAAGTCTCTAAAAGGTCTCATTTGGAAGCTGTCTTGTCGTTATTCAACGTGCGAGAATTGGCAACAGAGGTTTGAATCATGGTTTGGATCAGTTCGCACGTTAGTGACTCATTCAATCAGCAACAGCAATGAAAGAAATTACACTCTCAGAGGAACCTCTGGACCTGTGCTTTCATAGCGTCGCTAGTATTAAGGTGAGCCCCGAGATCTAAGCCGTGTTGGAACTGAAACGGAGGAATCGACAGAGAGGATGCAGAATGACATCGCATCCTTTTGGTTTTCTCTAAATCACTGATGAGCAGGAAAATGTAAACGGGAGGGCGAGTGGGAAAGTGAGGCAGTTGCAGCTCTGGTGAAACTCCTTCTTTGTGAGTCACTCAGCAACAAGAGACGTGAAGGTGACTCAGGCGTGAGATCTCTTCACATCGAGAACAAAAAAGCATTCAAGGGCAGTTAGTACCTCTTCCGAAGTGGGGGTGGGGTGAGGTAATTATCTTCATTTCTGTTACTATGTTCAGAAACTGCCTTTTAAATTGAGGTGAACAGAAACTGCATTTCTAATAAGCAACACAGAATTTAGCAAGATTTATTGAGTCGCTTCTTGTCGATTCCCACACAGTTTTCCAACTCAGTTGATATCCATGTGGCTCATTTCCAGGTGTGAACATCTCTGCAGCCAATTGCACGGTTAAGGTAAAAGGCAAGGAAAGTGGCATCTCGAACTGGCCCCGAGGTCAGAGCATCCTCACAATGTGATCTGTCGTTCTCGGATTGTAACGCTACCTCCGGTTTTAGGGTGGAGAGCATTCTTTTGGGACTCTTATCCTGCAAAACAGACACAGTGACTAAACTATAGTGCACGGTATGATGTGGAACACGGCCTGCTCAGCTTTGTGCATTTTCCCTGTAGTCCGGTGTGTTTCATGTTCGGTGTAAACGTGAAAGTTGTCCTGTTTCGAGCAATGGGTGAAATCATTCAGCAAAGCAAGATTCGAAATTGAAGTCATGTCAAGCATCTCATGGCTATTTGACCAAATCATAACCGAACATATATTCCCACGCAGTCACAGATACATTTGTAGCCGAAAAGAGTCTGAGAAGATAGACTCAGCTTACCATTGATTTTTGTCCGGATTGATGAGCTTTCTTTATTTGCTGTGAAATTGACATTGGAGCCGGGCACATCCCAGCAGCTGTGCGAGTCAGAGAGGGACCATGGAACACTTTGCATGTGACTTTGCATGCGTTGTTATGCAGGAGCACAATTGGAAATGCAAGAAAATTGTGAATCACAATGTCTGGAAGTGTGGCCGAGCGGTCTAAGTTGCTACATTTCCCCGTTTTAGTCCCTAAAGGGGCTTGCGTTCTAACCCCACCACTGCAATTTCAGCTTATCAGCTCCCCGTCGCTGCGTTGGTCCCCGCGGCAGTGATGTTAAAAGTAAAATTGGTTAGCTTCTTAGGGAATTAACTGTGGTGTGGGAACGTGCTGAATTTTGCTAAGTTGCTCTGCTGTTATGATTGTGTTCGCCTCCCTCGCAGAAAATCGCATACAGCTCTACACTTGCTTTACGTTCCAGGCAAGTTGAATCTTTATTGCTCCGAATGGAGACTGTTATTTCATCGCTGTTGTTAAACAAAGTCCTGCGGTGAGTCGATTCATCGTTATTTGGCTTTCTGGCGAATGGGGAAATCGTTCCAATGAATATGTTATTGAATTTCTCCCATTTCCTTCATTTCCATCCGAGAGACATCGGAAGGGAAAGGTAATCTAATCGAGACTGTGATTGATGAAATTCAGATTTTATGACCCATACTTATTATATTCTTTCTTTCTCTCTTTTCAGCATTGTCTGGGAATTGGTGGTGCACTAAGGCTACAGTATGTTTGAAAGAGTAGTTTGAAAGACCTCTTTGACATCTTCTGGGGTTTGGGGGGCGGGTAATCACCTTTGACTTCTGTTAATAGAACTGAAAATGTGTTGCCAGAAAAGCGCAGCAGGTCAGGCAGCATCCAAGGAGCAGGAGAATCGATATTTCAGGCATGAGCCCTTCTTCTGGAATCATGCCCGAAACGTCGATTCTCCTGCTCCTTGGACGCTGCCTGACCTGCTGCGCATTTCCACCAACGCATTTTCAGCTCTGATCTCCAGCATCTGCAGTCGTCACATTTTTCTGTTCAGTTAATTTACTCCGTAACTTCCTTTTAGACTGACGTGAACAGAAACTGCATCTCTAATAAGCACCATTGAATTTAGTAAACTTTCTGAGTCACTTTCCATGGATTCCCACATTGGTTGCCACCTCAGCTGCCCGCCGTGTGGCTCATGTCCAGGTGTAGACATCTCTGCAGCAAGTTTCACGGTTAAGCTAAAAGACAATGAAAGTGCCAACTCGTACTGTCACCGAGGGTTGAGCATCCTCACAATGTGATCTGTCCTTCTCGGATTGTCCTGCTACCTTCACTTTTCAGGTCGAGATCATTCTTTGGGACGTTAAATCTGCAAAACAGATGTTGTAACCGTAAGTATGCTGCACGGTATGATGTGGAACACAGCCGGCTCAGTTTTGTGCATTTTCCCTTTAGTCCGGTGAGTTTCGTGTTCCGTGTAAACGTGAAAGCTGTTCTGTTTCGAGCAATGTGTGAAATCATTTAGCAAAGCAAGAATCGAAATTCCAGTCATGTCACGCAGCTCTTGGTTTCTTTGTTGAATCAGAATCGAATTTCCATTCTCTCATCCAGTCATTACATTTGTGGCTCAAATGATTCTCAGAAGGAAGGATTAGCTTCCTATTGGTTTTTGTGTGGCTTGATGGGTTATCATTATCTGCTGCAAAATTGATATTGTAGCTGAACAGATCCCAGCAGCAGTGCGAACAGGACAGTGATGGGGCAAGTCTTTCCCTGTGACTCTGCTGCTGTTGTTTTGCAGGTGCACCATTGGTAGTGTAAGGTAAGGGCCGACTCTGGTAGTTGGTTTGTGACTGAGTGATCGAAGGCCCTGTGTTGTGTTTAAATCGCAAATGACGGTTGTGTTCGCATTCCACCATTTGTGTGCTTTGCCTGTTTTACTGCAGCGTGTTAATGTTCAGTGTTTAAATTCCAACACGACCAATTTACTTCACATCATTTGGTGTTCAAGTGAATGGAAAAATAATTCCAGTTAATTGCAATGTCATATGGTCTTAAGTTTCTCTAATTTCCTTCACTTCTGTCCTGGAAACATGAGCTGCAAGTACTGCCGCATTGTTGATCGGATGAGCAAACTAATCTAATCGAGACTGTGTATGGGAATCTTCACTTTTCATGGCTCGTTCATGTTCGGTTCTTTCTTTTCCCTCATTTCAGAGTTTTTTGGGAGGTGGCGGTGCACTAAGTTTCCAATATATGTTGGGAGCGCAGTTTGGAATTGTTCTGCTGAAGGACCTGGGAACCGTTTATGGCTGATTGCTCTCAGACTGCCCCCAGAACAGCATTTATGTTTCGAAATCTCTGGAAATGCATTTTAAACAAACTCCCATTTCCCAGCATCTGGCCCCTATCCCACTGAACCCTTCCTATCCAGAAACTCATCCGGCTGCCTTTGAAATCGTCTAAGTGTACGAGCCTCCTCCACTTCCTCTGGTCACTGATTCCATCCCGCACAACCTTCTGTGTGGGAAAGGTACCTCAATCCCTTTTATATTTTACCCGTCTCACCTTACACCTATGCTCTCCAGTTTTCAACTCACCCCACATTGCCGAAAACAAAAAAAACAAGTATTCAGTTTACAAACCTTCCTTAAGGTCATGCCCACGTTCAGACTTGCACTACATTCCAAACTGTGCACCCGTGACAACATCCTTATCTGTATTTTGTGAGGAATTTCACATGATTTTCTTAATTTTTCAATGATGCCAATTACGCTGGAGATTGACCATCTCCTGGAAACGGAAAGGAGAAGTGTTGAACTGTGTAAATTTTAGTGCTGCCCGATTCTGAACACCAGCTGCTCACGGAGATGCTTCCTGTATTGTAGTGTGGATTGGAGTCACCTCATACACGAAAACTCCCCGCTTCAAACTCCGGCGAGAACAGCCCTTATTCCCGATGGCAGCCTTTCAGACTGACATGAGCAGAGCAGAGTTTTATAACTTGCTGTTCACATCAGCAAACCTGGCTTTGAATTTGCTCGCTCATACATGCTCGAGTGGTGAAAAGGAATACAATCCCGTTTCTTTACTGTGTGAAACATTGTTACGGTTTTCTCCAAGCTGGTTCTGAATATGCACAGATGTGTACAGTATTGATGGCCATTCTGTTTCAGAGTGGGGTTACCGTGCTCTGATCCTTGCACTAAAAGCAGAACCACATTTGCTTTCCTTGGGCAGGCGGCCCGGTTCAAAGCCAAGGAGCAAAGGTTCCCAGCAACAATCCTCAGCTGAGGACTTGGGCATGTTTCATGAAGAATGGTCAGTGGGGGCAATATTATGGAAGTCCTCGGTTCTGCAGTATTTCTAAACACTAAATCAAAGCACAACTGGATTTTAGTATTCTGAGGCATAATTTAAATTGATTGTAAAATTGGAATTGTTTCTTAATTAGCATACAAAACTGGCTTGTTCACAGCCAACCGTTACATCTTTCCAATTTTCCAGTACACCTTGAGACTGCGAGCTGGTCATCACAGGTATTTGTCAGCGCTCAGTTCCGAAAAGCATTCACTCTCATTTAAAGGTGGAGGACACGTCTTCAACGTCATAACAGTGTTCTCATCACAAAATCCTGCAGCTTCCAATCTTGGGGACAGGGGTTGGATTGCAACCGTTACCGTATTAAATGTAAAGATTTTCACACGGGAAGCGCCATTCATGAGGAGGGAGTTTCTGTAAGCTGTGTCCCAGGGGTGTGCAGGGAGCTGCAGTGGCCACTTTCTGTTGACAGCGGGGGTCTGGAGAGAACAATGTTTGTCCCTATCTTATTCCGTGTGGGGTCAGGGGGAACACAGAATCATCAATGGTTTGGGTTGCAATTCAACCTTGCCGTGGATGTTCCGGTTTAAATGGAGTTAGGGTGGTATTCCCATCGTCTGATCTAGGACAACCAAGATCTCAAACTACCAACCATTATCTTGCAGCCCGCTGCTGCCCATTTGAGCCACACAGCCTGTCATCAACCAGGCGTGCCGATTTCCCTAAAGCAGGAAGGTTAGCGGGGATCTGAAGGGCAGTGGAACAACTGGAGCTCTCACTGTTTTCAGAGTCTGCCACCAATTTTCCTGCTTTCATCACGGAGAGCGTCAGAGAGCGTGAGGGGTCTGCAACACCCAGAGGGAAAGGAATCATCACACATTGGAAGATATCCAGACCCTTCATTGTGACTGCCTGATCTACATCACTTTGGCTCTGGTACTGGGACAATTCAAGCCCATGGCTTGACAGAATCTGGAAATTAAATACAGAACTTCAGGCTGTTCAGTCCAAATGCAATCCATTAAGATACAGTGGATATTGAATCTCTTCCATATAACCACTTCATCAAATCCTCCCTGTCAATCTATCCACAAACTTATTTTTTGTATTTCTTCGTCCATTTCCCCCAGCTCATGTGAACATCTTGTTTTCATCTTCCTTGTCTATACCAATTATAAGCCAATAAGCTCTTTCACATCTCGCTTCAACTCCAGTTGCTCCATTGAATCCTAAATCACTCCTGAAACTTTCTGGTAAATGAATGAGTCTATCCCCTCTCTGGACCCTTCCATCCTTCAGAATGTATGAGGATCTCTGTTGTGAGTATACTGATCACCCTCGACCTGGAGGAGGGATAATATGAGTTTCTGAAATTATAGAGAGGGTGCAGGAGGAACCCAATAGGACTGGCACCTTTTGGGAGAGAGAAATAATGTTCATGTTTAGAGACAATTTCTTACTTTATTTTGATTATTCTTTTCTCTCTGCCCTAATAGTGATGGATTTTCGGAAGCTTCTTTCTCTGAGGATTTCAAGGAAGGATATATGCACAAAAGTATCAAACAAAGGGAATTATTTTCTGTCTGATTTCTCACCTGGACTGACACTGCCTTTATTAAACTTCTTTGAATATTTGAAGAAAATTCACAGACAGGAAACGCCAAAGAAGCATTTAATCAAAATCTGACACGATCAATCAATTCATCAGAAACTGGAAATAATTGGCGTTTGAGTGTTGCATCCTCAGTCATTACCAATCACTGCATATAATTTCTCCATCCTATCCTCCCTGACGATCTGTACCAAAGTCTTAGGTGATTACATAGAACATAGAACATAGAAGGATACAGCGCAGTACAGGCCCTTCGGCCCTCGATGTTGCGCCGACCGAATCCTACCTAACCTATACTAGCCCAATAACTTCCAAATGCCTATCCAATGCCCGCTTAAATGACCATAAAGAAGGAGAGTTCACCACTGATACGGGCAGGGCATTCCATGAACTCACAACCCGCTGTGTGAAGAATCTACCCCTAACATCTGTCCTATACCTACCACCCCTTAATTTAAAGCTATGTCCCCTAGTAACACCTGACTCCATTAGCGGTAAAAGGTTCTTAGTATCTACCCTATCTAAACCCCTAATCATCTTATACACTTCTATCAGATCTCCCCTAAACCTTCTCTTCTCCAATGAGAACAGCCCCAAGTGCCTCAGCCTTTCCTCATAAGATTTTCCTACCATTCCAGGCAACATCCTGGTAAACCTCCTCTGCACTCGTTCTAAAGCTTCCACATCCTTCCTATAGTATGGCGACCAAAACTGCACACAATACTCCAGATGAGGCCGCACCAGAGTCTTATATAACTGCAACATGACCTCAGGACTCCGGAACTCAATTCCTCTACCAATAAAGCCCAGTACACCATATGCCTTCCTCACAGCACTATTTACCTGGGTGGCAACTTTCAGAGATCTGTGTACATGGACACCAAGATCCCTCTGCTCATCCACACTACCAAGTAGCCTACCATTAGCCCAGTAATCCATCATCTTGTTATTCCTACCAAAGTGAACGACTTCGCACTTAGCTACATTGAATTCCATTTGCCACATTTCCGCCCAGCTCTGCAACTTATCTATATCCCGCTGTAACCTACCACTTCCTTCCTCACTATCCACAACTCCACCGACTTTTGTGTCATCCGCAAACTTGCTTACCCAGCTTTCAAGTCCTTCCTCTAGATCATTTATAAAGATAACAAAAAGCAATGGTCCCAAAACAGATCCTTGTGGTACACCGCTAGTAACTGCGCTCCAAGATGAACATAATCCATCAACTACTACCCTCTGTCTCCTTCCAGCCAGCCAATTCCTAATCCAAACCTCTAATGTATCCTCAATGCCATACCTCCGAAGTTTTAGCATTAGCCTACCATGGGGAACCTTATCGAACGCCTTACTAAAATCCATATACACAACATCTACTGCTTTACCCTCATCCACTTCCTTGGTCACCTTCTCAAAGAACTCAATAAGGTTTGTGAGGCACGACCTGCCCTTCACAAAACCATGCTGGCTATCCCTGATCACGTTATTCCTACCCAGATGTTCATAAATCTTATCCCTCACCATTCTCTCTAAGACTTTGCCCACCACTGAAGTCAGACTCACTGGCCTATAGTTACTAGGGCTATCCCTACTCCCTTTCTTGAACAATGGGACCACATTCGCTATCCTCCAGTCCTCTGGTACTATTCCCGTTGACAACGACGACATAAAAATCCAGGCCAATGGCTCTGCTATCTCCTCCCTAGCTTCCCATAGGATCCTGGGGTAAATGCCATCAGGCCCAAGAGACTTATCTATATTCATCCTTTCCAATATTCCCAAAACCTCTTCCCTGCATATTTCCAGGGCATCCATTCTAATTATTTGTGATTCCATATTCACATCAGCAACAGTGTCCTGTTCCTGAGTGAATACTGATGAAAAGTACTGATTTAATGTCTCTCCAATCTCCTCCGCCTCCACACACAACTTCCCACTACTATCCTTGACTGGACCGATACCTACCCTAGTCATCCTTTTATTCTTGACATACCTATAGAAAGCCTTTGGGTTTTCCCTAATCCTACCAGCTAAAGACTTTTCATGTCCCCTTCTCGCTTCTCTTAGCTCCCTCTTTAGCTCCTTCCTGGCTACCTTATAACTCTCAATCGCCCCTACTGAACCTTCACGCCTCATCTTTACATATGCCGCCTTCTTCCCTTTCACAAGGGACTCCAATTCCTTACTAAACCACGGCTGCCTCACAAGGCCCTTTACACCATGCCTGACTGGTACATACCTATCGAGGACACGCAGTAGCTGCTCCTTGAACAATCCCCACATCTCATTAGTGTTCTTCTCTTGAAGCCTGTTTTTCCAATCCACACATCCTAAGTCATGCCTCACTGCATCATAATTTCCCTGCCCCCAGCTATAGCTCTTGCCCTGCGGCGCACGATTATCCCTCTCCATCACTAAAGTAAAAGTCACCGAGTTGTGGTCACTGTCCCCGAAGTGCTCACCTACCTCCAAGTCTAACACCTGGCCTGGTTCATTACCTAGAACCAAATCCAATATAGCCTCCCCTCTTGTTGGCCTGTCGACATATTGTGTCAGGAAACCATCCTGCACACATTGTACAAACACCGACCCATCTAATGAACTCGAGCTATAGCTCTCCCAGTCAATATCTGGGAAGTTAAAGTCCCCCATAACAACCACCCTGCTACCTTCACTCTTTTCCTGAATCATCCTCGCAATATTATCCTCTACTTCTCTAGGACTATTAGGAGGCCTGTAGAAAACACCTAACAGGGTGACCTCACCTTTCCTATTTCTAACCTCAGCCCAAACTACCTCAGATGGCAAGTCCTCTTCCATCGTCCATTCAACTGCTGTGATACTGTCTTTGACAAGTAATGCCACGCCTCCCCCTTTTTTACCCCCATGTCTGATCCTACTAAAACATTTGAACCCTGGAACGTGCAACAGCCATTCTTGTCCCTGTTCTACCCACGTCTCTGTAATGGCCACAACATCGAAGTCCCAGGTACCAACCCACGCTGCAAGTTCACCTACCTTATTCCTTATACTTCTGGCATTGAAGTATACACACTTCAATCCACCTTTCTGGTTACAGGCACCCTCCTTAGAGATCGCTGCAATATTCCTAACCTCCCTACACTCAAGGTCCTGTACCCTAAAGCTACAGTCCTGGTTCCCATGCCCCCGCGGAGTTAGTTTAAACCCTCCCAAAGAGCACTAGCAAACCTCCCCCCAAGGATACTGGTGCCCCTCAGGTTCAAGTGTAGACCATCCTTTTTATAGAGGTCCCACCTTCCCCAGAAAGGACCCCAGTTGTCCAGAAACCGGAATCCCTCCCTCCTGCACCATCCCTGTAGCCACGCATTTAACTGCTCTCTCTCCCTGTTCCTCGACTCTCTATCACGTGGCACGGGTAACAAACCAGAGACTACAACTCTGTTTGTTCTAACTCTGAGCTTCCAACCTAGCTCCCTGAAAGCCTGTCTGACATCCTCACCCTTCTTCCTACCTATATCGTTGGTGCCAACGTGGACCACGATCTGGGGCTGCTCCCCCTCCCCCTTAAGGACCCGGAAAACACGATCAGCGACATCACGTACCCTTGCACCTGGGAGGCAACATACCAAACGTGAGTCCCTGTCACCCCCACAAAACCGTCTGTCTGTACCCCTCACTATCGAATTGTGATTGTTAATGTATTCCATACCTGGGGGAGGTAGAGAAAATTTGGAGCTGACAGGATTGGGGAGTAGGTGGAGTTTGGGTGATAGACTTTGGGAGGATTTTAACCTAGCTCAGTCAGCCATTACCCTCACGCCATTCGGGCTGACCGGGGGAGTATTGACCTGTTACTGTCTCTGTCTGTCTGCGACAGAGTGTGGGCTGCGGGTCACTTGTTCCCTTTTTGCCTTTTCTATCTCTCTCACTCTCGCTCTCTTTCTCTTCTCTCTCCTCTCTCGTCTTCTCTCTCACACTCTCATTATTTTTCTTTCTTCTCCACCTCTTCTTCACCTCTCTTCTCATGCTCCCCTCATCTCCCTCTCTCTCCTCCCCTCTCTCTTCTCTCTCCCATCTCTCTTCTCTCCTCTCTCTCTTCCCTCACTCTTCTCTCTCCCTCTCAACTCTCTCCACCCACTCTCACTTCATCTCTCTCTCTCTCTCTCTCTCTCATTAGGGTCGTACGGTGGCTCAGTGGTTACCACTGCTGCCTCCCAGTGCCAGGGACGCTGTTCAAATCCTGCCCAAGGCGACCGTCTGTGTGGCGTGTGCACATTCTCCCCAGTGTCTGCGTGGATTTCCTGGTGTGCACGTCAGGGTGGACTGGCCATGGGGGAGTTGTCCATCGGGTCAGGTGAACTGTTCAGACGGAGAAAGGTCTGGGTGGGTTACTCTCCTACCCATCTTCCCACCCCTCTCTTTCCCCCAGTCTCCTACTCCCCTCTCCTCTGCCACCCTGCCCCCACCCGTCTTCACGATTCTCTCCTTTCTTTCCTCCCCCACTTTCACCGTCCTACCCATCTGCACTTCTGTCTTTCACCCAATCTCCTCCTCCCCACCTCCAACTGCTCTGTCCTTCCTAACTATCCTCACCACCTCCTTCTGCTCCCACGCCTCCTGCTATCTACTCCCTCTTTCCACGCCACCACCTCCTCCCCCTCACATCTTGTCTCCCCGCTAACATCTCCCCACTCTCCTCCTCCCCCTCTCTGACACCCTCCTTTGCCCCTGTTGCTCTCTGCCTCATTCTCCCTGCTCCACTCCCTCTTTCTCTTCCACCCCTCTTTTCCGCGCTCTCACTCTTCCCCGTCTCCGTCCTCCCATTGTCCTCCCCTCTCTCTCCTCCCCCTCTCTGTCCTCCCACTCTCTCCTCCCACTCCCTCCCCTCCCCTCTCTCTCGTCCCCCTCTGTCATCCCCCTCTGTCTCCTCGCCCCTCCCTCTCCTACACCACTCTCTCCTCCCCTTCTCCTCCCACTGTCCTCCTCTCCTCCTCATCTTCACCTCTTTCCTCCCCAATCCTCCACACATTCTTCACCCCTCATGTCCCTCTCTCCTTCACCTCCCACCCCCTCTCTCCTACTCCACCCCAAACTCCCCCTCACCTCACACCCCAAACTCTCCCTACATCCTCGCTTCTTCCTCCCTCTCCTTCCCCTCGCTCCTAACCACTCTCCTCCCCCTCTTCCCCATCACTCGTCCCCCACTTCATTCGCAGTCTCCTCCCCTTCCTCCACCTTCCACTTTCTCCCCACCTCTACTCCTCTCCTACATTCCTCACCTTCTCTCCTACAACCTCCTTCCCATACACCCTCCACCCCTCTACTCCCCTCACGTCATCCACCCCTCACTCCTCACCCCCTGTCCTCCTGTTCCCTCTCCTATCCAACTCCTCCTACCCTCTCCTCCCATCTCTCCTCCTACTCTCGCCCACCGTTCCCAGCTCTCTCCTACCGCCTCTCTCCTACAGCCCTCTCTGCACCCCTTCTTTCCTCTGTTCTGCCTCTTTCCCCAATCCCCTTATCCCCGCACCTCCCCCTCCTCCACCCTCTCTTCTCCCCCTCCCTCCCCACCTCTCCCTCCCCACTCTCCCTTCCCATCTCTCACATTGACCGATGAGGCATACAAAGTGGTCAAAAACAGCATGAAAATGGAAGATTGAGGAAGTGCTAAAGATCAGAAGGAAGTCACAAAAAAGAGTGATAAATAACCGTAGGAAAGAACAGGAGAGAAAAGATGTAGCACAGAATTTAAAGGCAGATAGCAGAAGTTTCTATGAAAACTTTAAATGAAAAAGAGTGGCCACGGTAAATGTTGGTACCTCAGGGGATGAGAAGGGGCATTTAGTTATGGGATGTCATGAAATGGCGGAGGCACTGAACAGGTATTTTGTATCGTTCTTCACCGTGGAGGGCGCTAATAACACGCCAGTGATTGACAAAGAAACGGAGTCGGTGAGGACCTGGAAACAAACATTATTACGGAACGCTAGTGTTGGGCAAGCTCATCGAGCTAAGGATAGACAAGTCTCCTGTCCTGGTGTAATGTATCGCAGTGTGCTAAAAGAGACAGCGGGGGATAGAACAGTTGCACTGTCAGTAATTTTCCCAATTTGCTGGACTCCGGGGTATTCCAGCAGATTGGAATACAGTGGCGCCGCTGTTTAAAAAGGAAGGTAGGCAAAAGATGGGGACGTACAGATCAGTTAGCGTAACATTTGTAGTGGGTAAAATGCTTGAGTCTCTTATCAAGGAAGAAAGAGCAAGGCACTGCTGGATCCCCAAACGAATACCTTCCCACACATGGAACAGCTGAACGACTTCTCCCCCATGTGAATAGGGTGATGTTAAATAAAGACCATTGAATTTAAGACGTTTACAGATCTTAAAGTTTTTTTTTCCCCACAGTCAGGAGAAATGTCTCTTGTCAGTGTGAAGCCACTGTTGTGACATGAAGCAGGATGACAAAATAAATCTGTTCACACAGAATGTCTGTGTCAATGAGTCTCCAGTAGGTCTGTGAATTTTCAATCCTTCTCACAATCCAAATATTTCCATGGTGCTGATCTCTTCATATATCTCCAAGTTCGATGATCTGGTGAATCCTTTCCCATAATCACAACATATTTATGGCTTCTCTGTCTGTGAATGTTTTTAGATTGTTAACTGGACAATTTAAAATAATTTCTGCAGTCAGTTCACTGGAACACTCACATTCTTATAAGTGTGTGTGTCTGTGTCTGTGTTGGTGCTTGACCACACAAAATGTTGTTTGAACCTTTTGCTCACTGACGTACAAGATAACCATGTTCTCTTTATGTCCAAATGAATATAGTGACTCTGTTGGATCTTTATATCATGTTTGATTTGTCTCACTTCTTGCGAGAGGTGCAAGTGGAGTTCAATGCAGCTAAATGTGAAGTGATGCACTTTGGGAAGAATAACAGGAAGGCAGTATACTGGTTCAATGGAAAGATTATTGGTAGTGTGGATGTGCAGAGGGATCTTGGAGTCCATGTACATAGATCCTTGAAATTTGCCACCCAGGTGGATAGTGCTGTTAAGTGGCATACAGCGTGTTAGGTTTCATTGGGAGAGGGATTGATTTCTGGAACCACAATATCATACTGCAACTATACAAAATGCTGGTGGGGCCACAGTTGGAATATTGTGTACAGCTCTGGTCCCTCCATTACAAAAAGGATGTGGAAGCTTTGGAAAAGGTGCAGAGGAGATTTATCAGGATGGTGCGTGGTCTGGAGGGAAGGTCTTATGAGAAAGGCTGAGAGACTTGGATTTGTTCTCATTGGAAATAAGGCGGCTAAGGGGGGATTTGTTAGAGACGTATAAGATAATCAGAGGATTAGATAAGGTGGACAGTGAAAGTCTTTTTCCTCGAATGATGACGTCAGCTTGTATGCGAGAGAACAACTATAAATTGAGGGGTGATAGATTTAAGACAGATGTCAGGGACAAAGAGAGTGGTAAGTGTGTGGAATGCCTTACCAGCTCAGGTGGTCAACTCAGCTCCATTAGGGAGTTTTAATCAATCCTTAAATAAACTCATGGATGATTTTGGGATAGTGTAGGGGGACGAGTTGAGAAAATTCCACAGGTCGGTGCAACATTGAGGGCTGAAGGGCAATGTGTCCAATTCTTTAAAGGAGAGAGGACATAATCAAATTGTTTTGATCAAAACACATGGGATCTTGGGTTTCCTTAAACAGTTTTGTTGACTAGTTAGGTCACAGTCAATCATTGTATCCAATTCAGGTCAACAGATTCCTGCTCAGGAAGGACCTGAGTGATCTTCAGGGTGTGGAGTTCAGACTTACTGATGTGGTGCACTGATGAGGAAAATGCAGTCACTGGATTGATTTGGGGAAAAAAAATGCTATTTTCTTTGAAGAAATCAAGTTGAATATATCTTGACAGAATAAAATGGATAAAATTATAACACATCCAGATAGAGCAGACAATAAAATAAATTCAACTTGATGGCTCAAAATTTAAGATTAGATATAACGTTTTGAGAAAGTAGGAGATGAGCAAGTATTCCCGCTGACTGTATTGGCTGGAAATATGCGGAACATGCTGCCTATTATGGTGGTGCAAGTAGAGATGGTCAATGATTAATGAACACAATTATATCAGATCTGAGGGAAATAAACTTTCCGGGTTTTGGGGACAGTTGGAGAATGAGAATAAGGGATTCTGCTACAGAGAGCCAGCTTGGATTTGATGGGCCCCTTTCTGTGCCATAACACATTTTTTTTGTACTTGCTTAACTTGTTCTGATTGTTTGTCATCAGGGGTTAAATTATCATAAACGTAAATCTGCTCTGTGTTCATGCTCAGACCAACACAGGTTATCCTTTAAAGCAGGAGATAATGTTTACTGCTTTATACTTGGTTCTGGGGGAGTCCCCAGGTAGGGTACCCAGAACTGAAAATCTGCTCTAGAGTGTTTTAGCCAGGATTGTGAATATCTTGGAACATCTAGTGCCACACCAATGCCTGGAATGCTTTCCAACTGACTGACTAAATGAAATATGTTCCTTCCACAGCATGTTGCTGGCTGGAGTTCTGTGGTCAGTGTTATTACACAAGGATCAGAATTGGAACATGTATTGTCTGTAACATATATCAATGATTAGCATGGAAATGTAAATGATTTAATTAGCAAGTTTCTAGATGGTACAAACTGATGAAGTTGTGAATCGTGAAGAATGTTGTCAAAGAATACAGCAAGAAAGATCAGTTGGAAAACCCATACGGAGATAAATTTTAATCCAGAAAAGTGTGAGGTGATGTATTTTGGCAGGTTCATTGCAAGAGGAATGTATTCACGAAGCCAACGGGCTCTCAGCAGCATTGATATACACAGGGAACTTCAGGGGCAAGTTCACATATCCCTGAAAGTGGTGAAGGAGGTAGATGGCAGGGTTGCCTCCTTCTGTCAGGGGAGTGAACATAAAACTGTCATTAGGCCACCTTTGGAGTATTGTATGCTGTTTTGATCACCACATAAAAAGGAGGATGTGGAGGCTTTGGACAGCGTGATAATAGGTTTACCAGGATGTTACCTGGATTGGGAGAGGTTGGAAAGACTTGGATTTTTGTCTTGGGGAAGTCAGTGGCTGTGGGTTATCCGAAAGGCTCAGACAGAGTGAAACATCTGAATCTTTTTCCAAGATGAAAATGGCAAATTCTACAGGCCATAGATTTAAGGGGATTGGGGGCAAGTTTAAAGGAAATGAAAACTGAAACAACTGCAGATGCTGTAAACCAGAAGCAAAAACATTTTCGGGAAAAGTTCAGCAGGTCTAGCAGCGTCTATGAAGATAAATTAAAGTTAACGTTTCTGAGGAAGTGTGGCCAGACCCGAAACATTAACTGATTTTTCTTCAGAGATGCTGCATGATCTGCTGAGCATTTCCAACAACTTGAGCAAGTTTAAAGGCAGTTGTGTCAGCCACGTTTCTTAAGCAGAAGGTGGTATGTGACAAGAATGTACCTTCCTGAGAGATGGGAAAAGCAGAAAAAATCGCAAGTTTGGAGAGGCATTTGGGCAGACACATAATCAGGCATGGGTTGGCAGGGATATGGATCATGCACAGGTAGGTGGAAGTAGTTTGGAATGGCATCATGATCCGCACAGACATGTTGGGCCGATTATTCCGGTACTCTACTGTTCTGTTTTCCAGGGGGTAGAATGTGTGGAGCGAGAGATAATATTTTCAGTGAAATATGTTTCTTCTTTAGAACACGCAGTAAGTTGATGCATTTTGAGAGAAACAAAGTCGAAAGGGAATATATATTTGAATGGCACAGATACAGAGAGCAGGACAGCTGGAATGGGGGATAATGTGTACCAATCATTAAAGGAGAGAAAACATAAAGTGTTTTGAGTAAAACAATTGGGATACTGGGCTTCATTAATGGGGGAATGATAATAAACTCACGGAAAAGATGCTGACCCTTGACAAAGCTCGAGTAAGGTCACAGTCAATCATTGCATTCAATTCTGGTCAACAGATTCCTGGTCAGAATGGGGAAGTTAAAATACCATAGACGGGCCAGTTCCATACCTTTCGCTTCTCTTTCAGGGCACCGTGGGGTCTCAACGGTTAAACATTCCTTGCCAAAGGCCTATTTTCATCAACTGAAGGCCTGTACTCTAACAATACAGACAGAACGCATCAGAAGGGGGGAGGCTGACAGTATCTCAAAATAGAACCTCTTGCAGCCACACATGTGGATTGCCCCATAACCCCAGAGAGAGGAATTTGCCCTTTCCAGACTAGACTGAGAGCCCTGGGCACAACCCTGTTAAACTGCCTCCCGCTCCCATTGTCTTACCTCCCCTGCATATGAGCATAGGTAAGTGAATCCCCCATTTACTGAAGGAAGAACCCTCCTGCTTTAATCTCTTCCTATCAACACATAATCATGAACAATGTGATAATCAATTCCTGTAATCCATCACACATTATCACAGGACATCGTCATTCATCAAGCTTTGTAAGGTCATTATTACCTACTTTAAACTGTGCAATGACAATCGCCCATGTGACTGATATGCCTTTATCTAATTCGTATTAAATGTACTGTCTCTGTGGGTAAGGCAGAGATTCGTGAAGGAGAGTCTCGACAAGTAGACACTCGGCTAATTTAGAGACGCTTTGAAACCTCGCCGGCTGTCCAATAATAAAGCTCCTGCTGTTGTACAGAAAACTTGCATCGTCTGGATTTGTGGAACAAAATAGGCACCAACAATGAATGTATTAGTGGGCGGCACGGTGGCACAGTGGTTAGCACTGCTGCCTCACAGCGCCTGAGACCCGGGTTCAATTCCCGACTCAGGTGACTGACTGTGTGGAGTTTGCACGTTCTCCCCGTGTCTGCGTGGGTTTCCTCTGGGTGCTCCGGTTTCCTCCCACAGTCCAAAGATGTGCAGGTCAGGTGAATTGGCCATGCTAAATTGCCCGTTGTGTTAGGTAAGGGGTAAATGTAGGGGTAAGGGTGGGTTTCGCTTCGGCGGGTCGGTGTGGACTTGTTGGGCCGAAGGGCCTGTTTCCACACTGTAAGTCTAATCTAATCTAATATGAGTGATCTTCAGAGTGTGGAGTACAGACTTACTGGAGTGGTTCACTGATGAAGACAATGCAGTCACTGAATTGATTAGAAGAAATTGAGATTTTCTTTGAAGTGAAGAAGTTGGATGTAGTTTTGATGGAGCTGTATAAGATTATAACAGACCTAGATATAGCAGACAAAAATATTTGTATTCGATAGGTGATGGCACAAGGATTAAGGTCAGATGTAAAGTTTTGAGACAGCGGGAGATGAACAAGTGTTTCTACTGACAGTATTGGCAGGAAATATGCAGAACTTGTTGCCTATTATGGGGGTGCAAGTAGAGAAGATCAATGATTGATAAAAACAATTAGATCTGTTCTGACGGAAATAAACTTGCAGAGTTTGGGGGACGTTTGGGAAATGAGAATATGGGATTCTGCTTCAGCTTGGATTTGATGGGCCTCTTTCTGTGCTATAATGCATTTTATTCGGACTTGCCTAACTTGCTCTGGTCACCGATTAAATTGTTACTGATGTCAATCTGCTCAGTGTTCCTACACAGCCCAATACAGGCTGTCCTTCCACAGCAGGAGATAATGCTTCCTGCTTTATACTGGGTTCTGGGGGGTTGGGGGAGGGGGGGGGGAGGTGGGGGCTAACGGTGTGTGTAACAGTCTGCCAGCGTTTATCTGAAATGGAAGAACACCAGTGCAGCCACACTAGGCTCAGACTCTGGAAATGTGGGGAATGCCAGAAGGGAATTCTTTACTTATCTCACCTGGAAACTGGCCAAACCAGTGTAGACTGGGGAGCTGTTCACCTACTCTGTGTGTGTGTCTGCGGGGGGGGGGGGGGGGGGGGAGGTGGGAAGTCGGGGGGGCGGGTTGTGGGGGAGAGGGATTCACTCAGGCATCCATCCTGTTGAGACACCAGTCAATTTACTAATAGCCACAGTTGAAGGAATATTTTTCTCTTTCTCACGCCAAGTAATGAACAATGGTTTTAGCAGCTCATAACGTTTTGCACATAGACATCTTAGCTTTGGGAATGTTCACAACAGTGTTGAACATGTACAGATTCACACTGGGTGCAGACTTTTATTTTCCTTTATTCATTCACAGGATGAGGGTGTCGCTGGCCCGGCAGCATTTCCTGCCCATCCCTAATTGCCCAGAGGACAGGTAAGGTCAACCACATTGCTGTGGGTCTGAGTTCACAATGTAGGCCAGACCAGGTAAGGATGGCAGCTTCCTTCCTGAAGGAGCATTAGTGAACCAGATGGGTTTTCTGACAATCAATTAATGGTCATCATGAGACTCTAAATTCACAAGTTTTTTTTATTGAATTCAAATTCCCGCATCTGCTGCAGCAGGCTTTGAACCCAGGTCTCCAGAACACGATCTGGGGTTTTCGGTTAACTGTCTCACGACAATACCACTCGGCCAACCCTTCCCCACATCGCTGTCCATCTGCACAGAGTGAACAGTGATTTTCTGGTTCATCACATACTTTGCTCAATGATTGCAGGAGTTGGATGTTGATGGGCAATTGACATCCATCTCCGAACCATGTATTCTGGGGTTTGTTTCTGGTGATGCTTGGAAGCACCATCAGTCTTGTTATCTTCTGGGGGAAAAAAGAGTTTCAATTAGCTTTCTGTTAAATGCATGGCAATCAATTCTATTTCACAACTCTCAGACAGATTAGTTTCTTTTGAACGGCTCTCGGTCTCCCCAACCTCCTCTATCCTTACCCCCAAGAGTGCAATAATCTCGTAGAGTCTCTTTATGACTATGAATGAGACAATCTGATCAGCTGATTCTTTCCCTACTCCTATGTCAAGTTTGATCTCAAACTCCCCTTGCTGCAGTTGTGATCCTGCATCATTGTACAGTGTTGCTTGTATTTCATGTCTTGGCCTATCAGTGTTCATGATACTGCATGTAGTATATGGGGTCGACAGTGTAAGAGTTTAGCTCTTTCCTTCCAACAACAGCAGTAGAATTGTACTCCAACAAAAGTTACAGAATCATGGCCCAGCATATCCCCCAATTTACCTCTTACCATCGAATCAGAGGATCAATCCTCGTTCAACTGAGAGAATTCAGGAGGGCATATCAGTAACAGCAGCATGAATACCTAAAAATGATTTGTTAACCTGATGAAGTTACCAAAGAGGACTACTTGTGTTCCAAACAACATAAGCTGCGAGTGATAGATAGAGCGAAGCAATCCGGGAAACAACGGAACAGATCTGAGATCTGCAGTCCAGCCACATCCTGTTGCGAATGAAATCAAAGCACAGTAGTTCTGAGGACAGTTCTCTTCAAGATATTAACCAACAAGAACATCAGACTGGATTAATGATCATAAAACTCAAGTCCGTTTGATATTCATATATTTACAATCAATGTTCAATTCAGCAATGCAGCTGAAGGTAAAGACAATCTTCAAGTGATTGTAACAGTGGAGACATCTGAATACTTGATCAGCAAATTAAAGCCTGTTGCGTTTAGATAGTAATAATTTTAAAGAGATTTTTAAAAAATAAGGTGACTGGAGAATAATGGAAGAAATTGATTGGTGGGTAGCTGATAATCTTGTTTTAATCTGAAGATAATTTAGGATTAGTTAATAAATAAACACATGGTAGGGAATCCCAGACCCATGGAGTGCACATCCAGTTCCATGTGGGAAAACCAGGACACTTCTTGTGTGAGCAACAACCACAAGAACACAGAGGTGACATGGGAAATGTCAGGAACACTCGTTTGACAGCGGTTAAAGTACTGCACACACTTCTGACCCCCACATTCGAGGTTTGATGTGATCCCCACATTCGAGGGTACAGAGGAGATTGATCAGAATGTTTCTACAATTGGAAAATTTCTGCTCTGAGGAAAGGTTGGATAGGCTGGGGATGATTTCCGATGAGGATGAGCTGAAATTTATTTGAAGTGATAAAATGCTGAGGAATCCAGATCGAGTGGATAGGAAGGAGCTATTCATTAACTGAGAGGTCAGAAACTGGAGGTTTTAGATTGAAACTAATTCTCAGAAAGAAGGGGAGGGAAGAATTCATTTCACTCGGAGATGGTGGGGAACAGGAACTCATTGATGGGGTGGCAGAGGCACTAACCAGAATCACATTAGAATAAAAGGACATGGATGTCACTGAGATGGTGGAACATGCAGGGCTGCGGACTAAAGTCTGCAGAATAGGATCATTGTGACTTATTTGACATTTCTTCAGAATATTAAACTCAAGTCCAATTTGAGTATTTATGAACATCATCCGACCGGAATTCCAAAAGTCAGAATAAATTGATCACAAAGTTACAGCACAGATCGAGGCCACTTGGCCTATCCTGCATGTCTTGGCTGTAATAGAATGACCCAGGCTTTACAGTGTTCTGTACTCACCAATGAGAGCAACAATTTCAGACTGTGTAATCTGCCCTCTATGTTGCTATAATCTGTTTTTTCAATGTATTTCTTTGACAGCTGCTCACCTTGTTTCCTGGTTTCTTTCCCAGCCCTAACTCCATTCCCCGTGGCCTTGAGGGACTACCATTTCTGCAATTTAATCTCTCCTGCCTTCCCGTATGTGATATTGTCTTTTTGTCCTTGTCTCACCCCCACCTTGCTCACACAACTGGTTTTATTTCTGATGGTTTCCAGACCTCTGTGACTTCACTGCGCCCCCTGGTCAGTGGCACGAGTTTTGAATTCTCTTCCTCGTGAGACAATCGGAAATCTTTCCGGCTGCAGTTTCCTCCAGATTTTATTTTGAAGAAAAAAAATAGGATTTGCGTTAGAGTCAAGTATTTGTGAGCCTTCTTCCACAATCCTGAGCACTTAGACATAATCTATGACCCTCCCACAGATGTGCAGATTTGATGGATTGGCCGTGCTAACATGACCTGTAGTGTGTAGGTTAGGTGGGTTGTTATAGCCATGCTAAATGTGGGGTTATGGAGGTAGGCTAGGACAGCAGGTCATTGCAGACTCGATGGACCGAATAGTCTCTTTGTGTGCCTAAGGGATTCTGGAATTCTAACTAGTTGTGATTGTTGTGACATTTTCCTAAGGCCAGGTTCATTCAACTCAGATACACATGCTGCCTTTTGTGTTTCTGTGGGTGCTCACTCAATCTTTTACTCCTGTTTTCAAGCAATTTCACACTGTATGTGAGGGTGGGAATGGACGTGTAAATATAAATACTCTAACCGAAACCCATCACAAGTTAGGAACTGTTTCTGCTACTAGCATCACTCACAAGGAACAGGAAAATAAAGGTTCAGTCACAAATCTGACAGAAACAGAGGTTATAATCACCAGCTTAGAACTCTTTTCTTCAGAGGAGGCTCAGGGACAACCAGGTACAAATAGGAAGTGTTGTGTCTGTACTTTCAGAGATCTGAGGTTGAAATCATTGGGTTGGAAGCATGCTTCATTACCCCAGATCAACAAAGGTGTTATATAAATGTTCATCTTTCTTTCTGCCTATCTGTCTGAGTTAACAGTCAGATGGATATGTCATTGTCTGAGTATTTTTCCGAATTCCTGATTGAATCTGCCTCCCCCCACAATCTCAGGTGCCAGCTGCCTCTAGTCCACCCACATGGACATGTTGAAGAACATGACAGGAGAATGGATTGAAACCGAGAGTTCAATAGCCTGAATGAAATAGGAAGAAGGAAATAAACGGGATTTTTGGATCCCAGGGGATACAGACTCCAGCATTAGTCCTTGTGGGCATTCCCGCAGTAATACGAGACAGCATTCCATGATGAGTGTTAAACCCGGGTGGCAGTAGAGGGTGCCACTGAACATTAGCAGGTTTAGTTCAAACACAGGAGGTTTGTTCAGTCAGTAACAGTGTGTTCAACATGGATGTGAAGTGAGCAGTGAGGGGAAATGTTACCACAAGCTGCAGATGGATAACTTTCATTGGAACAGGAGGAGGCCATTCAGCCCTCCAACCCTGCTCTGCCATTCAATAGATCATGGCTGATTTGTGGCCTAAGTTGCAATGTTCAAAACTCTCCAAACTCATCAATAAACTCCTCTGTAACAGACAAGATCAATATTCAAAAACGAAACATCTGCAAATGCTGGGAAATCAGGAACAAAAACAGAAATTGCTGGAAAAAGTCAGCAGACCTGGCAGCATCTGTGGAGAGTGAATCTTTGGGTCCAGTGACCGGTCAGGTGACCAGCTGCAGCTGACCATTCTGCCTTTTCTGTAACACACTCTGGAACAGGTTCTGGTGCAGCGGGAATGAGACTGTCAATAACAACTGAGAAAACAGGAGGACGTGCTCAATCAGAATAAAACCCATTTTGGTCTTGCACTTTTAATCAAAGGCAAACATTATTCATTATCATTTCAGAAATAAGCTAGTAGGCCAGAAATCAACTCTTCATGTCATTGGACGTGGGAGAATGTGTTAATTCTGACCTGGTCCAGCCGACATGTGAATCCAGACCCTGAATAATGGGGTTGACTCTGAACCATCTGCTGGGCAGTCAGAATGAATGACAAATGCTGCCCCAGCAATTGATGCCGTGACCCCATGAACAAACAAAACAAATCCGATCGCTGTGGTTAGTTGTGAACTCGCCGTTGTTATTGCAAGAGGATGAATGGGAAGGTTTATTGGGTAAAGGGAGAAGAATGGCATTCGGTGAGGTGTTCCTTTGGAGAGCTGATAAGCCAATCAGCCTCCTTTTGTACAGTAACAATTCTGTGAATAATTAATTCTGAGCCCTCTAAGGAAATATCAGAGCAGGGTTTGTAAAGAGGTCAGATTTAATGAGTGTCTCGGTGAACACAAGTGAGACACAGGTACAGAGAGGTTTTGGGATGGATTAAATTAAATTTTATACATTTGCGCAGTCATCAACATTACAGCAGTGAAAAATGGGAGTGATCAAGAGAGTGGAATTACAGCAGCAAATAAATCTTCAACATTGATGCAGCTAAAGGGGATGCTGGGTAAAGATACCATAGTTAGTGCTTATTTTATTCCAGGCACACCAGCCTCGGAGCACATCCTTCCCGTATCTGTCCTATCGAGCTCTTGAAGATTTTTGTTCATTTGAAGTGTTTCATGTTTAGATACTCCAGAGAAGACAGCTTCAAGCTCCTCAATCTCTCTTACCAGGGCAATGCTGCTGTTAGAATTCAATTCACTGGCATGTTACTGGCTGCTTCATGGACTGGAACTGGCAATTGAGACCGAAAAACTCCTGTATAAAATACCTTCAATGGTATTGCAGATGTGAGTGGTTTTAGGAAAATGACCTTGACTTACGGGCATTGAGTGTCAGAGCACTTCCTGTTGTGGTGCATCCTGTTTATATACAATCTATTGATAACTATGAGAACTGACTAGCACTGGCTTTGTCAAAGTGGTCAGAGCATTATGGCTGTCATCGAAGTTGGTAACAAACTTCCCATGGGTTAAAATTCGTAAATGATAGAATAGATACGAGGTCTGATGACACTATTGGAGTATTGATGTTATTGTTAATCACATTAACTCGGCAGGAGTCATATTGTCTCTTTCTGAATCTCAGGATGTCTCTCTGGGCAATGAGTCTCCACAAACATCAATGAACAGGGGTCATCTGTTTTGATTTAAAATGCTCTATAGCACTGCTGCTTCACAGCACCAAGTACAAGGTTGGAGTCCAGCCTTGGTCAACAGCCTGTGCGGAGTTTGCACATTCTCCCCAGGATAGTGTGGGTCTAATCCAGGTGCTCTGGTTTCCTCCATAGATTTGTGGGTTAGGTGGATCAATCGTGCTAAATTGTCCACAATGTCCAGGATTGTTCAGACTCAGTGGGTCAGCCATGAGAAATGCAGTGTTACAGGAGTGGAGTGCTCCAGATGGGATGCTCTTTGGATAGTTGGTGGGGTTTGATGGGCCAATGCTTTCCTTCTGCACTGTAGGGATTCTATTCTATGATTGAGGATAAAGGCTACACGGCCAGGTGTCCTTGGAGAAGGATCATGTGGTTTGTATCAATGCTCTCGATGCCTTCAGATAGAGGTGGGCACCGTAGGGGATACAGTGCTTTATCTCCATCGCTGCCTCCTCACCCCCAACTCTACTTTGATTTGGTCCCTTCTCACTTCGTCATTTGTAATGGTTTGTTTTGCCCGTAAGGGGCGTTAATTATAAATATTCAATTGGTTACACGGGTGGTTTACTGCTGGTGATTATATGTTAACCAAAACCCAAATGGCGTAATGATGATGTTGATGATGAGAAGGTTGCTGTGATCACATTTCTGGGTCGGAGAAATGGAGAAAAAAAGAACGCTTCACTGCTCACAGAATGAGAACTAAAAATCAGTTAAATCAAACCAAAGGTTCAGACAGGGAGGGAATATTTCCCTTGAGCTTGAGTAACTGGAAAGTGATGGCTTCCGGGAATAGACAGGATTTATTTACAGGGCGTTTGAAATTTTCAAAAACTGTTATACTCAGATAATTTCATTTCATTTCTTTTAGTTTTATTTATTGTGGAATAAACAGCTACAACACTTTAAAACCAAATTCACAAACCTTGTGTTAAAGATAAATGTTAAGTAAAATCCATCAAACCAGCCCTCAATGAAAACTGATGTGGGAGTGCATTCGCCTGCAGAATCCCTGCTCTGCCTACTTCTTCCTACCCGGGCTCCATGGCTATATACATACCTGGGAGATAGCAGCAGGAGGCCATTCGGCCTTTCAATCCTGCTCCACCATTCAATGAGAATCAGCTGACCATCCGGCTCAGTCTCCTCTTCCTGCTGTGTTCTAATCCCCTTTTATGACTTTACCTCGAAGAACTATATCTAAGTCCTCCTTTGGTTTCACTGCCTTTTGCTCCAGTGACGTTGCTGCGTTACTGTGTGGGTGTAGGTGGGGGTAATGTGATGGTGCTGCCTCCTGTGGAGGATGCACTCAGCGTCCCTCATCATCCTGCAGTAACATCAACTGGGGTTCAGCAACTAGAGATAGAAACCATTTCCAGGATATGGACATCACTGGCTCAGCCAGCATTTATTCCCTATCTCTAGTTACCTTTGAGAAGATGGTAGTGAGCTGCTGTCTTCAACCATTCACAACCCATTTGGCGCAGAAAGACCGACAATGCTGTCAGGGAGAGTGTTGCAGAATTTTGACCAAGTTATCCTCCATCTTTGGTTCTTCAAATGCTGGTTAACATAATTACGATCTGCATATGAGTTTGAGATTTCAGTCTGCAAATCTTCACCGACTAGCACTCTGTATAGAGGAATATGTACAGGTTAGAAATTCAGAGCAGACAATTCTAGTTTCTCTGCAATATCTTTTTTCCCTTCTTCCACCAAATCTGTAACCCTCCAGCCCACTTACTCTCTCCCACCATTCTGCCTCTGTTGTCCCTAATGTACACCCTCCCCATTCTCATGGAGTTACTGGTAAACAGATCCATGCCACCACTTTCTGTCCTGGTTAGACTCTGCACCCTTTCTGGGTTTACTCCAGTTCACTTCAGTGACTGCAAGTCAATAATGTTTCAGCAGAATAAATCAAAAGGAAACAGAAATAGTGGTAGCAGATCCTGGGCAGAAGAGGAACCTTCAGTCTGGGAGAATGGATCAGATCCTTCTTTGTTTCCCACTGGTCGATTCCCAGCATTATGACAAGTTGGGGATGAAACTTGATCCCATGTGGGTGTGGTGACACTTTGAACCCCCAACCCGTCAATACTATAAGCTGATTCGTTCCTCCTCCACCTAATCACAGTGTCAAATGCTTTCCGCTACTTACCCCAAAGCACATGCTCCAAAATCCGCCCATATTCTGTACATATGGAGTTCTGGGCTTCTCTGCACATGCGTGGTCCCTGCCTCAGGGATTGTGGGAGTTGTAGTCCCCATGAAGCCACTGGAGACATGTTTCTAGATAGTGAATGAAAAGTTTGGGCTGGAGGGTGTTGTGTATAGGATCTCCATTCATACACGGGCTGTTATTGGATTTTACAGAGACATCTGCTTCCACAACCCGATTTCTGAAGTAAGAAACATAGATTCAGCCAATTGCGGGGTGGGGAGTTTAATAAGGGGTAGCAGATTTTAAGCAGAGGTAGCTGAGTGGTTAGCACTGCTGCCTCACAGCGTCAGGGATCCATGTTTGATTTCAGCCTTAGGTGACTGTGTGGAGTTTACACGTTCTCACCATGTCTGCATGGATTTCCTGGGGTGCTCGAGCTTCATCCCACAGTCCAAAGATGTGTAGGTAAGGTGGATTGCCTATGCTAAATTGCCGACAGTGTCCATATATGTGCCGGTTAGGCCATTAACCATGGGAAATGCAGAGTTACAGGGATAGGGTGGGTCTGAATGGGAAGCTCATCATAGGGCTGGTGGGGACTCGATGGATGAATACCCTGTTTCTGCACTATAGGGACTCTATTCTACTCTCACGAAGAAGAATGTACTTGTCTCAATGTGTTGCAAATCTGTGCAATTCCCTATTCAAAATGTGGTGGATGCCAGGACAATGAGCAGATTTCATGAAGAGATGTAGACGTTTATTTTGTAATGAGATGAAGGGTGACAGAGAACAGGCGGAAAAATCCAGCTGACACCGAGGTGAACTCAATCATCACCGTATTAAATGGTGGGGCTGGTTCGAAGGGCTGCATTGCCTCTCCTGTGCCAAGTGCTGATCTTCTTACGGTAATAACTGGAGAGCTGAATCCAAAAAGCACCATCTTCACCAAAGGAGAATTTTGGAAAATGCAGGATAGTCAGGTGGATTAGCGTTCCAAACTTAGATTGTGAGGAAGTGTGTAGGAGATAATGATTTGGTAATTTTAAACTGAGGGGAGACTGTGATTTATGGTTTTAGATTGTGTCGTACATTCACAACGTCCAGAATACTCTGTTGTGAATACCTATCCTGTACTTTATTACAAAGCGAAGGTCTTTGACAATGAACTGCACAACACCAAGAAAACTTCGCCTCACCTCGTAATCTGATAAAAGACTTGTGATAAGTCTGGTTGAACTTCGAACACAGATGGAAAACTGGAAGATTAAATCCAATCCTAAGATCCAGTGCTTAAACAAAGGAGACTACAATAGGATGAGGCAGGAGTTGGCTAATGTAGACTGGAAGCAAAGACTTTACCGTGGGAAAGTTGACAGGCAGTGGGGGAATACCAAAGCAATTTTTCGAAAGTGATCAGCAAAATTATATATCAATGAAAAGGAAGGTAGGAAAAGGCATAATCTGCCATGTGTGGCTCAGGAAATAAGGGAGTCTATCAAATTGAAATAGAAAGCATACAAGGAGAAAGACTAAGGAGAAACTAGGAGATTAGAAAAACTTTAAAAGATCAACAGAAAGCTAGAAGGGACTGGGGGAGAAAAGTGATGAGTAGCTACCTCCAGGGCCAGAATAGCAGTTTACACTGCTAGAGGGGAACCTATTGTGTGGGGAACATATGGCCTCTGTAATTGTTGAAGCACTTAACTGTTACCATAGAGATAATCCTGATCAAGTCAAAAATCACAGCACACTCCAAAAGCTTGTTCTCCCAAATAAACCTGTTGGATTATAACCTGTTGTGTGATTTATAACTTTGCCCACCCCACCCCAACACTAGCTCCTTCACATCAGAATCCTGATAGACAGCCTCACTGGAACTGAAGCGCCTGTCAGATACTTGAGGGCGCCACAGGGGCGTGGGGGGAGGGGTATGTGTTCTAACCACAAAGTGTTGAACTGAACTAGACTTTCTAACTGCCGTTGCCATGGAGATAACACTGAGAGACAGTCTCTATTCAAAGTCCCAAACCACAAAGTTATAAGAATGGGAGCTGTACATCGGACAGACGGGGAGTTACCTGATACTGCCTGAAGGCGTTTTGCATGTACACTCGCCATGTAACTGCCATGTTCCATCAATAAAGACTCAAAGAAGAAATCTCAGAGTTCTGTACCTAGTTATTGCTATCCAGCAGGTTTCAGGAATATGAGTATACAGCAGTCAGTCTTCACAGTGGAGGATACGAAGAACATGCCAGTAATTGATAAGGAGACTGAGGAAGGTGAGGACCAAGAAACAACCATTATCACGAAAGAGTTAGAGGGGCAAGCTAATGGAGCTAAGTGTATACAAGTCTCATTGCCTGATGGAATACATTCCAGGATACCAAAATAGTGGGAGAAATAGCAAATGCACTTAGAGTCATTCAATCCTACAGCAGAGACAGGCCCTTTGGCCCAAACTGGGCCATGCCAACCAGAATGTCCATCCACGCTAGCCCCATTTTCCTGCACTTGGCCCATCTGCTTCTGAACCTTTCCTATCCATGTATTTGTCCAAATGTCTTTTACCTGTTGTGAGTGTACCCATTTCAACCACTTCCACTGGCAGCTCAGTCCATGTACATACCACCCTCTGTGTAAAACAGTTGCCCCTCAGCTTCTCTTTTATTCTTTCTCCTCTAACCTTAAACTGATGCTCTCCAATCCTGGAGTCCCTGGGAAAAAGACTGACTGCATTCACCTTATCCAAGCCTCTCATGGTCTTATACACTTCTAGAACAGTACCCACTCAGTTTCCTCTGCTCTAAACACAAAATCCTCACTTGTCCAACCTCTCCCTATAACTTAGAACCTTGAGCCCTGAAAACATCGTTGTAAATTTTTCTGCACGTTTTACAGTTTAATAACAGAAACCTACACTGCATTCATCATATTTCCAGTGTTTCCCCACGGCGCCGGAACCGACGTGACAACGCCAATGGATTACAATCCATGATCGAGAATGAACTCCTTTACAATAATCCCGTTTCCATAGTATTTCCAATGGTGCAGGTATCCTTGTCTCTTTCTAGTTGCATGGTTAATTAAGGACTTGTCCTTCTACAAAGCAAAGCTGTGGCTTAATTGTTCCTGGGAAATGTGCCATGATTTTCCAGACTTTCAAAAACAAATGAATCCTCTGATGAGAACCATCCTGCATTCACTGCGTCCTGCACACTCTGGCCAAAACCTGTCTTCCTAAAATGAACCAAATTAGAATTCTAATTGCAGGCCCATCCTTGTCCTTTCCATAATAACCCTGAATCGTCACAAACGAGTTCTGATAGCTTTCTACAAAATGCTGCACCACTGATAGTCTGATCACATGTCAGGGTACCAGGAAAGAGGCCATTCCCCTGGGTCCTGCTCCTAGAGGGAGGAAGATGCCAATGACAGATTAATCCCTCACACCCACAGCCTCCTTCCCAGGCACTGACCTATATTGTGCATACTCCCACAATTGGCCAGCACTGCGCCCATGCACTGGTCTCCCCTCCTACAGCACGTGCTCCCGATCATACAAGAGGCTGGGTGATTGACAGCAGCTGCTGCCCAATATATCAGAATCCCTACAGTATGGAAACTGGCCCTTCGGCCAAATAAGTCCATACCGACCCTCCAAACAGTAACTTATACAGACCCATTCCCCGACCCTATATTTATCCCTAACTAATACGATGGGAAATTTAGAATGGCCAATTCAGCCATCCTGCACATCTTTGGATTGTGGGAGGAAACCGGAGCACCTGGAGGAAACTCACTCAGACACGGGGAGAATGCGTCAACTCCACACAGACAGTCACCCGTGGCCGGAATCGAAACCGGGTACCTGGTGCTGTCAGGCAGCAGTACTAACCACTGAGCTGTCTCTATCGACGGGAGGGGCGGGGCTGCAGAACTGGGATAACGGGATTGTAAACAATGAATGAATGTGGAGAACACTGGGGGATGGACAGGTCAGTGAGGGACAGGAGCAGTGCAGCAGCAGGAAGGAATCCTGGACAAACTGAGCAATGGGAGAGTCTGACAGGAGAAAAACTACAGGAAGGTTCTGTTTGGAGGCTCAGGCAGGCACAGCTGAGAGACAGTATGGCCTGGTGGCTTGGGCATGTTTTCTAATCATCATCTTCAAAAATGCTGTTCCTCAACTCTGACCCCGATCTTCCTGATCCAGAGGTTAGGACACTGCCACCATTTCCTGGTGGGCAAGGAATACAGGGACTGCCTTTCAAAAGGAACTTAACTGTGTTGGTGACATTAACAAGAATCAATGCACAGTCACTGACAAAATGCTGGTGTACTTGAACTTCATCCAGAATATTAACACCTATAACTGGGTAACGCAGACCCCGATGTACAGAGTTAAATCCTGGATATTAATAACAGCTTTGTGCATGGGAAATCATGTCTCATGAATCTGACTCAGTTTTTTGAAGAAGTAACAAAGAAGATTGCTGAGGTCAGAGCATGGACATGATCTACATGGACTTCAGTAAGGCGTTCGACAAGGTTCCTTATGGGAGACTGGTCAGCAAGGTTAGATCGTATGGAGTACAGAACTGGCCCGAAGGTAGAAGGCAGAGGGTGCTTTTCAGGCTGGAGGCCTGTGACCAGTGGAGTGTCACAAGGATCGGTGCTGGATCCACTACTTTTCGCCATTTATATCCATGATTTGATGTGAACATAAGTATTGTAAGTAAGTTTGCAGATGACACCAAAATTGGAGGTGTAGTAGACAGTTAAAAAGATTACCTCAGAGTGCAAGGGGATCTAGATCAGATGGGTGAATGGGCTGAGGAATTCAGTTTAGAAAAATGTGAGGTGCTGCATTTTGGAAAAGCAAACTTTAGCAGAGCTTATACAGTTAATAGTAAGTTCCTGGAGAGTGCTGCTAAACAAAGAGTCCTTGGGAGTGCAGGTTCATAGTTCCTTGACAGTAGAGTAGCAAGTAAATCGGATAGTGAAGAAGGCAGTTGGCCGGCTTGTCTTTATTGGTCAGAGCATTGAGTGTAGGGATTGGGTGGTCATATTGCGGCTGTACTGGATATTGATTCTGCAACTTTTGCAATATTCCATCGAATTCTGTTCTCCTTCCTATCAGATGGATGTTCTTAAACATGAAAGAGGGCAGAAAAGAAGTATAGCATGTTGCCAGGGTTGGATAGGCTGTTTTCTCTGGAGCTTCAGAAGCTAGACAGTAATCTGAAAGAGATTTTTAAAATCAGGCCGGGCATGGATAGGATAAATAGACAAGATATTTTCCATCTAGTGGGGGAGTACAGAACTAGGGGTTTGGGAGAGAGGGTAGGGAGACAGGGAGTGGGTGGATTGACAGGGGTGGGACAGCAATGGGTAGGGAAAGAGAGGGGGAATAGAGAGGGGTGGCACAGAAACACGTGGGGGCAGAAAGTAGGATTAGAGAGGAGGGGAACAGACAGGGGGAACAGAGGGGGCGACTGATGGTGGGGGGGAGAGACGGGGCGCGCGACTGACAGGTGGGGGCAACCGACGGGGTTGTGCGATCAACAGGGTGGGGGACGCGACCGACAGGAGGGGGCAACCGACCGGGCGGGGGGACCCACAGGAGGGGGCAAACGACAGAGAGGAGGGACAGACCGAGGGGGCGACAGATGGGGGATCAGACCGACGGGGGGGACGACGACACATGAGGGGGTGGGGCGGCCGACAAAGAGGGAGGGGAACAGACAGAGCGGGGGGGGGGAGACGGGGAGGAAGATGGAGAGTTATTTTATAGAACTACAACTCAACCCTGTTCTTGTTTTCTCCTCCTCACCTTAATTCCCTCTGAGGGGCTCAGAACAACTGCATAGTTCTTGGAAAGTAGAGTTTCAGGGAGATCAGGTGCTGAACATGGAATTTGGGACACTAACATTGAATGGAATGTGCTGGTCAATACATGGACTCTGGTTCGACTCCACTGTCTGTGTGGTGTTTGCACATTCTCCCTGTGTCTGGGTGGGCTTCCTCTGGATGCTCTTAATTTCCTCCCACAAATCCAAAGACTTGCAGGTTAGGTGGATTAGCTTTGGGTAATAGTAGGTTACAGAGTTAGGGTGGAATGCTGTTCCGATCGTTGGTATGGTCTCATGGGCCGAAAGGCCTACTTCCACACTGTAGGGATTCTGTCACTGAGTATAGGGGTTAGGAGGTCACGATGTGGCTGAGTAGGGCATTGGTGAGGCCAGTTTTAGAATACTGCATTCAATTGTGGTCTCCCTGATTTTAGAAAGCTGTTATCAGAATAGGACTCAACCTCTTAATGGCAAGTTCTTGGGAAGTGTTGACAAACAAACACCGTGCAGTGTAGGTTAATAGTTCCTTGAAAGTGGGGTTGAAGATAGACAGGTCGGTGAAGGTGGTGTTTGGTATGCTAGCTGTTATTGGGCAGTGCATTGAGTATAGGAGTTGAGAGATCATGTTTCGGTTGTACAGTTTATTGGCTCGGCCACTTTTGGAATGCCCGCTGCTTTCAATTCCAATCTCCCTGCTATAGGAAAGATGTTGGGAAACTTGAAAGAGTTCAGAAAAGATTTACAAGGGTGTTGCCAGATTGGAACATTTGAACCATAGGGAGAGCGTGAATAAGCTGAGGCTATTTCCCTGCAGCACTGGACACTTTAGGTAGTTTTAATCGAACTTTATAAAATTATGAGGATCAATGATAGGGTGACTAGTCATGGTTTCTTTTTTCCCAGGGTAGGGGAATCCAAACAAACAATGTAAATCATTTTTCCAAGGTGGAAATGACAAATTCTAGAGCCACACATTTATGAGAGGGAGCAAGTTTAAAGGATATGAAAACCGAAAAAACTTCAGATGCTGTAAACCAGGAAGAGAAACAGAAGTTTCTGGAAACGCTCAGCAGGTCTAGCAGCATCTGTGAAGAGAAATTAGAGTTAACGTTTCTGAGGGTGACCAGACCCGAAACTTTAACTGATTTTTTTTTCACAGATGCTGCATGACCTGCTGAGCATTTCCAACAACATCTGTGCAAGTTTAAAATGAGTTGTGTCAGACAAGTGTCTTGTGCAGAAGGTGGTCAGTGACTAGAATGTATTCTCTTGGGAGATGGGAAAAGCAGAAACAATCACAATGTTTAAGATGCATTCGGACAGACACATAAGCAGGCATAGGTTGTCAGGGATATGGATCAAGTTACAGGCAGATGGATTTAGTTTGGAATGGCATTATGATCTGCACAGACACAGTGGACTGATTACTCTGTTGCTGTAACTGTTATGTTTTCCGGGGGCGTAGAATGTTTTTGGAAGTAACAAAAATGATTGATGAGGGCAGACTGGTCAACATGATCAACGTGGACTTTAGTAAGGCATTCGGCAAGCTCTCTCATGGGAGACTGGTTAGCAAGGTTAGATCTCATGGAATAAAGCGGGAACCAGCTATTTGAGTACAGACCTGGCTCAAAGGTAGAAGACAGAGAGTGGTGGTGGAGGGATGCTTTTCAGACTGGAGGCCTGCGGAGTGTCACAAGATTGGTGCTGTATCTTCTATGTTCCGTCATTTATATCAATGATTTGGATTTAAACATAGGAGGTATTAGTAATTTTGCAGATGATGCCAAAATTGGAGGTTTAGTGGACAGTGAAAAAGATGACCAAGGCTGCAATGTTTCCTGCATCTGTCACCATTGCAGACGCTGCCCGACCTGCTGAGGATCTCCAGCACTTCTCGGTTTTGTTGCAGATTTCCACCATTTTGCTGAAGCACTTGGAGACAGAGAGTTGTACAGTTCCAGATTTTGTTGACGGATTCCTGGGACGTCAGGACTGATGGTTGAAGACGGACTCAATCCTCGTTTAATCCTCCTTTCCTTTGGTTTTCGGGTACATCACTAATATTCTACCTCCCACTCCCTGTCCTGAATCTGACCCATCTAACCTGACACTTTAGCTCCTGTCCCCCTGCCAGACTAGTTAATACTTCACCAATGGAACTGGCAATAGCCCCCCCACCCCCCAGGAGATTTGACCCAGCCCTGCCCAGGGGTAACTGGTCAGGCTGGTACAGGTCCCACCTAACCCAGAAACGGTCCCAATGCCTGAAGAATCTAAACTCTTCTCTGGTACACCATTTCTTCTCCAGCCACATATACGGCTGATCTACCATCTTATTCCTGCTCTCACTAGCACATGGCCAGAGAAGTGCCTGTCTGCCAAGGACATGCATGTCCTGGGTCACCTCCACCACAAAATCCTAGCTACATGACTTCTGGAGGAAGAATACCTCATCTTCTATCTTGGGACCCTTCAACCACTGAATCAACATTTCGTCATTTCCCCTCCCCCCACCTTATCCCAGATCCAGCCCTCCAACACAGCACCACCCTCTTGAACAGTCCCACCTGTCCATATTCCTTCCCAATTATCCACTCCACCCTCTCATCATTACCCTCCACCAGCATCTTCCTATCACCTTCCCAACTATCTTCCCGCCAGGCCCACACACCCATCCTATTAGCTGTCAGCCCTCTTCCCCACCCTCACATTCCTGCTGAAGGGCTTAGGCCCAATATGTCGATTCTCCTGCTCCTTGGATACTGTCTGACCTGCTGTGCTTCTCCTGCGCCAAACTTTAACGTAAGCTGGAAGAACAACACATTTTGTAATTGGGGACCCTTCAGGCCTCTGGCCTTAAAACTGAATTCATTAATTGTAGATCCTAAGTCTCCGACGTCCTTGCGCCCTCGTCCCCCACCCCACACACCAGGCCTTGTTATTACATAGCCTGCCACACAGTCTCCATTAACATCTATTCACCCTCCCCCAGCCACATCGTTATCCGTTCCTTTGTCTAATTGCTCCTATACCTCTCTTTGCACTCTATCACCACCTATCATTTACTCCTTAACCCCTACCTTCTGCATATAAACTGACATTTTTTTTCTCAGCAACATCAGTTCTGAGGAAGGGTCAGCGGATGCAAAATGTTCACTCTGATTTATCTTCACAGATGCTGCCAGACCTGCTGAGCTTTTCCAGTATCTTCTTGCTGTTGTTTCTAATTTAAGCATTCACAGTTCTTTTCGTTTTCATTTACTGGGAGTTTCTAATTCAGGTCTAGCAGCCAGCCTACATTATGCGTTTATAAACCCTCCCAGTCCACACTAACTCCATTTCTCTCCCACTCCCTTCACACTCACTGGGTCTCTTCCCACCCCCTGCCCAGTGACACTGCACCTGCACAGCTTATGGTCACATGTTGGCCTGTTGGCAACACCCCTCATTCACTCCCATTGGCTGGAGGATTACACCTAGCCTCCTATTGGTCTGAAGCTGTGTTCAATCAGCCAGGCCCCATTGTGACATGAATGGTGGGATCCTCGCAGAAGTGTGGGAGGCTGAGGGGTGACCTCAGAGATTTATAAAATCATGAGGGGCATTTATGGGATAAATAGACAAGGTCCTTTCCCTGGGGTGGGGGAGTCCAGAACTAGAGAGCATAGGTTTAAGGTGAGGTGAGAAGAGAAAGATATAAAAGTGACTGGAGAGACTACTTTTTTCATGTAGAGGGTGGTGCATGTATGGAAGCTACTGTCAGGGGAAGTGGTGGCAGCTAGTACAGTTACACCATTTGAAAGACATCTGGATGAGTATATGAATAGGAAGGGTGGAGAGGGATATGAGCCAACTGCTGCCATATCGTACTAGATTAGGATAGGATATCTGGTCGGCATGGAGGAGTTTGAATGAAGGGTCGGTTTCCATGCTGTATATGTGTATGGCTCTGCCCTGGGATGAGCTTCACAGAAAGAGCGGGAGCAGCAGGGGAAGTGATGACTACCAGAGGAGCAGACGGGAAGGAAATCAGTGAGTATATATATCAGGAATGCGGCTAAACCTAAGATTCTACAACTGTAGTATCTCCCACCCACCCTCCTCCTCTAACCTCCTTAACTACTGTTTTTTTTAAGGTAAGGATTTTCTATTTCTTTACCAGTGACTGGTTAAAAGTTTACTTTGTATTTGTGTGTATATATATTAATTCTTTTTTAGGGAAAGACTATAGCAGAGAGGTATCAGAAAGTATTCTAACTCATATCTGTACAAAGTAACTAAGTAATTAATTAACTAAGCAGAGATGGCTAGGCAGGTGATGTGCTGTAGCTGTATGATGTGGGAGCTGGCTGGTCCCATTGTGAATGGCAGTGACCACATCTGCAGCAAGTGTTGGTTGCTGGAAGAACTCCGGATCAGAATTGATGATCTGGAATCTGAGCTTCAAACACTGCGGCACATCCGGGAGGGGGAAGAGTTACCTGGACCCTTTGTTTCAGGAGGCAGTCACACCTGGGAGATTAAGTAATTCACATTCAGTCAGTGATCAGGGACATCGGAATGTGACTGTCAGTGAGGCGGGTAGGGGGAACCTGAGTTCACGAGTGGAAGAGCCTCATCCCTTGACCTTGTCCAACAGGTACGAGATTCTTGCTCCCTGTTCGGATGAGGAAAAGGGCTCTGGACAGGATGAGCCAACTGACCACGGCACCATGGTGCAGAAGGCCATTCAAGAGGGGGGAGCAAATAGGCAAGTAGTGGTTATAGGGGATTCTATAATTAGGGGGACAGATAGCATCCTTTGCAAGCCAGATCGGGAGTCTCACATGGTGTGTTGCCTGCCCGGTGCCAGGGTGCGGGACATCTCCGACTGGCTTGAAAGGATATTGGAGCGGGAAGGGGAGGATCCAGTTGTTGTGGTCCACGTTGGGACTAACAACATAGGCAAGACTAGGGTGGAGGACCTGTTTGGACATTACGAAGCACTAGGCAGGAAATTGAAGTACAGGTCCTCAAGGGTCATAATCTCCGGATTACTGCCCGAGCCACGTGCCAATTGGCATAGAGACAAGAAAATGAGGCAAGTAAACACGTGGCTAAGGGATTGGTGTGGGAAAGAGGGATTCCACTTCATGGGGCATTGGCATCAGTTTTGGAACAGAGGGGGATCTGTACCATTGGGAGGGTCTCCACCTGAACCCATCATGTACCAATGTTCTAGCGAAGAGGATAAATAGGGTGGTCAGTAGGACTTTAAACTTCTGAGTTGGGGGGGAGGGAAAGTGAAAGCGAGAGGGAGTATGGAGTTAAATGGAAAGATAAGCAACAGGATAGCATCTGTGCAGGCGGATTTAAACTCGAGGCAGACTGGGAATGCAGCAAAAAGGAAGGATAACATAGGACACCTTATGAATTCCAATATCTCTAATGATAAGGTTAGCATTAAGGCACTTTACCTGAATGCTAGTACCATTCATAACAAAGCAGATGAACTAATGGCACAGACCACAGTGAATGAGTATGATGTGGTAGGCATCACAGAGACTTGGTTACGGGGGGGTCAGGGCTGGCAGTTAAACCGCCAAGGATTTTCAACGTATCGAAAAGACGGAGGTGAGAAGAGGGGGTGGGGTTGCCTTGTTAGTTAAGAACAAAATTAAATTTATGGCACTGAATGACATAGCGTCAGATGATGTGGAGTCTGTGTGGGTGGAATGGAGGAACCACAAAGGCAAAAAAAAACATAATTGGAGTTGTGTACAGACCTCCTAACAGTGGTCAGGACCAGGGACGCAACATGTACCGGTAAATAGAGAAGGCATGTCAGAAAGGCAAGGTCACGTTGATCATGGGAGACTTCAATGTGCAGGTGGACTGGGTAAATAATGTTGCCAGTGGATCCAAAGAAAGGGAATTCATGGAATGCTTACAGGATGGCTTTTTGGATCAGCTTGTCATGGAGCCCACAAGGGAGCAGGAAATGGAGCCCACAAGGAAAGAAGTAGGAAGGCCCTAGTGCTTTGTAATGAACCAGACTTTATAAAAGATGTTAAAGTAAGGGAACCCTTAGGAAGCAGTGATCATAATATAGTAGAGTTCAGTCTGCAGTTTGAAAGAGAGAAGGCAAAATCGGATGTAATCGTGTTACTGTTAAATAAAGGTAATTTTGAGGGCATGAGAGAGGAACTGAAAAAAATAGACTGGAAGCAGAGCCTCGCGGGGAAGACAGAACAAAAATGGCAGGTGTTTGTGGGTATAATTGAGGACACTGTACAGAGGTTCATCTCCAAGATAAGAAAGATTATCCAGGGAGGGATTAGAGAGCCATGGCTGACAAAGGAAGTCAGGAAATGTATTAAAGAAAAAGAGAGATCCTATAAAGTGTCCAAGAGCAGTGGGAAATCAGAAGATTGGGAAGGCTACAAAAATAAACAGAGGATAACAAAGATAGTAATAAGAAAGGAGAGGATCAAATATGAAAGTAGGCTAGTCAGTAATATTAGAAATGATAGTAAAAGTTTCTTTCAATACATAAGAAACAAACAACAGGCAAAAGTAGACATTGGGCCACTTCAAACTGATGCTGGAAGCCTAGTGATGGGAGAAAAGGAAATAGCAGAAGAACTTAATAAGTACTTTGCATCAGTTTTCACAGTGGAAGACATGAGTAATATCCCAACAATTGAAGGGTGTCAGGGGGCTGAGTTGAGTATGGTTGCCATTACAAAAGAGAAAGTGCTAGAAAATCTAAAAGGTCTTAAAATTGATAAATCTCCTGGCCCCGATGGGATACATCCTAGAGTTCTGAGAGACGTGGCTGAGGAAATAGCGGAGGCATTGGTTGAGATCTTTCAAGAGTCACTGGCGTCAGGGAAAGTCCCGGATGACTGGAACATCGCTGTTGTAACCCCATTGTTCAAGAAAGGATCAAGACAAAAGATGGAAAATTGTAGGCCAACAAGCCTAACCTCGGTTGTTGGTAAAATTCTAGAATCCATCATTAAGGATGAGGTTTCTAAATTCTTGCAAGAGCAGGGTCTGATTAGAACAAGTCAGCATAGATTTAGTAAGGGGAGGTCATGCCTGTTGGAATTCTCTGAAGAGGTGACAAGTAGGTTAGACCAGGGAAACCCAGTGGATGTGGTCTATCTAGACTTCCAAAAGGCCTTTAATAAGGTGCCACACGGGAGGCTGCTGAGCAAGGTGAGGGCCCATGGTGTTCGAGGTGAGCTACTGGGATGGATTGAGGATTGGCTGTCTGACAGAGAGTTGGGGTAAAAGGTTCTTTTTCGGAATGGCAGCCGGTGACAAGCAGTGTCCCGCAGGGTTCAGTGTTGGGGCTACAGCTGTTCGCATTATATATTAATGATCTTGATGAAGGGACTGGGGGCACTCTAGCGAAGTTTGCAGATGATACGAAGTTAGGTGGACAGGCAGGTAGTACTGAGGAAGTGTGGAGGCTACAGAAGAATCTAGACAATTTGGGAGAGTGGTCCAGGAAATGGCTAATGGAATTCAACGTGAGCAAATGTGAGGTCTTGCACTTTGGCAAAAAGAATAAAAGCATAGACTACTTTCTAAATGGTGAGAAAATTCGTAAAGCAAAAGTACAAAGGGATCTGGGAGTGCTAGTCGAGGATTCTCTAAAGGTAAACATGCAGGTTGAGTCCGTGATTAAGAAAGCGAATGCAATGTTGTCACTTATCTCAAGAGGGTTGGAATATAAAAGCTCCGTTGTGCTACTGAGACTTAATAAAGCTCTGGTTAGGCCCCATTTGGAGTACTGTGTCCAGGTTTGGTCCCCACACCTCAGGAAGGACATACTGGCACTGGAACGTGTCCAGCGGAGATTCACACGGATGATCCCTGGAAAGGTTGATCTAACATATGAAGAACGGCTGAGAATCCTGGGATTGTAGTCATTGGAGTTTAGAAGATTAAGGGGAGATTTAATAGAAATTTACAAGATAATACATGGCTTGGATGCTAGGAAATGTTTTCCATTAGGCGAGGAGACTAGGACCCGTGGACACAGCCTTAAAATTAGAGGGGGTCAATTCAGAATAGAAATGCGGAGATATTTCTTCAGCCAGAGAGTGGTGGGCCTGTGGAATTCATTGCCGCAGAGTGCAGTGGAGGCCGGGACACTAAATGTCTTCAAGGCAGAGATTGATAGATTTTTGATATCACGAGGAATTAAGGGCTACGGGGAGAATGCGGGGAGTGGAGTTGAAATGCCTATCAGCCATGATTGAATGGCGGAGTGGACTGGATGGGCCGAATGGCCTTACTTCCACTCCTATGTCTTTTGGTCTTGTGGTCTTATTCACAGTGAATGTGGCAGTATCACAGAGCACAGGGGCTGGGGGCTATTCGGCCCATTGGGGCTACCCTCTCTCCTTCTGGAGATGCTGCCAATCTGCCCTTACTCCCCTCCCATTTACCCGTCACACTCCAAATTTATTCTCAAATAGTTAAACTCTGAGATGTACAGCACAGAAACAGATCATTCGATCCAACTCGTCCACGTCACCCATTTATCCTAAATTAATCTTGTCCCATTTACCAGCACTTTTCCCATATCCTTCTAAACTTTTCCTAATCACGTACCCAGTCAGATGACTTTCAAATGTTGTAATTGTACCAGCCTCCACACTTCCTCTGGCAGCTCATTCCACGTTCAGCTTAAAAACATTGTCCCTTAGATCCCTTTAAAATCTCTTCCCTCACACCTTAGGCTTGTGCCGTCTAGTTTTGTACTCACTTAACTTTGGGAAAAGACCCTGCTTGTTCTCCCTATCCATGTCCTTCATGATTTTATATACCTCGAAGGTCATCTCTCAGCATCCGATGCTCCAGGGAAAACAGCCCCAGCCAATTCAACTTTTCCCTATAGCTCAAATCCTCAACCCTGGCAACACCTTTGCACATCTTTTCAGAATCCTCTCAAGTTTTGTAATATCACTCCTACAGCAGGGAGACCAGGACTGTAAGCAGAATTCCAGATGTGGCTGAATCAATGTCCTGTAGAGCTGCAAAACAAAGTCCCAACTTCAATACTCAATGTACGGACCGATAAAGGCCAAGTACACCGAACGCCTCCTTCACTACCCTGCCTATCCATGATTCCGCTTTCAAAGAACTATGAACCTGCACCTCAAGGTCGCTTTGTTCAGCAACACTCCCCAGGACCTTCCCATTAAATGTATAATTTGTTTTTCCAAAATGCAGCACCTCATATTTATCTGAATTCACTCCATCTACCACTCCCCAGCCCATTTGATTGAAGTCCCATTGTACTCTGAGGTAACCTTCTTTCCGATCCACTTCGGTGTCTACGTAAAGTCACTAACCATAGCTTCATATAGAAATCATTTATATAAATGATGAAAAGCAGTGAACCCTGCACTGATCCTTACACCATATTGCTCATCACAGGCCTCCAGTCTGAAAGGCAACCCTTCACAACTACCCTCTGTCTCAAACATTACAGTCAATTTTATATCCAGTTAGCTAGTTCTTCCACCTTGAATGTCTTTCTGTAGTCCAAGTTAGTGATGTCAATACACAAAGCAATGCTGACTGTCCCTAATCATTTCTTACCTTTCCAATTACATCTAATTCCTATCCCTGAGAAGCCCTTCCAACAACTCGCCTGACTCCAGGCTCACCGGTGTATTGATCCCTGGCCTTTCCTCATCACCTTTCTCAAATAATGGCGCCAGTCTTCCAGCACCTCGGTGATACAAATATCTCAGCGAGGGGCCCAACAATCACTTCCCTAGCTTCCCACAAAGTTCTGGGATTCACCTGATCATGTATCAGGGATTTATCAATCTTGATGCATTATACAAGTTCCAGTGCCTCCTAACTAATACGGACACTTGTCAAGTTATCCCTATTTATTTCTCCAAATTCTCTCACTTCCATATCCTCCTTCAGTAAAAGCTGACATGAAATACGCAGATAGTATCTCTCCTGCCTCCTGCAGATCCATAGACAGCCTTGTTGATCTTTGAGGGTCCCTATTCTCTGCCTGGTTACTCTTGTCCTTAGTGTATTTCTAGAATCTCTTTGGATTTTCCCCAAACCCATTTCACAAAGCTCTCTCATCCCCTTTTTGCCCTCCTAGTTTCCCTCGAGTATACTCCTACTGCCCCTATACTCCTCCAGGTATTCACACAAACCCAGCTGTCTATACCTGCCATAATCCTACTTCATTTTCTTGACCAGAGCCACAATTCCTCTTGACAGGCAGCATTCCTTACACCTCCCAGACTTTGCCTTAACAGGAACATACTGTCGATATACTCATTGTCGCAGGCCCATGGGGACAATGGCAGATGAAGACAGAGAAACAATCAATCATTCTCAGTAAAGAGGCAGTGCTGGGAAAGATAACAGCCTAAAGGTAGTTGGGTCTCCTGGCCATGATGGGATGCATCCCCGGGGACTGTAAAAAATGGCAGTGGGAAAATAGCAAATTCACTCGTGATAATTCACTAAACTTTGCTGGACTCTGGGATGGTTCTAACAGATTGGAAAGCTGCAAATGTGATGCCAATATTTTAAAATGGATGTGTTAGTATAACTTCTGTAGTGGGGAAAATGTCTGATCTCTCAAGAAAGCAATAGTGAGCTATGTGGATAGAAATTGTCTCATCGAGCAGACACAGCATGGATAAATGAAAAATGGACAACACCAAGATGAGTGGTATAGCAATCTGTGCACAGGCCACTGTCAGTCTGCACAGGGTTACAGATAGGTTACGTGAGTGGGTAAGGATGTGGCAGACGGAGGACAATGTTGGAAATGTGAGGTCATTCATTTTGGTCGGACTAACAGCAAATTGGATGATGAAATGATGAAAACTTGCAGCATGCTGCTGTGCAGAGGGAGCTGGGTGTCCTTGTGCATGAAGTTGGTTTGCAGGAACTGCAGGTAATTAAGACAGTGAAGGGAATATTGTCCTTCATTGCTAGAGGGATGGTTATGCTGCAGCTGTACAGGGTGCTGGGGAGGCCACACCTGGAGTACTGTGTATAGGTTTGGTCACCTTACTTCAGCAAGGATGTACTGGCACTGGAGGGGGTGGAGAGGAGGGTCACTAGTTTGAGTCTGGAATTGAGAGGGTTGCCTTATGAGGAGAGATTGACAAAACTGTCACAATCCTCATTAGAATTTAGAATAATGGGAGGTTGAATAGGAAAAATATAAAATTATGAAGGGAGCAGATAAGATAGAAGCAGGGAGGTTATTTCCACTGTGGACTGGACAAACTAGGGTGCATAGCGACAGAAAAAGGGGGTATCAGATTTAGGACTGAGTTCAGGAGAAACTTCTTCAGCTAAAGGGTTGAATCTGTGGAATTCCCAGCTGATTGAAACAGTTGAGGCTTTCATCTTGAATGTCTTTCGGTCAAAATGTAGATTTACGAACAGGAAAGGAATTAAAGGTTATGGGAGAAAGCAAGAAAGTGGAACTGAGGCCATGAAAAGATCAGCCCTGATCTTATTGAATGGCAGAGCAGGCTTGAGGGGCCAGATGGCCTATTCCTGCTCCTATTCCTTCTGTTATGTTCCCACATTCCAGCCATCCCTTTACCTGGGAATAGCAAAGAAATATTGAAAGATTTTATCTTGTTCAATCGCAATTCACCCTTATCCAATTTAGAACAGCAACTTTTAGATCTGGTCTATTCTTTTTTGGAACTATTTTCAAACTATTAGAATTATCAGAGAATCCAGACAGTGGGGAAGCAGGCCATTCAGCCCATCACATCCACACTGACCCTCAGAGACTCCCGCCCTACCCATGTAATGCTGCATTTCCCATGGATACTCCACCCAACCTGCACACCTCTGAACACTATGGGTAATTCAGCCTGGATAATCCACCCAACCTGCACATCTTGAGGTAGTGGGAGGAAACCAGAGCAATCAGACGAAACCCACACAGATATTAACAATAAGGTGATCAATCCTTTCTTATTTCTCAGTTCCATCCAAATAATTTCACTGAATGTACTCCCATGAATATCCTCCATAAGCATAACTCTAATGCTATCCCTAATCAAAAGCACCACTCGTCCTCCTCTCTTGTCCCCCTTTCTATCCTTCCTATAGCATCTATACCCTGGAACATAAAGCTGCCAGTCACATCTATCCCTGATTCACGTTTCTATAATACCCATGATAACCCAGTCCCATGTTCAAACCATAACCTGAGCTCATCTGCCTTCCCTGTCAGGCCTCTTGCATTGAAGTAAATGCAGTGTAACTGCTCGGTTCTACCGCATTGTGTGCCTTGCCCTTGCCTGCCTTGACTGTTTGAATTCTGAACTGTACCAGCCTCAGACTTACCTCCTTTCTCACTATCTCTTTGGGTTTACTCCCACTCCCTCACTGGTTTAATGCCTCCCGAGTGGCACTAGCAAATCTCCCTGCCCGGACATTAGTCACCTTCCAATTCAGGGACAATCCATCCTTCTTATTCAAGTCACTTCTACTCCAGAGGAGAATTCAATGACCAAAATATGTGAATCCTTCTGCCCTACACCAGATCTTTAGCCAATCATTCATCTCCTTCATCCTGCTATTCCTACTCTCACTAGCATGTAGCATTGGGAGGAATCAAGATATTACGATCGAGGACCTACTTTTTTGTATTCCAGGCTAATTTGCGATATTCTCTCATCAGGACCTTATCTTTTTCTCTTCCTGTGTCATTGGTACCAATGTCCAACGACCTCCCACTAGTTATTCTACCCTTTAAAAGAACATTCTGCCACCTCTCAGACATCCTTGACCCTGGCACCAGGGAGGCACCACCCCATTCTGTTGTCAGCTGCAGAAACTGTGGTCTGTGCCCGATTAGAGAGTCCCTTATCATCACTGATCACCTGGAACCTGATATACCTCACATTAAATTAGTGCCAGCCTCAGTACCAGTAACTTGGCTGTAAGTGCAACATTGCCCTGAGTGTCTTACCACCTACATTTTCCAAAACAGTGTACTTGTTTGAGATGGGGATAGCCACAGGAGACTCCTGCTCTACCTCCCTCCCTCTCCTAACTTTCCGAGACGTAACCCATCTCCCTGACCGTATCTGCAGTTTACTGGCCTGAAACTGCCACCTATCTAACACCCTGACTCTTGTAAATTCCTCATTACTATTAAGCACCACTCCATCTGATCCATGTGATCCAAGAGGATTTGCATCACTTCCTGTAGGCGAGCAGGATCATTGAAACTCTTCCTAATCTCCGACATCCTCCAGGAAGAGCACATCACTGTACGAATGGCCATCTCTGCACCTTAATCTATAGACCCAGAAACAGGCAGAGTCTTACAGCTTTACAGAAAACTACTCTCTAATACATGAGTACCTGTATTTTATATTTAAAACATTCAACCAAAAGATCATAACCGAGGCACTTAAACTAGTAAACACTCACCCTACTGAATATTGCGGAGTTTAAAAAAATAATATAGACTAAGATTTACCTGTTAAGAGACTGAAACCCACTGAGCTGATCCCCGGCTGTGAGTCACAGACATACAGCACAGAAACAGACCGTTTGGTCAAACTCGTCCATGCCGACCAGATATACGAACATAATCTCGTCCCATTTGCCAGCACTTCTGAGCGATATCCCTCTAAACCCTTCCTAATCATACACCCATCCAGATGCCTAATAGATGTTGCAATTGTACCAGCCTTCACAACTCCCTCTGGCAGCTCATTCCATAAACACACCACCGTCATGTGAAAAAGTTGTCCCTCAGATGCCTTTTATATCATTCCCCTCTCACGCTAAACCTATACCCTCTAGTTCTAGACTCCCCCACCGCAGTGAAAATACCTTGTGTATCTATCCGATCCATGCACCTAATGATTTTATAAACCTGAGGTCTCCCCTCAGCCTCCGACACTCCAGGGAAAACAGCCCCAGCCTATACAGCCCCTCCCTATAGCTCAAACCCTCCAACCAGGGCAACACCCTTGCAAATCTTTTCTGAACCTTTCAAGTTACACAACATCCGTCTGATAGGTGGAGAACAGAATTGCACTCAATATTGCAAGAGTGGCTCAACCAATGCCCTGAACAGCTGCAAAATGACTTCCCAACTCCTGTACTCACTGCTCTGACCAATAATGGAAATCATACCAATCACCTTCACTATCCTATCCACCTGCGACTCTACTTTCAAGGAATTATGAATCTGCACTGTAAGGTCTCTTTGTTCAGCAACACTCCCTAGGACCTGACCATTCAGTCGATCAGTTCTGCTAAGCTTTGCTTTTCCAAAATGCAGCACCTCACATTTATATAAATTAAACTCCATCTGCCACTCCTCAGCCCATTTTCCCATCTGATCAAGATCCCATTGAAACCTGAGGTGCCTTTCTTCACTGTCCACTACACCTCCAATTTTGGTGTCATCTGGAAACTTACTAACTATACCTCCTATGTTCACATCCAAATCATTTATATAAATGATGAGAAGTAGTGGACCCAGCATCGACCCTTGTGGCACTCCACTGGTCACAGTCCTCCAGTCCGAAAAACAACCCTCTACCACCACCCTCTGTCGTCTACCTTTGAGGCAGTTCTGTATCCAAATGGGTAGTTCTCATGGTATTCCGTGAGATCTCACCATGTTAACCAGTCTCCCATGTCGAACCTTGTCGAACGCCTTACTGAAGTCCAGATACATTTACTACTCGGCCCTCATCAATCCTCTGTTACTTCTTCAAAAAACAGCTCAATCAAGTGTGTGACACATGATTTCGCGCACACAAAGCCATGCTGACTATCCCTGATCAGTCCTTGCTTTTCCAAATACATGCAAATCCAGTCCCTCAGGGTTCCCTCCAACAACTTGTCTGGCACCAACATCAGGCTCACGGATCTGTAGTTCCTGGGCTTGTCCAAACCGCCTTCGTTAAACAGTATCATCATATAAACCAATCTCCAGTCTTCTGGCATCTCAGCTGTGACTATCGATGATACAAAAATCTCAGCAAGGGGCCCAGTATTCACTTCCCTAGCTTCCTACAGAATTTTAGGGTACACCTGATCAGATCCTGGGCATTTATCCACCTTTATGCGTTTCAAGGCATCCAGTACCACCTTCTCTGTAATATGGACATTTTTCAAGGTGTCACGATCTATTTCCCAATATTCTATACCTTCCATATCCTTCTCCACAGTAAATGCTGATGCAAAATACTCGTTTAGTATCCCCTCCCCACCCGATCGCCTGCAGATCCACACACAGGCTGCCTTGCTGATCCTTGAGGAGCCCTATTCTCTCTCTAGTAACCCGTTAGCTCTTAATTTATTTATAGAATCCTTTGGATTGTCCTTACCCTATTCGCCAAAGCTGTGTCCTGTCCCCTTTTTGCATTACTGACTTTCCTATTAAATATACTCCTTTGCCTTTATACTAGAAGGATGTTCTGGATTGGAATAAATGCCAAATATTACATCTTGATAAAAGGCAGGACTTAGACTGATTAAAAGTCTAATTGAATAGTGATATAGAACAAAGACCTCGGGGTTCAGATCTTTGTAATTTATGTTATATGTCGACAGGGTTGTTCAGAAGGTGTATAGCACACTTGCCTTCATTGCTCAAACCTTTGAGTATAGGAGTTGGGACATTACGTTGAGGCTGCACAGGATGTTGGTGAGGTCTCTTCTGGAATACTGTGCTCAGTTCTGGTTGTGCTGTTATAGGACAGATGTTATTAAGTTGGAGTGGGTTCAGAAGAGATTTACCATGATATTGATGGGAATGGATGCTTTCGGTTATAAGGAGAGGCTGAGTAGGCTGGGACTTCTTTCACTGGAGTGTAGGAGACTGAGGGGTAACCTTATTGGAGGTTTATAAAATCCTGAAGAGTATAGGTAATGTGAACAGCAGGTGCCCTTTCCAGGAGGGGGCGTGATTCAAGAGTGGGTATATACCTTTTAAGGTGCGAGAAGGAAGGCTTTAAAAAGATGTTCCGGTTTTATTTTTCGAGAGCGATTCACATGTGGAATAAACTAGCAGAGGAGGTTGTAGTTGTGAATACAATTACAACTTAAGGGTGACAAAGTGGCTCAATGGTTAGCACTGCTGCCAGGGCCACAGGTTCAATTCCTGCATTGGGTGGCTGTCCATGTGTAGTTTGGATATGCTTCCCCGTGTCAGCGTGGGTTCCTCCAGGTGCTCCCGTTTCCTCCCACAATCCACAGATGTACAGGGTAGGTGAACTGGCCGTGCTCGATTGCCCATAGTGTTCAGGGATGATTGGGTTTAGTGAGTTAGTAAGGGGTAAATGTAGAGTAAAAAGGGTAGGGGAATGGGATTCTAAGAGGAAAAGAAATTTGGACCCGTATATCGATAGGGAATGCGAAGATGGATTTGGACCAAGTGGAGGCAGATGCGATTAGTTCAGTTCGAATTTATGGTTGACACGGACTGGTTGGAACACAGGGTCTGTGTCAATGCTGTATAACTTTATGACTCTAACGCTCGTTATCTCTAAATTCCTCTATGCTCGGAACTCTCCCTGTCAATGCCACCTCATCCAGTCTTACAACTCTTCCTTATCTCTGCCCTGTGACAGAGGGGTTCACAGAATTTATACGTTAGAATAATCAACCTTACACTCATGAGCTCATCAGAAAAGGATTACAGAACATATATTGAAGACGTGGGGGAGATCTACTGAGAGTGTGGGGTGATTCAAAAGAGAACTTTTATGCAGCAAATGGGATTGAACTGGAACACAATACTCACACACAGAGTGAATATCCAGCTCCTGATGAATTGAGTTTTGTCAGGGTTTGGCATTACAATTACTGAGATTACCATCTGATTGTCCACCTGTAATACACATTTATAAAACTGTCACTGTCATTTCAGGTTAGAAACTCGCACCATCCCCTCCTCCTAGCCTAGGATGACTGGACACATTACCCCTTGTGGAGGTCAGCAGTCAGTTCAGGGGGAAATCTATGTGGGTTTCTAGGAGTTTCCACCTTGGGACTTCATGTGGCTGAACAGGGCAGATCTTTGACACATGAGACAGAATATTCCAAGAGTCAGTGAAATGCGGAGAGCAGGATTTGCTTCCTTTTCTTTCCTTTCGTGCTGCCGCTGTGCCTCACCAGTTCGACATGGAGAGTGAAAGGCTCATGGGCAAGCTTGATGGGCAAGTTGTCTCCATTCTGACCAAATGAGCAGCAAGCTTCTCCCAGTCATTCCAAAGAGTCTCTCTGAAAAGGTAACAACTGCTTCCCACTGCCCAGTGCTCCCAGGAAATGTTTAGAAGAATGAGCGGGGAAATCTCCTTGAAAAGGCAGAACGGTAAAGTTCCAAAAGGATTATAAACAGTTTACAGAGAGGGATTCATTGGTGAAGTGGGCAACAAGTTGGCAAATGGAGTAAAACTTGGGAAATTGTGAAGTTGCTCATTTTGGAGGAGATAATAAAAGAACAGAGTGCTATGTAAATGGTGGAAAGTGTAGAAAGCTGCACCACAAAAGGGAAACACAGTTACAACAGTGATATCAGGATGGGGAATGGAACGTGGTTTCTTATTACAAGGAGTTTTCAGTGTAAGAGTTTGGAGTATATACCTGAGAGTAACTTTATAAAGTGCGAGTGAGACCACATCTGGAGTAATGACAGAAGTTTTGGTCCCTTTATTTAAGGGAATACATAATTTCATCACAGGCATTTCAGAGAAGATTGACTGGGATGATCCCTGGCTTGCAGGGAATATCTTTTAAGAAAATACTGAAAATGTTGGGACTCTACTCACTGGATTTGGGAATAATGAGAGGTGACTTCATTGTAACATGCAGGATTCTTAAGGAGTGTGACAGGGTAAATACTGAGAGGATGTTTCCCATCATGAGGGAGTGTGGAACCAGATTCTGGGATAGTCGCGGAATCAATGGTTGTGCTTTGGATTCGTCAAGTTTAAGGCAACACCGATACGGGTAAGGGGTTTCAGTAGCAATGGAGCTGGGGTGAGGTGGAGACAAGCAACGTTTAAGAGATTGGAATTCCTGGTGTTTGTGATTGTGTAGATATCTGATTAGAAGGTCACCTTGGTGTCAGATATGACAGCAATATTGTGAAGAGTGTAGTTCTGCCTCAGAAAGTTCCCAGTGAGAGGGAGGGGCTCAGCAGTAAGAGAAAGTAATTTGTAATAGCAACTGAAGGCAATGGGTTTAACCATTGCAATGTTTCATTGCAGGAAATTGCAACTAATCGAATAGTGGGAGTGTGATGAGCAGTTTGATAACTGAGTAATGGAGAGGGATGATGGGAGGGAGAACTGGACATTGTCAGTGTACATGTGAAACCTAACACGGTGCTTTAGGACGATGTCACCTCCTGGCAGTATGTAGGTGAGAAACAGGAGGGACCAAGGAGAGATCCTTGAGGTACACCAAATACAAGGAATTCAGAAAGGAAAGGGAGAGTCGGGATGGAGTAGGTTTTTCCACCAACGGTGGGGTCAAATATTAGTTTGTAGCAGAATGAGAGAGAAGGACATAGCCAGAAAAGACAGACAGACAGAACAAGGAACAATATCTGTGATTTGGTGAGGGGGAGTGATGAGGAGGAACCCTACTCCAAAAACACACTTTCTTCATTGGTGACATCACCCAACCCCACCCTAGTCTCAGCTCATTTACTGAAATACTCATCAATCCCTGCATTATCTCCAGACTTATTATCCAAACACCAGCCTCCCACATTCAACTTACATGTAATCTCAAAAGTATCTAAAACCCTCCTGCCCAAGTGCTCACTTGTACCAAACCTAGGCTCCTATTTACAAGGAACAATTTAAAATTCTCACTCTTGATGTAAATCCTGTCTGTGAACATCCCTGTTTCCCTGCACCACACAACCTGCGAGACCTCGACAACTCATTTGTGTTTATTCATTGCTTCACCGGTCTGGCTGTTTCTACTGTTGCCAAGGCAATACGGTCTGGAATTCCCACCCTAACCCTCTCAGACCTGCTTTCCTCTTTTAAGGTGTTCTCGAAAACCTGCTTATTTGGCAATGCTTTTGATCACCTGACCTAGTATCTCAATCTGTGACCTTATGTCAGAAGTTCTCAATAGTATTTCTGTGGAATTATAAACATGATTAAAAAAAAAACTGTTGTTGATTTGCACACACATTATTCACTGAGCAATACTGAAGAGTTGACAATCTATAACAGCTCTTACCCAACCACATTGTGGGACCACCTTCACCACACGAACTGCAGCAGTCCAAGGAATTCAAACATCACCTTCTCCACAGGCAATGGGACTTTGGCATTGATCACTGGTATCTGTGGAGGGAGAAACACAGTTCCTATTTCAGGGAGTGCAAAATGCATTATAGGGAAGTAAAATGGTGCAGACTTTGGGATTTTCAAATTTGTGTTTTACAATGTGCACTAAGTTCTGTAAAACCTCTCATCCCATACCATGAAAATTTCCTTCTCTTCCTGGTCAATATGTCTTTCCTTCCCCCTGCCCTGCACCTTCACACATTTCCAATGCCTTAGTCACAACAACACTGTGCTGTCAGTGAAGCTTATCACATGGTTGAATATTGTCCCGCCCCTCATTCACTCCGATTGGTTGAAGGAACAACTGGCACATCCTGGTCATCCAGCCCCGTCCCCCCACTCTTATTGGTCCTGTGCTGACATTAATAATCTGAGGCCCATTGTGGGCTGGAGCATGCTCAGTGCTTCCTGCTTTTGCTGCTGTTCATCAAGTATGAGAAAGAGAGGGCTCATCCCTGTTTCTCCTGATGTCAGACAATAACAACAACTACTTGCATTGTATGGAGCCTTTCACACTGACAAAGCTCCTAAAATGCTTCACGAATGATGGACACGTTGATTAAAGAGAACGATTTTTAGATACATCTTTAAGGCGGACAGAGGGGGTTAGGGAGGATATTCCAAAGGTGTGTGTCCTCGGCAGCTCCAATCGTGGAGCGATATAGGTGGGCAACAGCTTACAATGGAGACAGTTAGTGGCTAAGCATAGGTTAACAACCTCATGTCGTAGCCCCCTACCCCACACACCAGTGTGTTCTCACAGACTGCCATTACACACTACCTATGGTTAGCCACTAACCGTCTCCATTAACAGCTAATCACCCTCCCCCCGCCAGATCGTTATCATTTATACAACTGTTCTTCTCACTCTATCCCCACCTATCCTTTACTCTTTATATCCTCCCCCCACACCATCTTCTGCACATAAACTGACCTTTTTTTTTCTCAGTAACATCTGTTCTGTGGAAGGGACACCAGATCGGAATTGGTCACTCTGATTTCTCATCACAGATACTGCCAGACCTGCTGAGCTTCTCCAGAACCTCCTGGTTGTTGTTTCTGATTTACAGCATCCGCAGTTCTTTTGGTTTTAATTTACCGGGAGTTTGTAATTCAGGTCCAACAGCCTCTGTCCCAGTCTCTGCTGTCTCTCTCACCCCCACCCAGTGACACTGCACCTGCACAGCTCATGGACAGGTATTGTCTTGCTGGCCACACCCCTCATTCACTCCCATTGGCTGCAGGACCACACCGACTCTCCTCCTATTGGTCTGGAGCTGCCGTTAATTAAGCCGGCGCTGATTGAGAGGTGAGTGGTTGGCTCCTCCCTCTCTCTGCCCTGGGATGAGCTTCATCATTCACAGTGAATGAGGCAGTATCACAGAGTACAGGGCCTGGGGGCTATTCAGCCCATTGGGGCTATACTCTCTCCCTCTGGAGATGCTGCAAATCTGTTCCAAGACCCCTCCCATGTGCCCACAGCCCCCGAAATCTTTCCTTAAAAAGTAAAATTCCAAGTCTGTTTCAGAATACCTGCTGAATCTGTGTCGTTCAGACTGTTTCAGATGTTCAGAACTTACTGAGTAAAATAGTGTTCACATTTTCACCTTGTATTATTTGCCAATTACTTGAAAGTAGTTACTAAAAATTGTGACAGGTTTAACAATTCCTCTCTCTGTCTGCAAATTCAAGACTTTGGAACCAAATCTGCACCAGATCAAATTCACTGCTTCACCTTCTCTGCTCCAAGGATAATTATCTGTGCTTCAGCGAGCTCTCTACAAAATAGAGGAATGCATCTTAATTTATTAACATCAAAGAAACAGACCTTTGGTCCAATTCGTCCGTGCCAATGAGGAATCCTAAACTAACGGATTCCCATTTACCAGCTATTGGCCTGTATCCATCAAAACCCTTCCTATTCATGTACCCAATTGGAAGCCTTTTAAATGTTGGGATTTTTCAGCCTCACTACTTCATCTGGTAGCCCCTCTCATACACACACCACACTCAGCTTGAAAATGTTGCCATTTAGATCCCTTTTAAATGATTGCCCTCTCAACTTAAACCCAGGTGCTCTAGTTTTGGACCCACCTAACCTGAGGAAATAGGACCCTGGCCGCTCACCTTTTCCACGCCTCTCGTGATTTTATAAATCTCCATGAAGTCACCTCTCAGTCTTTGAATCACGAGAGAAAATAGCCACAGCCTCTTCAGCCCCTCCCTGTAGCCCAAATCCTCCAATCCTGGCAACGTTTTTGTAAATCTTGTCCAAACCTTTTCAAGTTTCACATCATCCTTCCCAGAACAGAGTAATTCAAACTGAAAACAGAATTCCAGAAGTGGCTTAATCAATGTCCTGTCCAGCCACAATATGGCGTCCCAGCTTCTGTAGTCAATGCATTGACCAATAACGGAGAGCGTTAATGGAGTCCCATTTGCCAGCGGTTCACCCTTATCCCTCTAAATCCTCCCTCTTCATGTACTCAACCACATGCCTTTTAAATGCTGCAATTGTACTAGCCTCCACCACTTCCTCTGGCAGTTCATTCCATGTATGCAATACCCTCAACATGAACAAGATGCCCGTTGGATCCCTTTTAAATCTTTTCCCTCTCACCTTAAGCCTGTACCCTCTAGATCTAAACCCACCGAACTTGGGAAAAAGTCCCTGACTGTTCACCTTTTCCATGTCCTTCATGATTTTATAAGAAAACCTTTCAGTCTCCAAATCTCCAGGGAAAATAGTCCCAGCCTATTCAGCCTTTCCCAATAGCTCAAACCGTCCAACCCCAGGAAAGTCCTTGCAAACGTTTTCTGAACCCTTTCAGGTTTCTCAACATTATTCCAAGAACAGGGAGATTGGAACTGAAAACAGAATTCCAGAAGAGCCTTCATCAATATCCTGTACAGCTACAGTATGGTATCACAACAGCTGCATTCAATGCATTGACCAATGACAGAGAGCGTACCAAAATGCTGCATTCACTCCCCTGCCTCCCTGTGACTGTACTTTCAAGGAACTATGAACCTGCATTCCAAGGTCCCTTTGTTCAGCAACGCTCCCCAGGACATTACCATTAAGTGCCCAAGTCCTGCCCTGATTTGCCTTTCCAAAATACAACAGCTCACATTTATCTAAATTGAACTCCGTCTGCCATTCCTTGCTCCAATGGCCCATCTGATCAAGATCCTGTTGTATTCTGAACTAACCTTCTTCACTGTCCACTACACCTCCAATTTTGGTGTCTTCTGTAAACCTACTGACCATACCTCATATTTTCACATCCAAGTCATTTAAGGGCCAATATCCATCCCTGCAGCACGCTGCTGCTCACAGGCCTCCAGTCCACACAGCAACCCTCCATCATCATCCTCTGTCTCCTACCTTCAAGGCAGTTTGGAAATGGCTTGCTCTCCCTGCATTCCATGTTATCTAACCCTGCTAACCAGTCTGCTTTGTGGAACCTTGTTGAATGTCCATATAAACAATGTTCACAGTCTGGCTTAATCAATTTTCTTTGTCACTTCAAAACACTCACTCAAGTTAGTCAGACATAATTGTGCATGCACAAACCCACATTGACTTTCCCTGATCATTCCTTACCTTTCCAAATAGATGGATATCCAGTCCCTCAGAATCCCTTCCAACAACTTGCCTGCCACTGACTTCAGGCTCAGTGTTTTCTTGTTCCATGGCCTCTCCTTACAATTTTTAGAACAATGGCACCTCAACTGTCGCAATCAACGATACAAATACCTCAGCAGAGGCCCAACAATCACTTCCTTGTATTTCCAGAAAGTTCCAGGATACACCTGATCAGGTTCCATGGCTTTATCCACCTTGATGCGATTTAAGACATCCAGTCCCACCTCCTCTGTAACATGGACACTTTCCAAGTTATCACTGTTTATTTCTCCAAACTCTCGAGCTTCCATACACTTCTCCAGTAAAAATGACGTGAAATATTTGCATATCTTTCGCACCCGCTGTGGTTCCATAGACAGCATTGTTGACCTTTAAAGGGTCCTATTCTCTGGTCCAGTTAATCTTCTGTCTGTCATATATTTGTTTAATCTCTTTGGATTCTATTCCAGCACATCACAGAAAGGCCTTCTTCAAGGACCGTAATTTTCCTCTGACTTGATCAACAATGCCCTCCAACACATACCTCCATTTCCCACACCTCTGCCTTTACCCCACCCCTCCAGCCACAATAAAGAATATAACCCTGCGGTCTTCAACTTCCACCCCACTAATCCCCAGATACAGCACATTAACCTCTGTTATTTCTGCTACCTAAAATCATACCTCACCACCAGAGACGTATTTCCCTCCTCACCTCTATCTGCGTTCCGCAGAGACCATTCCCGCGGCGCCTTCCTTGTTACGCCCACACCCTCCCACCAACCCACGATCCACACCCTTGACCCTCCCTTGCCGCCATGGGAGATGTAAAACATGCGGCCACACCTCCCTCTGACCTCTGTCCAAGACCCCAAAAGGATCTTTTCACATCAGACAGAGATTTGCCTGCCATCCCAAAACCTCACATACTGCATCTAGACTCTATGGGAAATTTAACGTGGTTCATCCTGTTAATCTACATATCTTTGGACTGTGGGAGCAAACTGAAACACCCGGAGGAAACCCTTACAGCCACTGGGGAGAATGTGCCAACTCCAACACAGGCAGTCGCCTGAGGCTGGAATCAAACCCAGGTCCCTGGTGCTGAGGAAGCAATGCTAACCACTGAGCCACAATACTGTGGGATCTTTGGTGCTGATGTGCTGCCTCACTGATACCTCGGTCACTCACCCTGCCTGATTTTCTAAGAGGCAGCGATGATGGAGTGAAATTATCGCTAGACAGTAAATTCAGAGACCCAGATAACGTTCTGGCGACCCGGATTTGAATCCCATCACGGCAGAGTTTGGAACGTGAAATCAATAAATATCTTGAAAGAAATAATCTAGTGACGTCCAAGGAATCCATTGTCAATTGTTGGAAAAACCTATGTGGTTCACTCATGACTTTTAGGGAAGGAAAATGCCATCCCTGCCTGGTCTGGTCTGCATGGGACTCCAGACCTATAGCAACGTGGTTGACTCTTAACTGCCCTCTGGGTAAACGCAGCAATAAATGCTGGCCGAGCCAGTGACAGCCTCATCCTATGAATAAATTAAGAAAACAGGTCAGGTTTTGATCCTTCTCTAGTAGGTACATCCTATAAACTGAATCAGAAATGTTCTCGTGTACACTGAACAAATACATTTCCATCCAAACCCTTAACACTACAGCACTCCGAGGCTATGTTGGTAAAGGTAAAACCACTTATCATTGCATCCATATTATTCTTACAGATAACTGAGGTCTCCTGGTAAAATTGTGTCTCAATTCCCCGCTGACTATTGGGAGAGAGTCTATAATACAATCCCAGTAAGGTCGTCATCCCTTTCTTATTTCTCAGTATCACCCAAGTAACTTGCCTGGATGTACTCCCAGAAATATCCCCCCGAAGCCCAGCCATAATGTTATCCCTAATTGCGATAGCATCTATACCCTGGAACATAAAGCTGCTAATCTTATCCATCCCTGAGTGATGCCTCTATAATTGATGTAATATCCCAGTGCTATGTTCAAAACCATACCCTGAGCCCACCTGCCCGACCTGTCAGGTCTCTTGCACTGCAATAAATACAGTGCAACTGGTCCGTCCCTCCTCATTCTGTGACTTGCTCTTGCCTGCCTTGACAGTCTGACCGGTGAACAGTACCAGCCTCATACCCACCTCTTTCCTCACTATGTCTTTAGGTTTACCCCGGCTCCCTCACTGGTTTAATGCCTCCCGAGTGGCACTAGCAAATCTCCCTGCTCGTCAGGACCCCATGCTTTCCCCTTCCTATGCCATTGGTACCAATGTGCAATGTCCTCCCACTGGTTATTTTCCCTTTTGAGAATATTCTGCTCCCTCTGAGAGGCATCCTTGACACTGTCACCAGGGAGGCACCACCTCATTCTGATGTCTCACAGTCAGCTGCAGAAATGGCAGACTGTGCCCCTGACTAGAGTGTCCCCTATCACCATCGATCGTGTGGAACTGGATATACCTCACATTATGTTAGAAGACAGTCTCAGCAACAGTAACTTGGCTGTCAGTGCTACATTCTCCTGAAAGTCTATTACCACCTACATTTTCCAAAACAGTATACTTGTCTGAGATGGGGATAGCCAAAGGAGACTCCTGCAGTACCTACCTACCCTCCTAGCTTTCCTGGCGGTAACCCATCTACCTGACTGTATCTGCAGTATCCTGCAATTCTGAGACTGCCACCTACCACACCCCCCGGCTCCTGTCAATTCCTCACTGCCTTTAATCACTCCTCCACCAATCCATGCGTTCCAATAGGATTTGCAATCACACGTCCTGCAGACATAATCATAAGGATCATTGAAACTCTCCCTAATCTCCCACATCCGACAGGAACAGCACGCCACTCTGCAACAGACCATCTCTCTGCCTTCACAACCTACAGACCAAGACAAAGGCACAGTCTTACTGCTCGAAAAATACTGCCCGAGAAAAACGTAATGCTTATGTTTCATATCTTAAACATTTAATCAAGAGACCGTAAGACATTAAAAAGAAATCCTCACCTTACTCACTACTGTAGATTTAATAATATAAAACCGACTAAGATTGATATTTGAAGAGACTGAAACTCACTGAGCTGATCCCCGGCTCTGAGTACTTCCAAGGGTGAGGTCTGTCTGGAGACAGCTATGAAATGTCACTGTTTCTCTTCTCTGCCCATTCCATTTCCAGAGAGGTTTTTAACTTCACAGCAAGTCAGCTCAGAGAGGTCACTGTTTGGTTTTATGCATTGGGGGGTGCCTTTGCTGTCCAGACCAGTATTTATTGGCCACCTGTACTTGTCTTGGAGAAAGTAGTGGTTAACCGCCTCCCTGAAATGCTGCAGTCCATGTACATCACAGTGATGTTTGGACAACAATCCCCCTCTGGCCCCACAACCCTCCCTGTCTCTGTAATCCCCCTCTGGCTTCAGAAATTACATGTCCGTGGCAGAAGATTTTTATTTGGATTCATTTTTGTTTAATAAACCCTACCCCCCCAAAAAAGTGAAATATTTCGCCCCCAAATAAATTTCTGTTGATTGACCTTTTGGAGAGGCCGACACATGGACGTTGCAGTATTTTATCTCACATTGTACATGTAGAATGATGGAATTTTCGTTTAAACATTGCTAAAAAGGAAGGCAATGGCTTAATGGTATTTCTGCCAGATGAGTGATATGTGCAATGTTCCAAGGATTAGGGATAGAATCCCAACATGGCTGATGGCGGCATCGGAATCCAATGTAATCTAGAATGAAAAGATAAATGATGACCATGAAACTATTGTCGATTGTTAGAAAACCCATCTGGTTCACCAATGTCCTGTAGGGAAGGAAACGGTCATCTTCACCTGGTCGGGCCTACATGTGACTCCAGACCCACAGCAATGTGGTTAGCTCTCAACTGCCGTCAGGAAAACTACTTTAAAAACTGTTAACAAATACTTCGCAGGTATCACTTAAAAACGGGCTGTTCCCATTGGGACCATGTGAATTTCTGAACGGCCTGAACTAAAACTGATTTTCAGCTTCACCTTCTCCCTGTCTCACATCAGTCTGTTTACACCCAACTCCAAAACACTCTCATTGAGCCAGGCAGCCCTCACAGTGCAGCCGTGTCATTTTCATTGTCTGCTCACACCTACACTGCCCTTAGCCTCCTGTACTGTTCCAATGCATCTCAATGGGAGCTCAGGAACAGCACCTCATCTTTCAATTCAGCCCTTTGTAACCCCAGAGTCAACATGGACCTCAGCAGTTTCTGAATGAACAGACAGTTGTCAGAATCTGGAACATTCCACCTGAAAAGGTACTGGAATTTGAGTCCAAAAGGAGTTTTAATGGGAAGTTTGCAGCTAATTGAAAATATGAAGTTTACAAATTAACATCATGAAGTGGGTGACTGGGTCTAAATCTGAGAGTTCTTACAAAGAGATGAGGTGCAATTTGCATAAATCTGTGCTCCCTCTCAGGGCAATATCTCCTACCTCAGCTGCAGGGCCCAGAACAGAGCACATACCCAAAGGGTGATGCAACCACAATTTTGTACATCTTTCTGCTTAACAAAAATATTGGAGATATTTTCCCACAGACAGAACAGACAAACCTTTCTCCTTCCACAGTTAAATGCCAATGATATTCAGATCCTGATGACTCCATTGACTGTAAAAACTTGCTGTTGAGATCCCAACTTCAATTATTCTTATTTAATATCCTATGAAATGAATTCACAAAACAAAACTCAGTCAGTACAGGAAGAATATAAAGACATACTTTTTTCTTGGTATGTGCTTGATGTGTAAATGCCTCTCTTTAAATCGTACACACCCGCCCCACCCACGGAAGAGGACATGTCCATGCGCCTCACTGTACCTTACCCCCAATATAAATGGCGGCCATATCCTAGACCTTTCACTGCCTGAGGGCCGCAGCCACTTTCCCATCTGCTGCAGACGCGTGATTAAGAGTTTCTAATTCAGACTAACGAACCGCAAAGAGTGTAATTAAAACTTCCCAGTCTAAAGTGACTCATTATCTCCTGTCTCCGAGGCCACTCTGCTCTTTCCTGGTTGCATCCCCCACACTCACCAATGGCCGAGTCACGTGGCACTGCACAGGCAGAGTTACTGGTGACGTGTCATCCCACTGGCCACGCCCCTCATTCACTCCCATTGTTTGGATGACCAGATGGTTCCACTTCGTCCACCAGTCCCACCACCTTTTCCTATTGGTCCGAAGCTGCCATCAATCAGTTGGACCCCATTGTGAGGTCAGTGGTGGGATCCTCCCCCTGCCTGAATCAAACCCGGAAGGTGGATGGATGGTGTCAATGAGGAACAACAAGCAGGAGATGCTGGGAAAGCTCAGCAGGTCTGGCAGCATCTGGGAACAGAAATCTGTCCAGTGGCCCTTCCTCAGAACCGATGGGAGCTGGGAAAATTAGAATCCTGACAGTGTGGAAACAGGCCATTCGGCCCAAAATGTCCACAGCGTCCCTCCGAATAGTATCCCGCTCAGACCTATTCCCCTACCTTATTACTGTATATTTCTCCTGACTAATGCACCTAACCTACATTTCCCTGAGCATTATGGGAAATTTAACTTGGCCAATTCAACTAACCTGCAGATCTTTATACTGCAGGAGATAGGGGTTAAAGAGTCAGTAATAGGCAGGGACAGAACCCAAAGAGAGACTGGAACATTTGGAAAGCTAAAGGAGTGGATTACGATCTGGCTGGGAGGGTGCATAGCTGTTAATGGAGGGGACAGGAACCTGTGTCTGGCAACATCTCAGTGGAGGTGGCAGAAATGGCAGCTGATGATCTACGTTCTGCTGCAAAAACAGACCCCGAGCTTCCAGCTGCCTGCCTCTTTAACATACGAGCCTGTGTGGAATGAACGTCCAGAAGAAGGGGTAGCTGTGAATACAATTACAATGTTTAAACGACATTCAGATAAGTGCATAAATAGGAAATATTTGGATGGATGTGGACCAAGCGGAGGCCGGTACAATTAGTTCAGTTTGGAATTATGGTTGGCATGGACTGATTGGACCACAGGGCCTGTTTCCTTGCTGTATAACATTATGACTCTAATACTCACTAACTCCAAATTCCTCCATTCACAAATCTCCCGATCACTGTCACCTCATCTAGCTTCACAACTCTTCCTTATTTATACAATTCCTCACCAGCACAGAACGCTCCGTATCTCATGTCCTCCAGTATCCCAAATTTTTGCGATATGTGCATTTCTTTCGTTCCAGCCTTGAGGGTGCCCTCATTCACTCTGATTGGTTGGAGGACAAACTGGTCTGACCTGGTCCTCCAGTACTGCCCTCTGCCCCCTATTGGCCTGCACTGACATCAATCATCCGAGGTCCATTGTGAGAGGAGTGGTGGGATCCTCCCTCTCTTTGCCCTCGAATGAGCTTCAACATTCACAGTCAATCGGGCTGTATCACAGAGCACAGCAGCTGGGGGCTATTCAGCCAGTTGGGACTGTACTCCCTCCCTCTGAAGATGCTGCAAATCTGTTCCAATTCCCTTCCCATTTACCCATCGCCCCCCAAATCTTCCCTGAAAATGTAAAATTCTAAATCTGCTTATGAATAACTGCTGAGTCTGTGTCCAGCTGCTATTCAGACTGTTCCAGATGCTCAGACCTTACTGAATAAAATAATGTTCACATATTCACATATTACTTGCCAATTAACTGAAAATAGTTACTAAAATTGTGATATTGTTAACAATTCCCCTCTCTCTGCAAATTAAAATATCCTAGAAACAAATTTGCACCTGGTCAAAATCACTGCTTAACCTTCTCAGCTCCAAGGACAATTATCTGTGCTTCTGCTAGCCCTTCACAAAAGAGGAACACATCTTACTTTCATTTATTAGTGTCATAGAGATGTACAGCACAGAAACAGACCTTTGGTCCAATTTGTCCATGCCAACCAGGAATCCTCAACAAATGGAGCCTCATTTGCCAGCAATTGGTCCGTATCATTGGAAACCCTTCCTATTCATGTACCCAATCAGATGCCTTTCAAATGTTGTAATTGCGTCAGCCTCCACTACATCATCTGGCAGCTCAGCCCACATACACACCACACACAGCTCGAAAACTTTGCCCTCTAAAATTAAGCCCATGTGATCTTGTTTTGACCCCACCTAACCTGGGGGGAAAGACCCTGGCTGCTCACCTTATCCATGTCCTTCATGATTTTATAAATCTACATGAAGTCACCTCTCAGTCTTTGACTCTCCAGGGAAATTAACCCTGGCCTATTCAGCCACTCCCTGTAGCCCAAATCCTCCGACACTTGCAAAGTCTTTGTAAATCTTGTCTGAACTCTTTCAAGATTCACAACATCCTTTGCAGAACAGGGAATTTCAGACTTTAAACAGAATTCCTGAAATGGCGTAATCAATGTCCTGTCCAGTCACAATTTGACGTCCCAGCTTCTGTATTCAATGCATTGACCAATAAATATAAGTATACGAAACACTACCTTCACTAGTCGGCCTATCTGCGACTCTACTTTCAAGGAACAATGAACCTGCACTCCATGGTCTCTATGTTCAGCAACATTCCCAAGGACTTTACCATTAAGTGTATAAGTCCTGCCCTGATTTGCCTTTCCAAAATTCAACAGCTTACATTTGTCTAAATTGAACCCAGTCTGCCATTCCTCACCCCAATGGCCCATCTGGTCAAGATCCTGTTGCATTCTGAACTAACCTTCTTCACTGTCCACTACACCTCCAATTTTGGTGTCTTCAGTAAACCCAATATCTATTTCTGCAGCACACAGGCTTCCAGTTCACAAAGCAACCCTCTTTCACCACCCTCTGCCTCCTACCTTCAAGCCAGTTTTGTATCCAAATGGCTAGTTCTCCCAACATTTCATGTTATCTAACCTTGCTAACCAGTCTGCTTTGTGGTACATCATTCATTGTCCATATAGACAACGTCCACAGTCTGTCTTCATCAATCATCTTTGTTACATCTTCAAAAAAACTCAATCAATTTAGAGACAAAGAGAGAATTTCCCACACACAAAGCCATGTTAACTATCCCTAATCAATCCTTTTCTTTCCAAATACATGTAAATCCTGTCCCTCAGAATCCCTTCCAACAACTTACCTACCACTGACGTTAGGTTGACTGCTCTCTTGTTCCCTAGCCTTTCCTTACCACGTTTTTTAAATAATGGCACCCATCTTCCAGCACCTCATCTGTCACAAATATAAAGTGCCCCTCCCTGATATAAATACCTCAGGGAGGGGCACTGCCATCACCTTCCTAGCTTTCCACAAATTTCTGGGATACACCTGATCAGGTCCCAGGGATTTATCCACCTTGCTACAGTTTAAGACATCCAGTACTTCCTCCTCTGTAATATAGACACTTTTCAAGTTATCATTATTTATTTCTCCAAACTCTCTACAATAGAATAGCATCGTATCTCTCCCACCTCCTGTTGTTCCATAGATGGCCTTGTTGATCTTTAAGGGGTCCTATTCTCTGTCTGGTTATTATTTTACCCTGAATGTATTTGCCGAATCTCTTTGGATTCTCCTTAAACTATTTCCTAGAGATATTTCAAGTCCCCTTTTTGCTCTCCTGATTACCCTCGAGTATATTCCTGTAAAAACGTGATCCTGTACTCCCAATTCCTCCGCCTCTGCCATATCTGCTTCCAGGAGAAGCAATTCCACTCCAGGACATCCCAGAATGGTTTCCTCTTTCAAGGACCGCATTTCCCTCCCATCTGATCAACAACGAACTCCAACGCATATCCTCCACTTCCTGTACCTCTGCCTTCCCGCCACCCCTCCAACCACAATAAGAATATAATCCCCCGGTCCTCACCTGCCACCCAATCATCTCCATTAACCTCTGCTATGTCCGCTACCTACAGTCAGACCCCACCACCAGCGATATATCTCTCTCCCCAGCCCTTCCTATCTTTTTCAGAGACCATGGGACCTTTGGTGCTGATGTGCTGCCCCAAGGATACCTCAGTCACTCACCCTGCCAAATGGCCTAGTGAGATTGTCACTAGATGTATAATCCAGATACCCAGATAACGTTCTGGGGCCCAGGGTTTGGATCCGGTCACAGCAGACAGTTGAATGTGAATTCAATAAAAATTTGGGATTAAGCATCTATTAAAGACCATGAATCCATTATTGACTGTTGCGAAAAAAACCTCATCAGATTCGCTAATATCCTTCAGGGAAGGAATCTTCCATCCTTACCTGGTCTGGCCTACATGTGACTCCAGACCCACAGCAATGTGGTTGACTCTTTACTGCCCTTTGGGCCCAGTCAGTGACACCCTCATCCTGTGAATGAATAACAAAGAAGGTCAAGTCTTGTATACAACCATACTATTCTTACAGAAAAGTGATCTCTTAGTAAATTTACTTCTCAACTCCCTGCTGACTATTGGGGAAGTGGGGGAGGGGGGGGGGGAGGTGGCGGGGGGAATTCAATAGTACCATCCCAATAAGGAGATCATCCCTTTCTTATTTCTCAGTTCCACCTGTATAACCTGCCTGGAATACCCTTTTGAAGCCCAGCTGTAATGTTATCCCAATCAAAAAACCTCTCCCCCTGCTCTGTTGCCCCTTTCTATCTTTGCTATAGCATCTATACACTGGAACATTAAGCTGCTGGTCCTATCCATCATTAAGTCATGCCTCTGTATTTGCTATAATATCCCAGTGCCATGTTCAAAACCATACACTGAGCTCCTCTGCCCGACCTATCGGGCCTCCTGCATTGTAATAAATGCAGTGTAACTGCTCATTCTGTGCCTTGCCCTTGTCTGTCTTGACTGTTTGATGTCTGAATTGCACCAGCGTCAGATTTAGCTCTTAGCTCACTCTCCCTCTGGGGTTACCCACATTCTTTAACTAGTTTAATGCCTCTGAATAGCATTATCAACTGTTGCCTTCCAGTGCCAGTACAATCCATCCTTCTGATGGAGGTCAATTCTACCCCACAAGAGATTCCAATGATCCAATAATGTGAACTCTTCTATTCCTATGTCATTGATACCATTCAACAACAGCCTCCCCTCAAAATGGTTATTCTCTCCTTTAAGAATATTCTGCTCCCTCTCTGACACATCCTTATACAAAAATTACACATTCAAATAATAAACCTTACACTCATCAAGTCATCATAAAAGGATTACATGACACATTGAAGGTTTGGGAAGACCTTTTGAGAGAATGCGATGATTCAAAGGAGAATTTTTAAGCAGCAAATGGGATTGATCTGGAACACAATACTCACACACACACAATGCGAATATCCAGGTCCTGATATACTGAGTAATTCAGAGTGTGGTAGAACATTTCCTGAGATTACCATCTGAATATCCACCTGTAATATCCTGTAATATAAGTTTATAAAATCTGTCACTATCAGTTCAAGTTAGAAACTCACACCATTCCCTCCTCGTGGCCCAGGATTACTGTACATATTACCCCTTGAGGACATCAGCAGTCAATTCAAGGGGAAATCTGTGGATTTCGAGGAGATTCCACCTTGGGATCTCGTGTGATGAACACAGCAGTTCTTTGGCACATTGGAGAAAATGATCCAAGCGTCAGTGAGATATGGGAAACAGAAATTACTTTCTTTTCTTTCATTTGGTGCTGCCACTGTGCCTCATCAATTCGACATAGAACATAGAACATAGAAGGATACAGCGCAGTACAGGCCCTTCGGCCCTCGATGTTGTGCCGACCGAATCCTACCTAACCTATACTAGCCCAATAACTTCCAAATGCCTATCCAATGCCCGCTTAAATGACCATAAAGAAGGAGAGTTCACCACTGATACCGGCAGGGCATTCCATGAACTCACAACCCGCTGTGTGAAGAATCTACCCCTAACATCTGTCCTATACCTACCACCCCTTAATTTAAAGCTATGTCCCCTAGTAACACCTGACTCCATTAGCGGTAAAAGGTTCTTAGTATCTACCCTATCTAAACCCCTAATCATCTTATACACTTCTATCAGATCTCCCCTAAACCTTCTCTTCTCCAATGAGAACAGCCCCAAGTGCCTCAGCCTTTCCTCATAAGATTTTCCTACCATTCCAGGCAACATCCTGGTAAACCTCCTCTGCACTCGTTCTAAAGCTTCCACATCCTTCCTATGGGTGTGAAAGGCTAATGCCTCCTGATGGGCAAGTTGTCTCCATCCTGACCAATGAGTAGGAAGATCCTCTGAATCACTCCAAAGCATATCCCTAAAAAGAAAGCAACTCTGTCTGCTTCCCACTGCGCAGTGCTCCCAGTAAATGTTTGGAAGAATGGGAAGGGGGGATATCTCCTAGAAAAGGCATAACTGTTAAGGTCTAAGAGGATTATGAAAAGAGAGAGATGCACAGGAGAAGGGGGCAACAAGTTGCCAGATGGGGTGTAACTTGCGAAAATGGCAAGTTGCTCATTTTGGAGGAGGTAATAAAAGAACAAAGTACTATTTAAATAGTGGAAACTGTACAAATCTGCACAACAAAGGGACCAGGGGCAATTGTTCAGGAAACACAGAAAGCTACCACACAGTTACAACAGGGAATCAGGAACGGGAATCGAATGTTTTGTTTCAAAGGTTTTCAGTATTTGAGTTTGGAGTATATTCCTGAAAGTAACGTGTGGAAGTGCTGGTGAGACCACCGTATCTGCAGTAATGAGAACAGTTTTGGTCCCTTTAGATAAGGAAATGTGTCACTTTATTGGAGGCATTTCAGGGAAGATTCAATGAGATGATCCCGGGTTTGGAGGGATTATCTTTTAAATAAAGGCTGAAAAGGTTGAGTCTCGACTCACTGGATTTTGGAGAAAGAGAGGTGATCTCATTGAGACAGATGGGATTCTTAAGGGATTTGACAGGATAAATACAAAGAGGATGTGTCTGAGGGTAAATACTGGGAGGGGAGTCTGAAATCAGATTCTGAGTCACGGAATCAAGGGATCTGTTTTGTTTTCAAGTTTAAGGCAATACAGACACGGGTAAGGGGTTTCAGTAGCAATGGAGCTGGGGTGAGGTGGAGAAAAGCAACGTTTAAGAGATTGGAATTCCTGGTGTTTGTGATTGTGTGGATGTCTGACCAGAAGGTCACCTTGGGGTCAGATATAACAGCAATATTGTAAAGAGAGTCATCATGCCTCAGAGTTCCCAGTAGGAGGGAGGGGCTCAGCAGAAAGGTAAAGGTAAGAAAATGGGTTTAACCATGACAATGTTTCATTGGAGGAAATTGCAGCTAATCGAGTAGTGGGAGAGTGGTAAGCAGTTTGATAACTGAGTAACAGTGGAGTAATGGAGAGGGATGATGGGGAGGGAGAGCTGGGCATCGTCAGTGTACATGTCAAACCTAACACAGTGTTTTTGGATGAAATCACCTCCTGGCACTATGTACGTGAGACACAGGGAGAGACCCAGGATAGATCGTTGAGGGATACCAAATGCAAGGAATTCAGAAAGGAAAGGGAGAGTGGAGATGGAGCAGGACTTTCCAATAACGGTGAGGTCAAATATTAGTTTTTCACAGAATGGGAGAGAAGGACATAACCAAAAAAGACCAACAGTCAGAACAAGGAACAATACCTATGACTTGGCGAGGGGGAGTGATGAGGCGGCAGCGGAGGAAAGAGAGTTGGAAAGTGAGTTTAGCGAGATTAGGGTAAAGGGTCAAGGTGAGCTCTGATAAGGCTTGACAAGAGACTGGAGAAAGATGTAGGTTTAGGACAAAAACCAGGAACACCACGTGAGGCAGTTTGACTCAGTGGGCTAGTGGGAGGGAGAGAAGCAGCAGATCGGATTATCTCAGTCTTAGTGACAGAGAAACTCCATGTGCTCCTCACTCGTTGTTGGAGGGGAGGATGGAGGAGACAAGATGATGGACAGTGTTTTACAAAGAAACAAAACCAGGGTTAGTGATATTTAAAATGAGTGAACAAACCTGACGTATTTAGCTTTTATCCAGAATATTAAAACAAACGACTGAAGTCCTGGTTCAAATCCCATGTTGGCAGATGGTGGAATCTGAATTCAAGAAAAAAAAACAACGTATTAGGAATCTCCTGATCTCCATGAAACCATTGTCAATGGCGAAAAACATTCTGCCAACCTGACAGTGGCCCAGCCAGCTACTCACTGTATTAGTCACTGCAAAGTCTCAACACAGGAATGAAACTGGATGGACAAGTTGGCAACTAACAAGGCACCAGAAATTACAACCACAGAATCAGACCTCTCAATGGTGCAACGTCCTCCTCACTAAGATATGGTTTTTGGTGCCAAAATGTGGAGAGCTGTCTCACAGACTAGTCAAGTAACAGCCTGACATAATCATACTCAGGGACTCATCCCTTACAAACAATGACCAGACACCACCATCACCATCCCTAGATATCGAGAGTGTGGTGCTGGAAAAGTACAACAGGTCAGGCAGCATCCGAGGAGCAGGAGAATCGACGTTGAGACTAAGCCCATCATCAGCCTGACCTGCTGTGGTTTTCCAGCACAACACTCACGACACCAGCATCTGCAGTCTTCACTTTCTCCTGAAATCTCTGTATATGTCCTGTCCCACCAGCAGGACAGACCAGGCAGGGGTGGTGGCATAGACAGGGAGGATTTGCCCTCGGAGTACTCAGCATTGACTCCGAATACCAGGAAATCTCATGGCTCCTGCTGATTACCATGTCCCGTCCTCCCTTGGCTGATGGATCAGTTCTCCTTCATGTTGAACCACTTTTGGAGGAAGCACTGAGGAAGTAAAATGGTGTCAAACATACTCTGGGTACAGGATTTTAATGTCCACAATCGAGACTAGTTCTGCAACAGAATTACTGACTGAGCTGGTCAGGTCCTGAAGGACATAACTGCTCAACTGAGTCTGCAGCAGGTGGTGAGGGAACCAAAAAGAGTGTAAAACATACTTGATCTCATTGTTATGAATTGACCAGCGGCAGATACATCTGCCATGACAGAATCAGTATGAGCGACCATCACACATTCCTTTTCGAGACAAAGTCTTGCCTTAAAGTTGAGAAAAACCTCCGTGTTGAGTGGCATTATCGCCGTTCTAAATGGGACAGACTTCAAAGAGGTGTAGGATCTCAAACTGGGCATCTATGAGGAACTGTGGGACATCAACAGCAGCAGAACTGTTCTCCAGCACAATCTGTAACCTCATGGGTTTGTAAGTCCCGCACTCACCCATCACAATGGACAGGAAAGGAGGGCATGCCATGAGCAGCACCAGGCATACCTAAAAATGAAGTGCCAACCTGGTGAAGCTATCAAACAGAACTACCTGCATATTAAACAGCATCAGCAACAAGTGATAAAGCTAAGTGATCCTACATCCAATGGAACAGATCGGAGCTCTGCATTTCGGCCACACCTAGTAGTGAACGGTGATGGACAATTAAACAACTCACTGGAGGAAGCATCACAGATATCCCCATCCTGACTGAGGAGGAGCCTCACACATCCATGCATCAGATAAGATGACAGCATTTGCAGCAGTCTTCAGCCAGAAGTGCAAAGTGGGATGATCCATCTCAGCCTTCTCCAGTGACTTCCAACATCACAGATGCGAGTTTTAAGCCAGTTTCATTCAGTTTGAATAACATCAAGAAATGGTTAAGTAGTGCAAAGACTACGGGCCCTGCCAATATTCTGGCAATCATACTGATGGCTTGTGCTCCAGAACTTGCCACCCACCAAACCGAGTACCGCTCCAACACTGGCATCTACCGACAATGTGAAACATTGCCCAGGGATGTTCAACACAAAAACACAGGGCAATCCAACCCAACCAATTTCCCTCTGTCAGTCCACACTCGATCAGCAGTAAAGTGATGGAAGATGTCATCAACAGGGCTACCAAGCAGCAGCTGCTCAGCAACAGCCAGCTGAGTGACACTCATTTTAGGCTCCACCATGGCCACTCAGCTCCCGATTGTGTTGCTGCCTGATTCACAAGCTGACAACCAGCTGAATCCCAGAGGTGAGGTGAGTGTGATAACTCAGTCCCACTCCAAGACCACTATTTCTAGCTGATTCCACCCTTGTCTCAGCTCATATACTTTCATGTACTGTTATCTCCAGTTATCTTCATTTTTCAAACACACTCCGGGCCAGCTTCCCACATTCAACTTCCCTGTAATCTCAAGAAAGTCCAAATCTCTGCTTGTTGATTCGTCAAAAGGCTCCTAATTATAATCAACAGCATAAAGCCATAGAGATGTACAGCAAGGAAACAGACCCTTCGGTCCAACCCGTCCATGCCGACCAGATACCCCAACCCAATCTAGTCTCACCTGCCAGCACCTGGCCAATATCCCTCAATTTAAAATTCTCACAACTGATTTAATTCCTGGCTGTGATCATCCCTAGCTCCCTGCACCACACACACTTTGAGACCTTGACAACCCATTTTCTTCGGGACTCCCAACCATTTGTTAATTCATTACTTCACCTGTGTGGCTGTTTCTACAGTTGCTGAAGCAGCATGGTCTGAAATTCGCAGCCAAAACCTCACAGGTCTGCTTGCCACCTTTAAGACATCCCTCAAAACCTGCTTTTTGGCAATGCTTTTGGTCACCTGACCTAATATCTCCATTTCTGCCCTTATGTCTAAAGTTCTCAATAGTATTTTTGTGAAATTATAAGCATGATAATAAAACTACAAACTGTTGTTGATTTGGACATTATTTTCAAATCATCACTGTTGCTGAATGAATAATCTATAATGCCACTTACCCAATCACATTGTAGGAGCTTCTTCACCACACAAACTTCAGCAGTACAAGAAAGTCAAACATCACCCTCTCCACAAGCAACAGGGATTTGGCATCAATCACTGGTATCTGTGGAAGGAGAAACACAGTTAATGTTTCAAGGAGTGCAAAATGAATTACAGGGAATGAAAATGGTGCAGAATTTGATAGTCAGAAATTGAAGGAAAATACACTTGCTTGTTTGAAAAAAGAATTCTTGACTGTCAAAAATATTCAAAAAAAATGTAATCTGATAATAGAGCAGCACATGGTCAGGGGCTGGGCCGCAGTGAAAAACTCAGTGACAAAGGATCTACAAAAGTAATAATACAGTAGCAAACAGACCAAAAATACACCCATGGTTCGAGACTGAGGATGCTAGACATTGACAAAGTGGTCCTGAGGGAGCCCAGAGGTGAATCAGAGCAGGATTGGCTGCTATAGTCCCAATGACTCTCTACCAGAGAAAGGCTGCACATGCGCCTGGCTGCACCTTGCCCCTTACAAAGATGGCGGCCCCGCAAGTGTCCAGTGAATCGTTGTCCCGAATAAAGATGGCGTCGCTCACTCAGGCCTGCAGCGACTCTGCGCCACCTAGAGGGTGATCACATGGTTTAGTTTAGCTCCGCCCTTCCTTCACTTTGATTGGTTGGAGGACCAACCACCCGCTAGGTCCTCCAGTTCCACCCACCGTCCTTTCATTGGTCCGGTGCTGACATCAATCACCCTGTGTTCCTTTGTTGGCTAGAGCATGCGCAGTGCGTCCTGCTTGAGCTTATATGTTTGGTAATGTGATGGGAGAGTTTACTCTGTGTAAAAATTCCCTTTGTCTGAGCTCTGCAGTAGATTTCCTTTATTCATGGAGGGAATTGCCTTTCTACTCATGACTGTATAGCTGTGATTGATGAATCAATGCCATCTGAATCAGTACATAAACACCCCATTTTCACAACATCTGAGATCTTTAGCACATTGTATTACGCTCTTCTTTGGAGGCAAAAAAAAACATGAAATGGAGCCTCAAGGAATCAGAGCATGAGTAGGCAATTCATCCCTTTCAGCTTGTTCCCCCATTCTATCAGATCATGGCTGGGTCAACTCAGACCTCAACACCACTTTTATGCTTAATCCACATAGTCCTCAACTGTTCAATATTTCAAAAATCCGTCTGCCCTCTTTTAAAATAATTTGAGATAGAATCATAGATTCCCTACGTGTGGAAACAGGCCCTTCGGCCCAACAAGCCACACTGACCCTCCAAAGAGTAACCCAACCATTCCCCTCCCACATTTAACTTTCACAATTGTTTGGGGGAGAAAATTCTAGCCATTCACTGAGAGAAAAAAAATCTTTACTTTTTTAAAGATGAATGTTCCTTTATGTAATGTTCCCTGGTTTGAGACTTCACTGGTGCTAGAAGATTTGGTCAACATCTACCCTATCAAGCTCCTCAGAATCTTTATTCCATAAAATCCCCCCTGCTTATCTATTCTTGATAGGTCAATACTTTTGTCTACAAAGCAGCTAAGTGAATCTTTTTTGAATGGTCTCCAATGTTCGTTTATCCTTTATTAAATATGGGAGCTTACATTGTACACAGCACTGCAAGTGAGGACTCAGCAACAGCCAGTGTGTTTAACTAATCCTCAATCCATGCTAATACACTACCCCGATACCATGAGCTCCTAAATTGTGCAATTAACTTTTATGTAGCACCTTATCATTTGCATTTTTAAATTCCAAATACAGAACATCATTGGATTGCCCTTTATCAGCCCTACTTGTTATCTCCTCAATGAACTGCCGTAAATTTGTCAAATATAGTTTCTCTTTCACAAAACCCAGTCTGCCATGTTTAATGATAAGCTTTTCTAAATGTCCTGCAATTTCATACTTTAATATTTCACTCTGTAGGTTCTTACAGTAGATTTGCTAAGTATGATTCCCCTATCTTAAATCCATGCGGACTCTGTTCAATCCTGTCACTGTTCAGTAAGAAACTTGACTGTACTCCAATCTAGTTAATAAATGTATCTGTATTTATATTTAAAAATTGATTACTTATAAATGCTGGACCCATGCAATATCAATTAATTAGTGACTCTGAATTTGGGTTATAATGTTTTTTCTTTTGTTAATCCCTCTTCGTACTGCGTTATGCAGACAGCACCAAGTGATCACTCTTAATTGTGAGTAACTTTGAAAATAATATATTTTAAAAATGACATCCCAAAATGCTGCCTCATTATTGTGCAAGGAGGATTTTGCATTCAATAGTTTGCAGATAAAATTGAACAGATTTTTGCTGCAATTTGACCAGACTGCAGGTTATACCAAAGTGGCAACTCTGTTGTCAAATTCTTACTTGACACTGCCCAAAGCGATACTGATGGGACTTCACTTTGCCATTCTTGTTCACTAGCTTTATTTCCAGGTTTAATCGTATAATCATTCTAGAGCTTGTAATTTTAGACAACTTCTCTTTTCGGTACATCTGTAAATATCATACTGAAATGTTGCACTGAATGGTATCAAATCTGAAATTAGTCTCTAATCTGATAGTAACATGTTCTGACGCTTCTACGTATATATTGGCATAAGCCTATGCCAGTTATTTTTCTGAAGCTTGTGATTCCTGATGAAGGGCTTATGCCCGAAACATCAGCTCTCCTGCTTCTCGGATGCTGCCTGACTTACTGTGCTTTTCCAGCATGACACTTTTCGACTCTGATGTCCAGCTTCTTAGCTCGTCACTTTCTCCTTTGAGTAGATTAAACCAAGAATAATTTTTGTTGGTCAAAGTGCAATTGGAACCAATTCATGAAATTCAGATCTCTCATATCTACCTGAACTATGTGAAGGCTAAGACATTACTAAATCATTGTCAGTAATGGAACCCGTGCTGACAAACTTGTGCAGTCTCAGTGCCTCACCTTTAGAGTGTTCCCAGATATCATGCAGCTGCAGTATTTTATTTTTCACTTAGCTATATGTTGTTCTCACTTGTTTCTTTGTGAAAGATTACAAAATTAACTTGGATGAATGAACTAATGATTTCTTTAACTAATGGTGGGAGGGAAAAAAAGTCTGTATTTCAAGTGCTGATACAGTAAAATAAACTGATAATCAGTAGAAAGGGTTTGAGATGGATATGGAAAAAATGCTGGCAAATGGGACTAGATTAATTTTGGATATTTGGTCAGCATGGACAAGTTGGACTGAAGAATCTGATTTTGTGTTAGACAACTGTGACTTCATTCTCTCAATTAAGCAAGAAAAGGTTAGCGTTTTACTCCCACTGAATCATTGTTCTATAAAAGGTAACAAGCTTTTTATCTGTTCTGGCACTGAATATATGGAAGTCAATTCTGAAGGAAAAAATCCTCGTAGGTAATGTTCCCACATATGTGGAGTAATTGCTTCTGGTCACTCTTCAGGCCATAGAGGCTAGGAAAGAAATGAGTTGGCCAAAGTTAGCAACATCATTTGGCTGGACTATGCTCATTGGGGAAAATTGCAGGATCTGTAGCAGGAACATGTTTCAGAGTGTATGCAATAAACCTGAACATGGTTATTTTTTTCACAGAGCTTGTGACATGACTGGAGCAACAATGAAGCTCGTATTGTTTTTTTTAAATTTCCGAGCTTGCCAAATTATTGTTGGTAAATGCAGGTGAATTTATCAAAGCACATTTCACACTCCCCAGCTAGGAATTTGGTCCCAATTCTGTCAGTCCATTCATTCCTATGGATAACAGGTATTTTAAATGTGTGCACTCCATTTAACTATTTGAATTGAATACTTCAGTGGTTTAGTCCTCTTGGATTCTTAATTTCAATTTACTCAAGTGATTTTTTTGTCCCCGCCCCCCCCCCCAACGAATTTGCTAAGCACTGGGCAGTTCTGGAATATTCCAAATATTTACAACAGATGCATTCACACTATTGAAGGCAACCTGGCAGATTTGATTACCATTCAGGTAGTCAACAACAATACATAAGTAACTTGATGAATTGCTTACTGTACACCAACAATACAAGCCAAGTACTACTGAAACCACAGATTGTCTCCCATGGATTCCCAAGTCTAAACTGTGCATTCCAGATATGCTCACTATCACCACCTGGGAGCAGTCTCCCAAAGTGCTCCCAGAATTTAGAAAGCACACACACTGCCCTCCAAAGCTAAATCTGCTGTCACAGGCTTCACTCTTATTGCATACAATGATATCTATTGTCCAGTTCTTTAACGTGACATGATTTTACAAACAATTTGTAGACGTGAATGGAAAGTGTGATATTCGCTTGACATTTGGCTCTAAGTATCAGACCTAACTGAACCTTTAGCAAGATGTGGGATCTTTCCCACAAACTCTGTTTAAACAAGCAAAGATTATGCTCTGAGATTTAAATGTTTAATCTGGTTTAAGAAAAATCCTTCCAAAAAAAATTGAGAGTCTGACTTCAGTTCCTTTAAAGAGACATGCTCTTGGCCTTCAATTTTGTGACATGTGATCATTCTTTGGTAAAGGTGGCTGTGTACAACACTGCAGGATGTTGTGCTGAAGTGCCTCATTGGGTGGATGAGCTTTATTACTGGTGTAACTTGGCTAATTTTGGATTGGAATGTTACTTTGAGTTGAATCTTGTTTTTAAACTGAGGCGTGTTTGTGTAACTCACGTGTGGACACTACACTCATGTTTACAATGAACCTTTCACTTTTTCAGATTAGTATTTTCCGATCTGTTTTGTAAATAAAGTTCAATATAAAAAGCACAATGTTGGAGAACCGCAGGTCCAGCAACATCACTGAGGGGAATAAAACATTGTAAGTTCAAAGTCTCATGATCTTTTTTCCGTTCAGATGAAGAGTCAGTGAAATTGAAACGTAACATTTTTTTCTCTTCCCCGATGCCCTCAGAACTGCTAAGTTTCTCCAGCACTTTGTTTCTGGGGTTCAGATCTCCAGCACCTGCAGTTTATTGTTTTGTTATAGATCCTATGATTTGACTTGGGGAGCAAGAAGCAGCAACTGTGATCAACTAGGATAAAACTCTCCAACCATGGAAAGAAAAGCAGTTCTTTATACTTTGCATTACTTATTTACAGTTGTGTTTTGCAATTAAGCTAAGTGCAAGAAGGCATACCACCTGCCTTGTCTCAAACTTGCTGCTCATCTTTGAGAACTAATCTGTCAGAATTGTGTTTGCTTGCTTCCTTTGAGATCACAGTCCACAAATGTCCCAGTTCCAGTTTCTGGGCCGGGCACGATGACCACATTGCAGTGGGGTGGGGAGCTTTGTGTCAGCCTGAAGTTTTTGTTAAGAGCAACATTGCAGGTTGAAGTTGACGGTTTTGACTAATATTGCGTCATCAAACTTGGAGGAAATCCTTCCGAATGTATTGATTAACTGGACTGACCCTGTTTACATGCAGTCTTGTTAGTAGTGCTGTCATATTCTCAGTTAAGAATCACATAACACCAGGTTATAGTCCAACAGGTTTAATTGGAAGCACACTAGCTATCAAAGCGCCGCTCCTTCATCAGGTGATTGTGGAGGGTACAATTCTAAGGCACAGAATTTATAGCACAAATTTACAGTGTGATGTAACTGAAATTATACAATAAAAAATACCTTGATTGTCTGTTGAGTCTTTCATCTGTTCGAATACCATGATAGTTTCACTTTCTTTCATATATAAATCACAAAACCTGTTTTTAAAAGTTGCATTCCTGACATTAGCCCACCCAATCACTCATTGTATTAATCACTGCACAGTCTCAAAGGAATGAAACTGGATGGACCACATTACATCGACCAATGCACTGGAAAATACAACAACACAATCAGCCCTCTTGACACTGCAACTTCTGCCTCACTGTGGGACAAAAAGAGCAGCAGAAATGTACTCCAGCCCAATCTGAAATCTCATGGCCTGGTATATCCCCCACTCAACCAATGACATCAAGCCAGGGGATCAGCTCTGGTTCAATGGAGAATACAGGACGTGCCAGGAGCAGCACCGGCATACATAAAATTGAGGTGCCAACCTGGTGCAGCTACCAAACCTGCATGCCAAACAGTGCAAGCAACACCAAATAGAACCATGTGATCTCACAACCAATGGATCAGATGTGACCTTTGCATTTCTGCCACACCTAGTCAGGAATGGTGATGGGCAATTAAACGACTCACTGCAAGACGCATCATAGATATCCCCATCCCTACAGACAGAAGGGTCTCAATCATCCATGCAACAAATAAGACAACAGCATTTGCAGCAATCTTTAGCCAGCAGTGTCAAGTGAATGAGCTTCCCCATTGGACCCTGACAGAGATGTGAATCGAATTGGTTGAAAACTCATTTCAAATCAGATCAAGAAATGGACAAATAGTGTAAAGGATATGGGCCCTGCCAACATCGTGGCAATAAGACTGATGGCTGTGCTCCAGAACTTGCTGCCCACCAAAACAAGTACTGCTCCAGCACTGGCATAATATTCTCCGTCTGTGATCTTTTGTCAAAAGTTCTCAATACTGTTTTTGTGAAATTAAAAACATGTTGATTTTTACTGGTATCTTCTACTCTTCACTATGGCTGAGTGAATTATCCGTAATGTCTCTTACCCAACCACGTTGTGGGAGCACCTTCACCACACAAACTGCAGCTGTATAAGGAAGTCAAACATCACCCTCTCCACAGGCACCAGGGCTTTGGCATTAATTACTGGCATCTGTGGAAGGAGAAACACACATAATGTTTCAGGGAGTGCAAAATGAATTATAGGGAATGAAAATGGTGCAGATTTGGGCTGTCAGAAATGGAAGGACAATCCACTCGCTTATTGGAAAAAAGATTTCTTGACTGTCAAAGATATTTTGAAAAGAAACCTGATAATGAGAAGCATATGGTCACGAGTTGGGCAGCAGTAGACAATTCATTTACAAAAGGATCTGTGAACGTAATAGTAAAATACTAAACAGAGCAAAAATACACACGAGAGACTGAGGAAGCATGATAATGAACAAGTGGACATCAAGGAGACCAGAGGAGAATCAGAACAGTGTTCACTTTTATGATCCCACAGTTAGAGATAACTAGCACCGAAACAGACTCTTTAGTCCATCCGTCTATGCCAACCAGATATTCTAACTTAATCTATTCCCATTTGCCAGCATCCCTCTGAACCCTTCCTATTCAAATGCTTTTTAAATGTTAAAATTTTAGTTGCCCTTTAAGCCCCTTTTGAATTTTCCTCTCTTACCCTAAACCTATACCTCTAGTTCTGGGCTCCACGAACCCAAGTTAAACACCTCGTTTATTTACACCATCCATGCGCCTCATTATTTTATTACCTTCTACAACATCACACCTCAGCCTATGACACTCCAGGGAAAATGGGCCCAGCCTATTATGCCTCTCCCTGTGACTGAAATCCTCCAACCCTGGCAACATCCTTGAAAATCTATTCTCAAACCTTCCATGTTTCAGTTCCTCCTTCTGATAGGAGGAAGAGCAGAATTGTAAACAATATTTCAGAAGTGGCCTAACTAATGTCCTGTCCAGCTCCGTTACTCAATGCACTGACCAATAAAGGAAAGCATACCAAACAACTTCTTCACTATTCTATCGACTTTCAAGGAGATATAAACCTGCATTCCAAGGTCTCTTTGTTCAGCAAGACTCTCCAAGACCTTACAATTCAGTGTGAGAGTCCTGCTCGGATTTGCTTTTCTAAAATGCGGCACCTCTTATTTAACTAAATTAAACCCTATCTGCCACTCCTCAGCCCATTGACCAATCTGATCAATATCCCATTGTACTCCGAGCTATCCTTCTTCACTGTCCACAATACCTCCAATTTTGGTGTCATCTGCAAACTTACTAACTGTACCGCTTCTCTTCACATCAACATGTTTTTAATGAATGACGAGACATATCCAGAATAAAAAGCATCCATTTCCCTGGGTTTGAATGTGCTCTGTGTAAATCCTGCCCTATAACTCTCTATCAGGGAGAGCTGCACATACTCCCTCTGAACTTTGCCCCCTACAAAGCTGGCGGCTGCACGTGTCCAGTGAATCTTTGCCACGAATAAAGATGGCGACGCTCACTCGGGCGGGATCACTCGATGAGGCATTTTCCCATTTGCTGCAAAAACGAGACTGTAAGTTTCAAATTTGTGTTTTCCGATGTGCACCAAATGTATGTAAAACCTCTCAGCCCAGACCAACACCATTTCCCTCCCGCTTCCTGCTGTTTATTTCTTTCCTTACCGACAGCACTTCAGCCACACGTCCTGAACATGCGCGCCGACGGCATGGATGGTCACGTGCTATAGTCTAGTCCCTCTCCTCATTTACTCTGATTGGTAGGAGGACCAGATCTTCCAGCTCTGCCCCTGCCTTTGCATTGCTCTGCCGCTGACATCAATCACCCGGGGCCCATTGTTGGTTGGAGAATGTGCACTGCTTTGTGGTTTTTGCTACTGTTCATAACTTACGAGAGGGACAATGTTAAAAATCACACAATCACTTGATGAAAAAGCAGCAAAACTAGTGCTTCCAAATAAACTTGTTGGACTCTAAAGTGGTGTTCATTGAATTTTAATTTTGTCCATCCTAATCCAACACCAACACCTCCAAGTCACGAGTGAGGGAGGAATGCATAATATAAGAATATAAGAACAAAAGAACGAGGAAGAGGAGAAGGCCGTCCTGCCCTTCGAGCCTGCTCTGCCATTCATCAAAATCATTTCTTGGACGCAGAACCATTTACCCGCATTCTCACGATATCCCTTCATTAATTATTTCTTTTTTACAAAAGAAATCTACCTTAGCTTTTAAAACGTTAATTGAACTAGCATCAACTCTTTCCCTGGGCAATGAATTCCATAGAGGTTAAGAAGTTCCTCCTCAAATCAGTTCTCAACTTGCTGCCTCTAATCTTGAGGTGAGGCCCTCTTTTCCTAGCTTCAACTGCCAGTGGAAACATCGTCTCTATTTTTATTTTATCCATTCCATTCATAATTTTATACGTTTCCATTCTTCTAAATTACAATGAATATAATCCTGCAGGATATAGGTAAAACAGCGTTAGTTCTGTTAGTATAATGGAGTACTAACTTTAGTGTATAATTGTGGGATATAGGTAAATAATTACTAACTTTATTGTATAATTGTGGTTAGATTAGATTACTTATAGTGTGGAAACAGGCCCTTCGGCCTAACAAGTCCACACCGACCCATATACGACCCAGACCCATACTCCTACATTTACCCCTTCACCTAACACTACGGGCAATTTAGCATGGCCAATTCACCTAATCTGCACATTTTTGGATTGTGGGAGGTAACCGGAGCACCCGGAGGAAACCCATGCAGACACGGGGAGAACGTGCAAACTCCACACAGAGAGTCGTCTGAGGCGGGAATTGAACCTGGGTCTCTGGTGCTGTGAGGCAGCAATGCAATCAGGGAGATTGATAGGTCTGAAGACCTATGAGGTAAACAGGGAGTACGGAAAATTAAAACTGTATAAATTGTAAAGTAATCTGTGAATGTGTGTGCCCACTGGTCACCCCTTCTTGCAAGCAGGTTCTAATAAGTTTGCTGCTTTAGATTTTAACTCGGACTGAAATTTATGATACTGTGAGTTTTATTTCTCACAATCCAAATCTACTCAATCTCTGTTAAGCCAAGCCCCTCAACTCTGGAATCAACCTAGTTAACCTCCTCTGCACCCCCTCTAGTGCCAGTACGTCCTTTCTCGAGTACGGAGATAAAAACTGCATGCAGTACTCCAGGTGTGGCCTCACCAGCACCCAATACAGCTGGAACATAACCTCTGCTTTTAAACACAATCCCTTCAGCAATGAAGGACAATATTCCAATTGCATTCTGAATTGATTGTTGTACCTGGTGACCAACCCTCATGCAGAATGATACTCAGGTGCCTCTGCATAGCAAATGGTGCAACTTTTTTAAAATTCAAGTAATAATCTCTTTTGTCATGTTACTCCAACCAAACAGTATGACTTTACATTTATGAACATTGTATTCCATTTGCCAGACCATTGCACACTCACTCAATGTATCTTTGTTCCTCTGAAAAGTTTCACAGTCCTCCGCACACTTTGTTCTGCTGCTCATCTTAGTCTCATATGCAAACCTTGACAACCTACATGTGGTCCCCAACTCCAAATCATCTGTATCAATTGTAGATATTTGTATTCCCAACACTGATCCCAGAAGCACACCACGAGTCACTGATTGCCAGCCAGAATAGTACTCATTTATCCTCACACTTTGCTTCCTGTTAGTCAACCAATCTTCGATCCATACTAATACTCTAACCCTAACGCCATGCACCATTGCATTATGCAACAGCACCTTGTTGAAGTCCTTTTGGAAATCTCAGTATTTCACATCCACTGGGTCCCCATTGTCCACCTTGCTCGTAATGTCTTCACAGAATTCTGAAGGATTTGTCAAGCATGACCTGCCCTACATGATCCCTTGCTGTGTCTGTCCAATGGGACAATTTCTACTGAGATTCCCTGCTATTTCTTCCTTGATAATAGACCCAAGCATCTTTCCCACTACAGAGAGCAAGCCAACTGGTGTATAATTCCCCATCTTTTGTCCACCTAGGTTTAAACCAGTGGCGTCACTTTTGCTGCTTTCCAATCTGCTGGGACTGCCACAGAGTCCAGTGAAGTTTGGAAAATTACTGCCAGTGCATTTGCTATTTCTCCTGGCATCTCCTTTACTACCCTGGGATGCATTCTTTCAGGGTCAGGAGACTTTTCTATCATTAGAACAATTACCTTGAACAGTCCAACACTAGCTGTGTGGCTTTCTGTTGACCTTCAAAGTTTTCCCAGTTCTAGTTTCATGCTGTTTTTGGCCACTTTCTATCCTTTCTCTTTCAATTTGATCATTTTCCTTAGATACCCATCGCAGAGTGTCCCTTTTCTTACAGTCCTTCCTTTTCACTGGAATATACCTTTGCTGAGCACTTTGTAAAATGTCTTTGAAAATTTTCCACTGCTCATAAACTGTCCCACTATAAAATCTTTGTTTTCGGTCTACTTTCTCCAAGTTCTCCCTCATTCTATTGTAGTTCCCGTGTTCAAGCACAGGACCCAGGTATTAGATTTTATCTTCACACTCTCCATATGTATTCTAAATTCAACCATACAGTGATCACTTCTTTCAAGAGGATCCCTAACTCTGAGGTCATTAATTATTCCTGTCTAAGTGCACAGGGGCCAGATCTTGGATAGCTTGCTCCATTGTCAGTTCCATTTCTATTGTTCAAGAAAACTATCATGGATGCACTTAATAAACTCCTCAAGGCTACCCTGAGCTGGTTTGACCAATCTACGTGTAGATTAAAATCACCCATGATAATAGCCGTACCCTTTTCACAGGCATGAGTCATTTCTTTATTTATTGCCCATCACAAAGTGCGGTTATTATTTGGTGGCCGACACACTACACCTATCAGTGACTTTCTTGTTAGAATTGTGAACGCATCATTCCTTTTCTCCACATATACAGTAACAACAACAACTACTTGCATTTAATGGAATCTTTTACAATGGCAAATCTCCTAAGGTGCTTTATGGATGATCAAAACGTTGATAAAGGAGAATGATTTTAAAACACATCTTAATAGTAGGATAGAGAAGGTTAGGGAGGCTATTCTACAGACTCCTGCCCTTGACAGCTCCAATTGTGGATGATGCAGGTGGGGTGGGTAAGAAAGGGAATATGCAAAGGGGAAATGGAGGAGCGCAGGCAGTGTTTAAGGTCTTTAGGACAGAGGAGGTTCCAGACTGAGTCTGTCTGTCATAGAGAGTATGGCTGACTCATGGAGTGTGAGGCACTGCAATGGGTCCATGCATGTCATGTTAGTCAAGGATAGTATAACGGTGGCTGAAAGAACTTTTGATGAGGACTCATCTACTGGGACAGTGTGGGCTGAGGTTAGAAACAGGAGAGGAGAGGTCACACTGTTTGGAGTTTTTTTATAGGCCTCCGCAGAGTTCCAGGGAGGCGGAAGAGAGGATTAGCAAAATTATTCTGGGTAGGAGTGAAAGGAACAGGGTGGTCATTATAGGGGACTTTAATTTTCTCGACATTGACTGGAAATGCTATAACTCTGGTACGTTGGATTGATCAGTTTTTGTCCAATTTGTACGGGAGGGTTTCCTGACACAGTATGTCAAAGGCCCGACAAGAGGGGAGGCCACATTGGATCTGTTGCTTGGTAATGAACCAGATGAGGTGTTTGATTTAGTTGTGGGTGAGCACTTTGGAGAGATGATCCTAATTCAGCTTAGTTTAGCGATGGAAAGGGAGAAGTACATACCAATGGGCAACAGTTGATGATGGGGCAAGGGCAATTATAATGCGATTAGGCAGGAATTAGGATGCAGAGAATGGGGTAGCAAAATGCAGGGGATGCAGACTATTGAAACGTGGAGTTGGTTTAGGGAACAGATATTGCATGTTCTTGATAGGTATGTCCCTGTCAGGCAGAGTGGAAGTGATAAGATAAGGGAACCATGGTTTACAACAGAAATTGCATCTCTTGTTAAGAAGTAGTAGGAGGCTTATGTGTTGATGAGTCAAGATGGTACAGATGAGGTGATGGAGAGTTACAGATCAGCTAGGAAGGATTTAATGAGACAGTTAAGAAGAGCAAAGAGAGCACACGAGCAGTCTTTAGCGAATAGAATAAAGGAGAACCCGAAAGCTTTCTGTTGGTATGTGAGAAATAAGAGGACAGGGTAGGAATAGGACCAATCAAAGACAGAAGTGGGAAGTCGAGGGTGGACCCTGTGGAGATCGGAGAGGTGCTAAACGAAAATTTTCCATTGGTTTTCACTCAGGAAAAGGAGAATATTGTAGAGGAGAAGAACGAGGGACGAGATATTAGACAAGAAAGGATCGAGGTTAGTTATGAACTGGTGTTATCAATTCTAGAAGGAGTGAAAGGAGACAAGTCCCCTGGGCTGGATGGGATTTACCCGAGGATTCTCTGGGAAGCTAGGGAGAAGATAGCAAAGCCTTTGGCTTTGATATTTGAGTTGTCATTGTCTACAAGTTTGGTACCAGAGGACTAGAGGATTGCAAATGTTGTGCCCTTGATCAACAAAGGCAGTAGAGATAGCCCAGGTAATTATAAACCAGTAAGCCTTCCTTCTGTTGCAGGAAAGATTTTGGAAAGGATTATTAAGAGATAAGATTTATAAACATCTGGCAAATACCAATTTAATTTCAGATAGTCAACATGTTTTGTCAAGGGCAGGTTGTGTCTCACAAACCTCACTGAGTTTTTTGAGAAGGTCAGCAAGCATGTAGATGAGGGTAGGGCAGTTGACGTGGTATGCATGGACTTCAGTAAAACCTTTGATAAGGTTCCACATGGTAGGCTGTTGGAGAAAATGCTGAGACATGGACTGGAGGGTGATTTGGCAGTTTGAATTAGAATCTGGCTTTCTGAAAGAAGACGAGTGGTGGTTGATGGAAAATATTCAGCCAGGAGTCCGGTTATTAGTGGTGTGCCACAAGGATCTGTTTTGGGACCACTGCTGTTTGTCATTTTTATAAATGACTTAGACACAGGCATAGGTGGATGGATTAGTGAATTTGCAAATAACACTAAAGTTGGTAGAGTAGTGGAAAGTGTGGAAGAATGTTACAGGTTGTAGGGGGACTGGGATAAACTGCTGAATTGGGCTGAGAGGTGGCACATGGAGTTCAATGCAGCTAAATGTGAGGTGATGCACTTTGGGAAGAATAGCAGGGAGACTGAGTACTGGGTCCATGGAAAGATTCTTGGTAGTGTGGATGTGCAGAGGGATGCCTGAAAGTAGCGACCCAGATGGATAGTACTGTTAAGGTGGCACATGGTGTGTTAGGTTTAATTCGCAGAGGGATTGAGTTGCGGAGCCGCAATATTATGGTGCAAATCTACAAAACGCTGGTGAACCCATACTTGGAATATTGTGTGCAGTTGTGGTGCCCATATTTCAGGAAGGATGTGGAAACATTGGAAAAGGTACAGCTCCTGCAACTCCTATTGTGTTTTTGGTTATTTGTCAGAACCTGGCAGCAAGTTCGTGACTGGAGACCTGACCAGAAAATTATCAGGAAGAGGTATTTCGCTGGTCTGAATGTGTTTCACAGATGATGAAATGATACAACCAGCACTCTCCTTCCGTCTCTCCCCCACTGTCTTCCCCCTCTCTCCTCCCCTCCTACCTCCCTCCCGCACCCTCTCGCGCCCCCCTGGCGCCACCGTCTGAAACCCCTTCCCTCTTCCCATCCCTCTCTCCACCCCTCTCCCCACCCCTCTCCTCACCCGTCCCCCCTCGCCACCCCTCGCCCCCTCTTCTCCCCCCTCCCCACTCGTGATCCCTCATCCCCACCTCGCCTCACCTCTCGCCCCTCTCACCCCCCCGCTACCCTCATCACCCCTCCCTCTCGCGTCCCCCTCCTGCCCCAACCTCCCAACACCCCTCCATTCCCCACTCTCGCCCACCCCGCCGCCCCCCTCTCGTCTCCCCCCTCACTGCACCCCTCCTCCCTTTCGCCCCCCTTCTCGCCCCCTGTCCCCCGTCCCCTCGCACCCATTCCCCCCTCCCTCTATCCCCCTACCCCCTCTCTCTACCCTCTCCCTCTATCCCCTATCCCCTCCATCTACCCCCTCGTCTACCCCCTCTACACCTCTATCCACTCTCCCTCTCCCCCTCCCCCTCCTTCTATCCTCCTCCCTCTATCTCCTCCCTCTCCTCTCTCACTCTACACCACTCTCTCCCTCTACACCCTCCCTCTACCCCCTCTCTCTACCCCCTCCCTCTACCCCCCTCTATCCACCCTCCCCATCTCTCTCTCTCTTTCTTTCTTGCCGCTCCCACACTGCCACTCTGCCACTCTCGATCTTTCTCGCTTCCTCACTCCCTCATTCCCACGCTCCCACGTTTCCATGCTGCCACTCTGCCAATCTCGCTCTTTCCTTTGTCTCTCTCGCTCTCTCTCGTATCTGCCATCTCTCTCTCTCTCTCTTGCTCCTTCATGCAGCTCTCTCTCGCGCTCTCTCTCTTGCTCGTGCTCTCTCTCTCTCTCAGCCCTCCCTCCCTCTATCACACCACTCTGTCTCTCACTCGCCCTCTTTCTCTCGCCCTCTCGCTCTCCCCATCTCTCTCTCTCTCTCGCCCCTTCTCTCTCTCACTCTCCTTTTCTCCACTCTCTCACACCCCCTTTCTCTCCTCTTTCTCCCCCATCACTGTCGCCCTCTCTTGCCTCTCTCTCTTTTGCGCGTGGCCCTCTCTCTCTTACACCCACTTTCGTCCCTCTCTCTACATATTTCTCTCTTTGTTCCCCCTGTCACCATTGCTCACCTCTCTTGCTCTCTCTTGATCACCTCTCCCTCTCGCTCCTCTCGCTCCTATCACTTTCTCTCGCTCTCTCTGTCGCCCCTCTCTAACCCCTCCCTTGCTTTTTCTCGATCACTCTCTCCCTCATCCTCTCTCCCACACCCTCTCTCCCTCTCTCTTTCCCTCGCTCTTTCACCCTCTCTCTCGTATTTGAGCCCTCTTTCCCTCTTTCTTGCAACTCTCTCCCTCTTTCTCTCGTTCTCTCTCACTCGTTCTGTCTCACTCACTCACTCGAGGTCATTCTCTCCCTCTCTCTATCATGCCCCTCCCTCTCTCTCTCTCTCTCCATCTTGGTCCTCTCTCTCTCTCTCCCCACTCTATCCCTCTCTCTCCTGCCCCCCTTTCTCTCTTGCCCCTCTCTTTCTTTGGCACCACTCTCTCTCTCTCTCTCTCTCTCTCGCCACCTCTATCCCTCATTCGCTCTTGCGTCATCGCTCTCGCATCCTCTCTTCCTCTCTCACCACTCTGTCTCTGCCTCTCCGGGCCTTCCTTCTGTCTCTCGCCTCCTCTCTCTCTCTTTCGCCTGTCTCTCGTTGCTCTACCTCTCACTCGTCCCGTCTCTCCAAATCGCCGTCCCTTCTCTCTTGCTCCCTCTCTCTCTCTCGCGGCGTCTCACACTCTCACTTTCCCCCTCTTTCTCTGTAGCCTTCTCTCTCTCCATCCTGCCCCTCCTCTCTCTCCCTACCAATCTTCTCTCTCTCTCGACCATCTCTCTCTCTCTCGCGCTCACTCTCTCATTGTCTCTCACTCTCTCTCTCTTGCCCCCTCTCTCCATCTCTCTGTCACCTCTCTCTCTCGCACGCTCGCTCTCTCTCTTGCTCACCTCCTTTTTTCACCTCTCTATGTCTCTTGCTCTCATTCTGGCTGTCTCTCGCAGTCGCCCTATTCGCACTCGCCCTCCTCTCACTCACCTGCCTCTCACATGCCCTCCTTTCTCTCACCCTCCTCCCTCTCTCTCTCGACCCCCTCTCTCTTGCTCTCTCACCCCACTCCCTCTCTCTCTCGCCCCCTCTCTCTCTTTCGCCCCCTCACTCTCTCTCTCTCGCCCACTCCCTCTCTCTCTCTCGCACCCCCATCTCTCTCTCTCTCTCTCGCCTCCACACTCTCTCTCTCCCCCGTCCCTCTCTCTCTTTCTCTCGCCCCCTCCCTCTCTCTCTTGCCGCCCTCCATCACACACTCGCCCTTTCCCTCTCTCTCGCCCCCTTTCTCTCTCTCTCACCCCGCCTTTCACTCTCTCTCGCCCCCGCACTCTCACTCTCTCGTTCCGCTCCGTCTCTCTCTTGACCCCTCCCTCACACACTCGCCCTCTCCCTCTCTCTCTCGCCCCCTTTCTCTCTCTCTCTCTCTCGCCACCTCCCTCTCTCTCGCCCCCCTCTCTCTCTCTCTCTCGCCCTCCTCCCACTCCCTCTTGCACCCCTCCATCTCTCTTTTTCCCCCTCCCTCTCTCTATCGCCCCCTCCCTCTCTCTCTTGCCCCCCTCCATCACACACTCGCCCTCTCCCTCTCTCTCTCGCCCCCTTTCTCTCACACACCCCCTTTCTCTCCCTCTCGCCCCCCTCTCTCTCGTTCCGCTTTGTCTCTCTCTTGCCTCCTCCCACTCCCTCTTGCACCACTCCATCTCTCTTTTCCCCCTCTCTATTGCCCTCTCCCTCTCTTTCTTGCCCACTCTCTCTTGCCCCCTCCCACACTCTCTCGACCCCCTCTCTCACTCACCCCACCTCTTTCTCTCGCTCCCCTCCCTCTCTTGCTCGCCCCCCCTCTCTCGTCCCCTCTCTCTCTCACCTCCCTTTCTCTCTCTGTCGTCCCCTCTCCCTCTCTCTCTCGCCACCCCCTCTCACCCCCTCCCTCTCTCTCTCTCTCGGCCCTCTCCCACTTTCTCTCACCCCGTCCCTCTCTCTCTCTTGCCTCCTCCCTCACTCCCGTACCCCTCCCCTCTCTCTCTCACCCCCTCCCTCTCTCACACCCCCTTTCTTTCTCTCTCTTGCCCCCTACCGCTCTCTCTCTCCCGTAACCCGCACTCTCTCTCTCACCCCCTCTCCCTCCCACTCTCTTGCCTCGCTCCTTCTCTCTCTTGCCCCCGTCCCTCTTTCTCTCTCGCCCTCCTCCCACTCCCTCTCGCACCCCTCCGTCCCTCTGTTGCCCCCCTCTCTCTCTCTCGCCCTCTCTCTCTCTCGTTCCCCTCTCTCTTGTCCCCCTCCCACTCTCTCTTGACCCCCTCTCTCTCAATCCCCATTTTCTCTCGCCACCCTCCCTCTCTTGCTCGCACCCCTCACTCTCTCAATCCCCTTCTGCTCTCTCTCTCTTGACCCCTCCCTCTCTCTCGCCCAACTCCCTCTCTCTCTCTTGTCCACTCCTACTTCTCTCGCCCCCCCTCTTTCTCTCGCCCCGTCTCTCGACCCCCCACCCTCTCTCTCTTGCCTCCTCTCTCTCTCTCACCCCTCCCTCTCTCTCTCATGCCCCCCCTTCTCGACCCCTCACGCTCTTTCACTCGCCCCCTCTCTCTCCCTTTCTCTTGCCCCCTCCCTCTCTCTCTCGCACTCTCCCTCTCTCTCTCTCTCCCCCTCCCTCACTCTTGCCCCCTACCACTCCCTTTCGACCCCCCTCTCTGTCTCACCGCACTCTTTCTCTCGCTGCCCTCCCTCTCTTGCTCGCCCCCTCCCCCTCTCTCTCTCATCTCCTCTCACTCTCACCCACCCTTTCTCTCTCTCTCTCTCGCCTCTCTCTCTCTCTCTCGTCCCTCCCTCTCTCTCGCCCCCTCCCTCTCTCTCGTCCTCCTCCCAATCTCTCTCGCCCTCTCCCTCTTTCTCTCTGTCTCTTGCCTCCTCCCTCACTCTTTCACCCCTTTCTTTCTCTCTCTTGCCCCCTCTCCCTCTCTCTCGCCCCCTCTCTCTATCGCCCCCCTCTAACTTTCTCTCGCCCCCTCTCTCTCTCTCACCCCCTCTCTCTCCCTCTCTCTCGCCTCGCTTCCTCTCTCTCTCTCTCTCGCCCCCTCCCTCTCTCTCTCTCGCCACCATCACTCTCTCTCTCGCACCTCTCCCTCTCTCTCTCACCCCCTCACTCTCTCTCACCCCCCTTTTCTTTCTCTCTCTCGCCCCCCTTCCTTTCTCTCTCGCTCCCTCCCTCTCTCACTCTCAACCCCTCCCTCTCTATTGCCCCCTCCCACTCTCTCTCGATCCCCTCTCTCTCTCTCTCACCCCCCCTTTGTCTGGCTCCCCTGCCTCTCTTGCTCTCCCCCTCCCTCTCTCTCTCACCCTCCTTTCTTTCTCGCTCTTGCCCCCTCCCCCTTTCTCTCTCGCCCCCTTCCTCCCTCACTCTCGCACCCCTCCCTCTCTCTCTCATCCCCTCCCTCTTTGTCTGGCTCCCCTCCCTCTCTTGCTCTCCCCCCTCCCCCTCTCTCTCACCCCCTTTATTTCTCTCTCTTGCCCCCTCTCCCTCTCTCTCGCCCCCTCTCTCTATCGCCCCCCTCTAACTTTCTCTCGCCCCCTCTCTCTCTCTCACCCCCTCTCTCTCCCTCTCTCTCGCCTCGCTTCCTCTCTCTCTCTCTCTCGCCCCCTCCCTCTCTCTCTCTCGCCACCATCACTCTCTCTCTCGCACCTCTCCCTCTCTCTCTCACCCCCTCACTCTCTCTCACCCCCCTTTTCTTTCTCTCTCTCGCCCCCCTTCCTTTCTCTCTCGCTCCCTCCCTCTCTCACTCTCAACCCCTCCCTCTCTCTTGCCCCCTCCCACTCTCTCTCGATCCCCTCTCTCTCTCTCTCACCCCCCCTTTGTCTGGCTCCCCTGCCTCTCTTGCTCTCCCCCTCCCCCTCTCTCTCACCCTCCATTCTTTCTCGCTCTTGCCCCCTCCCCCTTTCTCTCTCGCCCCCTTCCTCCCTCACTCTCGCACCCCTCACTCTCTCTCATCCCCTCCCTCTTTGTCTGGCTCCCCTCCCTCTCTTGCTCTCCCCCCTCCCCCTCTCTCTCACCCCCTTTATTTCTCTCTCTTGCCCCCTCCCCCTCTCTCTCTCGCACCCCGCCCTCTCTCTCTCATCCCCTTTCCCTCCCACTCTCTTGCCTTGCTCCTTCTTTCTCTTGCCCCCGTCCCCCTCTCGCTCTCTCTCGCCCTCCTCCCACTTCCTCTCGCACTCCTCCATCTCTCTGTTGTCCCCTCTTTCTCTCTCGCCCTCTCCCACTCTCTCTTGTACCCCCCTCTCTCTTGTCCCCCTCCCACTCTCTCTTGACCCCACTCTCTCATCCCCCCATTTTATCGCCCCCCTCTCTTGCTCGCCCCCTCACACCCTTCCGCTCTCTCTCGACCCCTCCCTCTCTCTCTCTCGCCCCTCCCTCTATCTCACCCCCTCCCTCTCTGTTGTCCTCCTCCCAATCTCTCTCTCCCTCTCCCTCTTTGTCTCTGTCTCTTGCCTCCTCCCTCACTCTTGCACCCCTTTCTTTCTCTCTCTTGCCCCCTCCCCCTCTCTCTCGCCCCTCTCTCTATCGCCCCCGCTCTATCTTTCTCTCACCCCCTCTCCCTCCCTCTCTCTCGCCTCGCTTCCTCTCTCTCTCGCCCCCTCCCTCTCTCTCTCACCACCCTCCCTCTCTCTCACACCCTTTTCTTTCTCTCTCTCGCCCCCTCCCTTTCTCTCTTGCTCTCTCCCTCTCTCACTCTCAACCCCTCCCTCTCTCTTGCCCTCCTCCCACTCTATTTCGATCCCCTCTCTCTCTCACCGCCCTCTTTCTCTAGCTCCCCTCTATCTCTTGCTCGCCCCCTCCCTCCTCTCTCACCCCCCTTTCTTTCTCTCTCTTGCCCCCTCCCCATCTATCTCTCTCTCGACCCCACCCTATCTTTCTCTCGCCCTCTCTCTCTCTCGCACCCTGCCCTCTCTCTCTCTCTCACCCCCTCTCCCTCTCTCTCTCCCCGCCTTTCTCCCTCTCTCCCTCTGTCTCTCGCCACACTCCTTTCTCTCTCTCGCCCCGTCCCTCTCTCTCTCACCCCACTCTCTCTCGCCCCCCTCCATATCTGTCAATCGCCCCCTCCCTCTCTCTCTCGCCCCCCCCACCCTCTGTCTCGACCAGCTTTCTCTCTCACACACCTCCCTCTCTTTCCCTGGCCGCCTTTCTCTTTCTCTCTCACCCCCCTCTCTCTCTCTTGCCCCACCCTATCTCTCTCTCTTGTCCCCCCCTCCCTTGACCCCTCCAACTCTCTCTCGAACCCTTCTCTCTCACCCCCTCTTTCTCTCGCTCCACTCGCTCTCTTGCTCGCCCACTCCCTCTCTGTCTCGCCCCCACACCCTCTCTCTCCCCATCACCCCCTCTCTCACCACCTCTCTATCTCACTCCCCTCTCGCTTCTCTCAACTCCTCCTTCGCTCTCTCTCTCTCCCTACCCACTCTCACTCGCCCCTCCCTCTCTCTCTTGCCCCCTCCCTGTTTCTCTCTCGCACCCCTCCCTCTTGCTCTCTCTCTCGCCCCCTCTCTTTCTCTCTCGGCCCCTCCCTCTCTCTCTCACTTATCCTTTCTCTCTCTCGCCCCCTCTACCTATCTCTCGCACCCTATCTGTCTCTCGCCCCCTCCCTATCTGTCTTTCGACCCCTCCCTCTCTTTCTCGCCCCCTCCCTCTCTGTCTCGCCCCGCTCCCTCTCTCTCACAACCTCCCTCCCTCTCTCTCACACCCCCTTTCTCTTTCTCTCTCTCGCCCCGCTCCCTCTCTCTCACAACCTCCCTCTCTCTCTCTCACCCCTTTTCCTCTCTCTCTCTCGCCCCCACCCTCTCTCTCTCGCGCCTCCCTCTCTCTCGCCTCCCCCTCTCTCTTGCGCACTCCTACATCTCTCGCCCCCTCCCTCTCTATCTTGCCTCCCTCTCTCGACCCGCCTCCCTCTCGCTCTCTCACCCACTCCTACTTCTCTCACCTCCCTCCCTCTCACTCTCACCCCCTCTCTCAACCCCCACCCTCTCTCTCTCTCACCACCTCTCTCTCTTGCCCCTCTATCTCTCTCTCTCTTGCCCCTTCCCCTCTCTCTCACCCCTTCCCTCTCTCACTCTCGTCCCCCCTCTGTCTTGCTTCCCTCTCGCTTTCTCGTCCCGCTCCCTCTCTCTCTCTCTTGACCCATCTCTCTCTCTCTCACCCCTTTCCCTCTCTTTCTCTCTCTCTTGCCCCCCTCCCTCCCTCTCTCTCTCTCGCCCCCCTCTCTCTCTCCCACTCCTACTTATCTCGCCCCCTCCCTCCCTCTCTCTCGCCCCCTCCTCCTTCTCTCTCTCGCCGCATCCCTCTCTCTCTCTCTTGTCCCCCTCTCTCTTGCCCCCTTCCCACCCTCTCTCGACCCCTTCTCTCTCACCCCCCTCTTTTCTCGCTCCCCTCCCTCTCTTGCTCACCCCTCCCCCATTTCTCAGCCCCCTTTCATTCTTGCTCTTGCCCCCTCCCCTTTCTCTCTCGTCCCCCCTCCCTCCCTCTCTCTCTCTCACGCCCGCCTCACTCGACCCCCCCAAACTCTCTCACTCGTCCACCCTCTCTCTCGCCCCTCTCCATCTCTATCTCGCCCCTCCTTCTCTCTCGCCTCCTCTCTCTTTCTCTCTCGGCTCCTCCCTCACTCTCGCAACCCTCCCTCTCTCACTCGCTCCCTCCGTCTCTCTCTCACCCCCCTTTCTTTGTCTCTCTCGCCCCTCCCTCTCTCTCTCTCTCTTGCACCTCTCTCTCACCCCCCTTTTCTGTCTCTCTCTCGCCCCCTCCCTTTCTCTCTCGCTTCCTCCCTCTCTCTCTCAACCCCTAGCTCTCTCTTGCCCCCCTCCCACTCTCTCTCGACCCCTCTCTCTGTCTCACCACCCTTTCTTTCTCTCACTTGCGCCCAACCCCTCTCTCTCACCCCTCCCTATCTTTCTATTGCCCCGCTCTCTCCCTCTCGCACCCCGCCCTCTCTCTCTCTCTCTGCATCTCCCTCCCTCTCTCTCGCCTCGCTCCCTCTCTTTCTCTCTCGCCCCCTTCATCTTTCTTTCGCCACCCTCCCTCCCCCTCTCTCTTGCACCTCTCTCTCACCCCCCTTTTCTATCTCTTTCTCGCCCCCTCCCTTTCTCTCTCGCTTCCTCCCTCTCTCTCTCTCAACCCCTAGCTCTCTCTTGCTCCCTTCCACTCTCTCTCGACCCTTCTCTCTGTCTCACCACCCTTTCTTTCTCTCTCTTGCGCCCAACCCCTCTCTCTCACCCATCCCTATCTTTCTCTCGCCCCCTCTCTCTCTCTCCCGCACCCCGCCCTATCTCTCTCACCCCCTCTCCCTCCCTCTCTCTCGCCTCGCTGCCTCTCTCTTTCTCTCTCGCCCATTCCCTCTTTCTCTCGCCACCCTCCCTCTCTCTCTCAAGCACCTCTCCCTCTCTCTCTCTCAACCCCTCCCGCTCTCTTGCCCACCTCCCACTCTCTCTCGACCCTCTCTCTCTCCCCCCCCACTTTCTCTCGCTCCCCTCCCTCTCTTGGTCGCCCCTCCTCCTCTCTCTCACCCCCTTTGTTTCTTTCTATTGTCCCCTCCCCCTCTCTCTCGCCACCCTCCCTCTCTCTCACTCCCTCACTCTGTTTCTCAACACCTCCCTCTCTTTTGACCCCAACTCTCTCTCGACCCCCTCTCTCTCGCTCTCACGCCCCTTTTTCTCTCACTCCCCACCCTTTCTTGCTCCCCCCTCTTATCCCCCTTTCTCTCTCTCTCTTGCCCTCTCCCCCTCTGTCTCTCACCCCCTACCTCTCTCTCTCGCCACTCTCCTTCTATCTCTCGCACCCCTCCCTCACTCTCTTGCCCCCTCCCTCTCTGTCACCCCACCTTTCTTTCTCTCTCTCGCCCCCTCCCTCGCTCTCTCGCCCCCGCCCCCTCTCTCTCACCCCTCCCTCTCTCTCTCACACCCCCCTCCCTTCCTCTATCTCGCTCCCTCACTATCTGTCTCTCGCCTCCACACTCTCTCTCTTGCCCCCTCCCTCTCTCTCTAGCCCTCATCCCTCTCTCACTCTCATCCCCTCTCACTCCCACTCTCTCGCCTACCTCCCTCTCTCTTGCCCACTTCCCTCTCTCTTTCTTGACCCCTCCCTCTCTCTCTCGCCACCCTCCCTCTCTCTCACCCCACCTTTCTTTCTCTCTCTCGCTCCCTCCCTCTCTCTGTCACCACCCTTTCTTTCTCTCACTTGCCCCCTACCCACTCTCTCTCGTCCCCGCTCTCTCTATCGCCCCCTCCCTATCTTTCTCTCGCCCCCTCTCTCCCTCTCACACCCCGCCCTCTCTCTCTCGCTGCCTCTCCCTCCCTCTCTCTCACCTCACTCCCTCTCTTTCTCTCTCGCCCCCTCCCTCTTTCTCTCGCCACCCTCCCTCCCCTCTCTCTCTTGCACCTCCCTCTCACCCCCCTTTTATTTCTCTCTCTCGCCCCTCCCTTTCTCTCTCGCTTCCTCCCTCTCTCTCTCTCAACCCCTAGCTCTCTCTTGCCCCCCTCCCACTCTCTCTCGACCCTTTTCTCTGTCTCACCACCCTTTCTTTCTCTCTCTTGCGCCCAACCCCTCTCTCTCACCCTCCCTATCTTTCTCTCGCCCCCTCTCTCTCTCGCACCCTCCCTCTTTCTCTCTCACCACCTCTCCCTCCCTCTCTCTTGCCTCGCTCCCTCTTTCTCTCTCTTTCTCTCTCACCCATTCCCTCTTTCTCTCGCCACCCTTCCTCTCTCTCTCAAGCACCTCTCCCTCTCTCTCTCACCCCTCCCTCTCTCACCCACCTTTTCTTTCTCTCTCTCGCCCCCTCCCTTTCACTCGCGCTCCCTCCCTCTCTCTCAACCCCTCCCTCTCTCTTACCCACCTCCCACTCTCTCTCGAACCTCTCTCTCTCCCCCCACTTTCTCTCGCTCCCCTTCCTCTCTTGTTCGCCCCTCCCCTCTCTCTCACCCCCCTTTGTTTCTTTCTATTGTCCCCTCCCCTCTCTCTCTCGCCACCCTCCCTCTCTCTCACTCCCTCCCTCTGTCTCTCAACACCTCTCTCTCTCTTGCCCCCTCCCACTCTCTCTCGACCCCCTCTCTCTCTCACTCTCACTCCCCTTTTTCTCTCGTTCCCCACCCTCTCTTGCTCCCCCTCTTATCCCCCTTTCTTTCTCTCTCTTGCCCTCTCCCCCTCTGTCTTTCGCCCCCTACCTCTCTCTCTCGCCACTCTCCTTCTATCTCTCGCACCCCTCCCTCACTCTCTTGCCCCCTCCCTCTCTCTCTCGCCCCCGCCCTCTCTCTCTCACCCCTCCCTCTCTCTCTCACACCCCCCTCCCTTCCTCTGTCTCGCTCCCTCACTATCTGTCTCTCGCCTCCACACTCTCTCTCTTGCTCCCTCCCTCTCTCTAGCCCTCTTCCCTCTCTCACTCTCATCCCCTCTCACTCCTACTCTCTCGCCTCCCTCCCTCTCTCTCTTGCCCACTTCCCTCTCTCTTTCTTGTCCCCTCCCCCTCTCTCTCGCCACCCTCCCTCTCTCTCTCTCACACCCCTCCCTGTCTTTCACGCCCTCCCTCCCTCTCTCACTCCCCTTTCTCTCTCTCACGCCCTCCCCTCTCTCTTGCACCTCTATCTGTCTCTCGCCCCTCCTATCTGTCTCTCACCCCCTCCCTCACTCTCTCGCCTCCTCCCTCTCTGTCTCGCCCCGCTTCCTCTCTCTCTCATCCCCTCTCACTCCCTCTCTCTCGGTCCCTCACTATCTGGCTATCGCCCCCTCCCTCTGTCATTCGCCCCCTCCCACTCTCTCTAGCCCCTTCCCTCTCTCACTCACCCCTTCTCACTCCCTCTCTCCCGCCTCGCTCCCTCTCCCTTTTTCTCTCTCCCCCCTTTCTCTCGCCACCCTCCCTCTCTCTCACCCCACCTTTTTTCTCTCTCTCGCCCCCCTCTCTCTCTCTCGCCTCGCTCCCTCTCTCTCTCTCTCGCCCCGTCCCTCCCTCTCTCTCTCGCCCTTCTCCCACTCCCTCTTGCACCCCTCTGTCTCTCTGTTGCCCCCCTCTCTCGCTCTCTCCCTCTTTCTCTCGTCCCCCATCCCTCTCTGTCTTGCCCTGCTCCCTCACTCTCACCCCCTCTCCCTCCCTCTCTCTCGCTCCCTCTCTATCTGTCTCTCACCCCCTCCCTCTGTGTCTCGCCCCCTCCCACTCTCTCCCGCCCCCTTCCCTCTCTCACTCTCACCCTCTCTCACTCCCTCTCTCTCGCCACCCTCACTCTCTCTCTCGCACCCCTCCCTCTCTCTCTCACCCCCTCCCTCTCTCTCACTCCGCCTTTCTCTCTGTCGCCTCCTGCCCCTATCTCTCGCCCCCTAACTGTCTCTCGCCCCCTCCCTATCTGTCTCTCGACCCCTCCCTCTCTGTCTCGCTCCCCCTCCCTCTCTGTCTCGCCCCACTCCCTCTCTCTCACCACGTCCCTCCCTCTCTGTCGCCTCAATTTCTCTTTCCCTCGCGTCCCCCTCCCTCTCTCCACCACGTCCCTCTCTCTCTCGCCCCCTCCCTCTCTGTCTCGCCCTGCTCCCTCTCTCTTACAACCTCCATCCCTCTCTCTTGCTCCCCTTTCTCTTTCTCTCTTGCCGCCTCCCTCTCTCCCTCGTCCGCTTCCTTCTCTCTCTCTCTCTCTCAGCTCTTCCCTCACTCTCGCACCGCTCCCTCTCTCACTCGCTCCCTCCCTCTCTCTCTAACCCCCTTTCTTTCTCTCCTTTGCCCCCTCCCCCTCTCTCTCGCCCCTCTCTCTCTCGCCCCTCCCTATCTTTCTCTCAACCCCTCTCTCTCCCTCTCGCACCCCGCCCTCTCTCTCCCTCTCACCGCCTCTCCCTCCCTCTCTCTCGTCCCCCTCCCACTCTCTCTCTCTCGCCCCATCGCTCTCACTCTCACATCTCTCCCTCTCTCACGCGCTCCCTCCCTCTCTCTCTCACCCCCGTTTCTTTCTCTCTCTTGCCCCCTCCCTCCTCTCTCTTGCCCCCTTCTCTCTCGACACTCCCTATCTTTCTCTCAACCCCTCTCTCTCCCTCTCGCACCCCGCCCTCTCTCTCTCTCTCACCACATCTCCCTCCCTCTCTCTCGCCTCGCTCACCCTCTCTCTTCTCTTGCACCTCTCCCTCTTTCTCTCGCTCCCTCCCTCTCTCTCTCAACCCTCCCTCTCTTTTGCCCCCCTCTCTCTCACACCCCCCTCTCTCGCCCCAATCCCTCCCTCTCTCTTGCCTCCCTCCCACTCTCTTTCGATCCCCACTCTATCTCACCACCCTCTTTCTCTCGCTCCCCTCCCTCTCTTGCTCGCCCCCTCCCCGTCTCTCTCACCACCCTTTCTTTCTCTCTGTTGCCCTCTCTCCCTCTCTCTCTTGTCCCCCCTCTCTCGCCAACCTCCTTCTTTCTCTCTCTCGCCCCCTCTCTATCTTTCTCTCGCCCCCTCCCACTCTCTCTCATCCCCTTTCTTTCTCTCTGTTGCCCCCTCTCTCTCTCGCCCCCCCTCTCTCTTTCTCTCACCCCCTCTCCCTCCCTCTTCCTCGCCTCGCTCCCTCTCTCCCTCTCTCTCGCCCCTTTCCATCTCTCTGTCTCTCTTGTCGCCCTCCCTCCCTCTCTCTCTCTCGCCCCCGCCCTCTCTCTTTCTCACCCACTCCTACTTCTCTCGGCCCCCTACCTCTCTCACGCCCCCCTCGCTCGCCCCCTCCCTCTCTCTCGGCCCCTCCCTCTCTCTCTCTTTCTCTTGCCCCCCTTACTTTCTCTCTCTTGCCCCCTTCCCCCTTTCTCGCCCCCTCTCTCTAGCCCCCTACCTATCTTTCTCTCACCCTCTCTCTCTCTCTCACTCCCCCTTTCTCTCTTCTCCCCCTCTCTCCCTCTCTCTTGCCCCACAATTCTCTTTAGACCCCCTCTCTCACACCACCCTCTTTCTCTGGCTCCCCTCCCTCTCTTGCTCCCCCCACCCCGTCTCTCTCTTCCCCTCTCTCTCACCCACCTTTCTCTCTCTCACCCCCTCTCTCCCGCTCTCTCGCCCCTCCTTCTCTCTCACCCCCTCCCTCTCTCTCGTCCCACTCCTAGTCTCTCTCGCCCCCTCCCTCTCTCTCTCGCCTGCTCCCTGTCTCTCACCCCACCTTCTTTCTCTCTCTTTCCCCCTTCCCCTCTCTCTCACACCCCCTCTCTCTCTCGCCCCTGCCTATCTTTCTCTCGCCCCCACTCTCTCTCACACACCCCGCCCTCTCTCTCTCTCACCCCCTCTCCCTCCCTCTCTCCCGCTTCGCTCCCTCCCTCTCTCTCTCTCGCTCTAGCCCCCTCCCTCTTTCTCTCGCCACACTCCCTCTCTCTCTCTCTCGCACCTCTGCCTCTCTCTCTCTGACCCCCTCCCTCTCTCATTCCCCTTTTCTTTCTCTCTCTCGCTCCCCCTTCCTTTCTCTCTCGCTCCCTCGCTCTCTCTCTCTCAACCCCTCCCTCTCTTTTGCCACCCTCCCTCTCTCGCTCACGCCCCCGTCTCTCGCACCCCTCCCTCCCACTCTCTTTCGACCCCCTCTCTCTCACCGCCCTCTTTCTCTCGCTTCCCTCCCTCTCTTGCTCCCCCCTCCCGCTCTCTTTCTCGTCCCCTCTCTCTCACCCCACTTGCTCTCTCTCTCTCACCCCCTCTCTCCCTCTCTCTCACACCTCCTTCTCTCTCACCCCCTCCCTCTCTCTCGTCCCACTCCTACTCTCTCTCGCCCCCTCCCTCCCTCTCTCTCTTGCCTCCTCCCTCACCCTCGCACCTCTCCCTCTCTCTCTCGCGTGCTCCCTCTCTCTTTCTCTCATCTCCTCTCCCTCCCTCTCTCTCACCTCGCTCCCTCTCTCACTCACCTCCTCACTCTCTCTCTCGCCAACTTCCTTCTTTCTCTCTCTCGCCCCACTATATCTTTCTCTCACCCCCTCCCCCTCTCTCTCACCCCCTTTCTTTCTCTCTGTTGCCCCCTCCCCCTCTCTCTCGCCTCCTCTCTCTCTATCTCTCGCCCCCTCGCTCTCTTTCTCTCACCCCCTCTCCCTCCCTCTCTCTCGCCTCACTCCCTCTCTCCCTCTCTCCCCTCTCTCTCTCACCAACCTCCTTCTTTCTCTCTGTCGCCCCCTCCCGCTCTCTCTCACTCCGGTCTCTCTCGGCCACCCTCCATATCTGTCTCTCGTCCCCTCCCTCTCTCTCTCGCCACCCTTTCTCTTTCTCTCTCGCCCCCTCCCTTTCTCTCTCGCTCCCTCCCTCTCTCTCTCATCCCCTTTCTTTCTCTCACTTGCACCTTCCCCCTCTCTCTCTCGCCCCCTCTCTCTCGCCCCCCTCTCTCTCTCACCCCCCCTATCTTTCTCTCGCCCTCTCTCTCTCTCACACCTCGCGCTCTCTCTCTCTCACCCTCTCTCCCTCCCTCTCTCTCGCCTCGCTCCCTCCCTCTCTCTCTCTTGCCCTCTCCCTCTTTCTCTCGCCACCCTCTCTCTCTCTCTCGCACCTCTCCCTCTCTCTCTCACACCCCCTCCCTCTCTCCCTCCCCTTTTCTTTCTCTCTCTCGCCCCCCCTTTCTCTCTCGCTCCCTTCCCTCTCTCTCGCTCCCTCCCTCTCTCTATCAACCCCTCCCTCTGTCTTTCCCCCTCCCTCTCTTTCTCCCCCTTTCACCCCCGTTTCTTTCTCTCTCTTGCCCTCTCCCCCCTCTCTCGCCCCACTCTCTCTCGCCCCCACTCCCTATCTTTCTGTCGCCCCCTCTCTCTCTCTCGCACCCTGCCCTCTCTCTCTCACACACACCCACTCTCCCTCCCTCTCTCTTCCCTCGTTCCTTCTCTCTCTCCCTCTGTCGCCTCCTCCCTCTCTTTCTCGCCACCCACCTTCTTTCTCTCTCTCGACCTCTCCCCCTCTCTCACCCTGCTCTCGTGTCTCGCCCCCTCCATATCTGTCTCTCGCCCCCTCCCTATCTCTCTGGAACCCCCCTCTCTGTTTCGCCCCGCTCCCTTTTCTCTCACCCCTTCCTCCCTCTCTCTCGCCTCCCCTTTCTCTTTTTCTCTCGCCTTCCTCCCTCTCGCCCTCTCGCCCCACTCCCTCTCTCTCTCTCGCTCCCACCCCTCTCTCTCGCCCCTTTCCCTCTCTCTCTCTCGCCCCCCTCCCTCCCTCTCTCTCTCTCGCTTCCTCGCTCTCTCTCTCTCAACCCCTCCCTCTCTTTTGCCACCCTCCCTCTCTTTCTCACGCCCCGTCTCTCGCCCCCCTCCCTCCCACTCTCTTTCGACCCCCTCTCTCTCACCGCCCTCTTTCTCTCGCTCCTCTCCCTCTCTTGCTCGTCTCCTCCCCCTCTCTCTCACCCCCCCTTTCTTTCTCTCTCTTGCCCCCTCCCCCTCTCTCTCCCCCCTCTCTCTCGCCCCATCTCTATCTTCCTCTCGCCCCCTCCCCCTCTCTCTCACCCCCTTTCTTTCTCTCTCTTGCCCCCTCCCCCTCTCTCTCTCGCCTCCTCTCTCTCTTGCCGCTCTCTCTCTTCCTCTCTCCCCCCTCCCTCCCTCTCTCTCACCTCGCTCCCTCTCTCCCTCTCTCTCTCGCCAACCTCCTTCTTTCTCTCTCTCGCCCCGCTTTATCTTTCTCTCGCCACCCCCCCTCTCTCTCACCGCCTTTCTTTCTCTCTGTTGTCCCCTCCCCATCTCTCTCGCCCCTATCTCTCTCTCGCCCCATCACTCTCTTCCTCTCACACCCCTCTCCCTCCCTCTCTCTCGCCTCGCTCCCTCTCTCCCTCTCTCTCGCCAACCTCCTTCTTTCTCTCTCTCGCCCCCTCCCTCTCTCTCTCACTCCGCGCTCTCTCATCCCCCTCCATATCTGTCTCTCGTCCCCTCCCTCTCTCTCTCGCCCCCTCCATTTCTGTCTCGCTCCGCTCCCTCTCTCTCACCCCTCCCTCCCTCTCTCTCACCCCCTTTCTCTTTCTCTCTCGCCCCCTCCCTTTCTCTCTCGCTCCCTCCCTCTCTCTCTCAACGCCTACCTCTCTCTTGCCCCCTCCCACTCTCTCTCGATCCTCTCTCTCACCCCCCTTTTTTCTCTCTCTTGCGCCTTCACCCCTCTCTCTCTCGCCCCTCTCTCTCTCTCACCGCTCCCTATCTTTCTCTCGCCCACTCTCTCTCTCTCACACCCCGCGCTTTCTCTCTCTCACCCCCACTCCCTCCCTCTCTCTCGCCTAGCTCCCTCTCTCTCTCTGTCGCCCTCTCCCTCTTTCTCTCACCACCCTCTCTCTCGCTCTCGCACCTCTCCCTCTCCCTCTCTCTCTCACCCCCTCCCTCTCTCCCTCCCTTTTTCTTTCTCTCTCTCGCCCCCTTTCCCTCTCGCTCCCTCCCTCTCTCTCGCTCCCTCCCTCTCTCTATCAACCCCTCCCTCTCTCTTGCTCCCCCCTCTCTTGTTCGCCCCCCTCTCACCCCCTTTCTTTCTCTCTCTTGCCCTCTCCCCCTCTCTCTCGCCCCCTCTCTCTCTCGCCCCACTCCCTATCTTTCTCTCGCCCCCTCTCTCTCTCGCACCCTGCCCTCTCTCTTTCTCTCTCACACACCCCTTCTCCCTCCCTCTCTCTTGCCTTGCTCCTTCTCTCCCTCTCTCTATCGCCTCCTCCCTCTCTCTCTCGCCACGCTCCTTCTTTCTCTCTCTCGCCCTCTCCCCCTCTCTCTCACCCTGCTCTCATGTCTCGCTCCCTCCAGATCTGTCTCTCGCCCCCTCCCTCGCTCTCTCGACCCCCTCCCTCTCTGTTTCGCCCCGCTCCCTCTCTCTCACCCCTTCCTCCCTCTCTCTCGCCTCCCCTTTCTCTTTTCCTCTCACCTCCCTCCCTCTCGCCCTCTCATCCCACTCCCTCTCTCTCTTGCTCCCACCCCTCTCTCTCACCCCTTTCCCTCTCTCTCTCTCTCTCTCTCTCTCTTGACCCCCCTCCCTCCCTCTCTCTATCTCGCCCCCTCCCCCTCTCACTCTTGGCTCCTCCCTCTCTCTCTGTCTCGCCCCCCCCTTGCTTTCTCTCTCTTGCTCCCTTCCCACCCTCTCTCACCCCCTCCCTATCTTTCTCTCACCCCCTCTCTCTCGCCCCCGTCCTCTCTCTCTCAACCCCTCCCTCTCTTTTGCCCCCACTCTCTTTCGACACCCCCTCTCTTACCGCCCTCTTTATCTTGCTCCCCTCCCTCTCTTTTCCTCCCTCCTCCTCTCTCTCGTCCACTCTCTCTCAAACCCATTTCTTTCTCTCTCGCCCCCTCCCTCTCTCTCCCTCTCTCTCGCCCCTCCTTCTCTCTCCCCCCTCCCTCCCTCTCTCTCTTGCCTCCTCCCTCACACTCGCACCCCTCCCTCTCTCTCTCGCCCCTCCCTATCTTTCTCTCACCCCCTCTCTCTCACACACCCCGCCCTCTCTCTCTCTCACCACTCTCCCTCCCTCTCTCACGCCTCTCTCTCTCTCTCTTTCGCTCCCTCCCTCTCTTTCTCGCTAACCTCATTCTTTCTCTCTCTCGACCCCTCTCTATCTTTCTCTCGCCCCCTTCCCCTCTCTCTCACCCCCCTTTCTTTCTCTCTGTTGCCCCCTCCCCATCTCTCTCTCGCCCCCCTCTTTCTCACTCCCTCTCCCTCCCTCTCTCCATCTCTCGCTCTCGCCAACCTCCTTCTTTCTCTCTCTCGCCCCCTTCCTCTCTCTCACTCTGCTGTCTCTCGCACTCCCGTCCATATCTGTCTCTCGTCCCCTCTCTCTCTAGTCCCCCCCTCTCTCTGTCTCTCGCCCCCTCCCTCTCTCTCACACCACCTCTCTCTCGACCCCTTCCACTCTTTCTCGCCCCTTTGTCTCTCGCTGCCTTCCCTCTCACTGTCTTGTCCCCTCCCTCACTCTCTCTCGCACCCCCCTCTCTTTCGCCCACCTCTCTCTTTCTCTCTCGCCCCCTCCCTTTCTTTTGCCACCCTCCCTCTATCTCTCTATTGCTACGCCTTCCCTTCTCTCTCGCCCCCTCCCCCTCTCTCTCATCCTCACTTCCTTTCTCCGACTCGCACCCTTCACCTCTCCCTCACCTCCTCTCTCTCTCTCTCGCCACCCTCCCTCTCTCTCTCTCTCGCACCCCCCTCTCTATCTCGCACCCCTCCCTCTCTCTCTCTCACACACTTCCCTCTGTCTCTTGCCCCTCCATCTCTCTCTCTCGCCCCTTCCCTCTCTCACTCTCACCCTCTCTCACTCCCTCTCTCCCTCTCTCACTCCCCCTTTCTCTCTCTCACCCCCTCCCCCTCTCTCTCGCACCCCTATCTGTCTCTCGCCCCCTCCCTCTCTCGCTCGCCCCCTTACTCTCTGTCTCGCCCTGCTCTCTCTTTATCGCCTCCTCCCTCCCTCTCTCTCGCCCACAATTTCCCTTTCTCTCTCTTGCCCCCTCTCTATCTCACCCCTTTCCCTCTCTCACTTCTCCCCCTCTCTCTCTCGCCCCTTCCCTCTCTGTTACCCGCCCCTCCCTCTCTCTCGACCCCCTCCCTCTATCACCCCCTCCTACTCTCTCTCACCCCTGCCCTCTCGCTCTCTCTCTCGCCCCCTCCCTCTCTCGTCGCCCTACCTCTGACTCTTGCCCCCTCCCTTTTTCTCTCACCTGCCCCCTCGCTCTCTCTCTCGACCCCTCCCTCTATTCCTCGCCCACTCCCACTCTCTCTCTCGCCCCCCATCACTCTCTCATACCCCTCCCTCAATTTCTCTCGCCCCCTCCTTCTCTCGTCCCCCTCCCTCGCTCTCTCTCTCGCCCCCCTCTCTCGAGTCCCCCTCCCTCTCTCTCCAGTCCCCCTCTCTCTCTCACACACCTTCCCTCTCTCTCTCGCCCACTCCCTCTCTCTCTCGCCCCCTCCCTCTCTCTCTCTCACCGTCCTCCCTTCCTCTCCCTCGGGCCCCCTCTCTATCTCAACCCCTCCTTCTCTGTCTCTCAACCCCTCCCCTCTCTCTCGCCCCCTCCTTCTCTCTCGCACTTTCCCCTTTCTCTCTCGCCTACCTCTCTCTCCCGCCCCCTTCCTCTCTCTCGCCCCCCCGCCCCCTCCCTCTCTCTCCCGCCCCTCCCTCTCTCTCGCCCCCCCTCGCCTCCTCCCTCTTTCTCTCTCGCCTCGTTCCTCTCTCTCTTGCCCCCTGCCCCCTCCCTCTCTCTCTCGACCCCCTCCATCTCTCTCTCGCCCCTTCCCTCTCTCTCACCCCGTCCCTCTTTTTCTCTTGCCTGCTCCCTCTCTCTCTCTCTCTCTCTCACTCCACTCCCTCTCTCTCTCGCCCCCCTCTCTTTCACCGTCTCCCTCTCTCTTTCGCCCCGTCCCTCTCTTTCTCGCGCCCTCTCCCTCTCTCTCTCACCCCCCTCCCTCTCTCTCTCACACCCTCCCCCTCTCTCTCTCGCCCCTCCCTCGCTCTCTCGCCCTCTCACGCACCCCTCTCTCCCTTGTTCCTTTCCACTCTCTCACCATCTCTCTCTCTCCCTGCCCGTCTTTTTTTCTCTCTCTCGCCTCCCCTATCTCTCTTGCATCCTTTCTCCTTCTCGTCATCCCCCTCTCTCTCTGTATCTTTCTCTCTCTTGCCCCCGCCTCACCCCTCTCTGTTTCACTCTCCCTCTCTCTCACCCCCCTCACATTATCTCCTCCCATCTCTCTCTCTCTCTCTCTCTCTCTCTCTCTCTCCCTCACCCTATCTCTCTTTGTCCTCCTTCTCACTCTCCTCCTCCCTCGGTGTCTCTCTCTTCCCACTTCCCTCTCTTTCCCTCTGACTGATTTTCTCTCCCTCGTGTTCCCCCCCTCCCTCTCTCTCTGTCATACTCTGTCTCCCTGGCCCTTCCCTCTCCTTCTGACCCAGAGACTGGGGATGTTTGGTGGTGAGGCTGCATGTGGGGGTTGGGGGTGAGATAGGGAGGTGGGGAAAATGGGGTAAAGATGGAATTGTGGGAAGGAGACAGCGATGGCATGAGAGAGAGAGGGAGCGAGGAAAGAGTGGAGGCAGGTGGGGAACTTGGGTTGGAGGGGTGTGAGAGAGAGGGGGAATGAGGAGAGGGTTGAGAAAGAAAGTGTGTGCTGAAAGAGAGAGAGAAAGAGAGGAAGACAATTGAGGAGAAAGAGTAGGGGAGAGGAAATGGGGAGGCCGGGTTTGAGTCGGGGGACAGAGGGCGTTAACCCCAGCTCCTGAGCACAGGGCCCGGTGCCCTCCCCTTCCCTGAGGACCAGGACTAGGGGCTGAGTCTGTCTCTCTCCAGCTCAGCGTCTCCAACACAAAGACACACAACAACATCGATCACTCTGCTGCTCGGCACGCTTTAATCAACGTTTTTATTGGTTACAAATGGAAGTGATGGATACAGTCAGTGGGATTTTGCCTTTTCTCACTGGCTCCTGAGTTGTGAGAAACATTGAAATGTTTCCCTGTAACCCCGCTGTGGGATAAGGATGGACAAACCAGTGCTACCCTCTGTCTGTTACCATAGCGATAGGCTGCTCCATCGCTGAAACACTGAACTGAAATGAGAAAATCCCGGATGGATTGATTAATGAGGGAATTTGATTGATGGATGGATTTGGGCGAAGGGACATTTCAGCACATTCTTCAGCTGCTGCCTGAACTTTGTCTGGGTCACAGCATAAATCGCGGTGTTTGTGCAGCAACTGAGGAGCTGCAGCATGAAGCCCAATTCCTGCACAAAGGCATGGAGATACAGAATGGTATCCATAATCTGCCATATCCGTCTCCATACAGAAAACAGCATTAACAGTGACCATAACAGGATGAAATTGGCTGAGATCACAAACAGTAAAATGATGGATTTTTTTCGGTTTCTCATTTCTGTGTCAGACTGAGCGTCCCCATTAGTGTGAGTGCGGAGTCTCCTGCGGGCTCTGCTGGTCACTAAAATGTGTCTGACGGTGAGAACATTGAGCAGCAGAATCAGGAGAAATGGGACACACGGGGTTAGAATGTTGTGGAGGAACTCGATTGTGACCCAGACACTGGCGTAACGAACAGCGAGTGTTACATCACAAAACCAGGGCTCGTTCCTCAGCCGATACCGAGCCGTGAGCATAAAATACCAGAAAATGTTCTTTAAACAGCTCAGCACAGTCACTGCCCCCAGAACCACAGCCGCCGTTTTCTCACTGCAATATTTACTTTTCAGCTTCTGGCAACAAATGGCCACAAACCGATCAAAGGTGAAAGTGACGGTAAACCAGACAGAGCAGTCAGTGGCTGCATAAAGCAGGACGGCGTGGATATTACACACGGGGACGGAGTCCATCAGGAAATTAAACTGTTCCCGATAAACAATGGGAATGTGTCTCAGGATCAGGTCGAGGATAATGACCAGGAGATCCGCCGCTGCCATGGCCCCCAGGTAACGTCTGACACATGGAGACAATCCACAATCTTTATAAAGCAGGACGTAGATGGTCACTACGTTAACTGTGAGGAAGGAAAACAAACACATTATCCATCAGCCTGGAGGCAAAGGGACCCGTGTGATCGGGGACCCAGTGAGATTTTCAAATGTGTCCCTGTATTCAGGGATTTATTAAAATAATTGGAGCTGGCAAAACAAATGGGAAGGTCGGAATTACTGACAAAAAAGTGACACAAACCACAAGAAACCCTCCCTCCCCAAACACACAGAGACACATCCATAAGGACAGATGGTTTCTGGAACATTCCCACACACTCGATCACTCGAGAGCAGACACAGGTCACTCCTCCCCAGTTCCTAATACGGAGGTTGGAAACGTTGCTGTCCTGAAGGATTCTCTCCCAGTTTCCTGAAGACAGACGGAGTTTGGGAATTTCTGTATTTTGTTCTAAATTATGGTTGATCCTGTGTCGTGAAGAAATATAAACGCAGGGAAAACGTATTCACCACTTTAACTGCCTGAGGGGCCTTCGCAGCAGTGTCTCCTTCTCCCTGGAACGGGATCTCTTCGCTCGGGATCTTATCGTTTGTTCAATTCACTGACGTCCGCACGTTCACAAACAATGTCAGAATGTCGGGAACAGAACGTTCCGGGGAACGTCAGTTACAGAATATCAGGGACAGAACATTCCAGGGAATGTCCGTTATAGAATGTCAAGGACAGAACGTTCCGGGGAATGACGGTTATAGAATGTCGGGGACAGAACGTTCCGGGGAATGTCAGTTATAGAATGTCAGCTACAGAACATTCCAGGAGAATGTCAGTTATAGATGTTGGGGACAGAACGTTCCGTGGAACTCCGTGACCTGTCTATCACCTTTCCCCCATCCACCCCACCAACATGATGTACTGTGCACAGGCTGCATACTTGTCCAGCACGGGTAGCTGCATATCCCACATCATTGTATTATCTATAAATCTCAACGTACAGTCTGACCAGCACAGAGACCTGTGCAGTGATCACCCGTGAATTCATATGTAAACCAGGAGCAGTTACCCTCCCAGCATGTAGGGCTGTGTACCGCACCCCAGTGCATTGATCTGTAACCCAGGAGCAGTTACCGTCCCAGCATGTAGGACTGTGTACCCAACCCCAGTGCATTGATCTGTAACCCAGGAGCAGTTACCGTCCCTGCATGTAGGGCTGTGTACCGCACCCCAGTGCATTGATCTGTAAACCAGGAGCAGTTAGCCTCCCAGCATGTAGGGCTGTGTACAACACCCCAGTGCATTGATCTGTAACCCAGGAGCAGTTACCCTCCCAGCATGTAGGGCTGTGTACCGCACCCCAGTGCATTGATCTGTAAACCAGGAGCAGTTACCCTCCCAGCATGTAGGGCTGTGTACCGCACCCCAGTGCATTGATCTGTAAACCAGGAGCAGTTACCCTCCCAGCATGTAGGACAGTGTACCCCACCCCAGTGCATTGATCTGTAACCCAGGAGCAGTTACCCTCCCAGCATGTATGACTGTGTACCCCACCCCAGTGCATTGCTCAGTAACACTGAGATCACTGTTAGATCATTGCCCAGTGTGGGGAAACTTGCAGCACATGCTGGAAGTGACAGGCCCTCCAGCTCCCACCCATTTACAGATCCATATCGATATTGTGCCATGTCAAGGGGGTGCTGTGGGTGTGAACATCACTGCCAGAGAGAGATGGCGGGGGAATCAGTTTAAATATCACCACATGGGAAGCGTTTGGGGTATAGACAGAGATGGGGAGACTGCGAGACAGTGACATGGAAGGATGTGTTCCCAGGTTTCAGAATGCTGAAATGTAGACACTTCGATAACATCCTGTAACATGAGCCAGTCTTCCCAGGAAAGATGGAAAAAAGGGAGATTGGTGTGAGGTGAAATGATGGAGAGTTTTGGATGAACGTTTGTTCTACAGCTTTGTAATGGGAGTAGTTTCAACAGAATCGCTGACTCACTGAGCTCATTCTAACAATAATTTGTCTCAGTGCCATTTTCATTGAGTGTGACAGAGGGATTATCTGTTCGTGGCCAAGCTAGATTCCTGGTGCTATCCTCTCAAACACAACTCATTGACTACCTCTCCACCACCCCACCCCCACCATGGTGTCTCTCTCATTCAGTACCAGCCCGGTTCTCCCACCCATCATGGCTGGAGGGACTCACAGTCGCCCGGGTGCCCCTGGATATTCCGTGACCCCTGGCTCTGGTGCCATTTTTGAAAGGCCAATGGGCACACGGCTGACCTTTCTCAGTTTGGAGCTGCCCTGCATAGTTTACCCCAAGCATAGCAGATAAGGGGCAATTACACCACAGTTTGTCGACTGGAGCATGGAGTTTCTGCTGGATGGGCTAGTACAGAGGGTGATCATTCTCTTCCCGAGGGAGCCACACCAGCAGACCCACTGAGCATGGTCTGTGCTCCCCACCCAGCTCAATGCAGTTTCTGCGGTCTGAAGAAATGTCCAGCAATACAGGACAAGCATCAATAACCTTCCCCGCTCTGTCAGGCTAACGGTCACTGTATTCTCTCTGCTCCCTCACACTCACGGTATATCTGTTATAGCACCGACCCCCGAACAAGGCTCCTGCTCATATACACGCAGCGCGCTCTGTTCTTGCAGCCCCTTTATAACGGTACAGCCTGTTTTAAACTGTCTTTCTTTATCTTTCATACCAAAGTGCATCACCTCACGCTGCTTTGCACTGATCCCCGTCTACCAGCGTGTTACTGTCCTGTTAGAGTTCCACACTGTCCTCCATAGACTTTACAATCCTTGCAGGTTTGGTACCATTTACAAACATTAAGATTGTCACAGTGTCCCAGTCCCCATGGAACAACTGAAATCCTGCCCCACACACACGAGTGTGAGCAAGTGAAATACTGATATAATCCCACGGACAGAGTCGAATAATGTCACGCTGTCAACGGATCAACAAAAATCCTGACATATACGAGACAGAGTAGATGAAATATTGACAAACCACAGAGCAAGAGAAATCCGGATAGGTTCCACTTATCGATATTCATCAGGGTATAATGGGATGAAGTTGAAATTATGTACTGTACCTTTAAGAGAGAGAGAATGCTGTTCTGAACTGAGAGCTTAGAAATACCTGTGATATGAGAGGATGGCAGACCCAGAAACAGTATATTACTATAGAGCTGGAGTCTGGTTATAAGCAGTTAAGAGATAGAGGGTCTTTCAGTTCACTTTCAGTGTTAAAAAATACTTTGTTGTTTTTATTTAAACAGTGGAATTTGGGAATTCTCTCTCACTCATATTTAACAGTTTATGAGGCGAATTGAGCATTTATTTATGTTTAGTTTAAATTACCAGATGAGATCTATGCTGAGTCCTAACAATTGGTGTGTGTGTATCTGTGTGTCTCTGTGTGGGGCAGGTCTGGCAGTCTCTGTGGTGGTGAAAGTAATGCAATGCCACCCTCTGCTGGCCTCTCCACGCCACTGCACAGGCATTGGCAGAGGGTGAAAACCAACAGGGATTCATTCAGAGAGGGGGAGGGAGAGGGCAGCTGCTCACAGCATCATCCAAACTGATGTCTTATTCATGTACTGATCTAAATGTCCTTTAAAACGTTGTAACTGTCCCTGCTTTCACCACTTCCTCTGGAAGTTCATTCCACACACAAGCCAGCTTCTGTCTAAAACAATGACCTCTCCTGACTTTTGTAAATCTTTTTTCTCCGCTGGTTAAAATATCCCTCAGTTTTGAATCCGCAATTCTAGGGAAAAGACATCAGCCCTTCAGCTTATCTGTACCCCTCATCATTTTATAAACCGCTGCAAAGTTACCCCTCCATCTCATACTCTCTAGTGAAAAATGTCCCAGCCTATTCAGCCTCCCCTTATAGCTCAATCCCTCCATTTCCAGCAACATCCAGGTTAAACTCATCTGAACTCTCTCCAGCTTAATAATATCAAGGTCAATGATATCAAAGTGAATAGTCAATGCATTTAAGAAGGGCAGTGGAGACCAAAACTAGAGGACATTGTTGTAAGGCAAGAGGGGAAAAATTTAAAAGTGACCTAAGGGCAGCGTTTTCACCCAGAGGGTGGTGTGCCTATGGAATGAGTGGGCAGGATGCCCAGACCGGACACAGTGTTCCGGGAGAGGTCTCACCAATGTCCTGTACAACCACAACATGACGTCCCAATTCCAATACTCAAAGGTCTGACCATTGAAGACGAGTGTGCAAAACACCTTCTTAATCACATTATCTATATGAGATGCAACTTTTAAAGAATTATTCCTGATGGCCGAGGTCTCTGTTCTACAGCACTGCCAAAGGCCCTGCGTTTAATTATGTAAGTCCTACTCTTGTTGATTTACCAAATCCAATACCTCACATTAATCCAAACTAAACTCCATCTGCCACGCCTCGGCCAGTGAGTGATATTACCACTTCCTCACCTTCCCCGTTTAATTTTAAAATGCCCATCCCTCTCCAGGAGGCCTGCACACTCCGGCCTTGGTTTTCGCAAAGACCCTGACCTTGGGTGGCCTTGTGTGGTTAGAGGGAGGAGGGACAGATTGCAGACACAGTCAGTGGGGAGGAAAGGCTGGACAGTAATCAGCGGCCTGGTATCATTTCATGGTTTTAGGCAGAGGCAGACACACGTGAGAGTTGGGTTATACTGATCGGTGTTTTGGGACCAGAAATTACGGTCTTTCTCCGTGTCTGGTGAACAGTAATAAATATCTATTTGAGACCCTTCATTGGGCAGAGTATGTCTGCAGGATTCCTTTCTCTGATATTGCAGACTACAGATATTAGGGATTAAAGATGTTCATAGTTAATTTCGATCTTGCACTTGTTTAACAAAACAAAATGCTTTGTGAACTCAGATTTCTCCAGTTTCCTCATTTCCCCTCCCCCCACCTTGTCTCAGTCGATTCCCTCGAACTCAGCACCACCCTCCTAACCTGCAATTTTCTTCCTGACCTCTCCGCCCTCATCCCACTCTGGCCTATCACCCTCACCTTGACCTCCTTCCACCTATCACATCTTCATCGCCCCTCCCCCAAGTCCCTCCTCCCTACCTTTTATCTTAGCCTGCTGGACACACTTTCCTCATTCCTAATGAAGGGCTTTTGCCCTAAACGTCGAATTTCCTGTTCGTTGGATGCTGACTGACCTGCTGCGCTTTAACCAACAACACATTTTCAGCTCTGATCTCCAGCATCTGCAGTCCTCACTTTTTACTTGTAGTTCAGTAATTGTAACCTGATTATAATAAATCCACACCGAGCTGAACGCTGCCCCTTAAAATGTGACCCAAAATCTGGGTATAGTAATGTAGTGGGTAGTGTCCCTGCCTCTGACTCATGGCTCTGGGATTGATTCCAATTCCTGAAATTGTTTGGTAGTGTTCCCAGCTCTGGACCAGAAGGTGTGGATTCATGTCCTGCCTGTTGCAAAGGTATGTCACAGCATGTAAGGACAGGCTGATGAGCAAACACACAGGAGAATAATGTTACAGCTTTATGGGTATTGCCGAGTGGTGCTCGTGTCCCTACCTCTGGGCACAAAGGTCTAGGTGTAAATCCCACAGAAGTGTCTCCTAATATATCTGAACAAACTGATGAAACTGGTTTTAGAATTGTGACTTAATGGAGAAAGAACAGGTGTTGGTGTTGAATTTCAGAATTTCGGCCTGGGATTATTGAAAGTACAGCCATTCGTGTTGATTGGAGTCACATTTCGCAGCAGGAAAGGTTTATAAAATCAGAACGGTCATGGATAGGGTTTGTAGTCAAGGTTTTTCCCCGGGTTAGGGGAATCCAAAACTAGAGGACATTTGTGGAAAGTGAGAGGGGAAAGATTTTGAAGAGGCCTAAGGGGCACCTTTTCACACAGAGGGTGGTGTGTGTGTATGGAATGAGCTGCCAGAGGAAGTGGTGGAGGCTGGTACAACTACATCATGTAAAAGGCATCTGGATGCTGACAGACCGGCCGAGATTTTCCAGCAATTTCTGTATTTGTTAAAACAAAACATTCATTTTAACACAGGTATCTGTATTAGCTGTCTGGATACAGAATTGGCTGGCCAACAGAAGACAGCGAGTGGTAGTGGAAGGAAAATATTCTGCCTGGAAATCTGTGGTGAGTGGTGTTCCACAGGGCTCTGTCCTTGGGCCTCTACTGTTTGTAATTGTTTAAATGACTTGAATGAGGGGATTGAAGGATGGGTCAGCAAGTTTGCAGATGACACAAAGGTTTTAGGTGTCGTTGACAGTATAGAGGGCTGTTGTAGGCTGCAGCGGGACATTGACAGGACACAGAGATGGGCTGAGAGGTGGCAGATGGAGTTCAACCTGGATAAATGCGATGTGATGCATTTTGGAAGGTCGAATTTGAAAGCTGAGTACAGGATTAAGGATAGGATTCTTGGCAGTGTGAAATAACAGAGAGATCTTGGGGTGCAGGTACATAGATCCCTTAAAATGGCCACCCAAGTAGACAGAGTTGTTAAGAAAGCATATGGTGTTTTGGTTTTCATTAACAGGGGAATTGAGTTTAAGAGTCGTGAGATCTTGTTGCAGCTCTATAAAACTTTGGTTCGAACGCACTTGGGATACTGCGTCCAGTTCTAGTCACCCTATTATAGAAAAGATGTGGATGCTTTGGAGAGGGTTCAGAGGAGATTTACCAGGATGCTGCCTGGACTGGAGGGCTTGTCTTATGAAGAGAGGTTGACTGAGCTTGAATTTCTTTCTTTGGAGAAAAGTTGGAGGAGAGGGGACCTACTAGAGGTATTCAAGATTATGAGAGGCATAGATAGAGTTGATAGCCAGAGACTATTTCCCAGGGCAGAAATGGCTAATACGAGGGGTCATAGTTTTAAGCTCGTTGGAGGAAAGTATAGAGGGGATGTCAGAGGCAGGTTCTTTACACAGAGAGTTGTGAGAGCATGGAATGCATTGCCACAGCAGCAGTTGTGGAAGCAGGGTCATTGGGGACATTTAAGAGACTGCTGGATATGCATATGGTCACAAAAGTTTGAGGGTGCATACATGGGGATCAATGGTCGGCACAACATGGTGGGCTGAAAGGCCTTTTCAGTGCTGGACTGTTCTATGTTCTATGTATTCTGAATACATTAAACATTTTATTTTTAATGACACAGGGACATATAAACATATCTTCAAATCGACCGAGACCATTTTCTGCTCAGGGTATGGCTGTGTGTATGACAGCAGCAATGATGCCCCGACATGGAACAGGGAATGTGATGGAGACATAGTTTGGACAACGTACAAAGAGACCTCACATGGTCCAGTTTGGGAGAGAATGACATTATTGTGTGATCAACTCAGAGAGGGAGAAAGTGTCATCTGACCGAGAAGAAACGGCCCATTGCACTCTCTCTCCTTCATTATTCCTCATTACAATAACATGTATGAGCTAAAACAAAACTCTACTATCATCGTTACCATTCTTATTTTTATAGAATCCCTGCAGTGTGGAAACAAGCCCTTCGGCCCAACAAGTCCATACTAACCTTTCAAAGACTAACCTTCCCATGCCCTTACAGTTACCACTGACTGGTGCACCTAAAGTAGAAATCGCTGAACACTATGGACTACTTGACCAATCCACTTGAATTATACAGCTTTGAGCTGTGGGAGGAAACGGGAGCACCGATCAGAAGCTCATGCAGACAAGGGGAGAAGACGCAAATATTGGGACCATAGATAGTAAGTTTACAGATGACATCAGAAAAGTGGTGTTGCAGATTATCTCAGAGTACAAGACCACAAATAGATGGAACAAAGGGGCAAGGAGTGACAGATGAAGTTTAGTTTAGATAAATACGAGGTTACGCATTTTGCGAAGGCAAATCAGGGCAGAAATTACACACTTAATTGTAAGGGCCTGGTGAGTGTTGTGAGACAAAAGGACATAGAACTGCAGGTACATTGTTCCTTGAAAGTGGAGTCGAATGCAGACAGTGCGGTACAGGACACATTTTACAGGACAAATTTGCCTTAATCAGTCAGAGCATTGAGTATAGGAGTTGTGGTGGCATGTTGTATCTGTACAGGATGTTGGTGAGACCACTTTAAGAACACTGCGTACAACTTGGTTTTCTGCAGAAAAGATTTACACGGATGTCCCAGGACTGGAGGTTTGAGCTTTAGCGAGAGGTTGATTAGTTTGATGTTTTTCTCCCTGGAGTGTCAGAGGCTGAAGGGTGACATTATCGAGGTTTATAAAACCATCAGGGGCATGGATATTCTGAACAGCCACAGTCTGCTCCCCAGGGTAGGGGAGTCCAGAACAGGAGAGCATAGGTTGGAAGGGAGAGGGCGAATGATTTAGAAGGGACCTGAAGATAAATGTTTCACACAGAGAGTGGTCTGTGTACATAAAGTGCTTTCAGAGGAAGTGCTGAAGGCGGTTACAATCGCACATGTAAAAAGTTATCTGAAAGAGGAGGGATATTGGTCAAATGCTGGCAAATGGGACTGGATTTGAAATCTGATCGGAGTGAACAGATTGGACTAACGGGTCTGTTTCCGTTCTGTATGACTCTCTGATTGTATAAGAGGGATGACAAAAAATTCTGAAAGTACCGTTCAAATCCGAATCCTCTTCACTGGAAGTTTGCCGTGCCTCTATGTTCACATTGAGTGAAAGTTGCATTAGTGAAATATTTGACAGAGAACTGGGTCATGGATAATGGGACGCAGACAGGAAAGTGGGGCTGAGACCACAACCTGATCAGCCACAATCTTAGTGTCTGGTGGAGAAGGTTCAACGTATCTAATGATTCACTCCTGTCCCTCAATCCCATGTTCCTGTGTTCCATTCAGACCATTAAACCTGATAGGCAGGAGCAGTTAGAGGCTACTTACTTCTATAACCTGTTGCACAGAAACAGAGGAGATCATTCAGCCCTTCAAGACTGTCCCACCCCCGTTGAGGTGATTTGGGAAATGTAATTGTAAAACGCAGGCTGGGTATGAAAGAGGCCCCTCATCTCTCTTTACAGACCTTCCCCTCTCTGAAACTTGTGCTCCATTTGTTGGTCATGTTGTAGACCCAAATTGATTATGAATACAGCCCCCATACCTCACCCAGTGATGACTCACAAAATCCTCTGGTCTCCCTGACGGCAACATTCAATAACAGAACATTCATGAAAATAACACCCACTAACTTTCCAATAACAGAATGTTAGAACATCAGACACAGGGGCAGGTCGTTCACTCTCCAAACCGGCCTTCACCTCCACTAGGATCATGGCTGATCTGCTCTTGGTCTCAAATCCTCTTTCATACCCAATTCTTCATCGCCGTCAACTCTCTGACAGGACACAAGGGGTCAGGTAAAAATGACTGGCCCTGATATCGAGGCTTCTGTTGACTTCTGTTGACATCAAGGAGCTTAACAAATCTGAACTTAATGGGAATCAGAGAAAACTCTCCAGTGTTTGGATTCAAACATGGCACAAAGGAAGACGTTCATCATCTCAGTCTTGGGTCACCTCTGTGGGAGATCCTCAGGGTAGCTTCTTCTTCACAAACACCTTCAGCTGCTTCGTCAAAGTCTCCCACCCACACCCTCCCCACCCTTAAGATCTGAAGTGGGGATGGTCACTGAGGATTCCACAATGTTCAGAATAATTTGATGCTCCGTCAGCTCCTGAACTGGATTGTGTCCATGTGCAGCAAGACATGGACTCCATTGAGGCTTGTGCTTTTAAAGAGTCCGTAACATTCATATAAAGGACTGTCTGACACTGCACATTGCCACAGTAAAATAAGAGATCATTCCGCACCTCACACTGGTTTCACAGGAATATGAGGAAGTCGTTCAGCCCATTGACACTATTAGAGAAGAAAAGGGACAGCCCATTCAGTACCCCCAGCCTATTACTCAGGAAGAGAAGGATTCTAGTGTGATGGGCCACACCAGAACCCCTCGAAAATATTTGAAGGCAGGAGCCTAGATTCTAATGTTTTCTTATTTTAAAGAAAATGTAAAGTGTCTGTTCCAGATGCAATGTGAGTGGTCAAACAACTCGGTGTGAAGCATAACATCATTTATGTAAACACGATAGATGAAATAAAAACAAAGAAAGAAGAATTTAGAATAATGTATTTATATTGGACAAGTTAACAGACCAATAGATCTAGGACGTAATACTAATGAACTGTTCCAAAACTGGAAAATCACATGAACACAACCCTTGGCAAAAAAGAATATTCAGACACTGACTGACACAAATATTTCTCCAATTCAGGATTTAAAAACAGCACCAAGAGAAAATCCATAGAGAGTAGCTGCCAGGAGACATTCACTAAAGTTTTCAACTCGTTGGAGACCCCAATAATTTCTGATGTTACTGAGAAACCAAAACCCAGAAATTCAAATCTGTGAGAGCTGACCATACCCATTCCATCTGTATTAAAATAAACCTAAGGTCTCACTAGTTATTTACTCAAGTGGTCTTAACTAGCCAGCTTGGTAGCAGTCATTCAATCTCTCTCTTAAAAGAAACCAGAACAAAATAACCTCTTAAAGCTACAGCATCATCACACTAGTCAGCACATCGACCTGTCATACAGGAACTAGGGGTAACCAGTTAGGCCCTTGGCCCTGTCCAATCGGACGAGGAAGAAGCCAGTCAGTCCCTTGAGTCACTTATTCAGGAACAGTAGGAGGCCATTCCCACCTGAATGCACTTACACAGGGGCAGAATAAGGTAATTGATGCTGATTCCTGATGAATGGCTTATGCTCGAAACATTGATTCTCCTGCTGTGCTTTTCCAGCAAACCACTGTCTACTCTGATCTTAAGCTTCAACAGTCCTCGCTGTCTCCTAACTGATGCTCTAAGATGGTGAACGAGTGGAGCAGAGACTGCACAGACAGACTGCTCCACGTTGTTCTTCTCAGCTCCGTCTGTCATGATACACACGTGGGACTTTAACGTGGTTTTCTCGCGGTGAGGAGGGAAGCCATGTGTGAAGTCACAGGAAGGCACCTTCCATCTCCGAGAAGCCAGCCTGGTGTTCTCTATGTTGGACGGAAGCTGGTGGGAACGGCTAGCTGTTTCAGGTGGAAGGTATTGTGGCTGCTGTTTGGGATTGTGAGCAACCTGACGTTCAATACAGGTTCACTCGCCGGCTGCACAATAACGTGGGGAGAGTTAATGTAGGCATATAAACTATTAGGAAAGTCACCTTTCCTAATAGTTTATAGATGGATGGACTCTCTAAGTTCAAATAATGCTGATCTTGTTCATGTTGATCTTGTCTAGTGCACGTCCTGTTCAGTGTAACCTGTACGCCTTACACTGTACAAGTCTATTTCCACCCTATGATCTGTCTGGCCATGCTTACTATGATCTTCCTCCACTGCTCATAAATAAAGCATTTCCCTGTCCTGAGGTACACGTGACAATAAATCAAACCAACCAATCCTTGATAAAGTATGGAATTTCTCTCCCTGTCAATGTCTCTTTTGGAAGTAAGTGATCGCTGCCACTCTTCGTGTTTAATGTCACCGTTTCTTCTTCTCTCACAGCTCTACTGATTAAACACTCAGCTTCTTCACTCTATCCTTGTGATACCATCACCCGTGTCTGTGGTAAGGAGGTCATTCCTTACAAAAGAGATCAAATCCGTAGGGAGTGTCCCAACCATAGTCTCAGCAAGGCCCTACAACAGCAGGAAGATGGCATTACTTATGTACTTGAATCATCCTACAATGAAGGACAGCCTACCATTGACTGCACCCATTACTTACACAGGATTTGATTCGGAGCAGTCAGCATAGACTTGTGAGTGGGAGATCATGCTCCCCAAATTTGTTAGAGTTCGTTGATGAAGTGACCAAGAAGGTTGATGAGGGCCGAGCGGTAACCATAGTCTCTATGGGTATCAATAAGGCCTTTGATAAGGTTCCACATGGCAGGCTGCTCTGGAGAGTTACATCACGTGGAATGCTGGGGAACTGGCCAATTGGATACACAGTTGGCTTGATGGTAGGAAGCAAAGGGTTTTGTGGAAGGATGCTTGTCAGACTGGAGGCTGGGTCCATAGCTGTTTGTTATCTATTATTTGGGTGAGAATGTACAAGGTATGATTTGTAAGTTTACAGATGACACTAAAGTAATTGGGAGCATGATCAGTAAGGAAGTTTATCAGAAATGAAAGCAGGACCTTAATCAGGTGGGGAAGTGGGCCGAGAAATGACAAATGGAATTTACTATAGATGCGTGATGACTTGCATTTTAGAATCTCAACTCAAGGTAGGAGTTGCACGGAGAATGGGAGGGCCTTAAGGGGTGTAGTGGGCAGAGAGACCTTCGTGCTCAGGTGCAAACGATTCTCTGAGAGTGGAGTCACATGTAGACAGGGCAGTGAAGAAGGCATTTGGCACTCTGACCTTCATCAGGCCGAACATTGGGTATGGAAGTTGGGAATTCATGTTGCAGTTATACAGGACTTTGGTAAGGCCGCACTTGGAGTATTGCGATCAGGTTTTGTCACTTTGTTATGGGGAGCACGTGTCTATCTCCTAAGGAAGTTATTACGGTACCTTGCTGTGGCAACCGACAGGGTACACTTCGATGTTCAGTACTTCCCAGGAGCTGAAAAATTATGCCATGTTCTTCGTGACCTGCAACACATTATCAACGAGGATGAGCACCTCACCAAGACCTTCCCCACACCTCCACTGCTTGCCTTTAGACAACCACCAAACCTCCAACAGATCATATGTTCATAGCAAGCTGCCCAGGTTTCAGGACAGCTCCATACAACCCTGTGACGGTAGGCGCTGCAAGACGTGTCAGAATGTGGACATGGGTATTACCATTACATGTGAGGACACCTCCCACCATGTACGTGGCAGGTACTCATGTGACTCAGCCAACATTGTCTATCTTATACATTGCAGGCAAGGGCGCCCTGAGGCATGGTACATTGGGGAAACTGAGCAAAGGCTATGGCAATGGATGATTGGGCACCACACCACAATCAACAGACAGAAGTGTTGCCTCCCATTTGGGACACTTCTGCGGTACAGGACATTCGACCTCTGACCTTCGAGTGACCATCCTCCAAGGCAGACTTCAGGACAGGCAACAGCGAAAAGTAGCCAAGCAGGGGCTGATAGCTAAGTTCAGTACCCATAGGGAGGGCCTCAACTGGGCCCTTGGGTTCATCATACTACAGGTGACCACCATTGCACTATATACACACACAGACACACTTACACGCACACAGAGTCATTCCTATACACACACATACACACGGACACACATATACACAGACACACACACAGACACTCGCGCACACCCTTACAGACACACACACTCCCATACTCACACATGCATCCCCTCAGAGACTTAGACCACTCTACACTCATGCAGGCACATATACCCTCTCCCTCACAGACACTCGCAAACCCCCACCCCAGACACATACACACTTCCACACTCACACATGCACCCCCTCACTGAATTAAGACACTCTGCAATCACTACGCACACATGTACACTCGCTCTCACACTTACAACCCCCAAGCCAGACAGACATACACACAGACAGACACAAAGACCCACATGCGCACATACATTTTGTGGGGTGACTTTGTACTTGCAGAGTTACATTGTACTTTGCTCAAAAACAGTAAAACTCTGTTATCTGACATTTTATGTTAGAATCGATCTAAAATCATGGCATAGACAGAGAACACAGGGCGCTAACACCTTTGACATATTGTCTAACTAACACAATTGTTACAGTTAACCTGAGAATGCAACTTTAAAAAAAAGTTTTTTGATTTACACACGGAAGAAGGTAAACTACCATGGTATTCGAACAGATGAAAGACTCAACAGACAATCAAGGTAATTTTCAATGTTTCAGTTTCAGTTACATCATACTTTAATTTTTTGCTATAAATGCTGTGCCTTACAATTTTGTCCCCCACAATCACCTGAAGAAGATGCGGTTCTCTGAAAGCTACTGTGCTTCCAATTAAACCTGTTGGACTATAACCTGGTGTTGTGTGATTTTTAACTTTGTACACCCCAGTCCAACACCGGCATCTCCAAATCATGATTACTGTGAAGTGGAATCGTATTAATCGTTCTCCAGTACTCTGGCACCTCGCCTATGGTCAGATTCTAAACAAAATTAATGTTAGAGGTCATCTCGCCATGTTATTCATGCTCTTCTCAAGCATTATTGTGAGATTTTCTCCAGATCTCCCGTTATGCATGTGGAGTAGAGAAGGACAATGATTTTAGACAATGCTGTGTATTACCCTAGAGAGCTGAGACTGCTCTAAACTGGTTGGGAACCTTTCAGTACCCTGGTAATGTTTTTGCCGCCTCTGTACAGGATCTTAGTGAGATGACATTGGAGTAGTGTGTAAAGACTTTTTCTACTCAATGAAGAAAGTGTATTGTTATATTGGAAGGAGCTCAGAGATAGTTCCCTCCACGGATTCCTGCAAAGAAAGTGTGTTAGGATGGAGAGATAGCAGGAAAGTGGAACAGAGGCCGCGATAACATCAGCCATGATTGTATTCAATGGCGTAGCTGGTTCGAGGTGTTGGATTCCTGACTGATGCTCCTCGTCCATACTCAGCCTTTCGACCGTGTTACACAGTATAGAGGGAGGACTGTCTATCAAACAGGAAGCAGGCTGTCTGGATAAGTCAGTCTCAGTCAGTTTGTCAGAACGTCACCAGTGGAGTCACACAGTGACCAGTGCGGGTACCTCAACTATTTACAATCTACATCCATGATCAGGAGGTTGGAATAGATATACAGATAGTGAGTTTGGTGATATCGCTTGGATAAGCAAGAAATTAAATTATCAAGAGAGGGTGGAGTGTCTGCAAATAGATACAGAAAGTTAAAGGCAATGGATAATAATCTGGCAGGTGCAATACAACATAATATAACCTGCAATTTCATTTACAGGAGTAATGGAAGGCAGTATGTTACTGAAATGGAGAGGGATTACAGGACTTCGTGATACTGTGTACTGGGGGGTTCACGGAGACCCGTTCAGACATGGAAGGTTTTGCTCCATCCCTGATGGTCTGCTCATTGACAATCCGAGTGACCCCATTGCTCTCTGTACACATGGAATACTTTTGATGTGGTTGGTTGGTGGTGGGGATGGTGTTTTGAAACGTGTAGTAAGGAGATGGCTTTTATCCAAGATACAATTATTCCTTTCTATATGGAGACCCGTAGACGATGGGAATGGCTGCCTGCTTCTGAATGAAGGAACTATGGCTGCTTTCAGGACAGGGGTATTCACCAACATAATATACTGTACATGGACACACTGTAACATTAATAGAGTGAGAGCTCCTTCAGTTCCTCTACCTCTCCCCATGTAATGGCTACTCTGCAGATACCACGTACACCTTCGGGAATCTCACTATACTGGGAAAATAAGGATACACCTGGCAGCTTCCCGCTGAGGGAGAAGCAATGTATTGACCTCATCCACCATATACATCCTCCATCACCGAATGGTGACACTGATGTTGAGATACTGGGAGATGACGGAGCTGTCACTGACTCCGGCCTGGAAAGTTTCGGATCACAGAAGATGAATGAAACTGTGACCCTAATAGCCACCGGCAGCACCGTCTTCCCCCTGGCGTGAAGCTGCAGGTCATGTTGAAGAAGGTGTCACCGCTCTGTGACCAGATCCGTGTTCAGTCCAGATCCCCTCAACACTCTGTCCCTGGGTTAAGTGTAACTTGGGAAGCTGCTCCTGGAAAACCTGGAGTGGATATAGCAGATCGCTTTCCCAACACACACTCACTCCGTGGTTTCAGAGCTTCCCCTGTCTGCAGCCTCTGCTCCATTTGGTGTTCATGTTACACACCCAGATGCTGTTACCATAGTCCCCATGCTCCATCCAAAGATCCTCCGGTCTCCCTGAATGTCTGAGGAAGGTCAGAGCACAAACCGCAGCAAACCACCCCCAGCAACTCCACTAACGTTTCAACAACAGGAATCAGTCAGAAACCCCTCGGCTACAAATATTGTGGACCAGACCAGATCTCCGCAAAATATTTTAAGAAGGCCGCTTAGACCCAAACCATTCCTTATTTGAAAGAGATGTGGAGTGCGTTTTCCAGATATGTTGTGATTGGTCAAAGCACTCGACATTAAGCCAAATATAATCTATTCAAATGCTTTAGTTAAAATACAATCAAAGAAAAGTTTGGGAGAGCTTATATGTTGGAACAGTTACACAAACAATAGATACCGTACCTTCTTGGTATACACTGCTTGGCACAAAGATAAATTCAAATACAAATTCTTCATGCAGTTTTTTTGATCCAGGAAAAATCAACATCAACAACCATCTCAGAGAGAAAAGCAACTGGGGATCACGTATTGAAACTTCGAACCCTGATGGGATCTCCAACAGCTTCTGAATGCTGCAGCTAAAAAAAAACGAGAAACTCTGGTGTGGGAGAGCTGGCCACTGCCCTTCCATTGTTACCACCGTTTTAATAAAACCTAAAGTCCCCCTCAGTTACTTACTTAAACTGTTTTCAGACAGCAGTTCCGCACCTCTGCCTTTAAAACCTCTCTTCAAAAACAAACAAGAGAAAATAACCTTTTCATAGTGATAGTATCTTCACAACTCCACCTTTAATAAAATGATCTATCAATATACAAAGATGGATTCATGTTAGACCTCCTAATCTTCTTCTATTAGTAGCAGATAGAAAGGATAGTGAAGAAGGTGTTTGGTATGCTTTCCCTTATTGGTCATAGTATTGAGTGCAGGAGTTGGATGTCATGTTGCGGCTGGACAGGACATTGATTAAGCCACTGTTGGAATATTGCGGGCAATTCTGGTCTCCTTCCTATCGGAAAGATGTCGTGAAACTTGAAAAGGATTAGAAAAGATTTACAAGGACTAGAGGATTTGAGCTATAGGGAGAGGCTGAACAGGCTGGAGCTATTTTCCCAGGAGCATCGGAGGCTGAGGGGTGACCTTATAAATGTTCACTAAATTATGAGCGTCATGGATAGGATAAATAAGCAAAATCTTTCCCTGGGGTTGGGGAGTCCAGAACTAGAGGGCATAGGTTTAGGGTGAGAGGGGGAAGATATCAAAGAGACCTAAAGGGCAACCTTTTCCACGCAGAGGATGATACGTGTATGGAATGAGCTGCCAGAGGATTTGGTGGAGGCTGATATAATTGCAACATTTAAGAGGCATATGGATGGGTATATGAATAAGAAGGGTTTGGAGGGATATTGGCTGGGTGCTGGCAGGTGGGAGGAGATTGGGTCGGGATATCTGGGGGCATGGACGGGTTGGACTGAAGTGTCTGCTTCCATGCTGTACATCTCTATGACTCTGTGATTCTGTGATTGAAATGCATATATATATATATATATATATATACACGCACACATATATATGTATATATAATATTGACTCTGAGCATATAAATGTTTGCAACGAGATTCGATTTCAGTCACTTTACTCCTGCCACAGAATGCCTTTGTCTTTCTTCATCCACGTCCCCAGAATGTGTCAAAACTTAGTTTTCTCGCCCTGTCAACTGTATAATTTCAAATTGAATGGCAGCAATAATAGCTCAATCGAAACAGACTGGTATTTTTTCACCTGAACGTCTCCAGAAGTTTTAAAGGGTCACGAGCAGTGATAAAGATTTGTCTCATGAATGTTATTCGCAATTTAAATGCTGAAATGTTGTAACGCCAACAACAAGCTCAAGGCTTCCTTCCCCATTGTAGAATAAATCTGTTGATGTTTGCTCTGGACACTCCAACCACACGTTACATAATGGAGCACTCCTCATCTCTCCAATAGTCCTTCTGAATAACATAGCTCCTTATGTCTTAAAATAAAATAATTACATACTTCTGTACCTCTTAATGCTGAAAACCCTTCACCTGCTACTCCTGGCCTATGCCAGTAAACCTTACTCTCACAGTTATATGTATTAAGAAGATCTCGCACATTCTTCTCCATCTCTCCCAGAAACCATACTTTGATTTCTGAACTCAATCATCATCATTAGCCATTTCAGCTTCTAATCTTGCCATTGTTTCTCTCTGCTCTTCCACACGAGTTCTCACGACTGCAGGAAGTGAATTGTTGAACTTCTCCAAAATAAGAATCTCTCTAAGAGTGCCATAGCTTTCCTCTGTTTTTAATGCCATTCTATAACCTTTCAAAATTACTTTGTTTGATTTTTTCAAACTCAATGTACGCTTAACGAGGGAGTTTTTTTTAGACTCCAGAAACGCTGTCTGTAGGCTTCTGGCCCAAGTTCATATGCCCTTCAGATGGCTTTCTTCACCTCCTCACAGTGGCCAGATACCTCCTCCGATAGGGATGCAAATACCTACCAGCTCTGGTTGGATCAACTAAATCCACATGTTAACTGATCACTGCATTTGTTTAGCCACTTGCTCAAATGAAATTAAAAAGGCTCCCCCATCCTTCTCATCAAATTTAGACAATGCCTGAGCGTATTTAAACAAAACCCCATCAGGCCTTTGGCTACTAAAGGATTGCTCATCCTTACTATCTTCCTCATTCAACCTACCGCCTGCCTTCATCACCACCTTCTATGTCAACTTTCCTCTCTAATTACTAACTTTTGAAGTTGAAACTCTCTAGTTTTCTTCTCTCTCTTTCTCTCTTTCTTTTTCATTTCCTTTTCTTTTATTTCTATTTCTCATTTTAATTTAACTGGTTTCAATTTCTTCTCATGTTCAAGGTGCCTCATTTCAAATTGAATTAGAGCCATTTCCAAAGAGTCTGATGGTGGTTCCACCAAATGTAATTGCCGTGCTATAGTTGTAATTATCTCTCATTTTCTCACAGACAAACATAACCCCAACTGCAGCTTGTCTGCCAATTCCTAAAGCTTTGCCTTCGTTACCTTTTGTATAACACCCAACTTCACTTCTTCCACACCCAGAGAACTCTCAGTGACTGAAAGAATCTTTATACACAAAACACGTTTTAAACCAACCCAATTCAACATCTGGAACAACTACCATACGCGACGTTTGAACCCAATAATCTCCATTGCATACTCTCCAGTGTCTGCATGAGAGTATTCTGAATGCTCTGGTTTACTCCCAAAATCTAAAGACGTGCACATCAGGTGAATTGTTTGTAGTTTTCAGGGATGTGTGGGTTAGATGCCTTAGTCGGGTTAAATATGTCATAATAGGGCAGAGGAATGGTTCTGGGTAGGTCACTCCTCAGAGGGTCTGTGTGGACTTGTTGGGTCAAATGGCCTGTTTGCACATTGTAGGGATTGTAATTCAAACCCAATTTGGTGTTATTGATTTAGAAACAGACAAGAATCCACAGTTAGATCAACCAGACTGCCTCAAATTATTTCAAGAAGGTAGCTTGAATGCCAACATTTTCTTATTTTAAAGTTGGATGCGAAGTGGGATTTCCAGATGTGATGCTACTTGCCAAACCACTCACCATTAATTAAAACACAATATATTTAAACAGTCTAATGAAAAGCCATACAAAATGAAGAGGATTTTAGAATAACTTAACTATTGGAAATCTTAACTAAATAATGGATACAGTACCTTTTACAAATGAACTGTTCCAATATACTAACATCACCTAAACACACTCCATGGTAAAAAGGAGCATTCAGTCATACAGTTCTCCAATCCAGGAGGAAACAGCATCAAGTGAAGCTTCAGAGAGAATAGCAGCTAGGGATAATTTACTAAAGCTTCCAACACTTCTGGGACACAAGCACCTGGTGACTTACAGCTATAAGGAAAAAACTAGAAAGCCTGGTCTATGCGAGCTGGCCATTGTTACTACTATATATTTAAAACCCAAAAACCCGAAAGTTATTTACTTGAGCCGTTTAAAGTAGGCAGTTTGAACTTTAAGATCTCTTGTTAAAAAAAAGAGAAAATAACCTTTTTTTAAAATAAAATGTGACAGCATTGTCACACAATTTAGATGCCTGGTCCTTTACTCAATGAGCTTCCCGATGTTACTAAGCGCAAGGTCACCTGAGTTGGCAAACACAGGTACACTCCAAGTTACAAGGATGTGTCGCATAACTTCTGAAACACACCTGTCCATGGGCCATCACATGGGACATACCGGGAAGTGAAAAACAGCCTGACACACACCATTTCACTATTTCTGAGCTACACAATGCCAGCACCCGATACAAAATATAGCCAAAACTCAAGGCCAGGGAAAGATACAGAGGGACAGAGATTCACATTAAAGGCAGAAACAGACAGTAAATTAACTGGGAGGAGATTGTAGAAATATGGGGGAAAAGACAGGGCAATGGGACGAACTGGAGAAATGAGATCTTCGAGAGTAAAATTACAAGAATGAAAACATGGAATAAAGGCATTGTCATATCATCTGAAATGCTTTGTTACATCATATTCTGAATCTGCTGGACAGAACACCACAAACAACATAAACTGGGACAAGATGACAGCCCAGCATGGAGGGCTGTGCAGACCATGCCAGTGTGTTGCTCAGTAAACTGCACTATCTACCCAGTATGGAGAGGATTGCAAACTTTACTATCATATGCTAACTATACTCGCATCAGATTACTATCTCCACTGGGAATGTTTGCTCTGTGTGTGTGTGTGTGTGTGTGTGTGTGTGTTCATCAGAGACTGAGGCAGAGTGTGTGCGCGTGTGCGATTGGCATGGTTGAATGCGAAACTCATTGTTTGAGAAGGAAAGCACATGGAGGAAACTATTTTTAATACGACCAACTGGCAGGCTTTTTGTTAATCAACAGAGAGAGAACGAGAGAATTTTCATGGACAGATGAGGTAAAGTGTTTGAAAACGTTAAAATAAAGGCAATGCCATAAAAATAGCAATATATATCTGCGTGAACATGAATGACAGATGGATGGGAGGTTGGTGTGTGTTCGAATCAGATTTGCTTCAACAGGTTGGAAGCCGGGAGCGTCAGCAGCAGATTATTAACTTCATTAAGACTGTATTTTATAACTCAAGGTTCAAACAGGAGATGGAATAAGCCAGTGAGATACATTGTGGAGTGGTGAGCATTTCAAGTTGGAAATGGACAGGGCATGGTGTCAGGAATCAGCTCTTGATCAAAGGGATCACCCACAGTTATGACTCATCTGCTTCAGCCGCAGAAATTGGCCAGGGATGGCATGGAAACAGTGGAAGGAAGTGGAATTTGTAACCAGAACAGTAGACAGTGACCTCCATGCTCTTAATATTTAAATAACAAAGGCAAAGATACAGTATATGTGGTTATCCGCTGAAACTGAGTAGGTCAACACAGAGACCCATGAGTAACATTGCCGGAGCAGAGGGAGACAGTAATTGAACACTTTCATTGATGTAGTCAGTAGTTGTCTGTAGAGTAAATATCTGGATTCAGAGTTTCAACAGGAACAATAATAGCGGGTAGAAGTGTAGACTATATGAAAGAATAGTAATATAGTCATAACTAGTTTATAGAAAAAAAATGGATAGTGACACTTACCAGGATCACCAACGATAGCCAGGAAGGGATAATAAAAATATTGAATAATGCAAAGAGCGTAATAGATCCGCGATGATAATAACAACCAATAAAATGCAGCAAGATACCAAATATAATCGGATAAACTCCTGTCTATTGTTGGAATATTTCAATCTAATGTTCTCAGATTCTGATCCATTGTTGGAACATTCCAGTCTAATGTTCTCAGATTCTGATCTCTCCTCCCCCTCTCTCTGGATCTGCTGATCCCTGTCAGTGCTGTCGGTGATGGTCACGCTCATGATAACACATTGAACGGCGCCCAGTTATCATTAAAAGATGGAAAGCCTCCATTGGGATAATTAGTATCCATTGAGACTGGCATTATGCACAGTCACTGAACAAATAGGATCAGTTAACCAGTTCCATACATCACTTTTCATCTCACTAGAAAAGGGAACATTTACTGGTTTTGGATGGAATGAATGAGGGTGCTGAGAGATGGACCATAAATCTTTAATTTTTTATTTCTTTTTCCTTGCATACGAGATTATTAACAGAACACTTCAGGGGTCTATATGTGTTCCACGCTGTTTATGAAAGGAAGCAGTTATAAAATAACAGATCGGCTACATAAAAAAAAACGTCGATGGGCAAGTTTCTAGATGCCTTAACCTACAGTGTGATATTTATTGACCAATGTGGGGCTACTCCGGGTTTTCAAATCCTTTCGTAACCTTGACACAGTGCACTGAGACTGCTGCTCAGGAACAGGCTGAAGCAATTCTGTCCCTATGGGCCTCTTACAGAATGATAGGAGAAGGCCATTCAGTCCATATTAGCCTGTTGTGACTTGAAAAGGTGCAACTCTGGAATATTAGCGCATTTTGCCAACAAAGTCATTCAAAATTAAAGGATTTATCGCTGCAGCTGTATGAGGTCTCACTGAAAGGGCACCTGGAGTTCATTGTTTCTGTAAATGAGAAAGGATGGACCTCCATCAGATACAGATAACTGGCTGCTTGTAATCCAGGGGTTGATGTGTCATTTAATGTCTCGTGGCTGTTATAAAGGGACAGGAGGATCCCATGAAGCCTCTCGATCCTGTTACAGAGGGGCAAGAAGTGTTTATTTAACATTTCAAGTCTGTTACACATAAATATTACGTTTAAACTAGTTATGGAACAGGAAAGACCTGATGTAAACAATAAAGTTCTAACTTTGAACAAGGCCAATTTGGAAAGTGTTAGGCGAGCCCTGTGAAAGGCTGATTGGAATACCCTATTCACAGGGAAAGGGATGGTTGGAAAATGCAAGGCAATCAAAACTTTGTTACAGAGAGTCCAGAGCCAAAGTGCTCCTATTAGTGAGATGGGCAAGGCTGGTGGGTGCAGGGAGTGCTGGATGGCTAGATATATTGATGCTCTGGTCACGGTAAGGAAGGAGGCATATGTCAGGCAAACAGAGCTGAAATCAAGTGGATCCCCAGAGGAGTATAAGCGCAGAAAGTGTATAGTCAATGGGGAAATTGGGCCAGAAAAATGTGAACACAAGTTGGCTTTAGAAATAGGGTTAACGAGGTATTGAAGAAATTCTACAATCTTTTAATGGCAAAAGATTAACTAGGGAGAGAATAGGGCACCTTAAAGATCAGTAAGGCTACCTATATGTGGAACCACAAGAGATGGGAGGGATATGAAATGAGTATTTCTCCTCAGTATTTAATGTGGAGGGAGGTACAAGAGCAAGAGAATGAAGAATGTATAGTGATATCTTAAGAAGTGTCTATATTACAAGGAGGTGTTGGACATTTTAAAACACATAAAGGTGAACAAATCCCTGGGACCTGATCAGTTGTATCCAAGAAGTTTGTGGGAAGCTATGAAAAAGCTTGCTCTGCATTTTGCTGATATATTTGTATCATTGATTTCCACAGGTGAAGTGCCAAAATATTGGAGGGCTGCTAACGTAGTGTCATCATTTAAGAAAGGAAGGAAAAACCAGGTTAAATATAGACTGGTGAGCCTGACGTCAATGGTGACTAAATTGTTGGAGGGGGTTTTGAGGGAAAAGATGTATATGCATTTGGAAAGACAAGGACAGAAGAGGGCTTTGTACGTTGGAGATCACATCTCACTGACTCTGTGGAATGTTTTGAGGAAGTGATGAAGATGATTGATGAAGGCAGGACAGTGGATGTTGTCTTTATGGAATTCAGTAAGAAAACCAAAAGGTTCTACATGGTAGACTGGTTAGCAAAGTCAGACTGCCTGGGATCCAGGGAGAGCTCGCCATTTAGATCCAACATTTTCTTGATAATTGGAGACAGGGCGTGACAATGGACATTTCTCCATTAAACTTGGAGACCTGTGACCAGTGGTGTGCCACAAAGGTCAACAGTGAGTCCACTGGCTCGTGTCACTTACACAAATCATTTGCATTTGTGTATATGAAGTATGGTCAGTGAGTTTGTGGATAATTCCAAATTTGGTGGTGTAGTTGACAGTGAAAAATGATATCTCCGAACAAAGAGAAAGTTGATTAGGTGAGTTGAGGGGTGGCGGATGGAGTTAAATTTAGATAAATGTGAGGTGTTGCATTTTGGCAAGACAAATCAGGGCAACGTATGTAGGCAGGGTTCTGTCGAAAGTTACCACTCAAAGAGAACTCCATTGAAATTATAGAAACCCTTCAGTGACGAAACAGGCTCTTCGGCCCATCGAGGCCACACCAACCCTCTAAACAGTATCCTACTGGAGAAACCCCTACCCTGTCCCTCTGAGCCTGCATTTCCCATGGCTAATCCACCTCGCCCACATATCCCTGGGTACTTGGGACAATTTAACATGGCCAATCTCCGCTTGCCGGTATATCTTTTTACTGTGGTAGGAAAACGTAGCACCTGGAAGAAACACACGCAGACACAGGGAGAATGTGCAAACTCCACACAGGCAGTCATTCAAGGATAGAATTAAACCCAGATCGCTGTGCTCTGAGGTAGCAATGCAAGCCACTGAGGCACTGTGTCACCTGGTGGCGCAGGTTCTCCGTTCCTTGAAAGTGCCGTCGCATGTAGACAGCGCAGTGAAGAAGGCACTTGGTGACCGTCCCTTTATTGGTGCGTGCTTTGAGTCTATGCGTTTGCATGACAAAATCTGTACGGGACATTGGTTTGGCTACTTTTGTAATATTGCCTTTAATTCTGGTCTCCCTGTTGTCGGAAAGATGTCAAACTTGAAAGGTTACAGAAGAGATTTAAAAGAATATTGCAGAGGTTGGAGGGTTAGAGTTACAGGGAGAGTTTGAATAGGCTGGGAGTATTTTCAAGTGTTGAGGCTGAGGGGTGACCTTAAAGAGGTTTATAAAATCACAAGGGGCATAGATAGGTAAACAGTCACCCCAGGATAGGCGAGTCGAAAATTACAGGACAAAGTTTAAGGTGAGACGGGAAAGATTTATAAAGGGAAATGAGGCACAACACTTTCAAAGAGAGACTGTTGTGTATATGGATTGAGCACCCAAGGGAGGTGGTGGAGGCAGGCACAGTTAAACCATTTAAACGGCATTTGGATGGGTACATGCATGGGAAGGGTTTAGAGGGAAATGGGCCAAGTGCTGGCAACGGGGACGAGATTAATTTAGGATATTTGGTCAGAATGGACGACTGAACCGAAGGGTCTTTTTCCGTCCTGTACATCACTGACACTCTGTTGACTCTTGAGTGTATAACACAGGAACAGGAAGAGGCTATCCAGGTTCTGAATTCTGTCAGTTAACTTGTTTGCTCAATTACGGAGAGTCAAAAAAAACTACATCATTCAGATTTTGATGGTGTTTTACAGAAACAGGAGAAAGGCTGTTAGTCAAGAGAAGCTGTAAGGAATGTGAAAATGCCATTCAGTCCCTCAGTTCCGTTCCACCGGAGCAGCCATTGAGCAGAGAGCGATTGGAGCCTGTTAGTCAATAGTAAGAGAGGACATCTATCTTCACAAACTTGGGATCAGGAGGCATCACTCAGTTGCTTGAGACTGGGACAGGAATAGGAGGCAGTCACTCAACTTCTCAAGACTGGGAAACAGGAACAGGAGGCAGTCACTCAACTTTTCGAGGCTGGGACTCAGGAACAGGAGGCAGTCACTCAACTGCTCGAGACTGGGACACAGGAACAGCAGGGAGTCACTCAACTGCTCGAGACTGTGACACAGGAACAGGAGGCAGTCACTCAACTGCTCGAGACTGGGACACAGGAACAGGAAGGAGTCATTCAACGTCTCGAGACTGGGACACAGGAACAGCAGGCGGTCACTCAACTGCTCGAGTGGGAAACAGGAACAGGAGACAGTCACTCAACTGCTCGAGACTGGGACACAGGAACAGGAAGGCAGTCACTCAACTGCTCGAGACTGGGACACAGGAACAGGAAGGAGTCATTCAACTGCTCGAGACTGGGACACTGGAACAGGAGGCAGTCACTCAACTGCTCGAGACTAGGACACAGGAACAGGAGACAGTCACTCAACTGCTCGAGCCTGGGACTCAGGAACAGGAGGGAGTCATTCAACTGCTCGAGACTAGGACACAGGAACAGGAGGGAGTCACTCAACTGCTCGAGAGTGGGACACAGGAATTGGAGGCAGTCACTCAACTGCTCGAGACTGGAACACAGGAACAGGAGGGAGTCACTCAACTGCTCGAGATGAGACACAGGAACAGGAGGGAGTCACTCAACTGCTCGAGACTGGGACACAGGAACAGGAGGGAGTCACTCAACTGCTGGAGACTGGGACAAAGGAACAGGAGGGAGTCACTCAACTGCTCGAGACTAGGACACAGGAACAGGAGGGAGTCACTCAACTGCTTGAGAGTGGGACACAGGAATTGGAGGCAGTCACTCAACTACTCGAGACTGGGACACAGGAACAGGAGGCAGTCACTCAACTGCTCGAGACTGGCACTGGGAAATCTTGAGTCTTGTGAGGCCCCAGGATCCTGTTACTCAGAGACAATAGGAGATGACTCACTCCCCATCAGCTTTGGGCACTGGGAGAGGAGGGGAGTTTGCCTGTTGCAAACAGAAATAGATGAATAAGTTGCATTCGTCGTCCACACAATCCTGCCCCACCATTCACTCAGAGCACGGCTGATCTGATTGTGATTCCCTCATTCCATTTTACGGAGACCCCCTTTCTGCAGCCTCTGCTCCATTTGTTGGTCATGTTGCAGACACAGATGCTTTAACAACAGTCACCATGACTTATCCAGAAGGATGGGTCTAACCGGATGAGTCAGGATTTGAAGGGTCCAGTTACAAGAATGAAAACACAATATAAAGGCATTGCCAGATGTTTAGATCTCTCACATTTGCAATCCAACTCACATAACCAGCCCAACCATTGTACGTTCAGGATGGAGCACTGTACAGATCCAGCTAGCGTACTGCTGAATGCAACCCAGCAATGTCCAGAGTGGAATTCTGTGCAGCCCACACCAATGCTTGATCTATAATCCTGCGCTGAATGTCCAGCATGGGGAGCTGTGCAGACTGCACTGGTTCATCCATATATAAACCCAGACTGTTGCAATGTTCGGTAACACTGTGTTAGATCACTGCCCAGTGAGGGGAAACTTGCAGCCAATGCTGTCAGTGACAGGATGTGCAGCTCCCTTCCATTCACAGCTTTATATATTCGTTGCGCCTTGACGAGGTGTGCTGTGGGTGTGAAAATCACTGAAAGTGAGAGATGTAAATTGAAACAGTTTCAACACCAATAGTTCCGACTCAAGCGCATACCACTCCAGTATTTAAAGATGAAATAACTGGGATAATGTTGAGTGAGGTTTTATGGATAGTGCAAAGAACTAAGAGGGGAATGGTGATGTTATAGTAGTTGCACTGTAAGCCTCCAAATAATCAATTGGAATTAGTGAAACAAATATGCAGGGAGACTGAGGAGACTTGCAGGAGCAAAAAAAGGAGGGCTCAGGTTCAGGTAGCTGGAATCAATGGAATCTCTAGAGAGAAAAAGAACGACGACATAGAAAAACGGACGTCTTAAAATCCAAAGTGGGCATTCATGTGTAAAAGCACAACAGACGGGCGAGGTCCTCAATTTCCCCTCTGTATTAACCACGAAGAAAGACATGAAGATCTTTGACCTTTGAGTGGTGGGGGGGAGGGGCGGGGGAGGTTAGTTGTCATATCTTGGTACCGTTAATATCATAGTAGAGGCGCTGCTGGACATATTAGAATGCATAAATTCAGAAACATCTCTTGGTCCTAAACAGATATTTCCAAGAGCACTGCAAGAGGCGAGAGAAGACAATTCAGGGGCCAAGGCCCCGGAAGACTGGGCAATAGCAAATATTGTGCCCTTATTCAAGAAGGGCTGCAAAGACAAACCTGGGAAGTATACACCAGTAAGCTTCACATCTGTTTTCAGTAAACCACTTGAGAAGGTTCTGAGAGATAAGATATGCATGCATTTGGAAAGACAGAGTTTGACTTGCTTAGCTTTGTGCGTGGCAGATCATGCCTTACACATTTTGTTCGAGTTTTTTGAGGAAGTGACCAGGAAGGTTGACGAGGGCAGGGTGGTGGACATGGTCTATATGGATTTCAGTAAAACCTTTGATAAGGTTCCACGTGTTTCCTTGCACAGAAAGTAAGGATATAATTTTTCCTCATATGCATCTGTGTAAGGGACTCTGAGCAGGTCCAGGAAAAGAAAAACCGGGTTCATCTCCAATTCAGTCCCAATATCTACTCTATCACAATTACCACAGTGCTCCAATATATATGAAGCCTGCAGCAGGACAACAAACAATGAGTAAGAGTTTCTGTAGTCCTTCTGCATTTACGACATGCTGACGATAATCCCAGTATGCATTTTGAGAGACAATCTGGGGTTAGATAGACACTATGAAGAATTTTCAACTTCATGGAATGGGTCCTATTACAGATCAAAATCATTTTAGCATTTTCAAAAATGTTGTCCCATCTCTCCGAGGTATTCTGAACCCCCAACACTCTCTCGCAGACATCACAAAGCTGCAAAGTCTCGTCTGAGGGGACACACTCCAGTTAATGATAAAGGGTACTGACAGAGAGTCTATTCTAAGCAATAAGCACCCACTTCTCTTTATCGGATCTGTAAGAGTCTGTTAAAGCTGTATTTTTTTAAAATCAAATCTCTGATCCGAAAAAAACCAGAAGACGTCTTCAGTACGTAGTCCATACTTACGAGTTATTTGATCAAATGATGTCATTTTTTCTCCCTCAAATAACAAGTAGTGGATCAGTAGTCAGCACTGCGGCCTCACAGCACCTGGATCCAAGATGTGCAGGTTAGATGAATTAGCTATTGATAAATCACCCTTAGTGTTCAGCGATGTGTAGGTTGGAGCATTAGTCAGGATAAATATAGGATACTAGGGGAATGGGTCTGGGTGGGTCGAAGTCGACTTGTTGGGCCCAAGGGCTTGTTAGGACACTGTAGGAATTCTATTAATTCCAAATCACTCAAGCAAATTACACCCCTGGCTTCCCACAGTTTAAACATGGAATCTATTATCCACGGTTGACAACTCGATGTTACCAATTGTAGGGGTAAGAAACATGGTTTTGGCTATATTGCACTTGATCTGACGCATTGCCATTCATGTTTTAACAGGATTGATAATTATTGGGTTATAAGAATACTCCACAAATGTTGTCATTTCTTCTACGAACAACAGACTAATAAGGGTTCACTTTCTCTGAGAGGGTTCAATATCTAACCATATTGACACCGAGTCCTCAGTAGCCCAGACACTAACAGAGGATAATAAAGAGCTTAATTGATCGATTTTAATCTGGGAGATCTACTCCCCACACTCTGTGGGGTAGTTGTAAGTTGGTTAGTTGATAAAGAGTCTCTTATGATGCCAAATAAAAGAGCTAAACCAGCCATTAAGTCTCCTAAATATCTGTCTGGGAAACATCAAAGGAAGCATTCACATGGGGTATAGCAAATAAGGAAGGACATTCATTGGAAGAACAGCTATCCGACCTAGCCAGGATATTGGAAGTGCCTCCCATCTTTGAAGGTCTTGTTTAATTTTGTCAAACAAATGGACATAGTTCACGTTAAATAAATGATCAAAGACGGATGTAATGAATATACTAAAATAGAGAAACCACCCTCGTGACCATTTAAAAGGAAACCAGGATTTGCCTTCAACATCAGGTATTTCCCTGAGACCTCCCATAGGGATGGACACAAACTTTGTAAAATTAATCTTATAGCCCGAAAAGGTGATAAGCGAATTAATGCATTACATCACGTGAGCTGCCGAAACTGTGGGATTTGACAAAATAATAAGACCCTCATCTGCATACAACATAATCTTATGTTACTTCGATCTTACTTCTGGGGCAGGAATGTTGGGATAATATTCCCAATTGTGTAGGATGCCACCGAATCTACGATTGTTGCAGGGATGGGGAAGAGATCAGCCCTCGTGTGCCATTTCTGTGGGTTAAAGGAGAAAATAAAATCCCTAATTGTGAGGTATATCTGCCTCCAGACATCTACCAGCTCTAGTTCTGCACACAAATCCACTAATTGTTTACATTATAACGAGGGTATTGGGGGACATTTGGACACTCTGTCCACCGTGGGTCCATAAGACAGTTGAATTTTCCTTCTACAATTACATACCACGATGCAAGATAACTTAATTTGGAAATGCATCTACCAGGAGTTTAAGATTGTGCACCGGGGGGGGGGTGGGGGGAGGGGAAAATAAACATTCAAAATACTGTATTACTTCCCATAGTTCAAGACTTTGAGGATGATGATCCTCCCGTGAGTGTCTAATGCAATCTAGTATTTTAAATGGTAGATTCTTCTTCACTAGGATGGCTTCTCCCCTACTCCTTGTATTAAAAGACGAGAAAAAAACCGATCAAACCGCCCTGCTTTATCATCAAATGTTCCTTGCCATCAAGGTGCATCTCCTGCAATTGGACAACATTCACCCTCTCTTTTTGAAGACTAGAAAGTACATTTTTCCTCTTGACTGGCAGATGGCTCCCCTTAATGTTCCAGGTACAACATTTAAGCACATCATTATCCATAACTCATTGTAGCAACATTTCAACTCGAGAGTTTCACATCGAATTACGCATACCTGATGATTAATGAAAAAAAAAAGACTCAATGAGCCTAAAAACTGTACCACCTAAAATACTAGAACTAAAATGTTCTCAAAACTTTCCAAAGCTAAACACATAAAAAAAAACAAAGAATGAAATAAAATCCAAAATGCCAAACACACTCGACTGGGGAATTTACCGCCTACTGGGGACTTTTACATATCTCAAATTTTATCTTGTGCCCTCTCCCAATATGGAATCCTGGGCAATTAACAACAAAAATCGGGCTTCAACTGCCCATCGGTTGGCACTTAGTTATCGCAACTACCTTTGTAACACCCTCCAGCTTGAGCTGCACCCCAGACACAAGCAAAGAAAGAGAAAAAAAGTAGTCATACTAACGAAGAAGTTAAAAGTGTGTACTCAACCCGTTCACGGCTATAATTTAATACTGGTTAATACCAGAAAAATCCAACAAAATCTCTTTAGGAGAAACATGATTATCTAAATATCCAGCTTACATTAAAATGTTCATAAAGTTTTCGCTTTCTCTGGAGAGTTACACGAGTTCGTGGATCCATTGAAATCAATACAGAGCACCGCTGGATACCGTAAGGAATACTAAATCCAGAGTTCCCTTACTCTTCTCTTGATCTCATCAAAAGATTTTCTTTCCTGAATCACCGCCGCGAAAATGTCTTGAAAGAACGTAATCCTGGAGCTCTCGTGAATTAAACCCATCGGATCCTTCCACTGGGTTCTGAAAGTTTCCATCAGTCTTTGTTTGTTCCCATAACTATGTAATCATGCAAGGACAGGATGAAGGCGTTGGTCTGAGTCTGACTTCCGAGCCGTAACCCGATGAACTGTCTTGCACTTCACCCGTCCCTCCTCAGTTTCGAAGTGAAGGAATCACTGCAGCCAGTTCTTGAAAACTCTCACCAGCTGACCACCTTCTGTCTGCTCCAGCAAACCGACGATGTGAATATTCTTCATCCTACCCCTGTTCTCGAGGTTGTCATCTTGTTTAGTTAATGTGCAGACCTGGTTTTCAAGGGCGAGGATCCTCTCCCGAGAGGAATCGATCACGGTCTCTGTCGTTGCAGTTCGGCCCTTGGCATCGTATGTTCTGTTTTCAAGGCTGTCAAGTTGCTGCTCTTGTTTTTGGAGCACGGCTGAGCAGCTCTAGCCACGGCTGAACTGTTCATCAATCATGGCTTCAATCATTTCACATAACTTGGTGAACTCAGTGACCAAGGCCTGGTGAGTAACTGGGTCCATCAAACGAGCAGAGTGGGTTGCAGCTCCAGCCTCAGGTATGCTCGATTCTTCTGACGGGTGCACCGCTTGTTGGGACTTACTCGATCCTTTCCCGTGTTTTGTCATTTCCACTTGACAAAACGGGATTAGTAAAGATTCTATCGCTCTTTTCGTGTTGAAGTTTAAGTAAACGGCTTGGATGGGTGGATTAGAGAATCACTTTGCCCGTGTGTTGATGCAGAGCCCAGCAAAGCAGACCTTCTGGATCTCCGCCGTTTTGTATTCCCCCTTAACATTTAATCGATATTATCATTTCATTTTGCATTATATTCCTGCAGGTTCTGAAGCCGTGTAATTTGATACCACTGTCTACATTTCCCCCCACACTGCACATTGCTGCCCATTCCTCGATAATCCTTGATTGTGTTGTTATTTATGAACCATCCGTCTGTGCCTTAAAAGAAAAATTCAATATCTCTGCCTCCATTGCTCCGTGGGAAAGAGTGTTCCAAAGACGCACAGCACTTTGAGAAAACAATTATAAACATTATGATCTGAGTGTGAGATTAGTTTTTTGTGTCTCCTTATTTGAGAAAAGATATGATTACATTGGAAGCAATTCAGAGATATTTCATTTCACGTATTCCTGGGGTGATCGGCTGATATTATAAAGGCTTTAAAAGGTTACTCTTGGAATGAGAGAAAAAAAACATACGAGACCTTGAGGAGAGTGGGTCAGGTATATACCCACTGGGTGTTTGTATCGTCCAAATTTGTTGTCATTGTCATAGAACCTCTACAGTGTGGAGGCAGGACATTCCCTCCATTAAGTCCACACTGACCAAACAGCAAACACCATCCGATCTGGACGTGCCCCCCAATCTTATCGACGTAACCCTGCATTTCCCATAGCTTACCCATCCAACCACCGCATCCCTGGGCACTATGGGCAATCCACTTTAAACTGCACATCTTTGGACTGTGGCAGGAAACTGGAGCACTGGGAGGAAACCCACACAGGCATGGGGAGAATGTTCCACCTCCACATAGAGGGTCGCCCGAGGTTGGAATTGAACCCAGCTCCTTGGTATGTGAGGCAGCAGTGCCACCCACATATCCACCATATTCCCCCGTTAGTTCTGTTAGTAACTTGTGACTGACTAAAGAAATCTGCCTGACTTGTTCTTGTTACTGAACCTAACCCAGTCTGAGACCATTATCATCGGCCATATCACCAACCTGATTACATTTAAAGTTTGTTGTGAGCAGTGAGGAGTGGGACTAGAAAAGGAAAGAGTGACACCCTCCATCCTCAATCACAACTGGAGTGAGAAAAAAGTCACAAAGTGGGAATTCATTCACGTGGGAATCCTCTTTCCCAGAAGTTTGGGATGGCTGAATCTTTATATTATATCGAGGCAGGCTTCGGCTCATTTTCTGTAGACTGGTGAATCAGGGATAATGGTGCATGGAGAGAAAAGTGCAGCTGGGACCACAATGAGATGAGTCATGGCATACTTTACTGGTGGAGTAGTGTCAAAGGGCCGAATGGCCCCCTCGTGTCCTTCAGTCCTATGTTCTCATGTTCCATTCGGTCCTTCGGATCTGCTATATAGCGGCAGATCGAGGCCACTCCGATGGTTAGGTGCAGTTTTGGAAATGGACTTGGAAAACCGAGGCTGGGTCAGGAAGTGACACTCACCCGAAATCCCTAATTCCAGGCTTCCCCTCGCCACAACGTCTGCGCCAGATGTGGGTCGTATTACAGACCCAGATTTACTGTGAATATAGCCCCCATACTTCACTCAGGGTTAATTCAAACAAATCCTCTGCTCACCCGAATGTAGTATTACACAACACAACTTCTGGGATAATAACCAGTTACTTTGCAAAAGCATAACATGTGAAATTAAAAAGTAGGAACAAGAGTAGGCTATTCGGCCCCTCAAGCTTGCCTTGTCATTTAATAAGAACATGGCTGATCTACTCCAGTGCTAAACACCACTTTCTTGCTGACTCCTTGTATCCCATCACACCTCTCTGGGTCAGGGAATTCCCGACATGCACTACCTTCTGAGAGAAGGCATCACTTTGCAACTCAGACTGAAATCGATATTCCATTTTCGGTATCTATGTCCTCGAGTTCGAGACTCCACCCAGGAATGGTAATAACTTCTCAACATCTACCACGTCAACCCCTCTCTGTGTCTTGTATTTCTCAGGAGAACCACTCCTCATTCATTTAAACCCCAATGAATAATCGCCTCACCATTTTAGAGATTCTCAATAACACAAACCTTTCATACCAGAAACCCGTCTTTTGAACCAACCTAGTTACTTGCTGCATCAGCATGCTGACTTTATGTTTCATACACTGGAAGAATCCAATCCCTTTTTACTGTTCCTTTTCTGAAAGTCCTTTCCATTAAATAACAGCCTGTATTTTGATTCTCAGTGTCATCCACAAACTCGGTTGTATGTTGCACTAAACTCCCTCCTTCAGTCTATCAGTATGGATTGTAAAGAACTGATACCATCGGACTGATAGCTGTGGTAGTCCAGCAGATACAACTATATCATGAAGATTCATTAATCCTGACTCTCCGATTTCTATGTGCTAACCAATCATCATCCCATATTAATACATTATCCATCATCCTACGAGCTTCTGCCTTGTGTAAGAACTTTTATTTTGTAATACCTTGTGGAAAAACTATGGAAAGCCTGGTGTCTACCAGATCCCCTTTATCAAATCCGCTTGTTACATTCTTAGGCCTCTCCAGAAATACGTTGCATAATTTTACAGTTCAAAGTATAATTTACCTTTCATAAAACCACTCGGACCCTGCATGAAGCTTTTCTAAATGTAGATGCTGGCCGAGTTTTCCAAATTAAGCTGGTCCCACCTGCTTTCATTTGGCCCTTATGCGTCTAACTGTCCCATTCATATGTTTGTCCAAATGAGTTTTAAATGTTGTAGCTGTACTGGCATCTACCACTCTTCCTCTGACAGCTCATTCCATACCCAACCAACCTCTGTGTAAAAAAAGTTGCCCCTGCGTTCCTTTTAAATCTTTCCTCTTTCACCTTTAACCTATGCCTTCTATGGCTGAACTCCCCCATGCCGTTGGAAAGATCTTGGCGATTCACCCTATCCATGTACCTCACGATTTTACCACCCAACCTCCCACACTCCATCTGATACTAACTTCAAGATCAAGCTTTTAAAGATAAGCACTGCAAATTTGAAACAATATTAAACATGACAGGTAAACAATACTTATCCCAAACTTCGTATGGTGATTTGTTTTTTCTCCATATTACAACACTAAGGCAACATGAAATGCTTACTAGTGCCAATAAGACATCAAGCACCTCGATTCCTTTGTCTAACGGGGGCGATGATCTCGACAGTGAAAACGTATCTATGGCCAGATCTAGATAATGCCACATAATCAGCATTCTCCCCCCTGGCCTCCCTACGTCTGGTTGTGTCTTCTTTATCTTGCACTCAATAGAGAGAACCCCTTCCCCCCATTCACACCTTAATTTAAACACATTTTACGTCATCCACTCGTTCACCTGTCCTAAAAGCCCGTTTATCTTTACCACACCCTCTTTTCCCTGTCACCCATCCTCCCCATCTGATAAGGGATTAAGAATCTCATTTTCCAATTCTTTTCAGTAGTGAAGAAGTGTCACATTTGGCTTAAAACGCTAACGCTTTTTCTCTGTCTCTGCAGATGCTGACAGACCTGCTGAGTTTCTCCAGAATGAATAGGCACAGAACAAAATTTCAACTAAACAAATAATTATGGATACTGTAAATAAAAATACAAAAATTGCTGGAGAAACTGGGAGCTTTGTAAAGGGTCAATGGACCTGAACGTTTAACTCTGCATTCACTCCAGAAGATGCTGTAACATTTTCAGCAATTTCTATTTTTGGAAAATTTCCAAAGAAAGAGGTCAAAGGTGCTCAAACATCCTGTCCAGCATGGCGTTCCATACACTGGGAACTGAACAATAACGCATGACCTTTACTCCACCATTCAAATCCCCCTGAAATGAAGGTGAATACACCATTTATCTGCCTACCTGCTTCTGCTTCTGCAATATTACTTTCACTGACTGGTGTACAGGGAGATACAGATCATTTTCAATGTTACAGCTCCTCACTTGCTGGGTCTATATACTCTGGTCAGCGTGCCTATGTCATTCCAATTATTGACTTCTGACATCAGAAATTACTGCCAGACATGGACTCGGAGGGCTGCACAGAAATAAAACAAAAATGCAGCTAAAGTTTCTTTATAGATCAATGTTTTTCAAACACTCCCTTTGCAAATGATAGGCTTCCATTCTATTGTTCCATGAAAGTGCACAACATCTCATCTCTCCCATTGCTCTCCATCGACCACGTATTTGCCCAGTCTCTCCTCTTGTCTCAATCACCTTGGAGTTTTTTTTTGCATCCTCCTCATCCACTCGCAAGCTGATATCATTTAGTACTGTCAGCAGACTTGGGAATATTGCATTTGAGCTCCTCAATCAAAGACATGATGTATATTGAGAATATCTGGATGTCAAATCTCGATTCTTGTTATATTCTCTAAACCTTCCATTAACAAAAAACATGATTTTATTCTTACTCACTGTTTTCTGCCAGTTCTCCCATTCTAAAATAATGACCATATATTAGCCCCAGTCCAACAGAATTTGAATTTGCACAAAAGGCTAGGGGCTTTATCAAAAATCTTGCTGAGATTCCAATTGTATTGCATTGATAGCTTCTCCATAATTTTCCTAAAAGCCACTTTCCCAAATATATTTCCCATTTCATAAATCTCTGTTGACTTTATCTATGACCATTAATTTCAGTCCAATATTTTTTCTCGAAAACTGTTTAGTTGCTAATTTAGTTGCTATTCCCTTTTTCTCACCAGACTAAAGTTCTCTAGTATTTCTAGGAAGTTTCCTTTGTCTTTTTTTCTTCTGTGAAGGCATATCCGAAGTATTTATTCCATAGTTCTGCTATTTCCCTGTCCTCAATTATCTGGTATCAGACTGGAAGAAAGCTGAAACTTTTTCTCTTAATTTTGCCATTGACATATTTTCGGAAGATATTATAAGTTCACTCTTAGATACTTTGATATATATTCTTCAGAAACCCATCAATTCCTATCTTAAGCCACTCAACGAAGACCTCCCACATCTATACAATAACAGAAGCACAGTCTCTGTTCCATCAGAAGTACAGCGCAGTCTACATTAGGCCCACTTTCCGACACAAGACCCGTAGATATGAATTTTATGGCATTTCTAATGCACAACTCTGTATTTTCTAAAGGTTTTGAGGTTACCATGACAACTTCCCTCTCAACAAGTGCAATCAGGACCCCAACACGCTCTGGGTGAAAAACAGTCCTCAAATCCTCACTAAATCTTAAATCCTTCACTTTAAAAGTGGGGCGATTTGACTAAAAGGAACAGCTGCTGTCTATTCACCCTGTCCATGTCCCTCCTAATCTTATCCTTCTGATTCACGGACCCCTCAGCCTTCTCTACTCCAACGTAAACAACCCGAGCATGTCCAACCTCTCTCCATAGCTGATATACTCCATCTCAGGGAAGATCCTGGTGAATCTACTCTGCACCCCCTCCAGTACAATCACATCCTTCCTGTAATGTGGTTCCCATAACGAGCTTTCGAAGCGCTGCTTCTTCACCAGGTGTTTGTGCGCTGTGATGAAATGCCTCGAAAGCTAGTGCCGCAGAGTAAACCTTTTGGAATCTAACTTGGTGTTATGCAATTTTTAGCTTTGTCCACCCCAGTCCAACACCAACACCAACACCTCCAAATCAGAATTAATAAGAGACACAGCACTGATTCCTGTGGCACACCATTAGACATGAGCCTCCAATCACACAAACAGCCTTCATCCACCACCCTCTGTCTCCTACGACTAAAGTTGATTTGGGTGCAACTTGGCAAGTCACTAATGAGTCCTACCTGTTCCCTGGTTATTTTGTTCCACTGGGCACACTTGGAGAATATCAGGAGATTCTCCCTTCTCTTGCATGTCAGTCGATTTCCATGCCCCTGTTTTAGTCAGCCTCCTCGAAGTGATGAATTTCCACCATATTGCAGCCTTAACTGGCCTGTCCCAGATCCTGCCATTATTTGCCTTCAATGTGGAATAGCCAGCGAGGGAAGTGTTCTGTTAATTTCCAAGTTGTCATATGTTTTGTGAATTTTCTCAATTTCACTGAGACCCACCTCTCATTCTTTGAAGCTCAAGAGAATACAGGTCGAGTTTCCTCATCAGGCAATCTCACCATCTGAGGGATTAATCTGGAGAATGTCCATTGCACTTCCTCTGTGGTCAGTATATTCTTTTTGAGATTCAGTCACCAAAACTGTACACAATGCTCCAGATACACGCAGTGAAACTGCTTCAACATGTCTTTACATCAAACCAAAACTTTAACTTTCCACTTACATATATTCCTCCAAATTCCCTTCACATTCATTGCATTATGAACTCACTGAGATCTTATAGAAACCATTCTGAAAATCCCGTATATACGACTTCTACTGGTTCCCCATTATCTCTGCTGTAAGAAACAACTTCAAACAATTCTGAAGTTTATCAAGTATGATTTGTCTATCAGAAATGCATGCTGATTCTCTCTTTTGTTGCTGTTAATTTCCAGATGTCACAAGTGTCATCCTGTGTAATAGATTCTATAAGTTTCCCTATAGATGTCAAGTTTGTTCGTCTGCAGTTCTTCACGCTATGTCTGTTTCCCTTTGTAGCTGTTTGGATCCATTCCATTCATCTATAGTGCTTGGATCGCGTTTATCCACAATAGTTTTGGTCTCTGCTGAATGTACAGGAAAATAAAACAAAGTCATTGACAGTGCAATTAACACGACTATTGGTGATTTATTTCTGACATTTTGATAGGAAGTACATCTGTTTCGTCAGACCTAGCAATGCTCAATCCAGCTCCATGTTCAAGTACTACCTTGTTACTGATATGTATTGACTCTATGTCTTTAGCTGCAGAAGTCCGATATGATCACTTGGTATTACTGGGGGATTTCCTGGATCTTCCTCCGTTAAGACAGATGTAAAGTAACTGGTTCTTTTCTTGACCATTTTCCTGTTCTCTACAATGGTCTCTCCTCTCCCGATTACAAATTTCCACATTTGACCTTGCTTTTATTTTGTTTCATTTGAAATATAGATCTTAGACTGATGCAGTCGTTGTGTTCCTTATCAGTTTCATGGCCTTCCTTTCCGGATCGTTAATTTCTGAGAATTCTCAGCTTTCCAGAATATCTGGAATTCTTCTAAAGGTACTTCCAATGATTAATATATTTTATAATTTGTTATGTTAACCATCACTGAGTCACTTTCTCACGCATTCGTGTTTGTAGCTGAAATAAATAGATGTACTTTTCAGACTTTGCAATATTTCTAAAAATTCCTGGTCCTGACCAGATACATTCATGAGCACTGCAGGGGGAACAGGTGGACAGAGAATAACTTGTGGGAGCCCTGCTTGCCTCTTTTCCATCATTGCTGGCCAACGAGTGAGGTCCTGGGCGACTGGAGGATAGCGTATGCTGAGCCCATATTCAAGAAAGGCTACAATAATAAACCTGGGAACTAAAGACCTGTAAACCTAAAATCTAGTGGGTAGGTTGCTTTAGAAGATTCAGAGAGATTGGATATACCTGCATTTGGAAATACAGGGTGTGATTCGTAGTAATTTAGAATGGTTCTGGAAAAGCACAGCAAGTTAGGCAGCATCCGAGGAGCAGGAAAATCGATTCTTCGGCAAAAGCCCTTCATCAAATTCAGCACGACTTTGTGCATGGGAGATCATGACTCGTAAATGTGTTGGAGTTCTTTGATGAAGTGAACAGCAACCTTGAGGAGGTCCGGGTGGTATACGTAGTCTATATGGATTCCAGTAAGGCCTTCAGTAAGGTTCCATATGTTACGCTGCTTTGGAAGGTTAGATCACGTGGAATTGAGGGGGACCTGGCAACTTAGGTACAAATTGGCTTGATGGTAGGAGGCAGAGAGTAATACTGGAAGAATGCTAGTCAGAGTGGAGGTCTGTGACAAGTGGAATGCCTCAGGGGTTGGTGCTGGGACCACTGCATATTACGTATACCTATGATTTTGATGAAAATGTACAGACATGGTTTGTAAGTTTGAAGACGACACTAAAAAAGGCGGCATCATGGAGAGTGAGGAAGGTTATCATAAATTTCAGAAATTACAGCAGTACTTTGATCAGCTGGGCAAGTCGGCTGAGAATTTGCAAATGGATTTTAATATTGATCAGTGCAAGTTCTTGCATTTTAGAAAGTCAAATCATGGTTGGAGTTTCATGGTGAATGGTTGGGACCTAAGGAGTGTAGTGGAACACAGGGACCTTGGGATTCAGCTGGAAGTTGATTCAGAGGTAGACAGTGCAGTGAAGAAAGCTTTTGGCACAGTGGCGTTAATCAGTGTATATCACTGAGTATCAAAATTAATGAGTTACGTTGCAGTTATACAGGATGCTGCTGAGGCCATATTGGTAGCGTTACGTTCAGTTTTGTTCACTTTGCTATAGGAAGAATGTTATTAAACTGGAAAGAATGCAGAAAAAAATTATAAGGATGTTTCCAAGGACTCAATGGACTGGGGAGAGGTTGGACAAACTAGGACTTTTTACTTTTGTGTGTGTGAGACTGAGGGAGGATCATATTGAAGTCTGTAAGATCATGGCAGGCATGGATAGAGTGAATGTGCCCAGTTTATTTTTCCCAGGGTTGGGCAATCACAAACTAGAGAGTATCAGTTTAAGGTCAGAGGGGAAAGAATAAAAGGGAACCTGAGGAACAATCTTTTTACACACAGAGGCTGGTACGCATATGGAATGAGCTACCAGGGGACGTGATTGAGGTGGTTACATTAACAACCTTTAAAAGGTATTTGGATAAATACACGGATAGGAAAGGATTAGAAGGAAACTGGGCAATGGCAGGGAAATGGGATTAGTGTGGATGGAAATTTTGGTCGGAATACATAGTTTGGGCTGAAGGGCCTGTCTCCGTGCTGTCGGACTCTATGACTCTAACAACCATTGCTTGTCTCCCACTGTATGTTGTATTGTACTTGCCCAATTCACTGGAACTATCTTGACCCTTTAGCCTCCAGTCTTCCATGATGTCAAACTAGAAAGTTCAAGCATTCTATATTGTACGCAGATGCCGTATAAAACGCACTTATTAATGTTATTATTCCTTAAAAGCTGCTTCAATACAAGGTTATTAATTCGTGATCCTGACCACACAATAACAAATCCAAAATAACCTGCTCGCTAGTTTGCTTCACAACATAATCTTCAACCTATCTCATATACACTTACAGAATTTATTTTTCACAACATGAGCAGTCACTTAGTTAACGCAGTTTAAATGCAACTTGAGACCGTCCAATAAGATTGCAGTATCCACAATACTTGCCTATCTAATTTCCGAAGCATATGATGCTAAGATTTTCTGCTAGCTTTTGGTTTTGATATATAACATACCAATATTTGCTACTCCTTGCTATCTGTAAGCTCTACATTCCAGACTCATTCCAGACACCTCACGATTCTCCCCAACTACACCATCACGAACAACAGGGTAACCCATTCCCACTCTCCCTCCCACCCTCCCTTTCTCCCATTCCAGAAGAAAGAGCCTGGAGTAGGACAGAAAGGCAAAGCCTGGTGGTGGAGTGCCCGATATCCATTCCCTCACCCCCTCACCTTACCATGTGGGTAGGACACTGGTACAAGCCAGAGAGGACTTGGACGCCTCGTGGGGAAATTCTGAAACATCCACGTCCCACTGACTGATTAAGGAGCAATGTTCAGTGAAAGACAATTCTCACTTTAAACCCACTGGCAGTTCTAACGACAGTCCTTTCACATTCAAAAATAGACACAGATACCTCACTGCACAGAGACACAGACCCAAAAATACACAGAAGTATTGTCAAACACCCCAATATACAAACACACAATATTTACATGGAGATAGGCATACACACAGGTAGAAACACACAGAGACATATACAGTCACATACAAACAGACACAAACACAGTTAACATAGAACATAGAACAGTACAGCACAGAACAGGCCCTTCAGCACACGATGTTGTGGAGACCACTGATCCTCATGTATGCACCCTCAACTTTCTGTGAACATATGCATGTCCAGTCGTCTCTTAAATGTCCCCAATGACCTTTTTCCACAACTGCTACTGGCAAAGCATTCCATGCTCTCACAATTCTCTGTGTAAAGAACCCGCCTCTGACATTGCCTCGATGCTTTCCTCCAAACAGCTTAAAACTATAACCCCTCGTGTTAGTATTTCTGCCCTGGGAAATAGTCTCTGGCTATCAACTCTATTTGTGCCTCTCATTATCTTGAATACCTCAATTAGGTCCCCCCTCCTCCTCCATTCTCCAATGAAAAAACACATAGGCTGATACACAGACAGACATACGTAGACACACAAACACACAGATAACAAGCACATAGACATACACGTGTGTGTATACACACACACACACACACACACACACAGGCACATACACACATGCAGACGCGCACACACTAGCACACACAGACAGATACACAGAGGAACAGAAACAAGTGTCATTAAGTTGCAAATCGATATGCTTCGGATTTGTAAGGGAATCAAGGATTCTAGGGAGAAGGCAGAAGAATGAGGTTGAGGTACATATAAGAAATTATTTAACAGAATTTTCACACTCGATGGGCCGAATGGACTCATTCTGCTCCTTGCTTTAATGTTCTTGTGATGTTGTGCTATCAGGTATTCTCTTTTTGAGACAGCAACAGAGGCTTGTTTTGATACATATTTGATTGGAAAGGGTCAGCGGGAATGTGGGAGAGGTTTGAAATCCAGAATGCTTTCTGATTCTTTCTTATTATTGTGTCCTTATGTCTGAAAAGAAGTGGTGATTTGATGTTAGGTTAACACGGGTTAAAATAACGTTTGATTAGATTACTTACAGTGTGGAAACAGGCCCTTCGGCCCAACAAGTCCACACCGACCCGCCGAAGCGCAACCCACCCATACCCCTACATTTACCCCTTACCTAACACTACGGTCAATTTAGCACGTGTGCCACAATGAAATAAGGACGTCCCTTTCCCTTTAGTGTTGTGCTATCTGTGGTGTCCTCATCCTCAGGGAGCAGTGAAGACTCGGTTATTGAAGATATTCAAGGTTGAGCTTGACTGGTCTTTGCTGTTTATAGGACACAGACAGGAGAAGGACAATCGGATTAGTTATGAGTATTCTGAATGGTGCAGCCAAAAGGCCAACTGCTGCCCCTACCCCATGCGCTGTGCCATCAATCCACCCCTAAAGGCTGTTACAGAGATGTACAGCTGCCCCGACCGCATGTGTTGTTCCCTCAATCCACCCTTGAGGCTGTTATAGAGATGTATTGCTGCCCCGACCGCATGTGTTGTTCCCTCAATCCACCCTTGAGGCTGTTATAGAGATGTCCTGCTGCCCCTACCGCATGTGTTGTTCCCTCAATCCACCCCTCGAGGCTGTTACAGAGATGTACTGCTGCCCCTACCCCATGTTTTGTTCCCTCAATCCACCCCTCAGGGTTATCACAGAGATATACTGCTGCACCTTCCCAATGTGTTGTTCCCTAATCCAGCCCTCGAGGCTGTTGCAGTGATATACTGCTGCCCCTACCCCATGTGTTTTCACTCAATCCACATCTCGATGCTGTTACAAAGTAGGGGACCACCCTTTTCAATTAAGCAGGATCGTTATAATGAAACGATAGAAGACCATTCTTCTCCTCGAAGTAGTTACACAGGAATAGAGATTGAAGCAACTCAGCTCGTTGAGTACATTACACAGCCCACGAGGAGGCCATTCAAACCACCTTAGGTGCTACGCAGGAAGGTGGAAACTTTCGCTAACGGGAAATAGAGAGTAGAGATAAATGTTTATTTTCAGGTTGCAAAGCTGTAACTTCTGTATTGCTGTAGAGATCACTGTGGGATCATCAATCACAAATAATCTGTATCAAAGATCTAGAGGAAGGGAACTGAATGGCGCGAAGCTCAATTAGCGCATCACCAAGATAATCATTCAAGATGTCGTCAAATGGAGGTACTGAGTCTGCAATGTGATGCAGACAAGGAAGGTTAGTGAGCAAACCTTCAGCAGAAAGAACATAAGGTAAGTTGTCTATTGTGGCAGGAAGGATAAAACAATGGCGAACAATTTAAATGGAGAGAGATTGCAGAATTCTGTGATACAGGCCATTTCCATGTTCCTGGGACATGAATCATATGAAGTCAGTCTGCAGATGCAGCAAGTGATTTGGAAAGTAAGTGGAATGATGCTGTTTCTGGCAAAGGTTATCACGTTTAATGAGAAATGTTTTACTGCATCAGAACGGGGCATTGCTGAGATCACATCGGATACATTGTGTGCAGTTTTGATTGCCTAAACTTATAAATATATATATATATATATATATATAATTCTTTCAGAAGATTTTCATGGATGTTTCCCTTCACACATTCCTGGAAGGAAGGCCTTTTGTTATGGGCTTATCAATTTTGATCTGAGATGAGAAATCTTCTTGAACCATACATGACTTTCCGAAAGGTGTTTCAGCTGGATGAATGTCTCCACTTGATAAGGAGGTTAAGTCTAGAGAATAATTTTAAGAATAAGATGCATTGATATCAACACACGTATTATATAGACATCGACTGATATTTACAAATTACACAGACGCATATAAACATGTCATCAGATGACAAAGCAGGGACTTTTTTTTTCTAATGAAAGGCACTGTGGACAACAACAGTGATGATGCACCTTCATATCCACCATTATCATCCATTCCAGAGAATGCTCCAGGAGAGCACACATGGCCCAGTTTGATGTTCAGTTGACATCATTGTTCAACACAGAGACGGAGAAAAATGTTCCCTGCCTGAGAAGCAGAGCTGATTGATCTCTCTCCCTTACTTTGTACACCTGATAGCAAAACGTGAGACCCGAAAAGCCCTGAGTTATCTTCACCACTTGTGAAGGATTCCCGGTCAGAACTCATTGGAATCTCTTCACTGCTGGAAGCAAAGGTAGATCAGCCAAATCCAATTGTTCCACAAATAAATCCCAAGACCAGCAGCTTGTGTGAGCAGAATAATTTCAAAGGCAGAAGAACATTTTGGACATTCTATCTTTTGCTATTTGTTGTGAGTTCAACTTCCTGCATTTCACATTTTTCTCAAAAATGACCCAGTCTCAATCCTATACAATTGGTCATAACACGAAACTGGCTACTTCTAAAATTTTTTGTAACCAGTGGAAGAGTGGGACTGGAACAGGACACAGTGACCCTCCAACATTTGTCGGAACACGAATGAGAAATTCTAATTGGACTTTTCAAGTGGGAATTCCCTTTTCCAAACGTTTATGATGCCTGGATGATTGCATTTGTTCAAAGTTGTGATGTATTCAAACATTTGACAGAAACAATTTGTAGGAAAATTGTATGCAGACATAAAAGTGCTGCTGAAACCACAATCAGAGCAGCTACGATCATAGTGCCTTATGGAGCAGTGACAGCGTGTCTAATGACCCAATCCTGCTCCTCAGTCCTATGTTCCTATGTTCAATTCAGCCCCTCACACCTTCTGCACTGGTGCTGACGGGGACATCTTGCTCCAAATACCTGGTCCAAAGTAACACAGGATTTCATTCATTCCCTCCAGGCTGTCACACATAGTTTGGTGTGGGTTGGAAAATGTTACTTCAAAACCCAGGCTGGGTTCGGAAGACAACTCTGGTCTCTTTACAGAGTGTCTCCTCTCTGTAACTTGTGCTTCATTTGTTGATCATGGTATAGACCCAGATTCACTGAATTCAGTCCCCAGACCTCACTAAGTGCTGACTCACAAAGAACTTTGCTCTCTCTGATTGCAACGTTCAATAACAGATCGTACAGGAAAATTACAACCATTAACTTTATAATTACAGACTATGAGAACATAAGGAAGAGGATCAGGTAGTTCGGATAATCAAGCCATTGTATAGGATCATTGCCGATCTACTGTTCATATTAACTCATCTTTAATGTTCAATTCTTCACACTCCCTCAGCTCTCTGACAGGTCAAAACTCCATCTACCGCCTTTTTAAATACTTTCAGTGTAGCTCCTCTAGCTCTCGAGAAAAGATAATTCCTGACATTCACTATCCTCTGTGAGAGGAAAACTCTCCTCACACAGACACCGTCACCTATTGTTATGAACAAGAGGGTAACACAGGGGCTCACAAAGAGTGAATAGCCTTGATATCAACGCAGTATTTGACTGAGAATGTCATCAGAAGCGCCATCTTATTTGAGCTTAATGGGAATCAGGAGTCCCTTCCCCACTGGCTGTGGTCTTTCAGAGCACAAAGGAAGATGCCTTTTTTGGGGGCCGAAAATCTCAGTCCCAGGACATTCCTTCAGGAGATCATCAGGTTGGCTTCCTCAGCATAAACAACTTCAGCTGCTTCACCAATGTATTTCGCCATCATAAGACCGGAGGTGGGGATGGTCACTGAGGGTTACGCAATGTTCAGAACATTTTGTCTCCCATCAGCTCCTGATGCCGGACAGCATTCAGGCTTATGCTGTTAAAGTGTCGGTCACATTCATGTAACAGTGCTGTCAGACACAGTTAAAAGAGGAGCTTATTCAACATCTCAAGCTGGTGACATACAGAAATGTGGAAGCCATTCAGCCCATTAAAACTATTGAACAAGGAGAGGGACAGCCCATTCAATACTCCTGCTTGCTCCACAGGAAGAGAAGGGGTCTGGTCAGTACATCAAGCTGTTAAACAGGATCAGGTAGAGTCCAATCAGACCCTTGAACCTGTTTCATGGGACCTGGATGAGGCCTTTCAGCCCACGAGATTGTTATACATGAACAGGAGGGTGTCACTGATGCTCCAATACAACAAACCAATGGAGCAGGGACTGCACTCATGGATGGCTGGACGAGGTTCCTCGTGGGTCCATTGCTGGTAGAACGTCTGCTACTTTAACGTGGTTTGCTGGCAGTGAGGAGGGAAGCCAGATATTTTGCATCAAGTCTCAGAGAGGCATCTTCCATCCCTGAGTAGACAGACCCATGTTCTCCATGGAGGTAAGAAGATGATGGGAATAGTTAACTGCTATAGAATGAAGGCATTGTGACTGCTATCAGGATTTTGGATAATGTGATGTTTAATGTAGGATCACACGCCAAATGCACTATATTCAAAGTCTGACTCTCTCTCTCTCTCTCTCTCTCTCTCTCTCTCTATATATATATATATATATATATATAGGGAGTGGGGGTGGGGTGAGGGGAACGTCCTCAGAGGCTCTTGTAACACGAGTAAAATCAAGCCATGGATTTTATCACATAATCAATATCTGTTTAGAATATCATGAGAGACGTCCATTCCCCTTAAGTTTCAATGCAATCGTCTTTCATTCTCTCACAGTGCTAAAGATTAATCTTCATTCAGCCCTCATTTTACCACCATCCCCGGGATTAGTCTGGTGAAAAACCTTTGCACTCTCTCTGTGGCAGGACGATGATTTCTTATAAGGGAAAGAAAATCTGTCCACAATTTCCCAAGACTGCCTCAACAACACTCTCAGGGTTGATCACAATAATTCCTGTTCCTCACTGAGACATCTCCGTTCGTTTCTTTCCTGTGGCGTAAAAAGCCTTCCCTTCTCGCTACACTGCGACTAGCATGGAATTTAAAAGTTCCTTACATCTATATGTGAGCATCAACACAGCCAACACCAGAGGTGCTATGGGAGACGAACATCACACTCAGAGAAAAGGCTATGAAGAATGCACTTGAAATAACGAATAGTCACCCACCTGAATGGAAATGAGCTGTAGGAATATGGGAAACTATTCTTTCCTCATAGGTCAGGCCAACATGTTATGCCTATCTTGAACTGAGTGGCTGGTTCAGCTGTTCCACAGGACAGTAAAGAGTAAAACACATTGCTGTGGGTTTCCAGTCGCACAGAGACCTGATCAGGGAAGGATGACCCAATGCCTTCACTAAAGGACATGAGGCAAGCAGATCGGCTTTTTATACTTAATGATGATGGTTTCACTTCAATGCCACCAATTTCATTCATATTAACAGGTTATTATTCTGTGGCTCTAAATCATGATTTAATGACTTGAGCACCATCTTACCGTCAGACAGTTTCTGTGCAGAGAACAAGTTAAACATTTCAAGTGCAATTATTTTGTGATTGACATGTACTTAGAAGGGGCTTGAAGCAGGTTATTCCGGATTTAACAGAGGCTCAAATGATGGTTTACTCAGAAGGTGCGCTGTGGCTGAGGAGGAGTTGGAGTATCATGATGGTGATATTGGACTGAATTAGAGAATGGGGAGGTTATGGAGATATCGATCTGTGCATGGCTAGAAGGATTATGAAGTTTTAGAGTTTCTCCTCGCATATTGGTGAATCATTTGAAAGTAATAATTTGCTCATTATAATTTCTAAGGAATGGGATTTTTCATTAGAGCTGAAAACAATGACTTCCACCTTTCCTAATTTCAATAACATGAACAACAATTCAGTTTAACCTGCTTTAATAGACAGTTAGAATAACTTACCAGGCACACCAACTATAGCGAGGATGGGATAGTAACCAGCTTGAATAACAATCAGTACATCATAGATCCTCCATACTAATGGTACCCAAGGTTTGGAAAGCCAGTAAAGACTAGTGGAAAAACTCCTGTCATTGGATCATTCCAGTCTAATGTTCTCAGATTCTGATATCTCCTCCCTGTCTCTCTGGAGCTGCTGATGCCTGTTAGTACTGTCAGCGATGTTCCCACTCATACTATGGGATAACACATTGAACTGAATCCTTAATTAATAAAAGAGGCAAGCCCTCCAGTGACACATTTAGGATCCACGGAGACTGACATCAATCACAGTCACTGAACAAATAGCTGCAACCAACGCCTTTCAATTCAATATTATTTTATTACAATTCAAAATGATGATTAACATTTACACAGTCTGGAGTGGATATGCGAGGCTGACTGAGGGAACGAATGGTGAGTATGATAGATAATTGTGTGTAACCATTCAGTCTGCATTGGATATGAAAGTAATGCCAGAGGTTTATAGGAACACCAACATGCGTCTCTGCTTATAAATGGAAACATAGACCTTGTAACTACTGCTGAGGCATGGCAATATCAATAAGAGATTGAGAGAACTTTTATAGGCCACGATGTGGAGACAATATGTACCTAAGTCAACGTGGGGTTATAACAGACAGACGGCATTGATATGTTAACAGAGAATTGTACCCAAGAGATAATGGGGACTCCAGATGTTGGAGAATTCAGTGTAGATAAAGCATGATAGTGGAGAAGGCACAGAAGGTCAGGCAGCATCCGAGGAGCAAGAGAATAAACGTTTCCGGCAGGGCACTTCTTCAGAACTGCGAAGGGACAAAGGGGCTGAGAGATAAATGGGTGGTGGGGGTGAGGCTGGGAGGAAGGTTGGTGTTGGTGGGCGAAGCTAGGAGGTGATAATGATAGGTCGGTGGGGAGTTGGAGCACATCGGTGGGAAGGAAGATGGACAGGTAGTTCCCACGAGAGGTCGGATCTGTGTCGCAGGGTTGGATTTGGGATCTGGGTCGTCAAGGGGAGATTTGAAAATTAGTGAGTCCAATGTTTATGCAGTGTGCTCGTCGGTTCCCGAGGCAGAAGATGAGGTGTTCCTGGTGACATCCTGGTATATCTCATCTGAACCCCTTTCAGCTTAATAATGTCCTTCCAATAACAGAACTTCACACAGTACTGCAGAAGAGGCTTCATCAATGTCCTGCACAATCTCAACATGACTTCTCAATTTCTAATGCTAAATGTCTGAGCAATGAAGCAGCCTTAAACAGCTTGTCTATAAGTGCCACAAACTTCTGTGAATTCGATCGGCACTTGTGGGTCCCTCTTTTCTACAACACTACCAACGCACTATTATTAATTGCATAAGCCCCCGCTTTTTATTTTACCAAAATGCAATACCTCGCATTTATCCAAGTTAAACTCAGTGCGTGATATTACTGTCCCCTCACCCTTCTGCTTCAGATTTAAAAGACCCTCCCCTCTCCAGAAAACCTACAAACACAGGCCTTAAGTTTCCCAAAGACCAAGAGCTTGATTTGCTTTGTGCAAGCAGACGGAGGAGAGGGTAAGGAGAGGCTGGAAAGTAAATTGATTCCTTGTATCACATAATAATTTCAGGAAGAGGGAAGCCACATGTCAGAGGTTGGAAATAGTGGCCAGTGTTTTTGGCCAGAAATTGTGCTCTTTCCTCATCCCTGGTGTTTCAGCATTGATATCTATTCAAGATCCTTCACATTGCAGAGTGTTTCTGCAAGATTTCTTGCCCTAATATTGCAGATTACAGATAATAGCCATTTAAGCTGGAAATCATGGCCAAGCAATTAAAGACTTGTACCCAATATATCGGCCGCTGCAGCGGACAACTGGAACTGACAACTGGAAGCGGCAGAGACAAACCACTATAAAAGCTTGAGGAAAAATCAGAAGGGCTTCACAGGAGGTTCCCAAGCACTGAGGATGTCACCTAGAGAGGGGACGAAATGTCTGCAACGTAAATTCCCAGCTCAGTGAATAGAACCACAACAGATATACACAGAAGCACAGACAACCCACCCTGCACCACCACTTAGTCTCCTGTCAGTAAACCGGCGTACACAGAAACACACACACACACACAACCCCACACCACCAAGTTGTTTCCTGCTATTGATCAGATATATACAGAAACACACACACACACACATTCCCAATCTACCATGCCATTAAACAGAAATACACAGAAATGGACACAGACAACCCTCTAACAACACGCAGTCTCCTGCAATTCCACTGATATATAAATAAAACACACATGCACGCAACCATCCATCGCCACACTGTCTCAAGTCATTAAACAGGAATACACAGAAACACATTCACACCAACCTGCAACAATATCTGTCTGTTGTATTTAAACAGTTATTGACAGAAACACAAGCACACAACCTTCCACCACTAGCCTGTCTCCTGCCATTAAACAGATATGTGCAGAAAAACACACACAACCCTCCATCAGCACGCTGTCTCCTTCAATTAAATAGATATACACAGAAACACACACGCACAACCCTCCACCAAAACTCTGTTCCCTGCCATTAGTCAAATATACAATGAAACACACAATACAACCCTCCACCACCATGTTGTCTCCCGCTATTAAGCAGATATACACAGAAGCACACACACGCATGCACACACACACACACACAACCCTCCACTAACACCCTAAATACGATCAATAAACAGATACACACAGAAAGACACACAAAACTCTAAACCACCTTCCTGTCTCCTGCCATGAAACAAATATAACAGAAACACACACACACAAAACACTCCATGTCCGCCTTGTGTCCTGTGAATAAACAGAAATACACAGGAACACACACGCACACAATCATCCACGACCACACTGTCTCCTGCCATGAAACTGATATAAACAGAAACACATACATACAACCCTCCATGACCATCTGGTCTCCTGCCATTACACAGAAACACACACACACACACACACACACACACACACACACACACACACACACACACACACACACACACACACACACACACACACACACACACACAATTGTCCACCATCACACACTCTCTGGCAATTAAGCAGGAATAACAGAAAAACACACACATCTCGACACCATCCCCCGTCGCCTGCCATTAAACTGACATACACAGAAACACACACACACACACAATCCTTCACCACCACATTGTTTTCTATCATTAAACAGATATGCACGGAAACACACACACACGCACACAAACACACATGCACACAACCCTTGACACCCAATTTGATTCCTGCCATTAAACAGACATACCCAGAAACACACACACACAACCCTTCACCACCACATTGTTTTCTGCCAGTAAACATATATACACATAAACACACACACACACAACCTTCCATCGCCGCCCTGCCTGCCACCATTAAACAGGGATATGCAGAAATACAGACACACCAACCTGCACCAATACCTGTCTCCTGTTATTAAACAGATATACACACAAACACAAACACACAACCTTCCACCATCACCCTGTCTCCTGCCATAAAACAAATACATGCAGAAACACACACACAAAACCCTCCACCACACCCTGTTTCCTGCCATTAATCAGACATACACTGAAACACACAACACAACCCTCCACCACCACATTGTTTTCTGCCATTAAGCAGACGTACACAGAAACACACAAACACAACCCTCCCATAACACCCTGCCACCTGTCAATAACAGACGTACACAGAAACACACACAAAACTAAACCACCTCTGTCTCCTTCCATTAAATAGATATACACAGGAACACACACACACAAGCCTCCACGATCATCCTGTCTGCTGCCATTACACAGATATACACAGAACCACACACACACACACACACACACACATGCACACACACTCTCTCTCTCCAGCAATTAAGCAGTTATAAATAGAAACGCACACACATCTCGACACCATCACCCTGTCCCCTGGCATTAAACAGACATACACAGAAACACACACACAACCCTCCACCACCACATTGTTTTCTGCCATTAAACAGATATACACAGGAACACACACAGACACACACACACACACAGAGAGACACACACACACAAAAAAAAATCCCTGACACCCAATTTGTTTCCTGTCATTAAGCAGATATACACAGAAACACACACACACACACAGCTCTCCACGACCATACTGTCTCTTGCAATTAAGCAGATACATACAGAAATACACACACAAAACTCCAGCACCACCCTGTCTCCGGCCATTAGATAGTTATACATTGAAACACACACTCACCATTCTCCACCACCAAGCTATTAAACAGAAATTTACAGAAATATAAGCCAACCCTCCATCCCCACCCTGTCGCCTGTCATTAAACAGATATGCACTGAAACACGCACACACACACAACCCTCCATTACTAACCTGTCTCCTGCAATTAAGCATATATACACAGAAACACGCACATATTCCCGCCACCACCACCCTGTCTCCTGCCATTAAACAAATATATGCAGAAACACACACACACAACCCTCCACCATCACGCTGTCACCTTCCATTAAACAGATATACACAGAAACACACACACAATCCTCCATCAAAACCTTGTTACCTGCCATTAATCAGATATACACTGAAACACACAACTCAACCCTCCACCATCATGTTGTCTCCTACTATTAAGCAGATATACACAGAAACACACACATATATACACACAATCTCTCTCTCCAGCGATTAAGCAGGTATAAACAGAAACACACACACACATCTCGACACCAACACCCTGTCCCCCTGCCATTAAACAGACATACACAGAAATACACACACACAACCCTTCACCACCACATTGTTTTCTGCCATTAAACAGATATACCCAGGAACACACACACACACACAACCGTTGACACCCAATTTGTTTCCCGTCATTAAGCAGATATACACAGAAACACACACACAACCCTCCACACTCACTATGTCTCCTGCAATTAAACAGATACATACAGAAATACACACACAAACTCCAGTACCACCCTGTCTCCGGCCATTAAACAGTTATACACAGAAACACACACTCACCATCCTCCACCACCATCCTGACTCCTGTCATTAAACAGATATACACAGGAACACAAACACACGGAACCCTCCATCACCACCCTGTCTCCTCCGATTAAACAGACATAGACAGAAACACACACACAACCCTCCACGATCACCCTGTCTCCTGCAATTAAACAGATGCATACAGAAATACACACACAAACTCCAACACCACCCTGTCTCTGGAAAAAAAAAACACACACCATCCTCCACCACCACGCTGCCTCCTGCTATTAAACAGAAATTTACAGAAACATGCAGACAACCCTCCACCACCACCCTGTCTCCTGGCATTAAACAGATATACACAGGAACACAAACACACCACCCTCCACCCACCACCCTGTCCGCGTCATTAAACTGATATGCACTGAAGCACACACATACCCAACCCCCCCACCACAGAAACAGCCCCATACATCGCTCTACCATCCCCTTGTCTCGTATAATTAAACAGATATGCAATGAAACACACACATATCACTACTCCACCATCCTGTCCCCAGCACTTAAATAGATATACACAGAAACACACACACGCACAACCCTCCCAAGACCACCCTGTCCCCAGCACTTAAACAGCTATACACAGAAATGCACACACACAACCCTCGAGCACCACCAGTCTCCTGTCATTAAACAGATATACACAGAAACACACATACAACCTTCCACGAACACCCTGCCTACTACCCTTAAACAGATATACACAGAAACGTTCATACATAAACAACCCTCCACCACCACCCTGTCTCCTGCCAGTAAGCACATAGATACAGAAACACAGACACTCTATATTCCACCACCACATTGTCCCTTGCCATTAATTAGATTTACGCCGAAACACACACACACCAGCCTCCTCCACCATCGTGTCCTTCAATTAAACCGATATATACAGAAACATACACATATATTTCAAGTATCACCCTGACTCCTGCCACTAAACAGACATACACAGAAACACACACACAACCCTCCACCACCACATTGTTTTCTGCCATTAAACAGACATACACAGACACACACACGTGCACACCCACACACACACACGCACACACAACCCGTCAACAGCAATTTGTTTCCTGTCATTAAGCAATTAAACAGATATTTACAGAAACATATAGACAACCCTCCACCACCACCTGTCTTTCGTCATTAAACAGATATGCACAGAAACACGCACACCCATTCCTCCAACACCACCCTGTCGCCTGTCATTAAACAGAAATGCACTGAAACACCCACACATCCCTCCACCATCACCGTGTTTCCTGCCTTTAATCAGATATACACAGGAACACACACTCAAGATGCTACACCACCACCAATCTGTCTCCAGCCCTTAAATAGATATTAACAGAAACACACTCATACAACCCTCCAAGACCACCCTGTCTCCTGCCATTGGGCAGATATACACAGAAATACACACACGCGTTACCCTCGACGACCACCCTGCCTCCTGCCATTAAAAAGATATACACAGAAACACACATACAACCTTCCACGAACATCCTACACACGCACAAACCTCCAACACCACCTTGTTCTCTTGCCATTGAGCAGGCATATGCAGAAATACACACACACAACCCTCGACCACCACCCTTTCTCCTGCCAATATCCAGATATACACAGAAACATACACGCAATCCTCCAACACCACCTGTTCTCCTGCCATTGAGCAGAGATATACAGAAATACACACACAAATCCCTCCACCACTACCCTGTCTTCAGCCCTTAAACAGATCTATCAGAATCACGCAAACACACAAACCTCCACGACCACCCTGTTTCCTAGCCATAAACAGATACACAAAACAACACATACACAAATCCCTCCACCACCACCCTGTCTCCTGCAAGTAAATATATATATATACACAGAAACGCACACACCATCCTCCTCCACCACTCTGTCTCCTGCAAATAAACAGATATAGACAGAAACATGCACGCATATCTTCAGCACCACCCTGTCTCAAGTCATTAATCAGTTATATACAGAAACGCACACACAACTCTCCAACACCACCCTGTTCTCCTGCCATTGAGCAGATATAAACCGAAATACATGCACACAAACCCTCGACCTCTACCCTGTCCACAGCCCTTAAACAGATATACACCGAAACACAGACAAATACAGAACTCTCCACCACCACTCTGTTTCCTGCATTAATCAGCTATACACAGAAACACACACACAACGCTCCACGAACACCAGTCTGTCTCCTGTCATTAAGCAGACATATACAGAAAAACGCACACAAACCTGCACCACCACCTTATCAACTACAATTAAACAGACTTGCACAGGAAAAAGAAAACACACACACCCAACCCTCCACCACCACCTGTTCTCGTGCCAATGAGCAGATATAAACAGAAACACACACACAACCCTCCATCATCACGCTGTCTCCTTCAATTAAATAGATATACACAAAAACACACACACACAAAACACTCCACGAAAACTCTGTTTCCTGCCATTAATCAGACATATACTGAAACACACAACACAACCCTCCACTACCACGTTGTCTCCCGCTATTAAGCAGCTATACACAGAAACACACACACACACACACACACACACAAACACACAACCCTCCACTAACACCCTGCCTTTGGTCAATAAACAGATATACACAGAAACACACACAAAACTCTAAACCACCTTCCTGTCTCCTGCCATGAAACAAATATAACAGAAACATACACACAAAACACTTCATGACTACCTTGTCTCCTGTGATTAAACAGATATACACAGAAACACACACACAATCATCCAAGACCACACTGTCTCCTGCCATTAAACAGACATAAACAGAAGCACATACATGCAACCCTCCACGACCATCCTGTGTCCTGCCATTACACAGATCTACACACACACACACACCTTCAACAGCAATTTGTTTCCTGTCATTAAGCAATTAAACAGATATTTACAGAAACATATAGACAACCCTCCGGCACCACCCGATCTCCTGTCATTAAACAGATATACACCAAAACATGCGCACCCATTCCTCCAACACCACCCTGTCTCCTGTATTTAAACATATATACACACAAACACACAGACACACCACCGTCCTCCACCACCATGTCTCCTGCCATTAAACATACATACACAGAAACACACACGCACACACACGCACACACAACCATTGACCACCAAGTTGCTTCCTGTCATTAAGCAGATATACACAGAAACACACACACAACCCTCAACAACCATCCTGTCTACATTCATTACACAGTTATGTACAGAAACACACACTCACCAACCTCCAAAACCACCCTGTCTCCGGCAATTAAATGGATATTTACAGAAACATCCGGGCAATACTCCACCACAATGTCTCCTGTCATTAAACAGATATACACAAAAACACACACACACCGCCACGGCCACTTTCTCGCCTATCATTGAACAGATATACGCAGAAACACACACACCACCCTCCACCACAACCCTGTCTCCTGCCATTAAACAGATATACATAGAAATACACACACAACGGCACGCCACCACATTGTTTTCTGCCATTAAGCAGATATGCACAGATACATACGCACAACCATCAACCGCCATCATATCTCCTGCCATGAAACAGATGTACTCAGAAATAAACACATACCAGCTTCCACCACCAACCTGTCTCCTGCAATTAAACAGCTAAAACCAGAAACACACACATAGAGAACCCACCACCACCAGCCTGTTTGCTTCCATAAATCAATTCTACACAGAAACACACACACAACCTTCCACTACCATCCTGTCTCCTGCAATTAAACAGATATACACAGAAACGCACACACACGACATGGCACCACCAAGTTGTTTTCTGCCATCGATCAGACGTACACAGAAACACATGCAATCAACCCTCCACTACCACCCTGTCACCCGGCATTAAACCGATGTATGCAGAAACGCACACACAACCCTCCACCATCACCTTATTTCCTGCCATTTAGCAGATTTTCACACAAACACAAATATTACACTCCACCACCACCCTGTCTCCTGCCACTAAACAGATATACACAGAAACACACACACAAACAGAACCCTCCACCAACACCATGTTTGCTGCCATTAATGAAATATACGTATAAACACACACACACACACACACACACACACACACACACACACACACACACACACACACACACACACACACACACACACACACACACACACACACACACACACACACACACAACCCTACACCATCACACACTCTCCGGCGATTCAACAGATATAAACAGAAACACAAACACATCTCAACACCATCACCCTGTCTCCTGCCATTAAACAGACATGCACAGAAACACAGACAATCACACAACCCTCCACCACAACCCTGTCCCCTGCCATTAAACAGATATACATAGAAATACATAAACACACAACTGTTAACCATCAAATTATTTTCTGCCATTAAACAGATGGACGAAGAAACGCACACACAGACACAAAACCCCTGACCAAAATTTTGTTGCCTGCCATTAAGCAGACATACACAGAAACACAAGCACAACCACAACCGCCACCATATCTCCTCCAATGAAACAGATATAATCAGAACAAACGCATACCGCCCTCCACCACCACCCTGTCTCCTGCAATTAAACAGGTATACACAGAAACACACACATAAACCTCCACCATCAGCCTGTCTCCCGCAATTAAACAGATATACACAGAAATACGCACACATCACCCTCGACCACCACCTTGTCTCCTGCCAGTAAACAGATATAGACAGAAACACATATACAACCTTCCACGAACACCCTGCCTACTGACCTTAAACAGATATACATTGAAACACACATACATACACAAACCTCCACCACCACCCTGACTCCTGCCAGTAAGCACATAGTCACAGAAACAAATACACTCTACCCTCCAACACCACCCTGTCTCCTGCCAGTAAGCACATAGACATAGAAACAAATACACTCTACCCTCCAACACCACCCAGTCTCCTGCCATTGAATAGATATACACAGAAACACACACACACCACCATGTCTCCAGCCATTAAGCACAAATACACAGAAACACACATACACAACCCTCCACCACCAACTTGCAACCTGCCAGTAAATAGTTATATACAGAAACACAGACATAGTACCCTCCACCACCACTCTGTCTCTAGCCCTTAGATAGATAGACACAGAAACACACACGCACACAAGCCACCACAACCAAACTGCCTCCTGACATTGAACAGATAGATACAGAAACCAACACACACATCCCTCGACCGTCACTCTGTTTCGTGCCATTAATCAAATATACACAAAACCACACATGTACAACCCTCCACGACCACCCTGCCTCCTGCCATTAAAGAGATATACACAGAAACACCGCACTACCCTCCACCACCGCCCTGTTTCCTGCAATTAATCGAATATACACAGAAACACACATGCACACAACCCTCCACCACCACCAGTCTGTCTCCTGACATTAAGCAGATATAAACAGAAAAACGCGCACAACCCTGTACCAACTGCCTATCACCTACCATTAAACAGGCATACACAGAAAATAAAACACACACACAGACATCCCCCCCACCAAAACTCTGTCTCCAGGCATTAAACCTATATACACAGAAACACACACCCACACACAAAAAAAAAATCCTCCACCACCGCTTGTCTCCTACCAGTAAGCACATAGACACAGAAACTCAGGCAATCTACTCTCCACCACCACCCTGCCCCCTGCCATGAAACAGACATACGCAGGAACTGACACACGCACACTAGCACATGCAACCCTCCATGAACACCCTGCCTCCTGCCATTGGTCAGATATACACAAACACACACACACCCACACACACACTCACACACACACACCCCAAACTGTCTCGTGCCATTAACCACATATACACAGAAACACATTCACACAGAAACACACTCACACACACACACACACACACACACTCACTCACTCAAACCTCCTTGAACACCCTGTCTCCTCTCATCAAACAGTTATACACGGAAATACACACACACGCGCACACACACACACACACACACACACAAAACCTTTCAGGAAATTAATAGCTGGGGGAATGGCAGTTACGATGCGATTAGGCAAGATTTAGGAACCGTAGGATGGGGAAGGAACCTGCAGGGGATGGGCATATTAGGAATGTGGAGCTTATTCAATGAAAAGCTCCTGAGTGTCCTAGATAAGTATGTACCTGTCAACAGGCAGGACCCTGTTTACGAAGGGTTTACGAAGGACGTGGAATCTCTGCTCAAAAGAAAGAGGGAGGCTTATGTTAGGATGAGATGTGAAGACTCAGGCGCTTGAGCATTATAAGGTAGCCAGAAAAGACCGAAAGAGAGAGCTCAGAAGAGCCAGGAGGAGACATGAGAAGCTGTTGGCGGATAGGATCAGGGTAAACCCTAAGGCTTTCTATAGGTATTGAAGGAATAAAAGAGTAAGATTACGTCCAATCAAGGATAAACGGGAAGTTGTGTGAGGAGTCAGAGGAGATAGGGGAAGCACTAAATTAATATTTTTCGACGGTATTCACTCTCGAAAGAAACAATTTTGCCGAGGAGAATACTGATATCCAGGCAACTAGACTAGGTGGGATTGAGATTCACAGGGAAGAGGTATTAGAAATCCTGCAGAGTGTGAAAGTAGATAAGTCCCCTGGACCGGATGGGGTTTATCCAAGGAACCTCTGGGAAGCCAGGGAGGAGATTGCCGAGCTTTGGCATTGACCTTTAAATCGTTATTGTCTACAAGAATAGTGCTAGAACATAGAACATAGAACATAGAAAGATACAGCGCAGTACAGGCCCTTCGGCCCTCGATGTTGCGCCGACCGAATCCTACCTAACCTACACTAGCCCAATAACTTCCAAATGCCTATCCAAAGGAGACTGGAGGATAGCAATTGTGGTTCACCATTCAAGAAAGCGATTAGGGACAACCATGGTAATTATAGACCAGGGAGCATTACTTCAGTTGTTTGTAAAGTGTTGGAAAAGGTTAAAAGAGATAGGATTTATAATCACCTGGAAAATAATAATTTGATTATGGATAGTCCGCACAGTTTTGTGAAGGTTAGGTTGTGCCTCACAAACCGCATTGAGGTATTTGAAAAGGTGACTAAATAGTTGGATGAGAGTAAACCGGTTGAGGGGGTGTATATGAATTTCAGCAACGCGTTTGATAAGGTTCCCCACAGTAGGCTATTGTACAAAATGCGGAGGAATGGGATTGTGGAAGTTATAGCAGTTTGGATCAGTAATTGGCTTGCTGAAAGGAAACAGTGAGTGGTGGTTGATGGGAAATGTTCATCCTGCAGTCCAGTTACTAGTGGTGTGCCTCAAGGGTCGGGGTTGTGTCCACTGCTGTTCGTCATTTTTATAAACGACCTGGACGATAGAGTAGAAGGGTGGGATAGTAAATTCGCAGATGACACTAAGGTCGGTGGAGTTGTGGATCGTGACGAAAGATGTTGTAGGTTACAGACAGGCATAGATAAGCTGCAGAGCTGGGCTGAGAGGTGAAAAATGGATTTTAATGCGGACAAGTGTGAGGTGATTCACTTTGGTCGGAGTAACTGGAATGCAAAGCATTGGGCTAATGGTAAGTTTCTTGGTAGCGTAGATGAGCAGAGAGATCTCGGTGTGCAGGTACACAGATCCTTGAAAGGTGCCACCCAGTTCGACTGTGTTGTTAAGAAGGCATACCGTGATTTAACTTTTTTTTAATAGAAGGATAGAATTTAGAAATTATTATGTTATGTCACAGCTGTACAATACTCTGGTGCGGCCGCACTTGGAATATTATGTACAGTTCTGGTCACCGCATTATAAGAAGGTTGCGAAATCTTTGGAAAGTGTGCAGAGGAGATTTAATAGGATGTTGCCTGTTATGGAGGGAAGGTCTTCTGAGGATAGTCTGACGGACTTGAGGCTGTTTTCGTTGGATAGAAGAAGGTTGAGAGGTGACTTAATAGAGACAAATAAGATAATCATAGGGTTAGATAGGGTGGACAGGGAAACCATTTTTCCAAGTACGATGACGGCGAGCACAAAGGGGCATAGCTTTAAATTGAGGGGTGACAGATATAGGACAAATGTCAGAAGTAGTTTCTTTACTCAGAGAGTAGTAAGGGTATGGAATGCTTTGCCAGCAACGTTAGTAGATTCGCCAACTTTAAGTACATTTAAGTCGTCATTGGACAAGTATATCGACGTACATGGAATAGTATAGGTTAGATAGGCTTCAGAGTGGTATGACAGGTCGGCGCAACATCAAGGGCCGAAGGGCCTGTACTGCGCTGTGATGATCTATGTTCAATGTTCTATGAACACCCTGCCTACTTACCTTAAGCAGATATATGCAGAAACGCGCATGCATACACAACCTTCCACCACCATCCTGTCTCCTGCCAGTAAGCACATAAACACAGAAACACAGACACGATACCCTCCATCACCACCCTGTCTCCTGCCATTAAGCAGATTATATACACAAACACACACTTACATCCCTCGACCACCACCTTGCTTCCTGCCGTTAATCAGATATACACAGAAACACACACGCACAACCCTCCACCACCACACTGTCTCCTGCCTTTAAAACAGATATACACAGAAACATGCACACAACCCTCTACCACCACCCTGTCTCCTGCCCTTAAACAGATATACACAGAAGCACAGAGGCATATAGAACGCTCCACCGCCAGCCTGTTTCCTGCAATTAATCAGCCATACACAGAAACAGACACACACAACACACTCCACCATCACCAGTCTGTCTCCTGTCATTAAGATACATACAGAAAAACATACACATCCCTGCACCACCACCCTAACACCAACATTAAACAGACAAACACAGGAAAAAAAACACACACACAACCTTCCACCACCACCATCCTGTCTCCTGCTATTTAATAAATATACACAGAAACATACACACACACACACACACACACACACACACACAGCCCTCCACCACGACCCTGTTTCCTACCAGTTAGCACTTAGACACAAAAGCACAGACATCTACCCTCCATCACCACCCTATCTCCTGCCATTAAAAGAATATACGCAGAAACACCCAAACACACAACGCTCCTTGAACACCCTGCTCCTGCCATTGGACAGATATACACAATAACATACACACACCAAACTGTCTCGTGCCATTAAGCACATATTCACAGAAACATACACACACTCACTCAAACCTCCTTCAAACCCTGTCTCCTGCCATCAAGCAATTATACACGGAAATACACACACATAACCTTCCACGAACACCCTGCCTACTGCCCTTAAACAGGTATACACAAAAAATGCACATACTTGCAAAACCCTCCACTACCACCCTGTCTCCAGCCATTAAATAGATATATGCAGAAACACACACACAACACTCCATGACCACCCTGTCTCCTGCCATTGAACAGATATACACAGAAGCACACACAGCCCACCCTGTCTCCTGCAGTTAAGCACATACAGAGACACACACGCACAAACCTCCACAACCACCCTGTCTCCTGTCATCAATCAAAAATGCACAGAAATACACACACAACCCTCCACCACCACCATGTTCTTCTGCCATTGAGCAGATATACATAGAAATACACACGCACAACCCTCTACTACCACCCTGTCTCCAGACCTTAAATAGATGTACACAGAATCAGACACACACCCCTGCGCAACAACCCTATCTCCTGCCATTAAACAGATATACACAGAAACACACACACAACCCTCCATCACCATCCTGCTCTCCTTCCATTGAGCAGATGTATACTGAAATAAACACACAAACTTCGACCATCCCAGTCTGTCTCCTGTCATTAAGCAGGTATATACAGAAAATACCCACAAACCTGCACCACTACCCTATCACCGACCATTAGTCAGATATACACAGACAACCTTCCATCAATATTCTGTTTCCAGGCATTCAACAGATATACACAGAATTGGCTGGCTGACAAAAGGCAGAGCGTTGCGCTAGATGGAACGTATTCTGCCTGGACAACAGTGTTGAGTGGGGTCTCGCAGGGCTCTGTACCTGGGCCTCTGCTGTTTGTAGTTTTTATAAAGGACTTGAATGAGGAGGTTGAGGGATGGGTTAGTAAATTTGCAGATGACACAAAGGTTGGAGTTGTCGTCAATATTATAGAGGGCTACTGTAGGTTGCAGCGCGACATAGACAGGATGCAGAGCTGGGCTGAGAAATGGCAGATTGAGTTCAACCTTTCAAAGTTGTCAGCACAGCAAGTATGTTTTGGTCATTGTTGATTTTTTTCTCCTTCATGGGTTGAAGCCTACCCCACTTCAACGCTACTGCTAAAATTGTTGTAAATATTTTACTGAATGAGATTATTACCTGCTTTGGTATTTGCTTTTTTCCACGTTCTGACAATGCCCCACATTTCATTGGAGATATTAATGAGGAATTGTGCTCTCATTTTGGGATCCACCACCAACTTCATTGTGCGTATTGCCCACAGGCTGCAGGGCTTGTGGTGCATGGTGACCAGAGTCTGAAAACTAAACTTACCAAATGGACTTCTGAGACAGGTCTTTCCTGGGTTAGGGTGGTGTTATTGTTCCACCTACAAGGAACTCCTGTGGGGAAAACTCGCTTGTCCCCAGCCGAAATATCCGAGGTCGAGCTTCCTCTCGCCTTGGGATGATGCTTCCTCCCCTATTCCTTTCAAACACATGACTAAGGATATGTCCTCCTGTGTTATTTCTTTGACCAAAGTTTTGGGAGATCTTCACTCTAAGGTCTGTGCTACTCATGAGAAGCTCCCCTCCAACAACAATATCCCAACTGTTGAATCTCCTAACTCTTTTATTCTCATCATGATTTGCACAAGCTGCAACCTCCAATCTCAATGGCAAGGGCCCTTCCAGGGTTTCCACACCAGTCTGCCTGCTGTAAAGGTCGCCGGGCATTCCGCTTGGGTTCACCTTCATTATTCCAAGGTCATTAGATGAGCCACCTCCGGGGTCCGGGGGTGTGATGGGGTGGATTGTGGTGGTGGTGATGATGGAAATGGAGACGATGGGAACTTGAAGACAAACCGGAATCAGGTTGTAACAAACTAGTCTACTATGATTTAGCTGCATGTTCCGATCCGTAATTATTCTTCTGTTTTACATACCCTGATCCTTAATGCAGAACGACCATTATGATTAAGATAGAACTTAGTCTGTTGTGTGGAATCGTTGCCACCGTGATTCGTGCTGAAGAGGGGGCTGTTTACCCGTGTGATCCTGACCAACCAGAAACTGTGTAGTGTTTAAGCTGAAAAGATGTCCTTACGTGCCCAAGAAACTGATGCCTTTGATGCATGGAATGTTACCAAAAATAACTGTTGCAATGGTCAACTGCACCAAGAAGATCGGACAGTACATTCACAGAACAAGTCTCAATGGTCTTTACCCTGTCAAGGTGTTTTTTGCCAGTTTGATTTCAGTTGTCCTTTTGGTGTTCCTGGTAAGCGTTGCCTCTACTCAAAGAGGCTTAAATTGGCACGTCACAAAAGCAAACGGGGAGATGTCGTCCTTCACTAACAATTTGCTTTCACAAAGTCATCATAAAATATTCAGCCAGCATGAAGTGGTCTGTTACGCCCTCACATCAGCAAAGGTCTCTTTGATCCCTTTCCCCCTCCTGAATCCCAACTACGGAGTATGGAATACGTGTTAGGCATTTATTGGATATAATCGTTCCTTTGATTATTACTTATCCCCACCTGCTAGCCTGTGGAATTCCTATAATAAGTCCTGGGAAGCCTATCCAATTTGTTACAACTGTACAGGATGGGGATGGACTTAAGTGAATGTGACTATGTTTATTCCATGTGCCTTGGTCCTTTGTACCAACCGCTACTGCTTCCCTGTGGTGCCTCGCATCTCATGCATATGCCTACTGGAGGAGTGTGTGTCTGTTATTGTGGGTATTCAGGCTCTTTGTGATATTGATAATGGCACACACCTTATTATGAGACCCGTAATAGCACCTCCATCTTCTCAATTGTGGGATGGAAGGAACCAGTCTGCGACAACAATCACATCTCTTACTGAAAGACCCACCACTTTTTATTTAACAACTTTCACCCTAAGAGCCCAGTGCGACCATATTTTGCAGTAATGGATTACCCATACATTCAGGGTAGTCACAAAGACAGGCCTGCTTCATATTGGGAAGACCCTTCCATTATCTAAATTAAACCCGGTTATTATTTTTTCAGCCAAGACAAAGCGACTGTCTTCATTGTTCTTAATGAAATAGGTAATCCCTGTGCTGGAGCTGTAGGTGCAGTATTCATAACTACTACATCCTTGTCAAACTTCTTTGCACTCTTTTCAGGTTAGCAGGGTGACCAAAACTGTACGCAATACTCCAAGTGTGGCCTCATCAACGGCTGACAGAATGATAGCATAATGTCCCAACTCCTATATTCAATGCTTTGAACGATGAAGGCCAGCAGTCTAAATGCCATCTTCACCGCCCTTTCGACACGTGATTCCTCTTACAGTGAAGTATGCTCTTGTGATCCGAGGTCCCTCTGTTCCACAACACTCCTCAGAACCTGACTATTTACTGTATTAACCCTATCTTTCTTTTACTTTCCAAAGTGTAACACCTCCGTCTTTTCTATATGTAATTGCAGTTGCCAATCCTCAGCTCACTTCCCCATCAAATCAAAATCCCTCTATGATTTCAGATAATGTTCATCGCTATCAACAATACCTCCTGATTTTGTATCATCCATAAATGTAGTAACCTTCTTGGGTGTGTTTGGAATATGTTGCACAGTTTTGGGTCCCCTTATCACAGAACAGATGTACTGGCCTTGGAACGTGTTCAGAGGAGTTTCACGAGAATGGTCCCAGGAATGAAAAGCTTGACATACGAGGAATCTTTGAGGACTCTGGATCTTTGCTTAATGGATTTTAGAAGGATGAGGGGAGATCTAATTGAAATATACCGAATACTGAATAGTCTGAACAGAATAGATGTTGTGAAGATGTTTCCATTGGTAGAATAGACTAGGAGCCGAGGACACAGACATAGAGTAAAAGGAACAGCTTTTAGATCGGAGATAAAGAGAAACTTCTTCAGCCAGTGAGGGGTGAATCCATGGAATTCAATGCCACAGAAGGCTGTGGAGGCCAGGTTACTGAGTATATATAAGACTAAGATGGACAAATTCTTGATTGCCAAGGGGATCAAGGATTGTGGCGAGAAGCAGAAATATAGGGCTCAGATACTTATGAACCATGACTGAATAGTGGAGCTAACTCGATGAGATGAATATTTCAATTTCTGCTTCTATGTCTTATGGCCCTCATCATGCCTTGTAGATTCACATTCAGAACATTTATGCAAATAACAAATAACAAATAACAAAGGTCTCAGCACCGACAGCTGTGACACACATCCAGGTTGCAGACCTCCAGTCTGAAAAACAATCTTCAACCATCACCCTCTGCTTCCTACCATCGAGCCAATTTTGAATCCAATTAGCTAGCTCTCTCTGGAGCCCATGTCACCTAAACTCACTGACTAACTTGCCGTATGGGACCTTGTCAATCGTCTTATTAAAGTCCGTATACAGATCATCCATTGTCCTACCCTTATCTATTCTCACAGTTATCTCTGAAACAAATTAAAAGTTTTTTCTGACATGATTTCCCGCACACAAATCCATGCTGACTATTTCTAATCAGACCTTGAATTTCCAAGCTACACCTTCCTCCAAATCATTTATGTATATCACCAAAGAAAATGGTCCCAGCAAGAGCCCCTGTGGGGCACCACTGTTCACAGATGTCCATTTTGAGAAACTCCCTTCCATCATTACTCTGTGTCTCCTGTTGCCGAACCAGATCTCTATCCATCTAGCAAGAACACCCATACAACTTCACCTTCGTCATCAGCCAATGGGGAAATTTATTAAACGCCTTACTAAAGTCCGTCTGTATGACATCTATAACCCTTCCCTCATCAAACAATTTTGTCACCTCTTCAAACAATTCTATTAAGTTTGTAAGCCATTACCTTACCTGCACAAAATCATGCTACCTAGCACTGAGAAGTCATTTTATTCCAAATAGGTATATATCCTATCCCTCAGTATCTTCTCCAGTAGCTTCCCTACCACTGACGTCACACTCACAGGTCTGTTATTACATGAATTATTCCTTAATAAAGGAGACGCCATTAGCAATTCTCCATTCCCCAAGGACCCCCCCACCCCCCGCCGTGTTCAAGGAAGCTGCAAAAATATTTGTTAAAGCCTCAGCTAATTCCTCTCTCGTTTCCCTCAGTAACATGGGGTAGATCCCATCCAGACCTGGGGACTTGTCCATCTTAATGTCTTTTGGAACTCACAACACTTCCTCCCTCCTTACGCAGACGTGACCAAGAGCAATCAAAGATCTATCCCGAAACTCAACATCCACCATACCCCTCTCCATACCGATGCAAAGTACACATTAAGAATCTCTCCCGATTTCTCTGCTTCCAAGCATATCTTTCCTGCTTTGTCCTTGAGTGGTCAACCCTTTATTTCGCTACCCTCTTGTTTGTTATATATGATCAAAAAGCTTTGACGTTTTCCTTAATCCTGCTCGTAAGTATATCTCATGACCCCTTTTCGCCCTCTTAGTTCCTCATTTCAGATTGGTCCTACCTTTACTACATTCTTCCAAGGCTTCCTCTACCTTCATTTGCCTAGACATTATGTACACATTCTTTTTCCTTTTAGCTAGTCTCACAATATCAATTGTCATCCATGGTTTCCTAACCTTGCCATTTCTATCCATAATTTTCACAGGAACATATCTCTCCTGAACAATAATTAACCTCTCTTCAAAAGCCTTCCACATATTAAATGCAGATTTCCCTTCAAACAGCTATTCCCAATACACGTTCCCCAGCTCTTGCCGAATTTTGCTGTAGTTGGCCACCCCCAGTTTAGCACTCTTCCATTAGGACCACTCTAATCTTTCTCCAAGACTATTGTAAAACTGAAGGAATTGTGATCATTATTTCCAAAGTAACACCCTACTGTAACTTGCACTGCCTGGGTGGGCTCAGTTCCCAACACCCGGTCTGGCATGGCCGCTTCCCGAGTTGAACTATTTTTACACTGCTCTAGAAAATGCTCCTGGATGGTCCATACAAATTCTGCTCCATCTAGACCTCTAACACTAAGTGACTCCCAGTCAATGTTGGGAAAATTAAAATCTCCTATCACCACCATCCTGTTGCTCCTACATCTTTCTGTGATCTATCTATATATTTGTACCTCGATCGGTGTTGGGAAGCCTGTAGTACAATCCCAGCATTGTTAACGCATCATTTCTATTTCTGAGCTCTGCCCATTATTGCGTCACTGCTCGAATTTTCCATGGTGCACTCCTTCAGCACAGCCGTGATATCTTCTTTGACCTGTGACGCTTCTACTCCTCCCCATTTCCCTTCCACGTTATCCCGCCTGAAGCATTAATGACCTGGGATATTTAGTTGCCAATCACGCCATTCCCTCAAAAAGTCTCAGTAATGTCAATAACATTATTTTCCCAGGTACTATTCCAAGCCCAAAGTTCATCTGCTTTACCTACTATACTTCTTGCATTAAAACTACAAGTCCCTCTGTGTTCATCCTCCGCTTCCTGCCTCCTCTACCCTTCAGTCATGCTGATTTCATGATCCAGTTATTTATGCTTTAGTTACTACCTCCTTTCCATTCACCAAACTCCTCATTTTTTTCCCGATCCCCTGCCACATTAGTTTAAAGCCTTCCCAACAGCGTTAGCAAATGCACTCCATCGGGCATTGGCTCCAGTCCTACCCAGATGTAGACCACCCAATTTGTAATAGTCCTACATTCCCGAGAACCGGTCCCAATATCCCAAACATCTGGACCACTCCCTCCTGCTCCATCTCTCAAGCCACGCATTCTTCATGATTATTCTATCTTTGCTACTCTGACTAGCACTTGACACATGGAAGCAATCCTGAGATTACTGCCTCTGAGGTCCCACTTTTTAACTTGGCTCCTAACTCCCTAAATGTTTCTTGTAGGACCTCATCCCAGCGGCACATTAATGTCGGGAGAGTTAATTCAGGTACATAGAGTATTGGGGTACTATATTAGACTGATGAATGGACTCTGTAACTCCAAATAAAGATGATCTTATTCATGTTGATCGTGTTTGTTTGAATGTCCTGCGTATTGTAACCTACACGCCTTGCTCTGTCCAAGTTTATTTTTCACCTTACGATCTGTATGTCCATGCTTAGTCATCTGTCTGTTCTGCTCGCAAATAAAGCTTTCACTGGACTTAGGCACATGTGACAATAAATGTAATATATTAATTATTTCTCACCCTAACAGTGTCTCTTTTAAAAATATGCGCTCTTTGCTAACTCTCACATTTCAACATAATCCCTCTTTGTCTCCTATCATGACAGATTAAATAGCCAGTTCCATCACCATCATGGTGTCATCAACTCATGGATTGGACTGCTGATACTTGTTTGAGCTGTGTCTGTGTTAATGAGATAGTGTTTTATAAAGGAGATCATACCTGTTCACAGTGCCCCAAATACTCTCTCATCAAGGCCTGACAAATACAGGAAGACGGCTTTACTTATGCAATGGAATCATATTACAATGAAGGGCAGCATACTGTACAAGGTGCTCAATACTTAATGCCCTTGGAGGAGCGATTTTTGGTGACTCATGATGAAGGACATTCAGGTCCTTTTTAAAAATAACACTTCTCAACCTTGTACTATTTAATCAACACAAAATGAGATGCATGCTGTTTATTTCTCACATCCAAATAATTTCTATGCCTTGCAAATTGTGGTGGTTCAAACACTGAAACTTGTGATATCCCATGAGTAACTGCCTTCAGTCCATAAAAGTGCAAGAAGATCTGCATTGGTTCCATTGACCAATTCTCAACCCATGTGGTATATCGAGATCACCCGGTCTGCAACTTATCAATGTACTCTAACTTCCTTTGTTCACTTGTGAGCAACAATGTAAAAAAAGCATTCTGCAAATTCAAATACCCCACTCCCACTGGTTCTCTTTTGTGGATGCATCAACTAACACAAACTCCACAGGTTTCTCAAAGATAATTTCCGGTTTCTAAATCTACGCTGACTCTGCCAAGTCACATCATGATTTCCCAAGTGTCGAATTATAAAATTTCTCATAAAACGTTCTAATATTTTCCTCAGTCCTGACATCAAGGTACCCACTTTTTTTCGTTTCCCTGCCACTCCGGTTTTAAATATTTGGGATTACAATAACTACTTTCCAGTCTGCAGGAACAAGAATTTCCAGAGTCTAAAGAATTTTGAAGGGTAATCAATACTTCTTTCTTGTCATTACAACGTTTAAAAGACATTTGGATCAGTACATAGGAAAGGTTTGGATGGATATTGGCCAAGCGCGGGCAGGTGGTACTAAGTTAGTTTGGAGTTGGAATAGTCAGCATGGACTGATTGGACCAAAGGGTTTCTGTTTCTGTTCTGTATGACTCTACATCACTTTCACTAGCTGTATTGCCACTTCCCTGAAAACTTTGGGATGGAGCTCATTTGGTGCAGTAACTTGCCAAACTTCAATTCAATTAGTTTTTGAGTAAGTCCACTTTATTAATTCTAATCATGCACACATTCTTATTTTCACCAGTCAATCTGTCCCATAATATTTCTAGTTGATTTTTGGTACCTTCCATTGTGGACACAGGGCGAAGTTATTACCCTCAGCAGGAGGCAGAGATGTATTCCGTCACTGTGTGAATACATCGGAGCACTGCAACTGGGAGATGATGAACGTGACACCCACTTTCCCTCAGAAAGTTCTAGAACAGTGGTTAGCACTGCTGCCTCACAGCGGCTGAGACCCGGGTTCAATTCCTGACTCGGGCGACTGACTGTGTGGAGTTTGCACGTTCTCCCCGTGTCTGCGTGGGTTTCCTCCGGGTGCTCCGGTTTCCTCCCACAGTCCAAAGATGTGCGGGTCAGGTGAATTGGCCATGCTAAATTGCCCGTAGTGTTAGGTAAATGTAGGGGTATGGGTGGGTTGCGCTTCGGCGGGTCAGTGTGGACTTGTTGGGCCGAAGGGCCTGTTTCCACACTGTAAGTCTAATCTAATCTAGTCCTCATCCTTGTATGAGTTTACAGGTGATGCTGAAACTCATTTTAGAATCAAACTGACTTCACACTTTACACCTGGCATAGGTCCAGGTCGAGGTAAGAAAAAGTTTGTGATCAAGATATGTGTAACGAGAAGAGTTGCCAGAAGAGAATTGTAACTGGAAAGGTGTGAATGATGCGTTATTAAGAAACAGTGTTGAGGCAGAAGTGAAGACTGTGGAAATTGTGAAGGTGGGAGTGGACCAGGTTTTGTTGTAGACGGAATATTGAGATATAAATCAGTTCATGATAAAATGGGGTAATCATGGTTATGATCACTTTCGTTTCTCCTCAGATACTTGTAAGCGAGGGATATGAAATTCATGGCATAGAAATGGAGATTGTGATTGAAAGCGAAGACAATAGTTTGGATCTTTGCCAAATATACACTACAGAGAAAACGAGGACGTTCACAACGGGTTAGAGAATTAGTAAATGGGCAGAGATAGACTCACCAGGAACACCAACAATAGCGAGGATGGGGTAGTAACCTGCCTGAATAGCCATCATTACACGCGTCAATCGAGATGTTGTTACTACATTGAAGTCTTCTGCACCAGAATAACTTCCAATATAAAACTGCTCCTGGGCACAACTGACCTGAACATACACAAGAAATACGGATTTCCATGGATTTTACTCTCACAGCTCTTACCAGTTAATTGTTTATCGTTTACACAATGCAATTCTACAATCTGTTTATAAAGATGAAAACAGCTTATTGCACAATTTCTATGCCTTTTCTTTTTGAGATTTTTTGTAGCCTTAGCGCAAAAATAAGTGTTCTATTTAAAATTGACCTGTTTATTGGGATTCAAGGGTCAGACATAGTATGTATTTTCCATGGGTTAAGAAACAGAAAGGAATAGAAGACAACGGCTGTGGAGACTGATGAGGAGTACAGTGACATCCCCACCAGTCCCCAATGTCTTCTTGATGGACAGAATTTAAAAAATTGCAGTGAAAGGAACAGAATATATTCAGAAGAAGGTATGGCAAGTGACAATGTAAACAAAACAGAATCATTTGAAATGGAATGTCTAAACTATGTTTGGGGTGTGTGTGTGTGTGTGTGTGTGTGTGTGTGTGTGTGTGTGTGTGTGTGTGTGTGTGTGTGTGTGTGTGTGTGTGTGTGTGTGTGTGTGTGTGTGTGTGTGTGTGTGTGTGTGTGTGTGTGTGTGTGTAGATAGATAAGATTGTTCATATGTGTGCAATATATTCAGAATGAACAAGAGAGACATACTTAACAAACGTGATGCATGTGATGTACAAAATTAATAAAATATACATATGTTATTTAATCTTCAGCTGAGATGTTATGTTCCCCTTCTCTCAACGTACCGTCTGGCTCCTGCCCCTTTCTGGCATTCCCTGATCTAATCTTTCATTCTTATCGGGATGGATGTTGTAAATTCCTTCTTCTGGTGTTCCAACTTGTTTCAGTTAATCCATTTTCTACCAGGAAACATATATTGGGTTCTGTCAACAGGTGGTGCTTGTCATATTGATGGAGATAAAGGTTCTGGCATCAAATCCAGGATTTCAACTTATTAATCTGTTGCACATACACTGTACAGAGGACCACAGCACACAGGAATTGTCAAACCAAATATGGAAGCACATCTATTTCTATCAATCATGTCGACTTCCCTATTTTTACATCTCCACGTCTATATTCTCTCTCTCTCTCTCTCTCTCTCTGTCTGTCTTTCCATCTAGTTCATGAATCCTCCAAGCGTTCTTCGTGTCCCATGTCTCAAACCTCCCTCCTTCAGTTTACATCTATTGCTCACTTTTGGATAAGATGGCTTATAATTGAGTAATGTAACTAAAAAGACAGGAGGGAGGCGTTGGCTAGAGTTAGTTTAAAGGGGAGCTGAGCACGGCAATACGGTGAAACAGCAATGACAGGAGCTTCTGGAGAAAATTCAGCAGCACATCAGAAATTCATCCCAAGTAAGAAGAAAGATATTCAGTGGAAGACAAGGCAGCCATGCGTGACAACGAACTCTGGGACAGCATAAAAGTAAAAGAAAATGCGCGCAATGTGGTGAAGATTATTGGGAATCTGGACGATTAGAAAGCACGGATATCTAATAACAGCAAATGGGAGGAGAGGGTGAAATATGGTATTACGCTTGTTAATCATGTAAAAGAACATTGAAAGAGAGTTTTAGATATATAACAAGGAAGACAGGGAGTAAAGAACAAACAAAGGAATGTTGGAAAATGAAGCTTCAACAGTTATGGGAAGCAACAGAATGGCAGAGGAATTGAATACATTGCAACAGTCTTTACGGTGGAAGACAACAGCAAAATATCAGAACTTCAAGACAGTCAGCGGGTAGAGGTGAGTATAGTGACCACCAGTAAGGAGAAGGAGCTGGGGAAGGTGAAGTTGGATGAATCAGCAAGACCAATTGGACAACACTCCGTAGGTCTAAAGGGATGCCGAAGGTGATTATGGAGGCACTGCTGGAGATTTTTCAGGTAATGTTGGAGTGAGGGAGGATTGGTAAATGTAACCACCCTGTTTAAGGAGAGAGGGACATAGGAGACAGGAAATTACAAATGGCCTGGCTAGTTGAAACTGTTGTATAGAAAGACTTAATGGATCCTTACGTTTATGAACAGATGCGTGGAGTATAAGAACAAAGAAGTTCTGAAGTATATTGGACGTGGTGTGATTAAGCTACAGCATAACAAGAGTTACATTTACAATGCTATTGTGAACAGCAGATTTGAAAGTACGGTTAAAACAAAGGAAATCATTTCGAAGCAGACAGGTGCATGAGTGACAAAGAGACTGTTTCCTTGACCCTGTAGTGAGAATGTTGAGGTAAACATGTCAGTAAACAGATTTAAAAAATGTATAAAAAGCACAATAAAATCTGTTGCTGCGGATATAGCAACACATATGAAACTGAAAAAGCACAGCAGGTCAGACAGTATCCTAGGAACAGGAATGTCAACGTTTCAGGCTGAAATACTTCATCAGGATTGGGCCGTGGGAAGGGGAGCCGGGAAGTAAATAGTGGGAGGGGCGTGGGGCTGAGGGAATGATAGGTGGGATGACGATGGGGATGCAAGTAGTGGGAAGGGTGCAGCGGAGATGCGAATAGGAAGATGGACAGCTTAGGTCAGGTTAGGGAAGGGGAACATGGAATAAGGCTGTGGGTGGAGAGATTTTGAAGCCAGTGAAGTAAATATTGAGACCAGTGAACTGTAAGCTCTCCAGCTGAAAGATCAGGTTGTGTTCCCTAGTTTCTGTTTGGCCTCACTCTGACAGTGGAGGAGGCTAAGGATGGACCTGTGGCCGGATGAGCTGGGGGTGAGGGGAGTAATTGAAATGGATGGCTACTGGAATGTTGGGTTGGTTAAAGCGTGCAGAGAGCAGATGCTCCATGAATATGTTCCCGAGTCTCCCTTTGGTCTCCCTGATCGAGATGAGACCACATCGGGAGTTGGAGACGTGCTTGGTGGGGCAGGATCAGGTTCTATATGGAGCACCAGTGCTCTGCACGCAACAACCAACCGGACTTTCCAGTTACCTTCCATTTTAATTCCCCTACAACTCGTCCGGGGACATGCCCATCCTTAGCCTGTCCACTGTCAGAGGAACATCACCTGAGGTTTTATCTTTGGAGGTGATATCCCAAGGGCCTCAATATTGACGGCAGCAGCGTCAAAAGTCCTCCATGTCCTTTCTCCCTGACCAGATCCACCTGTACATCTTATCACTCACAAATCCGCTCCATTCTTCCCACTGACCAATCACATTAACCTCATACCTGCATGTATACCCGACTATCATACCTACCCTTCATCTTTCCGTATCCAATCACTCCATTTCTGGGCTCCCCTCCCCCTCGCCAGTCCTGACAAAAGGTCCAAGATCAAAATATTGCCTTTTTGCTCCTCTGATTCTGTCTGGTCTGCTGTGTTTATCCAGCTCCAAGTTTAGTAACTGTGGCTTCTCGCACCTGTAGTACTTACTGTCTGCAAGATGTGGAACAATGTAGTCAACATATAAGAAGAAATACATTGGGACATTTGAAAAGATCACTGACTCGTTCGTCATTTTTTAACAACCCAGCACACACCTTCCAGGTGAAGCAGCATTTCACTTGTACTCATTCAATCCAATCTCCTGTCATTTCCCTACTCACAATGTAGTCTCATTTACACTGGGGAGAACAAACAGAGACTGCATTGAGGAACACTCCCACTCTTTCTGTACGAAGAGCCCTGACTCTCTCATTGTTTCCCATTTGAATAACCTACCTTGCTCTCATGCTCACATTTCGGTCCTGCGCTGCTGCAATGTTCCAGTAAAGCACAATCTAAGCTCGAGTTACATCTCACATTAGACTTTGATACGTTACAGCCTATAGAAGTTAATATTCAATTCCATAATTTCACAGCCTGATGTCATTATGGCTGTTCTCAAATCTTCATACATTCCATACATTCTTTTGTCTTGCACTCAATTAAGGAAACCGGCTCCACTCTTCACAATCTGATATGTACTCATTTTACAGTTGATTCTCTTTCACCACAAACAAAAGTCCATATGTCAGTGACATTGTGCCTCCACACCGTCTGTTCCGTCACCCCTCCTCTACCTCTGGCAAGAGATTGAAAAGCCCTTTTTCCAATCCTTTTCTGTTCTGAAGAAGTGTCACACTGGACTTGAAACGCTAACTCTGTTTCTCTGTCACTGTAGATGCTGCAGATCTGCTTTGTTTCTCCATAAATGAACAAAACACATTTTCAAAAATGCAAGTAAGTGTTGATACCGGAAATCTGAAACCAGAACAACAAAAAAAATCTGCGAGCCTTGAAGAATGATCACTGGAACCAATGATTAACTCTACTTTCACTCCACAAATGCTGCAAGACCTGCTTAACCTCTCCAGCAATTTTTGTTTTTCAACACGTTTCAAAGATTTGTGTCGACATTGGTCAAACCCCCTGTCCAACCTGGAGCACCATATACCGGGAAGTGAAAGATTGCACAAAAAGTACAAATTCATTAGTTCTGAAACTACATGAGGCTGGCATCACTGACACTACAGAGCACTTACTGTTAGTCAGGCAGAGAAACAGAGGGAGACGTATTCACTCTAAACACAGAAGGCCACACATACTAGAATGGAAAGGATTCAGATGAATATATTAAAGTGTGTTGAGGAATGAGACAAACTGTAAGTGTGACACCATGGAGAGACCCTCAGTGGAATGCGAATACAAAATTGGAGTATACCACATCAGAAACCAGAGTAGGTCACTGAGCACATGGCTGATGGGTGAATGAGTCTCGGTGTGAACAGGAGAACAGGCAGCAGAACTGTATTAGAGATATTGCAGCTCAAACCGTGTATTCCATGTGGTGCTGTCGACCACAGCAACAGCAGAAGCAGAATTATATAAAACTATAATCTGTAACTTTTTGCACCAGATAATCTTTCAGTCTACCATTACCATCAAGCTGATCTATGGTTCAGTGGCAAGTGTGGGTAAACATGCCAGGGTCAGAACCATATGTTCCTAAAACCGATGACAACCCGTTATAGATCCACACCTGACTCGTTACATTCCAAACAGCAGAACTAACATCTTATTTAGAGGGCGCAATGATACCAAGACTAACAGATCAGATCGAAATTCAGCAGTCCTGCCACACCCAGTCATAAATAGATTAATCAACTCACTGCAGAAGAGTGTCATACACATGTCCCCATGCTAAATAATGAAACAGATCTGAACATCAGTGCAATAGACAAGGATTCGTATCTACACCATACTCAGCCAGAAGTGTTGAGTTTACGATTCAACTCACCTAGTTAGTATGCCCATAGAATCACAGATGACAATTTTCAAACAATTTGATTCGCTCTATGTGACATGAAGAAACATCTGAACACAGTAGATACGACATGGGAAATAGACAACAAACCCTGTCCCTGGGGAAGCTGTTTCATTCAATTTCTAATTCTGACATCTATCTGGCAATGTGGAAAATTACTATGATAAGTCCCTTAAGAAGAAAATAATTACAGTATGACCAATATCATCCCCTCAACTCCATTACGACAGTCAGATGGGTGGGAGTTCTTTTTGACAGCGCTGTGAAGCAGCACAAAAATTACCTGCTCAGTGTGGTTTCCGATGGGTCCTCTTGTGGAGCTGGTGCTGTTGTGGAAATGTCACTGGATTACTAATCCACACCAAGCAAATGCTCTGGCAGCTGGCAGAAGTCAAAAGCAATTAATAAAATGTCGAGATCCGAAATCTGGTGTAAGGAACAGTGACCGTGAAGCCAATGTCGATTTTAAACACAAATTTGCTTCCCCAATGTACTTTCAGGAAGTGAATCTCCCGTGCTCTCGTGGTCTGGCCTAAAAGTCACTCCAGACACACAGACATGTGATAAACTCTTCAAAGGTCTTTGAAACGGCCAAGCAAGATACTCAATTGGATCAAATTGCTCCGAGACCTTAAAGGATAAAACCGGACAGAACAGCTGGCACCAGCCTCTGCATCAGAAAAGAGAATGAGAAACACAATCCTGTCGACACTGCAGAGACGTCCTCCCGAACATCTGAGAGCTTGTGACAACATTTACAGTGTTTTCCCACAGACTGCACGGAAACATCAGGAAAAGAGTTGGTTATTCAACGCAGTGAGCCTCCCACTTTCTCATCTTGGCTGACAATCTCCTCACTGCATTTCTCCTACAGCAGACTGAGATATATTGCAATTGATCTTATCAAACAAATGTTTGAGATGTTTGGGAATAGCTGGGACCCAAGGACATATTCCTGAGCTACTCCATGAACTTTCATCTCCAATAAAAGGATCCTTTTATTCCTTTGTTTCCGGCCAAGGTCTCCTCTGCTGGAGCTTGTATACTCTGACCTGCTTTTTTTTTTCTTGTTTTCTCCCCCACTTTTATCTTTATAACTTACTGGCCTCAAACTAGCCCCATGGTTTGGAGCTCAAGCTGAGCCCAGTGCGGAGGAGAGTGAGTCCTTACTAAATTTTCCGGAGCAAGCACAGTACGTGGAATTGGCAGCGGCCACATCAGCAGAGGCAACGTGGATATGATAGGGGCCAGCAGCAGAGAGTGATGCCTGAGGATTAGAGACTTGTTGAAGATTGGATCCTGCACTGGTGATGATGAAGCGGATAGTGGAAGGACATCATGGTAACATCGGTGAGGTGGGTCCAGCAGTACAAGTCATGCCTCTGACATTGGCATGGTCTGGCACAGGGGATATTGAGCTGGTGATAGAGGAGTATCTTCCGAGTGGCAAAGATGGTGCCTGAGGATCAGCATCTTCAATGTTGCTGGGGTGTGGTGTAGATGGTGATGTAGCTGTCTTGGAGGGATTGGGTTGCAGGGGTGGTCCATAGTGAAGAACTGTTTCACAACTCATCAACTCTCTTCAAGCTGAATCCTCTATTCATTCCATTTTCTTCAATTGTCACCACTTTGTGGCAATACGTGAAAACTTTTCACTGTATTTTATTGTATTGATCATGTAAAATGCACCTGGTCATAAAAATCAAAATCAAAAAAAAACTTTTACTCACTCTTTCCTGCCAGCTGATCCATTCTGAAAACATGTCCAAATATTGACCACAACCCCACAAGATTTGATTTTGCACACTGGGCTTGGGACTTCAGCAAAAATCTTTCTGACAATCTCTCTTGTAATCGTATCCTACTGAATCATCTCTCCCTCAGACTTCTTTGCTCCAAAGTAAACAACCCGAGCTTATCCAGCCTCTCTCCATTGCTGAAATGCTCCACCCCAGGGAGCATCCCGGTGAATCTCCTCTGCACCCCTCCACTACAATCACATCCTTCCCTCAATGAGGTTCCCAGAACTACACACAGTATGCCATCTTGGTCTAACCATAGACTTGTAAAACTCTGACAATGTATATGTTGGGGAATGAATGTTGTGCCTACCGTTCCCTCTGCCGTATTAACTGACCTATTAACCTCAGTCAAAAAGTGTGTTGCTGGAAAAGTAAAGCAGATCAGCCAGTATCCGAGAAGCAGGAAAGTCGATGTCTCGAGAGTAAGCTTTTCATCAGGAATGTGGCCATCATTCCTAATGAAAAACTTATGTTCAAAACGTCAACTCTCCTGCTCCTTGGATGTTGCCTGACCGACTGTGTTTTTCCAGAAGTTCACTTCGTGATTCTGGTCTCAAACATCTGTAGTCCTCACTTTTTCCCTAACTTGTTAACCTGTGCAATCACAGTCTGGGATCTGTGGAGAAACACCCTCTGAGCTTCCCAGTGTACTGTCATTCATTTGCATACCCCTATTTTTGGTTCCTTTTTCCAAAGTATATCACCTAATAGTTATCAGGGTTACTTTCCATCTGGCCATCTGACCATTCCATCTGAATCTTCCTGTAATATCCTCCTCACTGCCAACCACCCGGCCAATGTTTGTGTCAAATATAAACTTAATTATCACACTGCACCACCTAATGTACGCATTCGCATCTAGATCATTTATGAATGCCACAAATAATAATGGACAGAACATTGATCCCTGTGGTACACTAGCAGACACTGGTCTCCAGTTACACATACAGCCTTTTGCCACCACTCTGTCTCTTGCCACTAAGACAATGTTTGATGTAACTCACTAAGTTACCCTTGATATGCTTGATCAGTTTCACATATGGGGCCTTGTCAATGGCCTTGTTAGAAAACCATATAAACACCATGCTCGAAACTATACAATAAATTTCACTTGGAATGGCTTCAACTGATGATATCATGCTGACTATCCCTGATCAAACCTTGCCTCTAAAAATGAAGATCAATTTTCTCCTTTCCTATTTTCTCCAATACTTGGCCTAATACTGATCAACTACTGAATAGTCTACAATTTCTCGGTCTATTTCAACCACCCTTCCCATAAAGTGGGACCTCTTAGTTATCCTCCAGTCATCTGGCATCGCCAACTTAACTGTGGCCAGATTCGACTTAAGCATTTAACTCAGGGCCTTTTGTCCTTTGTCTCCAACAGCAGACCTGGCAATCAGTCCAATTTTATACCAGCCAAATCCTCTGATCCCTGCTTGCATCTGATATCAGTCTGTTCAAGAGCTTCCCAATCCATCTTCTTGAATTCTGTCCCTGCAATCTCCGTCTCCCAAAGAAAACAGATATGGAGCACTCATGTAACAATCGAACAATGTTCTCCAGCTTCACACACAGCATGCTCCCTTGGTCTCTAAGGGTCCTAGTTGTTTCCTGGTTATTCTGTTCTGATTAATGTACGGGGATTCTCCATAACCTTGCCTGGCAGCACTTCTCCCTGCCGCTGTGTCAGTCCGTCTCTCTGTGTGAACTTTCTAAGCTTCACTGCGATCTCCTTTCATTTTGGCAACCACCGGAGAACACAAACGGAGTTTCTCCATCAGTTAATCTTGCCTCTAATAAAATAGACATGAAGTTAACTGTTTAGTTTCTCTGTGATTTCCTTGTTCTCTGCAAGAAATTATCTTGTGTGGATATTCCCCAATCCGCACGTGTCTTTACCTTCACTTTTCCATCAAGTATCGAGATAAGCGTTTGGTCATCCTTATGTTTCTTTTTGGTTTTCTTATCAGTTCATTGATCCTCTTTTGCTGGGTCCCAAACATTTCTGAATCCATTGCTTACCACAATATCTGGCATTTTTCTGACCTGCTTCCTTTGATCTAACGCAATATTTAATTACTTTTGTTAACTATTGTTAAGTCACCTTACCCTTTTGCTGTTTGCCCTGTGGTGGACATGTGCATATTGTACATTTTAAGTTGTTTATTTAAACAACAACCATTGTCTGTCTGCCAGTAAATCTTTTCCATATACTTCTCCAATTCACTGAGGCTAATTTGCACCTCATACATTCATCACTTGCCTGACTCAGGTTTATGCCTGAGTCCGCGGCACCAACGGCCGACGACGACCGTGACGTCACTTCCGCCCCCACCGACCTCGCAGCCCCGCGATCGCCGCCCAGACAACCGCCCCGGCGATCGCCGCCCAGACAACCGCTTCCATGATCGCTTCCACGGATTTGCGACCCCCGCGGCTATCAGGAATGACAACGGTTCTTTCGTCGCCACAACCATTTCCGCCCCTTCGGTTGCCGTCGCTGCAGCCACTTCCGCCCCCAGTGACATCACTAACCTGCACGACACAACGCCTCAGGTGGCTCCGCCCCCACGCCGACTTTCGCCACCAGGCGTAACCCCGTCCCCACGCCGATTTCCGACACCATGCGTGACTTCGCCCCCATGCTATACCCCGCCCCCACACCGAGCTTCGTCACCACGTCAAGCCCGCCCCTACGTCGATCTCCGTCCCCTCCCCTGCCCCTAACCCCGCCCCCACTCCCAGCTCCAGTCCCACACCAGGTCCTAGCTCCCAGCCTTGCCAGATCGTCACCATCCCTCCAGACCTCCCCCTCTCTGAGGATGAAAGATCAGTCCTCAGCAGAGGCCTCACCTTCATTCCCCTACGCCCTCGGATTAATGGGTTCAACACGCGGCGAGATATTGAACAATTCTTCTGCCACCTTCAGCTCCGTGCCTATTTTTACAACCAAGTCTCCCAACCACCCTCTGACGACCCCTTCTCCCGCCTCCAACACACCCCATCCACCTGGACAACCCGTGCTGGCCTCTTACTCGCCCTTGATCAATTTATAGCTAACTGCCGCCGCGATATAAACTGACTCAATCTGTCCACCCCTCTTACCCACTCCAATCTCTCACCCTCAGAACGGGCAGCCCGCCACTCCCTCCGCTCCAACCCCAACCTCACCATCAAACCAGCAGACAAGGGACGCGCGGTAGAAGTTTGGCGCACTGACCTTTATACCGCTGAGGCCAAACGCCAGCTCACGGACGCCTACTCCTATTGCCCCCTTGACCATGACCCGACCTCCCACCACCAAACCATCATCTCCCAGACCATCCATAACCTCATCACCTCAGGGGATCTACCATCCACCGCCTCCAACCTCATAGTCCGACAATCCCGCACCGCCCGTTTCTACCTCCTGCCCAAAATCCACAAACCTGACTGCCCCAGCCAACCCATTCTCTCAGCCTGCTCCTGCCCCACCGAACTCATCTCCGTGTACCTCGGCACGGTTCTGTCCCCCTTAGTCCAAGAACTCCCCATCTACATTCGGGACACCAGCCACGCCCTCCACCTCCTCCATGATTTTTGCTTCCCCGGTCCACAGCGCCTTATCATCACGATGGACATCCAGTCCCTATACCCCTCCATCCCCCATCACGAAGGACACAAAGCCCTCCGCTTCTTCCTTTCCCGCCAGACCGACCAGTACACTTACACTGACACCCTCCTTCGACTGACTGAACTAGTCCTCACCCTGAACAACTTCTCCTTCCAATCCTCCCACTTCCTCTAAACTAAAGGAGTTGCCATGGGCACCTGCATGGGCCCCAGCTATGCCTGTGTCCTCGTAGGATATGTGGAAAAGTCCATCTTCCGCAACTGCACTGGCAGCAGCCCCACTTTTTCCTCCGCTACATCGATGACTGCATCGGCACTGCCTCATGCTCCCACGAGGAGGTTGAACAGTTCATCAACTTTACCAACAGCTTCCATCCCGACCTCAAATTCACCTGGACTGTCTCAGACTCCTCCCTCCCCTTCATAGACCTTTCCATTTCTATCTCGGGCGACCCAATCAACACAGACATCTACCATAAACCGACTGACTCCCACAGCTACCTGGACTACACATCCTCCCACCCTGCCCGGTGTAAAAACGCCATACCATATTCCCAACTCCTTCATCTCTGCCGCATCTGCTCCCAGGAGGACCAGTTCCAATACCGTACAGCACACATGGCCTCCTTCTTCAAAGACCGCAGATTCCCCCAGACGTGATTGACGATGCCCTCCACCACATCTCCTCCACTTCCCACTCCTCCGCCCTTGAGCCCCGCCCCTCCAACCGCCACCAGGACAGAACCCCACTGGTTCTCACCTACCACCCCACCAACCTCCATATACAGCGTATCATCCGCCGTCATTTCGGCCACCTCCAAACGGACCCCACCATCAGGGATATATTTCCCTCCCCTCCCCTATCAGTGTTCCACAAAGACCACTCCCTCCCTGACTCCCTCGTTAGGTCCACACCACCCACCAACCCAACTTCCACTCCCGGCACCTTCCTCTGCAACCGCAGGAAATGCAAAACTTGCGCCCACACCTCCTCCCTTACCTCTCTCCAAGGCCCCAAGGGATTCTTCCATATCCGTCACAAATTCACCTGCACCTCCACACACATCATCTATTGCATCCGCTGCACCCCATGTCGCCTCCCCTATATTGGCGAGACGGGCAGCCTACTTGCAGAACGCTTCAGGTAACATCCCTGGGACACCCGGACCAACCAACCCAACCACCCCGTCTCTCAACGCTTTAACTCTCCCTCCCACTCCACCAAGGACATGCTGGTCCTTGGACTCCTCCATCGCCAGAACATTATAACACGACGGTTGGAGGAAGAGCGCCTCATCTTCTGCCTGGTAACCCTCCAACCACAGGGGATGAACTCAGATTTCTCCTGTTTCCTCATTTCCCCTCCCCCCACCTTGTCTCAGTCGATTCCCTCAACTCAACACCGCCATCCTAACCTGCAATTTTCTTCCTGACCTCTCCGCCCCCACCCCACTCCGGCCTATCACCCTCACCTTGACCTCCTTACACCTATCACATCTCCATCGCCTCTCCCCCAAGTCCCTCCTCCCTACCTTTAACCTTTCCTCATTCCTGATGAAGGGCCTGTGCCCGAAACGTCGAATTTCCTGTTCCTTGGATGCTGCCTGACCTGCTGTGCTTTAACCAGCAACACATTTTCAGCTCTGATCTCCAGCATCTGCAGACCTCACTTTTTACTCAGGTTTATAATCAGAATTTACAAAAAAAATGTTGTATTCAGACGTCATATAAAATTCAATACATTATGATTAATATTCCCAGCACCTCCTTTACAGCAGTGTTTTGAATTAGCTCTTCTGATCACATAACATCAATTCGAAAACTGCCTGACCTCTACCTCAGTGCTCAACATACTGTTCAAGGAAACCATCTCAAACATGGTCATGAAATCCATTTTTCCAAGCATTAGCATTCACATAGGTTAACACAGTTTAGGTACAGATTGCAGCTGTTGATAATCACAGTAGTACCCACAAACCTTCGTATGTATTTCCCTGTTTTACAACATACACAAACTCTGTATTGCAGCTTTCACTTTGATTAAAAATAACTTCCATCAACTTCCTTCTCCTTGCTGTCTCTAAGATCCACATTACCAGGTTCTGTGGAATCTGAGCGATGTGGCCTCTGGGGAGATTAATGGTAGATTCAGGTGAGACATTTAGTGAGGCTTTTGTGGACGTTGATATGATCTCGGCACGTTTTTCGTTCTTCTCAAGTGTCATTGTGGTCTTTTCACTAGATGCCTCATTATGTTGGTGGAGAAGAGAAGGAGCATGGTCTCTCAGCAATGCTGTGTATTTCCCCCAGACAACTGAGACTGCTGTAAACTGGGTGGGAACCTTACAGCAGGCTGATAAAGTGTTGCTGCTGCTCTCCAGTCTCCTAGTGAGATCACATCTGGAGTCTAGTGTACATATTTAGTCTCCTCACTGAAGAAACGATATTACTATATTGGAAACAGCTCAGAGATGGTTCCCTCAACTAATTCCTTCCATGAAGGTGTTAACATATAAGAAAAGGATGATCATGTTGATCCAATACCCATTGGAGTTGATGAGAATGAAAGATGATCGTATTTTTACATAGAGCACCGGAAGGAGTCAGCAAGAGAAGACAATTACACAGTCAATGGAGGAATCCATTCCACTTCTCCAGCCTGTTACACAGGAACATCTTTGGACCCTGTTACACCAGAACAGGATGAGGCTATTCAGCTCCTGGAGCCTGATATACAGTTACAGGAGGAGGCCAAACGGCGCCTCGATCTTATAACACGGGATCTAGAGTAGGCTGTGCAACACCAGTATCCTGTTACACAGCAACAGGATCAGCCCATTCAGCCTTCTCAAGTCTGTAACACAAGAATTGGAAGAGACTGGAAGAGGTCATTCAGCCTGAGAATTAGAGAAGGGGATAAAATTATTTGAGACTTGTTGTGGAAAGAAAGAGTTCATTCGAACATGTATCTGTTATATGGGAACACGAGAAGACCAATCGCTTTTTTGATCCCATTTCAGGGATGCAGGAGGTGATTGTTCAGTATGAGACTGTTATGAAGGAATATGAAGAGACCCTTCAGCTCCACAAAAAGTTACACAGCAACAAGAAGATTTCACAAGTCCTCAAGCTCCTGACGTAGCATCAGAATAAGGAGAAGCAGGTCTTGAATATGAATATGAGGATGTTCCATCTATTGAGACTTTAATGTAGGAACACGACGTGGCCATTCAGCCCACTGAGTGTGTAAACCAGGAACAGAATTATTCCATTCAGACACTCATGCCTCTTCCACAGCGATTGGAGCAGATCTTTTGTGTCTGTTCCATGGAAATTGGAAAGGGAGCATTGAGTTACAAAAAGGTTCGTAATTAGGATAATCATCTTCAGTAATGAATAAAATTAGTGAGCAAACTATTGGGAACTAAGGGAAATTGTGAGAATCCACTGTTAATTAATTAACAACAGGAAATTTGCAAAGTCAAAATGGAATACATCAGAATCAGCATGGATTTTTAAAGAATTTATTTGTTAGAGTTCTTTATATATGTGACTAGCAAAGTAGACAATAGGGATTTTGGAGGCATAAAAGTATCTGGAATTTGAGAAAGCATTTATTAAAGAGCTGCACAAAACATTAAGCTGCAAAATAAGACAACGTGAGTTTGGGAGGAAGTTATTCACTTGGATAGAGGGCTCGTGAGCCAACAAAATACAGAGAGATGGAATAGATGTTTCGTTTAATGGTTGGCACCTTTTTGGATTCTTCTGAGTTCAGACAACATGACCCGACTATTTCTCATCTATTGTATTATTTGGATGAGGGGATAGAAAACTTGACAGCCACATTTTCAGCTGATACTAAAACAGGGAGCAAAGTAGGTTGATACAATGAAGATGTAGAAAATTTACAAATGGACATGAACAGTTTAGATGAATGGGCCAACATTTGCAGATAACATTTAATGTGGATCAGTATGGGATTCTCCATTTCGATCAGAGGAATCGAACTTGTTATGCAAATGGAAAGCAACTCCCGAGTGCTTACGGGCAGAGGGGTCGGGGTGTACTTGTGCATATCACAGAAGGCCCACATGGAGGTACAGCAGGGAATGAGAAAGGCAAGTGCAATTTCAGCACTTAATTTTAACCGAATCGAATATAAAGGAAGGGAAGAATTACTGTAACTCTGCAAGGTATTAGTGATTAGATTAGATTACTTACAGTGTGGAAACAGGCCCTTCGGCCCAACAAGTCCACACAGACCCGCCGGAGCGCAACCCACCCATACCCCTACATTTACCCCTTACCTAACACTACGGGCAATTTAGCATTGCCAATTCACCTGACCCGCACATCTTTGGACTGTGGGAGAAAACCGGAGCACCCGGAGGAAACCCACGCAGACACGGGGAGAACGTGCAAACTCCACACAGTCAGTCGCCTGAGTCGGGAATTGAACCCGGGTCTCAGGCGCTGTGAGACAGCGAGACAGTGAGACTGTAACTGACGTTCTGTGTACACTTCTAGCGCCCTGACTGCAGAGGGATGTACTTACAATGAAGACAGTTCAGAACAAGTTCATTAGATTGAATCAAGAGATGAATTTGTCTTTTGAAGAGCGTTTGAGCAATTCAGACCTATACTCTCTGGAGTTTAGAAAAATGAGAGGAAACCTCATTGCGGTCTGGAGGATGTTAGAGGTGATTGACAATGTCGGTGTGGAGTGGGTATTTCCTCATGTGGGACAAACTAGAACAAGAGATCATAGTTTTAGGATTAGGCAGAGCAGATTTAAAACGGGGTGAAGAGAAATTACTTCTCTCAAAGGGTTGTGACTCTGTGTAATTCACTGTCTCGGAGTGCAGTGAGTGCTGGGACATTGAGTAAATGATGGGATAAGGAGAGCGGCCAGGAACATAGGACTGAGGCCTCGTTGACATCAGCCATGATTGTATTCAATGGCAGATCAGGCTTGCGGGGCTGGATTGCCGACTGATGCTCCTCGTTCTTATTCAGTCTTTCGACTGTGCTACACCGGAATGGGGGAGGACTGGTTACCAAACAGGAAGCAGGCACTCCGGATATATCAGTCTCAATCAGTTCGACAGAGCGTAGCCAGTGAAGTCACACTGCGACCAGCGTGGAGTCCTCAGCTCTTTACAATCCATATCAATGATCAGGAGGAGTTGAACAGATATACTGCTACTAAGTTTGGTGATGACACTGAGTTGACAAGACAGTAAGTTATTAAGAGAATGTGGAGAGTCTGAAAATTGATATACGCAGGTATAGTCAATGAATAATAGTTTACCATATGGAATATAACTGAATATACAACTTGCAATCTGTTTCAGGAAGTTTATAAGGCAGTATTATCCTGTAATGGAGAGGGATTACGGGGCTGAGTGAAACAGCTTGTTCTGTAGGTTTCACTCGGGCCCGTTCAGACATGGGAAGTGTTGATCCAACTGATACTCACAGTGGCACCGATGCTGTCAGTACAAACGGGATATTTTTATGCATTTGGTGGGTGGTGTGGAGTGGTGGTGGTGGGGGGGGGGGCATGTTTTGAGCTGTGTACGAAGGGGAAGGCCATTATCTGAGATTCCATCCTTTATTTCCAAATGGACATTCGAGTACGATGGGAATGGCTGTTTCTGAATGAAGAAGCTGTGGTTGCTGCCAGGACAGGGGTATTCACCAACATGATGTATGGTGCATGGGCACAGTGTAACATTAATGAAGTGAGAGTTCCTTCAGTTCTTCTACCTCTCCCCATTGACATGGAACCCTATAGAGGTATGTACACCATCGGGAATCCCATTATAACGGGAAAACAAGAGAGAAGAAAGTGAGGAGAAAACATTCAACTCATCCACCACATAGATCCTCCATCACAGAATGGTTACATTGATGCTGAAATGCTGGGAGATGACCAATATATCATGCACTCCTGCCTGAAACGTTCCAGACCATACAAGATGAATGAATCAATGACACTAACAGCCACTGGCAGTACCGTCCTCCGCCGGTATGAAGCTGCAGGTCGTGTTGACGGAGATGACACCGCTCTGTGACCAGCTCCTTGTTCAGTCAGAGACCCCTCACACCCTGCTCCTGGGTTAAGTGTCCCTTGGGTAGCTGGTCTTGGAAAACCCGGAGTGGATACAGCAGATCCCTTTTCCGACACACGCTCACTCCGTAGTTTCAGAGCTTCCCCTCTCTGCAGCCTGTGTTCCATTTGTTGTTCATATTGCAGGCCCAGATGCTGTAACTACAGTCCCCATGCTCCATTCAGAGTTGGATCACAAAATCATCGGGTATCCCTGTATGTCTGAGGCAGCTCACAGCACAACCTCCAGCAAACCATCCCCAGCATCTCCACAAACTTTTCAATAACAGGAGACAGTCAGAAGCCCCTCAGCTGCAAGTGTTATGCACCAGGCCAGACCACCACAAAATATTTTTTTCTTTTTTTAAACTAGATGTGAATTGGATGTTCCCGATGTGTTGTGATTGGCCAACCCGTTCAACATTAAGCAAAATGCAATCCATTCAAACACTCTAGTTAAACCACAATCAAATAGATGAACAACTGGGGATAGCTTCTTTTCTGGAACACTTACGCAAACAATTGACACAGTACCTTCTACTCATTAACTGTTCTAATACAGGAACATCCCATAAACATGACCCTTGACAAAAAGGTACATTCAAACTCAGAATCTTATGTGCAGTTGTCCAATCCAGGAGGAAGCAACTTCAAGAGAGTTTTCAGAGAGATGAACAGCTTGGGATCATGTATTGAAACTTGGAACCCTTCTGGGATCCCCAGCAGCTTCTGATTGCTGCAGCTAAAAACAAAACGAGAAGACCTGGTCTGAGAGAGCTGTCACTGCCCTTCCATTGTTCCCAGCATTTTAATAAAACCTAAAGGCCTCCTGAGTTATTTACTTCTGCCATGTTCAGGCAGCAGTTCGGCATTTCTCTATGTAAAGCTTCCCTTAGAAAAAAACACAAGAGAATAACCTTTGTAAAGTGACAGCATCGTCACACCTTCCACTTTGAAAAAAATGACCCATCAATATTCACAGATAGCATCATTTTAATCCTCTTTATCTTACTGCTACAGTAGACGACAATATGTATATATATTGTATTGACACTAAGCATGCAAATATTCACAACTCCATTCTATTTCAGTCAGTTTACTCCTGCCACAGAACGCCTCTATCTTTCTTCATCCATGTCTTGACACCTTATCAGCAAGCACGGTTTCTTGTCCAGTCACCTGTATAACATCCAAATTGGATGGCATCAATAATAAGTGCTGTCTGAACAGACTGGAAGTTTTCTCCTTAAATTTCTCCAAAAATATTTAGGTGTTGTGATCAATATAACGATTTGTCTCAGACACGTTATTTACAAGTTAAACGCTGAAATGCTGTAAGGCCAAGCTCAAGGTCTCTTACCCAATTGTGGAATATTTCTGTTGATGGTTTCACTGGACACTCCAACCACACATTACATAAAGGAGCAAATCTCATCTCTCCAAAAATCCTTCTCGATGACAAGTCTCCTCATGTCTCTGCATAAAAGAATTACATGCTTCTGTACCTCTCAATGCTGTAACCACTTTACCTGCTACTTCTGGCCTATACAAGTAAACCTTACTCTCACAGGTATATGTTTTAAGAAGATCTTGAATATTCTTCTCAATGCCTAACAGAAGCCAAAATTTGACTCATGGATCGACTACCATCATCAGCCATTTCAGCTTCTAATCTGTCCATTGTAACTCTCTGCTCTTCCACACGAGTTCTCACGACTGCAGGAAGTGAATTTTTGAACTACTCCAAAGTAAGAATCTCTCTAAGGCTGTCATAGATTGTTCTCTTTTTAATACCCTTACCCACCTTTCAAAATTACTTTGTTTGATACTTTCAAAATCAATGTATGTGTAACCAGGGATGCTACTTTAGATTCCTAAAATGCTGTCTGTGGGCTTCTGGCATAAGCTCATATACAGTTCAGATTGCTTTCTTTACCCTCTCATACTGGCCAGATACCTCATCCGATCGGGATGCAAATACCTCACTTCTTATACCTACTAGCTTTGTTTGGATCAACTAAATTCATATGGTCACTGATCGGTGCATTCGTTTAGCCACTTTCTCAAATTAAAAAAGGCTTTTAGATCCCTCTCATCAAATGTAGACAATGACTGGATGTTTTTAAACAGATCCCAATCAGGCCTTCCTCCTCACTATCCTCCCATGTCAGCGTACCATCTACCTTCATCTTCGCTTTCTAAGTCGACTTTCCTCTCAAATTGTTAACTTTTGAAGTTGAAACTCTCTACCTCTTTCTACTTTTCTTCTTTATTTTTCTGTATTTCTTAGTCATCTCCTTTCCTTTTAATTCTACTTTTAATCGTATTTCAAACGGTTTCAATTCCGTTTTGTGTTCAAGCTGCCTCATCAACTATTGAATTCCAGCCATTTCCAAAAATTCTGGTTGTGTTTCAACCAAAAGTTAAATGCCAAGGCACAGCTGTAATTATTTCTCCTTTTCTTACAGAGGTTTGGTGTGGACTTGTTGGGCCAAATGGCCTGTTTCCATACGGTAAGGATTCTAATTCTGAACCCAATTTGGTATGGTTGATTTCGAACCAGACAAGATTGCAAAGTTTGTTATGGACCAGATCAGACTGCTTTAAAATACTTTAAGATGGGAGCCTGGACGCTAACCTTGTCTTATCGTAAAGGTAGATGAGAAATGAGTGTTACAGATGTGATGCGGCTGGTCAAACTACACATCTTAAAGCAACACACAATTTATTTAAATAATCTAATAATAACATATACAAAAAGAAGGGGAATATAGAATAACTTAACTAATGGAAATCTTATCAGAATAATAGATACAGTACCTTCTACTAATTAACTATTGCAATGTACTAACATCCCATAAATACATCCCTTGTCAAAAAGACACGCCCAAGGCCATTCAGTCTTGCACGATCAGTTCAAAGGGACAAACACACAAGTCACAATTTCAGTGGACAGGCGCATATTCAAAGCTGCTGAAACCCCTATCCAACATAGAGCTGCACATGGGACACACGGGAAAGTGAACAACAGCCCGACACACCACCCCACCCGCTTGTCCATGGAGCATCACATGGGACACACCGGAAAGTGACCAACAGCCTGACACATACCAATTAATTGTTTCTACGCTTCAGAATGCCAGCACTCGATACACTCGGGAAACAAAAACCAAGGAGAAAGTGAAGACTGCAGATGGTGGGGATCAGAGCTAAAAACGTGTTGCTGAAAAAAGCGCAGCAGATCAGGCAGCATCCAAGGAGCAGGAGAATCGACGTTTCGGGCATGAATTTCCTGAAGAAAGGTTCATGCACGAACCGTCAATTCTCCTGCTCCTTGGATGCTGCCTGACCTGCGGCGCTTTTCCACCAACACATTTTCAACCAAAGATCAAGGCCAGGGATAGATACAGAGGGACAGAGAGATTCACATTAAATATGGAAACAGTTAATTAACTGAGAACACGTTGCTGAAATATGGAGAAAAAGAAAGGGCAGTGGGACGAAATGGAGGATGAAACCTTTAGAGTACGGAATTATAAGAATGAGAACATTGAATAAAGGTATTTTCAGATCAGCTGAAACGGTTTGTTTAATCAAGTTCTGAATCGGTTCCGCAGAACACATCAAACAACATTAGCTGGGAGAAGATAACAGACCAACATGGAGAGCTGAGTAGGCCACGATAGTGCATTGCTCAGTAATCTGGATTATCTGCCTAGCATGAGGAGAACTGCCATCCTTTACTGTCATATGGGAACGATACATGCATCAAATACACACAGCAGGGGAAGATTTCAATCTGCATTGGACCAGTATAAGGTGTGTGTGTGTGTGTGTGTTGGGTGGTTGAATGTGAAAATTATTGCTTGAGAGAAAATACACTTAAAGGAAACCAGGTTAAATATGAACAACCGACAGGGATTTGGATATTGACACAGAGAGACTGAGGGAAATTTCATGGACAGATGAGTGCAAGTGTTTGAGAATATTAAAATAAAGGCATTGCCGCACACAATAGCGATATTGATTAGTGGGCACACATGTCGGACAGATGGATGGGATTTCGATGAATTCGAATAATGTTTGTTTCTACAGGTTTCAACTCAAGAGTGTCAGCAGCAAATGCTGTCATCATTAAATCTGTATTTCACAGCCCAAGTTTCAAACAGCAGATGGGTTAAGCCAGTGAAGTACATTCTGGAGCAGTGAGTAGTTAAAGTTAATAACGGTCAAGGAATAGTGTCAGAAATCCGGTCATGGCCAAAGAGATCACCACAGTTGTGATTCGTCACTTTCATCCACAACATGGAAGTTCCCCTCCACGCCACTTACCACCCTGACTTGGAAATATACCGCTGTACCTTCACAGTCGTTGGTTGAGAATCCTGGAATGCCCTCCCTAATGGCATTGTGGGAGAACCCACAGCATGTGTACTGCAGCAATTTAAGAACAAAGCTCACCATCACCTTCCCAAGAGCAAATCGAAATAGACTATTAATGCTGGCCAACACCCAAGTCCCACAAATGAATGAAAAAAAGGTATTGGCCAGATGGAATGGTTGTCCAGGAAGGAAATGGAGTTTGTAAAGATAATAGAGGACAATGACCTCCACGCTACCAATATTTAGATAACAAGGGTGAGAAACAATGAGTGTCAGGCAGCATCCAAAGAGCAGGAGAATCGTCGTTTCAGGCATGAGCCCTTCTTCAGATTTTCCAGCAACACATTTTCAGCTCTGATCTCCAGCATCTGCAGTCCTCACTTTTTCCTGAGAGATAATGGTTCACATCTGAACATGACGAGGTCAACGTAGAGACCCATGAATAACACTGCCAGAAGCAAGGAGGGAGACAGCAACTGAACAAGTTCAATGGTGCCATTAGTAGCGGTTTGCAGAGTGAATATCTGGATTCAGAGTGTCAACATGAACGATAAAAGTGGCAAGAAGTGAAGACTATATAAAAGAACAGTATTGCAGTCATAGCTGGGTTATAGAAAAAGAGTCTGGACAATAAGACTTTCCAGGGACACCAATGATAGACAGGAGAGGATAATAAATATATTGAATAATGGGAAGAGCATAATATATCCGCCATGATAATGATAACCGATCATAATATGTTGAAAGAGACCAAACATCATCGGATAATCTCCTGTCCATTGTTATAACATTTCAGACCAATATTCTCCGATTCTGATCCATTGTTGGAAATTTCCAGTCTAAAGTTCTCAGATTCTGATCCACTGTTGGAACGTTCCAGTCAAATATTCTCGGTTTCTGATCTCTCCTCCGAATCTCTCTGGAGCTGCTGATCCCTGTCAGTGCTGTCGGTGATGCTCCCGCTCATACTATGGCATAACACATTGAATGGAGTCCATTTATCATTGGAAGATACCTTCCACTGGGATAATTACAAACGGTGGAGACTGACATTAATCACAGTCACTGAACAAACAGGTTCAGTTAACCCCTTCCTTCAATAACATTTCATATCGCAATAAAAGGAAATATTTACTCAGTCTGGATGGAATGGATGAGGGTTACTGACGGATGGGTTATAAATCTTACTTTTTTTTTACTTTTTCCGTGTATGTGGGAATATTGCCAGAGCACTGCAGGTCTGTATGTGTCCTACTCTGTTTGTTAAGGGGACAGGGATAAAATAACAGGCCACCTGCAAAAGATACCTAGTGGGGAAATTTCTGGATACATTAACTCAATGGAGAAAGTGAGGATTGCAGATGCTGGGATCAAAGTTGAGAATGTGTGGCTGGAAAAGCACAGCAGGTCAGGCAGCATCAGAGTAGCATCGACATTTCTTTTGTAAGCTTTTCATCTGGAATGAGGCTTGTCGCCCAAAGGTGCTAAGAGATAAATGAGAAGGGGATGGGGTTGGGGGAAAATAGCTGAGAATGTGGTAGGTAGATGAAGTTGGGGTTAGAGGTGATATGTCGGAGAGGACGGTGGAGCAGATAGGTGGGAAGGAAGACGGTCATAGGGGCGGCGCTGATTTGAAAGGTTGGATCTGGGATAAAATGGTGAAGCAGAAATGAGAAAACTGGTGAAATCCACATTGATCCCATGTGGTTGTAGGGTCCCAAGGCAGAAGTTGAGTGGTGGAGGAGCCCCAGGACCTGCATGTCCATGATGGAGTGGGAGGGGTAGTTCAAGTGTTCAGCCACGGGCTGGTGGGGTTGGTTGGTGCGGGTGTCCCAGAGATATTCCCTGAAGTGTTCCACAAGTTAGCGTCCTGTCTCTACAATGTAGCAACACATACGGTAGGTGACATGTGTAGATGTGCAGGTAAAACTCCGAATGGTGTGGAGGGATCCATTGGGGTCTCGGGCCGAGGTGAGGATGCAGGTTTCCCAATTTTTACGGTGGTAGGGGAAGATGCCAGGAATGGGAGGGTGAGTTGGTGGGTGACGTGGACCCGACAAGGGAGCCTTGCTGGGAATGTTCTTGATGGAATGTAGATCGGGGTGGGGAGGGAAACATATTCCTGGTGGTGGGGTCTGTTTGTAGGTAGCGCAAATGGAGGGGGATACTGCGTTGTATCTTGGTGGATGGAAGTTCAGGAACAGGGTGTTCTTTCCCTACTGAGTTTGCAGGGGTAAAAGTTGAAGGCCGAGGTATGGGAAGTGGATGAGATGCTCTGGATGGCATCGTCGACCATGTCGGAGGGAAAATTGCTGTCTTTGAAGAAACAGGTCATGTGGGATATACACTGGGTTCAGAGTGTGGTGCTGGAAAAGCACAGTAGGGCTGGCAGCATCCGAATCGGATTTTAGCCGCAAATATCGATTTTCCTGATCCTCAGATGCTGCCTGACATGCTGTGCTTTTCCAGCACCACACTCCCGAATCTAACCTCCCGCATCTGCAATATTCACTTTCGCCTACACGCTAGGTTCAGTCAGTTCTGTAATACTGCCTTTAATTCTGTTCTCACTGCTGTAGGAAAGATGTTGTTAAACTTGAAAGAGTGCAGAAAAGATTTCTAAATTTATTGACAGTTTTGGGGAGGGTTGTGGTGATAATGTTGAGCTATGCGGAGAATATGAATGGGCTTGGGCTATGTTTCCTGAAGCGTTGGTTCTGAGGAATGACCTTTCCGAGATTTATTGCAGTGAATCCCGATGCTCCAGGGTGAGCTATGCCAACTACCGGGAAATAGACAGAACAGGTTATTCACATTGAAACTGGATAATTACTTATCGACAACATGTTGGTGAACGATGGAGGTAGACTGAAGAATGTCACTGGCTGGAGGAATCAGAATTTGGAGGGTCCATTCACATGAATGAGAACAAAAATAAAGGCATTACCATATCAACTGAAAGTATTAGTTATACCACATTCTAAATCCACCTCAGCGAACCAGACCAGACACCATAAACCCAGAGGAGATATCTGTTCAGCATGGAGCATGGAGCACTGCGCAGACCAGACTAGTGTACTGCTGAAAATCACCCTGCAATCAGTCCACAGTGGAACACCGTGCACACTATGGCAGTCCATTATTCTATAAACCTAGATGAGATATGTGTTCAGCAGGGAGCACTGTGCAAACCGGGCTGGTGTACTGTGCAGTACAATGACAATCTACCCAGAGTGGAAAGGTACGCTGGCCACAGTAGTGCTTTGATCTATAAACCCAGATGAGATATGCGACCAGGGTGTGGAACTGTGTCCATCAACCCAGTGCATTGTTCACTACATTAGAACATTGTGGTAGATCACTGCCCAACGTTGGGAAACTTGCAGCCCATGCTGGAAGTGACAGGATGTGCAGCTCCCATCCAATTAAAGCTCCATATCTCCATTGTGTCATGACAAGGGGGTGCTGTGGGTGTGAACATCACTGCCAGAGAGAGATGGCGGGGAATCAGTTTAAGTATCAACAAATGGGAGGGGTTTGGGGAATAGAGAGCGCGAGACTGAGAGACAATTTCATGGAAGGATGTGATCGCAGGATCCAGAATGCTGAAATGAAGACATTTCAACAGTATCCTGAAACTTGAGCCAAGGTTTCCAGGACTGATGGGTAAACTGGATATTAGTGTGAGGTCAGATGATGGAGAGTATTGGATGAGCATTTGTTCTGCAGCTTTTTAACTGGGAGGAGGGTCAGCAGAGTCTTCGACACATTGGGCTGAATCTAACAATATTTTCACTGAGTATGACAGAAGGAATGTCTGTATGAGACTGACCTAGTTTCCTGGTGATATCTCATCCTCATTAACTGCCTACCCCACTCCATGGCGTGCCTCTCATTCAATGCCAGCTCGATTTCCTTCATGGTTGGAGGTACTCACCAATGCCCGCATGCCTCTATGTATTCCGTCATCCCTGGCATTGGTGCGATCTTCAAAAGGTCAATGGGCACACTGTTTCTCTGTTTGGAGCTACCCTGCACAGTTTACCCCGAGCATGGCAGATAAGAGGCAATTAAACCACGGTTTGTCAACAGAGTTACGCAACTCTTGGTGAATGGACAAGTACAGAGGAGGACCATTCTTTTCCCAGAGTAGGCCATACTACCAGACCCAGAGAGCATGGTCTGAGATCATCACCCAGCTCAGTGAAGTATCTGCAGTCTGAAGAAATGTCCAGCAATACAGGACAAGCATCAATAACCTTTCCCGTTCTGTCAGGATAAGGGTCACTGTATTCTCTCTGCTCCCTGACACTCACTGTATACCTGCTATAGCACCTACTCCCGGACCAAGCTCATGTTCCACCACTCTCGTTACTGCTTACAGTCTCTCTTTGTCTCTCCCTCTCTCTCGCTTTCTCCCCCCATTCACTTTACTCCCCCCCCCCCAACACACACACCAATAACACTGCATAGATACAACACTGTGGACTGACTGTCTCCGGAGACCTCACCATGTCCACCAGCACTAACAGCAGGCCACCCACCCACACCCACCCTCCCTCCCTTTCTCCTATTCTAGGAGAAACAGTCTGGAATAGGACAGAAAGGGCCAAGCCAGGTGTTGGAGTGCCCGATATCCGTTACCTTCCCCCCTCCCCCCACCATGTGTGGAGGACCCTGATACGAGCCAGAGAGGATTGGCACGTCGTGTGGAGATTCTGAAACATCCACGTCCCACCGACCGAGTTTCGAGCAATGTTCAGTGAAGGGCAATTCTCACTTTAAACCCATCGGCAGCTCTGTTTACCCCCGGCACAACATAGAAGCCATGACCGTAATGCCATCTCCCTTTTGTGTCGAGCTGTTTTTGGTGGGCAGGAGGGTGGGCTCACAACTCATCGTCACCAACACCTTCCAGGAAGGGAGCTCCTACACTTCCTCCTGTAAAAAACCTCAGGTGCTGAAACTATTTTCTGCTCTCGCCACCTGTCAATAATCTGTACTCATATTCACAAAGTGTCCTTTGCTCCTACACCCATTTTATACTGGTACAGAATGTTTTATATTGACTTTCAGAATTATTCCTTCCAAGGTGCATCACCTCACACTGCTCTGCATTGATCCTGATCTTCCATAAACCTGAAAACTACGCCAATGTGTCACTGTCCTGCTTGCCTTCCATACTATCCTCCACACACTATAATACGTCCAGGTATGGTATCTGCAAACATTAAAATTGTCCTACAGTCACACTCCACACAGAAATACTGACTCACTCGCTATTGTGAGCAAGTGCAATACGCACACCAGACAGAGTATGTGAAATATTGACAAGGTCACAGTGGAGCAAGAGAAATACTGACAGACACCGCATGTCTGTATTTATTTCTGTGTATTAGTGAGTGTCTCTACGTCTTTGTGTTAGTGTGTATATTCAAACAGTCACATACACACACACACACATTCTCCACACATGCACACATGCGCTAACACAGACACACACAAAGAGGTATATACACTCAAACAGACACACACTAACACACACACACACACACATATGTAGGCACACAGATACACATAGACAGACATACACACGCAAGCACACAGGCAGAGGTACACAAGCATTGACATACACCACATAGAAAACACACTGATACAAACCAACAGGCACGCCCACACACATAGACTCTCTCATACACAGGCAAACAGAGGCACACACAGATGCCCACAACCACCCATACACAGACTCCCAAATTCCCCACCCCACACACATACACACGCATACACATGCATAGATGTACACAGACACACAGGCACGCACACACGCAGACACACAATGAATCACAAAGCCATGCATACACACAGCTGCTCACACACACACTTACAAACACATAAACACAGACAGAGGCGCGCGCGCGCGCGCATACACACACACACACACCCTGTAAAACACACACACACACACACACACACACGTAGGCACACAGATACACATAGACAGACATACACACGCAAGCACACAGGCAGAGGTACACACGCATTGACATACACCACATAGAAAACACACTGATACAAACCAACGCACAGGCACGCCCGCACACACAGACTCTCTCATACACAGGCAAACACAGGCACACACAGATGCCCACAACCACCCATACACAGACTCCCAAATTCCCCACCCCACACACATACACACGCATGCACATGCATAGATGTACACAGACACACAGGCACGCACACACGCAGACACACAGTGACACACAAAGCCATGCACTACACACAAGCGTGCATGCATACACACAGCTGCTCACACACAGACTTACAAAAACACATAAACACAGACAGAGGCGCACGCACACACACACACACACACACCCTGTAAACACACACACACACACACACACACACACACACCCTGTAAAATGCAATGTTTCGTGACAGTGACTTACCCTTGCAATTAACCTTTTACGTAAGACAGGATTGAAAAGTCCGAAAACACACCAGCAGAGCATGGCATTTTATCACTTTCATCAAAAGAGGGCGAGATTGAGGTAGAGGGAGAGGGAGAGGGAGGAAACGAGGCTTTGAACACCATTCAATGATCCACCCCAAAACAATACATTTCCCATTGCACACAGATGCAGAAATAGAGATGCAAATATACATACACATTCTAATGCAGAACACACTGAGAGATAGATAAACATAGGTACACATATAGACGCACACAAATCGATAAACGCGGACAGAAATATGTAGATGCATACTTGGACATGTAAGCACCCATGGAACCATAGAGTTATACAGGGGGTTTGAAAACAGACCTATCAACCCATACACTCAAACTAAACTAGTCCCATGTTCCTGCGCTTGGACCATTTGAGTTGCTGGAAGATATGAGGCTGTCCAACGTGGTGCCATTATTAAACAAACTGTCAAGGAAAAGCGAGGGAACAATAGACTAGTGAGCCTGATTTCGGTTGTTGGCAAGTTGTTGGAGAGAATCCTAACGACAGGATTTGGAAAGGCAAGGACTGATAAAGGAAAGTCAACATGGTTTTGTGCATGGGCGATCATGTCTTACGAACTGGATTACTTTTTCTTGAAGAAGTAACAAAAAGCATTGATGAGGGCAGAGCAGTGGACGTGACCAATATAGACTTCAGTAAGGCATTCGACAAGGTTCCCTATGAAAGACTGGTTAGCAAGGTGAGATCTCATGTAATACAAGGAGAACCATCCATATCGATACAGAACTGCACCAATGGTAGAAGACAGATAGTCGTGGTGCAGGGTTGTTTTTTCAGACTGGAGGTCCGTGACCAGTGTGTGCCACAAAGATTGATGCTGGTTCCACTGCTGTTCATCATTTACATAAATGATTTGGATGTAAACACAGGAGGCATGGTCAGTCAGTTAATATTTGACATCAAAAGTGAAGGTGCAATGGACAGAGAAAATGATTACCTCAGAGTATAATGGCAACCTGATCAGATGGACCAATGGGCTGACGAGTTGCAGATGGAGTTTAAGTTAGATAAATGTGAAGTGCTGCAGTTTGGAAAGAAAAATCGGGGATTGGCTTGTACATTTAATGTTGATATCGTGGGGAATGTTGGTAAACAAAGAGACCTTGGATTGCAGGTTCTTAGTACTTCGAAAGTGGAGTCGCAGGTAGACAGGATAGTAAAGAAGTTGTTTGATATGCTTGTCGTTTTTGTACAGTGCATTGAATGTAAGAGTTGGAAGGTCAAATTTCGGCTGTAGAGAACATTATTGAATACTTCGTGCAATTACGGTCTCGCTCTTCGATGAAGGTTGGGTGAAACCTGAAAGGATTCAGAAAAGATTTTACAAAGATATTGGCAGGCTTGGATGTTTTGAGATTTATGGAGAGGCTGAATATGCCAGGATTATTTTCCCTTCAGCATCAGCGGTTGAGTGGTGATCATAGGGGTTTATATATTCACAAGTGGATTGGATAGTGTCAATACCTTGGGTCGTTTTCCCAGGGTAGCCCTTTCCAAAGCTAGAGTATATAGCTTGAAGGTCAGAGGGGAAAGACTTAAAAGGGATCTAAGGGGCAACGTTTTCAAAGAAAGGGTGCTTTATATGTAACGAACTGCCAGAGCAAGTTGTGGAGGCCGGGACAATTACAACAGTTAAAAAGCATCTGGCTGGACACATGAAAAGGAAGTGTTTAGGGAGATATGGGCCCAATGCTGGCAAATGGAACTACCTTAATGCAGGGCATCTGTTTGGCAGGATCGAGTTGGATAGAAGGGTGTGTTTCCATGCTGAACAGCTCTATGACACTATATCTTCAGTAAAACTTTCTCCTGTCATCTTAAAATTATCCCCTTATCTTGAAATCCACCATCCGAAGGAAATGGCTCCTGCCATTCAACATTATCTACACCCTGAATTGTTTTATAAACCTCTGTAACGTTCATAAGGTCTCAAAGCTGCAGTGGAGCAGGTTCCAGTCTATCGAGCCTGTCCTTATAACTTCAACACTCCATTCCCACCAACAGCCTGGTAAATCTTTGTCTGAACCATCACCAATTTAATAATATCCTCAATGTAACTGGTTGACCAGAACTGTACATAGTACTTCAGGAGAGACCTCACGTGTGTTCAGCACAACCTAAAGATAATGTTTCAGCTCCTGTACTCAAAGATCTGAGCCATGAAGGTCAGCAAACCAAGCGCCTTCATACCCACCCTGCCTACACATGATGCAAACTTCAAAGAAATATATCAGAACCCTGTTCTACAACACTGCCAATGGCTAGACATTTAATTGTGTACATTCTCTCATTGTTTGTTTTACGAAATTGTGATACATTGATTTATTGAAATCAAACTCCATCTGTCACTCCTCAGCCCAGTGAGTGATAATTCTGGGGAAGAAAGGCTGAACAGCAATCAGCTAACTTGGATCATTTCGTGGTTTTAAGAAGAGGGCAGTCAAACACTACAAGCGGGAAAGAGTGATGATGTTTTTGATCCAGAAAGTATGTTCTTTCTTCGTCTCTGGTGTTCAGTAATAAATATCTATTCCAGATCCTTTCTCGTGCAGAGTGTCTCTGTATATGTCTCTCCCTCATATTGCAGATGACAGATAAAAGCCACTTAAGGTGAAAATCATAGCCAAGCAAGTAAAGATTTTCATAGTTTATCTCGAAGGCAAAGCACATAAACTTAATATCCTATAGTTGAGGTGAGTACCTTTAATCTGTTTAACAATGTGATTCTTTTAAGTGTGTAATTCAGTAAAGTTAACCAAACCACACCGAGCTGAAAGCTGACATTTAAAATGTGACCCAAAATCTGGGCATGGTTTCAGTCTTGTGAAGTGGGTAATGCTCATGCCTCTGACCCAGAGCTCTGGGTTATATTCCAATAACTGAAATTGTGTGGTATTGTCTCTCACTCTGGTCCTGAAGGTCTGGGTTCAAGATCTGCCTGTCAAGGAGGTATGTCACAGTGTTTCAAAACAGGCTGGTGAACAAACAAACAGGAGAATAATGTTGCAGCTTTAAGCATTGTTGACAGGTGGTGGTTGTGTCCCTACCTCTGAGCCCAAAAGTCTAGATAAAAATACCACAGAGGTGTTTCCTAATGTGGCTGAACAAGTTGGTAAAGTAATTTTGTAATTGTGGTGTGATGAAGAAGGAAGAGGAGTCAGTATTGAATTTCAGAATGTGGGCCCAGGTTTACTGAAAACACAGCCATTCGTGTTGACTGGAGTCACATTTGCGCATTCTATTCGGTTAGAAAATCATGAAGACCATGGATAAGGTGAATAGTCAGGGTTTTTACCCCATGTAGGGAAGTCCACAACTAGTGGACATAGAATTAAGGTGAGATGGCCAAGATTTAAATGGGTCCTAAAGGAACCATTTTCACAAATGGTTTATGTATACAGTGAGCTGCCAGACGAAGTGGTGGAGGATGGTCCAATTACAACATTTAAAACGCATCTGTATGGGGTCATGAATTGGAATGGTTTAGAGGGATATGGTACAAATGCTGGAAAATGAAACTAAGTTAATTTATGACATCTGGTTGGCAAGAATGAGTTTGACTAAAGGGTCAGTTTCTGTGCTGTACATTTCTATGATTCATTGATCCTATTTAAAAATGATCTCTTTGTAATGTTATGTAACCTTCTTCACTTTCCACTATATAACTAAACTTGGTGTCATCTGTAAACGTGCTCGACATACATTGCATAATTCTCATCTAAGTCACTGTTATAAACGACAACCAAAAGTGGATCCAATACCAATCCCTGTGGAACGCCGCTGGTCACAGGCCTCCTGTCCCAAAGACAACCATCCTCCACCATCCTCTGCCTCCTTCCAATAAGCTGAAACACACACACGCATACAGACATAGAGACCGAGGCACAGTTCTGTCTTTAGGACAGAGGTGGATACATTTTAATTGATAAGGGGGTCCAGGTTACAGTGAGAAGGCAGGAGAACTTTTTTGAAAAGCATGTCATCCATGATTGAACAGCAGATCATACTTGATCGACGAAACAGTCTAGTTCTGCACCAATTTCATGCGCTATCAGGAATGTCTACCCAAGAGAAGAGTGGAGGCTGAATTTGATAAATACTACTGAAGAGAGTCATTGGGAATGTGGGATAGGTTTGAGGGGCTGAATGAACGATGTCCTTCATATTGGTTGTGCCCTCATTTTTAAAATGGGTAGCTGACTTACTGTGAGCTTCATACACTTCTAAATTTCGAAGTTCTACCATTTAAGATTGAGATAAGGATGATCTTATCTCCTTAGGGTTGAGCTGTCTGTGGTATTCTCATCCCCAGGAAACAGTGAAGACTGGGCCATACAGTCATAGAGTCTGAGAGATGTGCAGCATGGAAACAGACCTTTCGGTCCAATGCACCCATGCTGAACACATATCCCAACCCAATCTAGTCCCATCTGCCATATCCCCCCAAACAGCTCCTATTAATATTCCCATCCAGATGCCTTTTAAATGTTGTAACTGTATCAGCCTCCACCACTTCTTCTGGCAGTTCGTTCCATACATATACCACCCTCTACATGAAAAAGTTGCCCATTAGGTCTCTTTTATATATTTCCCCTCTCACCCTAAACCTATGCCCTCTAGTTATGGACTCCCATACCTCAGTGAAAATACATTGCCTATTTACCCTATCCATGTTCCTCATGATTTTATAAACCTCTACAAGGTCACCTCTCAAAGACAATCGCTTATTTTAATGTGTAGTGACTGCAGCAATTTGAAACACAACAGCCAAAAATTAAATTAATAATGGAGATTATTGGTTGTGTTAAGGGGATGCATGTTCATCAGGCTAATAGGAACTCTCCCCCCTCCTCAGTGTCTGAAGGTGTCTGAATTGAGCACATGACTAACATTGCAGATGGTTCTATCGTTGCATCAGAAAGACAGCATTTTGACTGGAAAGCGATTCCCCCAAATGTTAGTCTATACTCTGTGCTAATCTTTTAAACTCTCAGGGATCAGGATCATTGAACTCCACCTGGTCATCTGACAACAAATGGCTCGAATGGAGGATCACTGAGATCAGAAACAAATCGCCAATCAGCTTCACAGCACATCAGGAGGCCATGCAACCTTTCTCGGCTGTTAAACAGGAACAGGAGAGCCCTGGTCCGCTACCAGGAAATACAGAGTCGAGATAATTATTTATTTTCAGGTTGGAAAGCTGTAATTAGTGGAATTCCTCAGGAATCAGTGTGAGGTCGTCAACAGTTTACAATGATTTGGATGAAGGGGCTGAATAGATTGGAGCTCAGTTTGCTCATTCACCAGGATAGTCATTCATCAAGATTTCATGTGGAGGCAGAACGTCTGCAATGGGATACCAACAAGGGAGGGCAGAGAGTACATCTTCGCCAAAAGAAAAACAGTACAATGTTGGTGATGGGAAGTTTCTGTTTGGGAAGAGGCATAAAATGATTGTAAATTTTATAACTGGATGCAGATTGCAGAACTCCGTGATACAAAGGGATTCGTGTATCTTTTGTAAATAAATCACATGAAGTTAGTCTGTACAGTCAGCACGTGATTGGAAAATTAAATGAAATGATACTTTTTCTTGCAAAGAGCATTGGGGTTGATCTTAAGGATGTTTTAATGCATCAGTACAGGCCGTTGCTGAGACCACATCTGACGTACTGTCTATGGTTGTAATTGCACAGAAGTGAAAAACAAATAACTTTTGAAATGTTTCAAAGGTGTTTCTCTTTACTCGTTCTTGCGATGAAGGCATTGAATGATTAAACGTTTCGGCCTGAGAATGAGAAACGTTCTTATTAACCATATATGATTTTGAGCTGGTGAATACAGACGAATATTTTATCTTCTATAGGAGAATAAGACTGGGGAGCTAATTTAAGAATAAGATTTCCGAAAGAAATGGTTGGGTGTCCAACAGCAACAGTGATGTACCTACATGGAGCAGGGAATGTGCTGGAGTCCTACAGTTCAGACACTGTTCAAACAGACTACATTTGGTCCAGTTTGGGCCGGATATCATTATTGTGTGATCCAACTCAGAGAGGGAGAAAATGCATTCTTCCTGAGAAGGAACAGGCTGTTGCTGCCTCTTTCTCTGTGTTCCACTTCCCAGCAATGTGTGTGAGTGTGAGTTGAAAACTCCTCATTCGTCTATACCACTCATGAAGGATTCCTGTCGAGGATTGACTGGAATCGCCCCACTGCCTGAAGTAATGGCAATCCAGCTAAATCGACCTGTTCCAGGAAGTGATCCCATTACCAGTAGCTTGTAAGAGCAGAATAGCTCCATAAGCTGAATGATATTTGGAACAATCACTTATGTTTCCTTTCGTTATTTAATATTTGGGCACAGTTCTTTCAAGTTAACGTTCTGCAGAGATTATATTTTTCAGTTTGTCATCAAACGTGTGCATGTGTCAGTATTTTTAGAGAGGGAAGCATCGACGCACAGATTTGCAAGAGTCAAAATGTTTGTCATTCATCTCTCCATCCCAGTTTGAGTAACTTTGTTTCGGTCATAAACCTGTTAATTTGAGCAGATTAAAGAATCCTGCCTGATTTATTCCTAATCCTCACACAGTCTGAGACTTATATTATTGATCATATCACTAAACCCGTTACATTAACATTTGCAATGAGCAGCGGAAGTGTGGGACAAGGAAAGGGAAGAATGCCCTGAACCATAGATCAGTGAGCCTGTCATCATTGTTGAACACGTTGTTGGAGAGCATTGAGAGGGGCATGATTTACATGTATTTGCAAATGCAACAACTGATGAAGGATAGTCAACATGGCTTTGTGCATGGGAAATCATTTCTAACAAAGTTGATTGCATTTTGTGAAGATGTGACAAAGAAGATTGGTGATGGCAGTGTGGTAAACGCTGTCCATATAGATTCAGCAAGGCATTCGGCAGGATTCCACATAGCAGACAAGTTAGTAAGGTTAGGTCATAAATAGATCCAAGATAAGCTAGCCAAATGACTACAAAATTAGAATGAAGCTAGGAGATACTGGGTGGTAGAAGACTGCATTTCAGACTGGAGGCCTATGACCAGTGATGTGCCACAAGTAGCCGTACTGAATCCACTGCTTTTCATTGTTTATATAAATGATTTAAATGTGAATATTTGCCTGTTTATTATGTTTACAGATTACATTAAAATTGGAGATGCAGTGGCCAGCAAATTTTACCTCAGAGTTCAATGAGACCTTGATCAGATGGGCCAATGGGCCAAGGAGTGACAAATGGAGTTAAATTTAGTTAAATGTGAAGTATTGCATTTTGGTAAGGTAAAATAGGGCAGGACATATACAATTAATGGTGAGGTCCTGGGGAGCGTTGCTGAACAAAAGTGCGCAGGATCAAAGATCCTTGAAAGTGAAGTCACAGGTAGATAGCGTGTTGAAGGTGGGGTTTGGTATGCTTGCCTTTATTGATCAGTGCATTGACCATGCGAGTTGGGAGATCGTGTTACGACTGGGCAGACTGTTGGTGACGGCAGATTTAAAATATTGTGTTAGATTCAGTTCGCTCTGCTCTTGGTAGGATGTTGGTAAACTTGAGAGGATGCAGAAAAGATGTATAAGGATATTGCTGGGCATGGAGGGGTTAGGCTACAGGGAGAGGCTGGACAGACTGTGGCTTGTTTACTTTGGAGCATTGGAGGCTGAGGTGTGACATTATAGAGGTTTATAAAATCATGAGGAACATGAATAATCTGAATAGCCAAGGTATTTTTCCCCACATTAGGGGAGTACAAATCTACAGGACAAAGGCTTAAGGTGAAAGGAGAAAGATAGTAAAGAGTCAATGCTTTCATGCAGGTTGTGGTAAATATATGGAATGAGCTCTCAGAGAAAGTGATGGAGGCTGGTACAATTACAACATTCAAAAGGCATCTGGATATGCATATTAATAGGAAGGATTTAGGGGAATATAGGCCTAATGTTGGCAAATAGGACTAGATCAGATTGGGATGTATGAATTATGTAGACAGTTCTCCGTGCTGCATGACACTGTAAGGGAGATGAGGAGAAATTCTAAAATGATCATATGAGTGGAAATTCTCTTCTCCAGAGGTATGTGGTGCATCTTTGTTCACAGTTATCCAAAACTGAGTTACTTAAATATTTGACAAAGAAGTGAGTCACAGATGATGGGATACAGACAGGAAAGTGGGGCTGAGACCACAACCTGATCAGCCACAATCTTGTGCCTGGTGGAGAAGGTTCATAGTGTCTAACGATCTAACCCTGCTCCTGTTCGGCTGTTCCATTCAGACCCTCCAACTTGTTAGACAGGTGCAGTTTGAGGCCACTTCCTTTTACAGCTCCCCTAACTCTCTGGAATAGAGAATTCCTGACATTCGTCACGCACTGTTTGAAGAAATCACTGCCTGCTCCTACACGATGACCTATTGATATGAGCAATAGAGGTGAATACAAGGACTTACTAAAGAGCGACTGTCCCTGATATCAAGGCAGTATTTAACTGAGGATGACATCAAGGAGCCTGAGCAAAATTGCACTTCATCAGAATCCATTGCAAACTCTCTAGTGCTTGGAGTCGTCCACAGCACAAGGAAATATTTTTTTATCATCGGTGGGCATCAATCATCTCAGCCGTGGGAAATCTCTGCAGGAAATCTTCGGTAGCTATCTCAGCCCAGGCATCCCCAGTTTTTCAGAAGGGAATCCCTGCTGTGAGGAAGCAGGCCATTCATCCCATTGAGCCCACCTCGATCAGAAATGGGGATATTCACTGTGTTTTACACAATATTCAGAAAGCTTTGTCATCCCTGACCTCCTGATGCAGTCTGTGTCCAAGTGCAACAAGAGTGAGACAACATTCAAGCCTGTGCTGTTAAACTGTCGGCAACATTCATGAAACAGCGCTGCACATTTCCACAGTAAATGGGGGAGTTCACTCAGTACCTCAATCTGGCTTCACAGGAATATGGGAAAGTCGTTCAGCCCATCAAAACTACTGGACAAGAAGAGGGACAGCACATTCAGTCCCTCCTGCCGTTAAACAGGAAGACAAGGAGCCTGCTCATGCTCACACATCACTTACACGGGATCAGAAAGTGACCATTTCACACCTGGAGTTACTTGCAAAGGAAGAGGAATAGGCCATTCAGATTCTCAAGTCACGAACACAGGAACAATAAAGTGTCAGAGATGCTTTAGCATAGCAAACAAATGGAGCAGGAACTGCACAGATGGACTGTTCCATGGTATTCCTCGTGGCTTCATTAATCTTAGTGCATCCTTCCTCTGTTCGCATGCTTTTCTGGCAGTGGGAATGAAAACATTTTTTTAACAAGTCTCAAAGGCATCTTCCGTCGCAGAGAGAGCAGACCTATGCTCTCTCTGGAATTCAGAAGCTGGTGGGGAATGGCTAACTGTTTCAGAATGAAGGTATTGTGGCTGCTGACAGGATTATGGACAATGTAACGTTGAGTGGAGGGTCACATGGTAACTGTGCATTGCAGTGTTTGGAGTTCTTTCAGAGCCTGAACCTCTCTGTTAATCGAAATGAAGTCTATGCACTGGCACATAAACTATTGAGAATCGAGCATCTAATGGAAAATACGAAATTTCTCACCTTATCAATGGCTGCTTGGGACAAAATGAGTGTCCATCCATAACAATCAAGTTTCATCTTCGTATACTCTTACATTGCTGCAGGTTAACCACATAGTTACCGCTCTCTCTCCTGATGGTACCATCATGCCAGGGTTCAATCTGGTAAAACTCGTTTGCACTGTCTCGGTAACGTGGTGATCATTATTTATGAAGTAGACTCAGTCTGTACATAATACCCCAAATTATCTTTCAACAAAATACTACCATTGAGTAAGGTATATTTACTGTGGTACTCAAGTATTTTGCATGAAAGACAATATATCATTTCCAGTTATAATTACTTTCTGTCGAATCTGAATTATGTTAGTGACTTATAACCAACGACATCCAGGTCCTCTTCAACAACAGAACTTCCTAACCTCTCACCATTTAATAAATTCAAAAGAAAATCATTTTATTTGTTGTTCCTATTCGATCATGTTATACCTTGCGAACAGCTATTGCCCAAGCACTGATCCTTCTGATATCCCATAAGCCTTCCACCCAGAGAAAACATGACTCTCTTCATTTTGTCCATTATCCAATTTTTGATCCATTCTGTGTGTTCCACCCCTACCTACCCATGGACTCTAACATTCCCCACTCAGCAGCATTCAACCGTGTCAAACGTTTTCTAAAAAATCAAATCCTCTACACCCACTGGTTGTCAATTTTCGATATCACAACGGACAATCTCCACAAACTACAGCAGGTTTATCAAGGATCATTTCCCTTTTCTGAATCAAGGCTGACTCTACCAAATCATATCATTATTTTCCAAGTGTCTAGTTGTCACATTCCTTATAAAAGGTTACAATGTGTTTGTTCCCACAGCTGACATCAAGCTATTTAATTTTTTGTTTCACCTCTCCGTCCTGTTTTAAAGTTCAGGTTTACAATAGCTGATTTCCAGTCTGCAGGATCCTTTCCAGAATCTCGCCAGCTTTGACGAATAGTCAGTAATTCTTTCACTAGCTCTGTTGCCATCTCCTCAATACTCATGGATGTAGCTCATCAGTTCCAGCAACATACCAATATTCAATTCAATTAGGTTTCCAAAGACATAGTCTTCATTAATTCCAATTTCGTGCAGCCCCTCATTTTCACCAGGGCCTCGGTTGTTTAGTATTTCTGGAAGTTCGTTTGTGCACATTCTTCTGTGGAGGCAGAACCAATATATTCCTCTCAGCAGGCAGGTGGCTTCTCTCAGCTAGTGATATATCGGAAGATTGCACTCCGGATATGTCGCTCACTCCTGCCTGGAAATTTCCAGACTCAATCCAATCCACTTCATTGCGATGGACATGTCACCCACCTCTTGCCGGGAAAGTTCCAGAATCAATCCAGTTCCCTTCATGGTGAGTGTCAGCACAGTTCTGGTGTGAGTTTGAAGGAGGGGACACAGCTCAGTGGCCACCTCATTTTTTAAAGACGCTGTTTACACATTTTACACTTCGACTGTGTCCAGCTTACACAAATGTTCCTGGAAATTCCTGGCAGGATCTTGCAGTGCCCTGCCCCTCCCTGTGTACGGAGCTTCCCTTCTGTGTAACCCCGACTCCATTTGTTTACCATGGACCCAGAATACTCTGTAAATGCAGTGCTCATATCTCATCCAGAGTGGGTCACCATACCCTTGCATCTCTCTGAATGGACGCGGCAGCTGATAACGCAAACCCGTGAAAAGCGTCCACAGAACACCCTTTATCTGTAATGACAGCAGCAAGTCAAATTTTCACACACATGGTGCACCAATTCCGTGTTGAAAATGTTTGTTTTCTTAGCAGAACAAAGCAGTTACATCTCTGCATCTCTACAGTTCCCTTCTCCAAAAAAATCAGTTGACAATGTAACATTCCGTTTCTTTGTATCTCAGCAACTATAAGGGCGGCACCAGTATTGCCGATGGAGTTGATCATCACACTCAGGGAAGAAGGACAGAGGGAATATAACTCAATTTAAACTGGGACACATCTAAGTTGGCATGATATTCAGGAATATGGGAAAAAGGGAAATTTTAGAATAAGTTCCATGTGGTTTTCCTTCTGGTTCATCATCAGCAGTTCCTATGTTTGCTTTTCATTTCTCTCCCTCTCTCTCTCTCTCTCTCAATTTTCCCTGGGCATTTCTACATCCATTCAACTAACCTTCCCCTCACACATCCGACCATCTCTGATATAAATAACATTACTTCCCAGTTGCTTTCAGTTGTGATATAGGGTCACTAGATTCGAAACTTTGTCTGTTTTTCTCCTAACAGAGGCTGCCATACTTGCTGAGATTCTCCAATATTTTCATACGTTGTGGAATTTTATTTCAGATCTCTATCATCCTCAGTTCCTTGGTTTATTTCACGTTTAATTCTGTTGTTTCACGAGATGTCAGCATCACTGGCAGCATTTGTCATCCTTCACTAATTGCTGTTGACTGCAAGGCCATTTTTCAAGGCAATATGGAGCCAACCTTTTTTTCTGTCACGTTTAGTTTCTTTACCAAACGCTTTCAGTGAAATAATAAAAGAAATCCTGATGGTGCATGGTTGCCGTTTGTAAAATGAGGTCTCTTTCTGATTGTTGCCATTTGAATCTATCATTGGTCTGGTAGAATTTGAACCAATGCCTTTAGAGTCATTACACAGCAAGTGACATTATTATTCTGATATGAGGTCCCTATTATGAAATAACTGGAGAAACAAGAACAAGTTTGTGGTCAAAATATTTAGAACTGCAAGAGTGGTCAGAAAAGAACTGGAGCCATAAAATCTGAAGTTAACAAGGGGGCAGATGATGGCTTATTCAGCAACAGCACTGAGGCAAAGCTGCAAACTGGGGATATTATAGTGGTGGGTGTAGGCAGGATTGATAACAGAGAGAATATAGAGACATAAAACAGTTCAGGGCAAAAGGAAAACTCAAGAGTCTGAACAGTCTTGTTCCTTCTTAGATGTTTATGAGTGAGGATTCGGAAATTGATAGAAATGAAGTGGAATTTGTGACTAAAACTGGAAATAACAGGTTATGTATTTGTTAAATATAAATAGCAGAAATAGCAATAACCTTCATCATCGCTAATAGAATTGATAGAGATAAGTTTACCAGCAACAGCAGTAATAGCGAGGATCGGATAGTAAATTGACTGAATAATCATCAGTACGGCTTGTATCCGCAACTCTAACGGTGCCCAATCCTGATAAAACAAGTATATATCCAAGGATAAACAACTGTCCATTGTTGGAACATACCAGTCTAATGTTCTCAGATTCTGATCCATTGTTGGAACGTTCCAATCTGTTGTTCTAAGATTCTCTTCCTCTCCCTCGCCCGGTAGCTACTGAGCCAATCATCTTGACGAACGACGCTGCCGCTGATATTAGGGAATAACAGGTTGAAGGAAGTCCCTTATTAATAGAAGAGGGAAACCATCCAATGACACAGTTAGTATCCATGGAGACTGACATCAATCACATTCAATGTACAAACAGCTCCAGTAAACCCTTTCACTACAATCCTTACAAGTCACAATCATACTTCGTCTGGTTGGGATGTTGAAATCGCTCAATATCGGGCTAATAGCAACATCTCCAATTGTAAAGTTAGAGGTGATGGAGAGAGATGATACTTTCTATCCACCATCTTGATGATCCTACTATGTTTTGGCAGGGTCGGAATCGCTGGGCTCCCAAGCCCGGCTGTGTCTGATAACCAGGCCTGCTGCGTCCTTTCGTTTTATTTATTTATGTTTAACTTTGACATTTATCTTACCATCATTTAACGGCTTAGGTGTGGTTAGGCATTTCTGAGAGGCTTCTACAGTGCCATAAACATCGTAGATAGAGTCTTTCCTTGTGGTCCTTGCAGCTGTGGCCGGGTCCTGTGGAGTGACGGTTAACTTCTTACAGAACCAGGATTCTTCGTTTTGCCTTTCCCCAGTTATTGCTGGGGTCTGAGCAGGATTGGAAGTATGGAAATCTCTCCCTGCTGCTGCACTCTCTCTGACATTTCTCAGAATTGTGTTTTGCTGTTCTTTCCTCCTGGATTGAAGAACTGCATGTGAGACGATCTGTTTCCTGAATTTGTTTTTTGACAAGCGTGTGGTCATAGGATGTTACCATATTGAAACAGTTATTGCTTAGTAGTTAAGCAATCGATTATTCTGCTTTTTGTGTTTTGTCAACAGTAGCTGAATGAGTTGTGCTTTGCTTAATGTCGAGTATTTTGTACAAGCAATTGCATCTGAAACACAGCACCTCACATTTATCTTTAAAATAAGTAAATGTTCCGGTCAAGACTATCTTCATCATATATTTTGAAATGTGTCTGCTCAATTCCATAACAAAAAGGACAGATATTCACGTCTTCATTGGCTAATTACTTAATGAACAACATGTTGCGGAAACACAGGATTTGACAGCGGAATGTGCCATGCTGGAGGAGTGATACCTCTATCAGGAATTATATCGCAGAGTTAATTCACCTCACAGGTCCAGCCCAGACCGTATAAGCCCAGATGAGATATCTGTTCAAAATGGAGCAGTGTGTAGACCAGGTTCAGTACAATCCGCAATCAGTGCAGGATGGAATATAGCACAGGTCTCTCCAGTCCACTACCTATCTGTCCAACACGTGGAAAAGTACAGTACACACCGATGCACTGATTCAGAAACACTGACCAAACGGTCTGTCCAGCATGAGGTGATATGCAGCCCACACCAGTGTCTTGGCCTATAGACGTGGACAAGGCATCTGTACAGTATGGGCAGCTGTGCCGTGAATGGATCTGTAAACCTGGAACAATTACCGTCAAAGCAGCTGTTTTCATCAGCCCAGTACATTGCTCAGTAACACTGTGTTAGATCACTGCCCAGAGTGAGGAAACTTACAACCCATGCTGGAAGTGACAGGATGTGCAGCTCCTATCCATTTACAGCCCCATATGTCCATTGTGCCATGACAGGGGATGCTGTGAGTGTGAACGTCACTGCCAGAGAGAGATGGTGGGGGAATCAGTTTAAATATCAACAAACAAAATAATTTTATAGAAAAAAAAGGGAATGGAGATTGAGAGACAACTTCATGGAAGATCACTGGTTTCAGAATGCTGAAATGAAGATATTTTGACAGCATCCTGCAACGTGAGCCAGTATTCCCAGGAATGATGAGTGAATGGGATATTGGTGTGAGTTCAGATGGTGGAAAGTTTTGGTGAGCATTTGTTCTTTAGCTTCGTAACTGGCAGTGGAGTCAGCAGATTCTTCAACTCATTGGGTAGAAACCAATAATAATTTATCTCAGTGACATTTTCATTGAGTGTGACTGCGGGATCATCTGTACGAGGCCCAGTTAGTTTCCTGGTGCTATCTTATCGAACTCACCTCATTAACTACCCACCCCACCCCACGAAGTACTATCATTCAATGCCAGCCTAATTCTCCCACCCTTCATGGCTGGAGGTAAACATAATCGCTTGGATGCTCCATGGATACTCCGTGATCCCTAGCACTGGTACCAACTTTAAAAGGCCAATTGGCAAACGGTTGAGCTTTCTCAGTTTGGAGCTGCCCTGCACAGTGGTGTGAGCTCACCACCTAGATCAGTGCAGGATCTGCGGTCTGAAGAAATGTCCAACAATACAGGACAGGCATCAACAACCTTCCCCATTCTGCCAGGATAAGGGTCACTGTCTTCTCTCTGCTCCCGCACACGCATTGAAATCTGTGATAGCATCTACCCCTGAACAATGCTCATGCTCCACCACTCTCACTGCTGCATGCACCACCTTCTCTCGCTCTCTCGCCACTTTGCCCCCACACTACAAACACTGTATGTCTAATATAGCACCTACCCGAACAAGGCTCTTGGTCCATCACTCTCACTGCTGCACGCAGCGCCTTTCCTCTTTCTCGCCTTTCCAAGTTTCTGGAGTATGCCGATTATGGGATGTTCCAGAAAATGTTCCAAGTAATTTCCGTTTACAGGAAAATGTCAATGCACCAGTATGTAACACAAAAAAGGGAAGAGTAGGAATGTATGTTATTAAATTCACATACAATTAAAATCCATCATGAGGCCAATCAACACTTCAAATGTGCTCTAGCATATAATGAGATTGCGGCTTATTTGATGGTTTTTCTCAGCTCCGTGTTGCAGAGACTTTTAGTTATTCAACCCCCTGGGTTCCTGTCACTGACAAGACGACACTCAGGCACTTTTACCGTGGTTTTTTTCACGCGCCTGTTCGCGGTCTTTTCCCATGTGGACGGACACTCCAAATAATATATTCCCATCAGTTGTATGTTTTTATGTAATGATAACCTCATTTTACACAGACTGAACAAAATCTACACTTATTTTATTGTTATCGGAAACCAATAACAATTAGTATTCTGGTTATTTCACTTGTCTCACCTTACATTATTCAGCCAAAGATAGCTTCCAAACACTTATCTCGCGATAAGATACAATTTCTAGCCGAGAACATTTTATCCACATCCGTTATCTTGACCGTTATCTGAATTGTATCTTTTTCCTTTGTTTTGAAAGTTGCTATTGTCCTTTGTCTGTGGCTGGTCCTGTCTATAACATTTACACAGTCTCCCACTCATTTGGATGGATGGGGATGCTTTGTGATGCAGAGGGAGGACACAAGCGCAGGTTCAATTCCCCACACTGAAGAGGACCCTCCCTCAACCTCCCCCCAAAAGCTTAGGTGTGCTGACCCTCAGGTTAACCCAACACGGGTGGTCTTTCTGTCAGGACATAGCAGCCCCGTGGTCCTTTGGAACACTATTCTCTCATTTTTGCATTTTTTAAATCTACGTTACCATTTGTTTTGCATTATGTTCCTGGGTGTTTTGGATCAATGTCATTTTGTACTATTGCAAGCATTTCCCCCACGCTGCATATCCCTACCCCATAATCCTTGACTCCATTGTTATCCACGAACCTTCTGTCTGTGCCTCAAAAATATTCAATATCTCTGCCTCCAATGGTCTGCGGGAAGAGATTTCCAAAACCTCACAACACTGAGTAAATAATAAATAACCTCATCTAAGGTGTGAGGTTGCTTTTTTGTCTCCTTACCTGAGAAAAGATATAATTACATTGAAAGCAGTTCAGAGATGTTTCACTTCACGTATTCCAGGGATGAAGGGCATATATTATAGATGTTTTAATAGATTATTCTTGGAATGAGAGGTGATCTTATTGAAATATGCAAGAAGTTTAGGAGCATGGATCAGGTCGATAACCACTGGGTGCTTGTCTCGTCCAAATTTGTCATTGCCATGGAACCTCTACGGTGTGGAAACAGGATATTGTGTCCCTTGAGTCCACACTGGCCCACCGAACAGCATCCCACCCAGACCTGTCCCCACCCTGACCATGTAATGCTGCATTTTCCATGACTAAACCACCTTATCTACACATCCCTGAGTACTATGGGCAATTGAGCATGGTGAATTAACTCTCACCTGCACACCTTTGGACTGTGGGAGGAAACTGGATCACTGGGAGGAAACACACACAGATGCGGGGAGAATTGAAGGTTGTAATTGAACCCAGCTCTTTGGTGATATGAGGCAGCAGTGCTAACCACAGATCTACCATGCTGCTCCGTTATTTCTATTCGTTATATGTGGCTGACTAAAGAAATCTGCCTGACTTGTTCCTATCCTGAACCTGACCCAGTCTGAGACCTGTATCATCGGCCATATCTCCAACCTGGTTACATTTAAATTTGTTGCAAACAGTGGAGGAGCGTTACTAGAAAAGGTAACAGTCGCACCCTCCAACCACAGTCAGAACCGGAGTGAGGAGAATCCACAAAGTGGGCATTTATTCAAGTGGGAATTATTTTTCCCGGAAGTTTGTGATGGTTGAATCTTTACATTATATTGAGGCTGGCTTCGTCTGATTTTCCATAGACATGTGTATCAGGGATAATGATGCATGGAGAGAAAAGTGCAGCTGGGTCCACAATGAGATGAACCATGACCTACTTTACTGGTGGAGTAGTGTCAAAGGCCCGAATGGCCCACTCGTCTCCCTCAGCCTTGTGTTCTGATGTTTCATTCAGCCCTTCGAATCTGCTACACAGGAGCAGATCGAGTTCACTCCGATAGTTAGGTCTTGTTTCGAAAATGTACTTGTAGAATCCAGGCTGGCTCAACTCCACTTTCCTGCTACCCCATCGTATCTCTCAACTCGCTTGTATGTCCGAAACCAATCCACCCCCTCTATAAATACATTCAGTGACTCACCTTCTACAATTTGTGGGCGGCACGGTGGCACAGTGGTTAGCACTGCTGCCTCACAGCGCCTGAGACCCGGGTTCAATTCCCGACTCAGGCGACTGACTGTGTGGAGTTTGCACGTTCTCCCCGTGTCTGCGTGGGTTTCCTCCGGGTGCTCCGGTTTCCTCCCACAATCCAAAGATGTGCGGGTCAGGTGAATTGGCCATGCTAAATTGCCCGTAGTGTTAGGTAAGGGGTAAATGTAGGGGTATGGGTGGGTTTCACTTCGGCGGGTCGGTGTGGACTTGTTGGGCCGAAGGGCCTGTTTCCACACTGTAAGTAATCTTAAAAAAAAACTGTCTGGGTTCTGGAATTCCAGACGTTCACTATCATCTGAAAGATGGCATTTCTTAACATCTCAGTTTGAAATCGATATCCCTTATTCTGTATCAATGTCCCGGGATCAGACACTCTGCCCAGGTGTGGAACCACATTCTCAACAAATACGTTGTCAAGCCCCCTCTGTACCTTGTCCATTTCAGTAACTTCTAGCTCATTCATTTCAAGCACAATGAGTAATTGCCTCACCATTTTAGACGTACTCAATAATTCAACCCTTTCATCCCAGAAACCCGCTTAATGTACCAATCTTTCTGCATCAGCATGATGACTTTACGTTTCGTGCGCAGGAACACTCCAATCTCTTTGTACTGCTCCTTTGTTAGGACTCCTCTTCATTAAATAACAGGCTGCCTTTTTGTTGTCAGTGTCATCCTCAAACCCGGATGTGTATTGCACTCAGCACCTTCCCTCAGGCTCTCACTATGGATGAAAATAACTGAAGCCATTGGACTGATATTGGTGCTACTCCAGTAGATATGTCTTTATCATAAAGATTGATGAATCCTGACTCCAATTTCTATGTTATAAACATCCATCATCCCATGCTAATACATCATACTTTGAGTTTCTGTCTGGTGGAAGAACCTTTACTTTGTGATACCTTGTGAAAAATCTCTGGAAACCGTCATGTCTACCAGTTCTCCTTTATCAAGTCCGCTTGTTACATTGTCATGGGACCTCCAGAAAAAAAATGCATGATTTTACAAGGCAAAACATAGTTTCCCTTTAACAAAACCATGTTTACTCTGCCTGGAGCTTTTCTAAATGCCCTGCAATTCCTTCCTTAATAACAGACTGTCGCAGATTGCCAGCAATAATAGTTAGGCTAAATGCTGCTTTCTGTCTCGCCACGTCCTTGAAGACAGGCGCCAGATTGGAGCTTCACGAGTTTCGCTGGAACACTTCAGTAATCCAGAGAGTGATGGAATATTTCACACAGTGACACCAGTCACTCTGTAACCACTTCTTTTAAAGTCAATTATGAATTACTGCTGACCTGCCTATCCTTAGTCTTATTTGTTGTTAAAAACCTTGTACCTTTTGTAAGAGACAGTTCGAGAATCCTCCTATTGCCATTTTCTTCATGATTTTGAAATACTTACAGTGCCTTCCCTATGAGGATTGATGTCAAATACTGGTGTAAATTATCTGCCTGTTCCCTGTGGCCACTTCCCCAGTCACACCCTCCGAATGACCCCAATATACTTTCCTAACTTTCTTTCTACCAAACGTCACATACTCATCTTCAACTTTTTTATATACACACAGAAAACTTGTGATGCTTTTTTTTTATATTTCTTGCCAATTTATTTACATCACGTCTTTTTATCCATTTTCCTTCTATTTCCTGCATTTTCCATCGCTTTCTAGATTCATACAGTCATATTGCACACAAACGTTTCATCTAACCTGTCCGTGCTGACCAGGTTATTCAAACTAAACTAGTCCCATCTGATTGCATTTTGTCCACATGTCTCTAAATGCTTCCCATTCATATGTTTGTCCAAATGTCTTTTAATCGTTGCCACTGTACTTGCATCTAACAGCTCATCTGGCAGCTCATTCCATACACACACCACCACTGCGTGAAAAAGTTGACAATCCATTTAAAGCTATCACACTGACTACTGTACTTACATTCCAAACAGCAGGACTAATATCTGATAGAGAGGGCAACATGATTACAAATTAAACAGATCAGATCGAAACTCTGCAGTTCTGCCACATCCAGTCAGAAATGGGGTTGAACCAAGGAACAACTGACCAGAGAAAAGGACTCCACGAATATTATTTGAAAACAACGTTCACTGGGATTAGGGAATCGCTGACTAGGTCAGCATTTATTGCCCAGAGGACTGTTAAGGGTCAATGATATTGCTGTGTGTCTGGAGTTACATGTGGGCCAGAGCAGGTATGGATGGCAGCTTCCTTCCCTAAAGGACATCAGTGAACCAAATCGATTTCTCGCACAATCAGCAATTGATTCATGATCATCATTAAACTCTTAATCCCAAACATTTATTGCATTGGAGTTCGATCATGTACGTAACAGGATTCGAACTCAGGTACACCAGAACATTCCTGGGGTTGTTATACTAACACATCTGCAGCAACAACACTCGGCTATTGCTTTGCCATTCCTCGAAAAAAAATCAAACCTTCCTGCACATCAGTGTAAAAGACAAGGATGCAGTTATATACCATCCTCAGCCAGAAGTGTTGCTTGGATGATCCCCACAGAATCGCAGATGCCAGACTTGAAACAATTCGATTCGCTGCACGTAACATGAAGAAACAGCTGAACACAGTAGATGCGACAAAGGGAATGGGCCCTGACCCCGTTCCTGCAAGAAAACTAAAAACTTCTGCTGCACAACAAGCCGTGTTTCTGTGGAAGCTGTTTCATTCCAGCTCCAACTCTGACATCTCCCTGACAATGTGGAAAATGACACAAAAGTGCCCCGTCCCCTCAGAGGAGAATAATTACAATCTGACCAATTACCTCCCCCTCAGTCTCATCACGATAATCGAATTGGTAAGAATTTCTTTGACAGAGTTGTCGACCAGCACAGACATAACGTGCACAGTGCTGTGTCCGATCGGCCCCCATGTGGAGACGGTGTTGCTGTGGAAGTGTCAATGGATTACTAATCTAGACCAGAATAATTCTCTGGCAGCTGGTGGAAGTTAGAAACAATTACTAAAATATCAAGATCTAAAATCTGGTGCCAGTAATATTGACCTTGAAGCGCATGTCCATTGTCAATGTAAATTTCCTTCCCCAATATATATTCAGGAAGTGAATCTCCCGTGCTTTCCTGGTCGACCCAAAAAGTGACTCCAGATATACAGACATGTGGCAAACTCTTCAATGGTCTCTGAAGCGGCCATGCAAGACCGTTATATCAAACTTCTCCGAGGTTTTAATGGCTAAAAATGAGATAACACCCGGCACCAGCCTCTATATTGGAAAAGGAATTAGGAAGCACAGTGCTGTAGACACTGCAGAGACCTCCTTTCTTACACCTGAGAGTTTATGACAACAATAAAAGAGCTTTCCCACAGACTGCACAGAAACATCGCGAACTGAGTAGGCCTTTCAACACATTGAGCCTTCCCCACTCTAGGTTTTGGCCAAACAACTCTTCAATTAACCTTTCCCTAACACTATATACTGTATATCCTTTGAAGTGATCATATATCAGAAAGATATGATGTAGGAACTTTGGACCGTCAATTTTTCTCTCCCATTCAATATAACAATGGCTGATCCTGAATCTCCACACCAACCTCCTGCTGCAATTTCACCCCTTTAGTGTCTAAATATCCTTATTTATATTCAGTGCCTTAGTTTCCGCAGTCTTATGTGGGACAGAATTCCCCAGGTTTATCAGTCTGTGAGTGCAGACATTTATTGTCATCTCAATGCAGAGTGGCTTGCCTGTACCGAATACTGTGACCCTTGTTTTAGACGTCCTAGCCAGTGGAATTATCATCCCTGCTGACAATCTGTTTCACCCTGTCAGAGTTTTATGTATTTCACTGAGATCTCCAACATTTTTCTAAACTCCATGGAATATAGGCTCAGTCACCTCAAACTTTGCTTCCACAACAAGCCTGTCATCCCAGACATCAGTCTGGTCATCCTTCACTGCACTCCCTCAATGTCAGGTTTGCACTTTATTAGATAAGGAGACGAATACTGCACACATATTGCACAATGTTCGAGATGGGAGCTCACCAAGGCCCTGAGTAGATGCCTAAGGCACACCTGGGCTCAAATACCCGGGAAATGAAGGTCAGCACACCATTTATCTTCCTCCTGCTTTCTGTTGCAGCAGTATGGCTTTCTGTGGCTGGAGTACAAGGAGATCGAGATCCTTTTCAATGATAGAGCTCCCCACTTTGTGGATCTATGCATACTGGTCAGTGTGCCAATATCAATCCCAGTATTGACGTCTGGCTTCAGAACTGACTGCCCTGCATGGATATTGGAGTTTGGTGAATAATTCAATAAAAGTATAAATGTAAGTATCTTTATACAGCAACGTCTTTACATTAATTGCTTTTGAAAGCTAGCCTATTCGTCTATTTTTCCAACCAAATTTCTCAATTTAATGTATACTCACATTGTTCTTCATCTGCCACGTATTTTACCATTTCGTCCACTTGTCGCAATCACTTGAAACTTTTTTATATCCTCCTCACCCGCTCACAATCTCAGTTTGGTACCGTCATCAGATTTGGAAAGATTACATTTAATACCTATGAAAAAATGTTTGATCTGTTTTCTGAATTGGAAGGGCCCAAACCTCAATTGCTGGATTATCCCGCTAGTCATTGCTTTCTACTACAAAATACATGGAACGGTTTATTCTGATGCACTTTTTCCTGTCAGCTCTCCTATTCTCAACCCATGCCAGTATATTAGATCTTGCTGTTAGACACTGTTATGGGCCAGGACAGACCCCTCAAATCATTTCAAGGAAGTAGCACAGACCCAATGTTTGCTCGCTGACTTAAGCAAGTGTAAGGCGGATATTCCAGGAGGGATGCAGCTGATCAAATCACTTAGTTTTTAACAAAACAGAATGTATTTGCAAGATTACTGCGTGAGAGGCAAACAGAAGAGGATACAACACAGAATAACCTAACCTATCCGAAAATCCATCAGTTTATCCCAACTTCATGATGGTGTTCCAAGTACTTGATATAATCCCCATAAACGCCGCTTGGCAAAACCGAAAGGAAAAAAAAAATCAAACCCGTTTCTTACAGGAGAGATGTCAGAGAGAGGGAGGAACAACGTGAACCTGCTTTCCTGGGTCAGGTAGCTTCACAACTGTCTGCCTGCTTTAAGTAAACAGCCAGACTGCGGAAATCAGATCAAACAAACCAAAGCAGAGGAGCTGAACTGGGATAACTGGCCACTCCCCTGTAATAAGAACAGAAGAACAGAAGTACTAGGAGCAGGAGTAGGCCGTTTGGTCCTCTGCCATTCAATTAGATCATGACTGATCTACTCGTGGTCTCTGATCTACTTCCCGCGCTCTCACCGCATCACATATGTACTTTATTGCTCAAAAACTATCTAGCTTAGTTTTAAAACGTTTCCTGAAGTAGTATCAATTACTTAAACGGGCAGGGAATTCCAGAGATTACAAACCTCTAGATGAAGAGGTTCCTTCTCAATTCAATCCTAAATCTATTCCCTCTAATATTGAGGCCATTACCTCTTGTCCTAGCTTCACCTGCCAGTGGAAACATCCTCTCTACTTCTATCTTATATACTCACTGCATAATTTTATACGTTTCTATGAGGTCATACCCTCATTCTTCTAAATTCCAATGAATATAGTTCCAGTCTACAAAGTAACACTTCATAAGCCAACCCCGTCACCTCTGGAATCACCCGAAAAAAAACCACCTCTGCACCCCGTCCAGTGCCTGTATACTCTTCCTGAAGTAAGGAGACCAAAACTGCATGCACTGCTCCAGGTATGGCCTCGCCAGCACCCAGGACAGCTGCAACATAAACTCCCTGCTTATAACCTCAATCCCTTTAGCAATGAAAGGCAACATTCCATTGGCTTTCCTCAGTAATTGCTGTACCTGTAGACCAACCTTATGTGATTCATGCACATGGACACGCAGGTCCCTCTGTACACCAGCATGCTGCAACGTTTTACCATTCAAGTAATAATCCTTTTTGCTGGCACACCCAACAAAATGGTATCACATTTATCAACATTGTAGTCCATCCGCCAGATCTTTACCCACTCACTCAAATTATCTATATTCATCCACGAAGTCTCACAATCCTCTGCATGCTTTGCTATGAAACGCATCTTCGTGTCATCTAAAAACCTTGACACACTACACGTTCTCCCCAACTCCAAACCATCTGTATCACTTGAGAATAATTGTGGCCCCAACACCGATCCCTAAGGCACATCACTAGGTATTGATTGCCAGCCAGAAGGTCACTCCCTTACATCACAATTTGCTTCCTGTTAATCCAGCAAACCTCTATGCTGATAATTTACCCGTAATGTCATGCACCTTTTTCTTATGCAGCACCTTCTTGTGTGGCAACTTGTTGAAGACCTTTTGGAAATCTAGGTACACCATAGTCACTGGAGCCTCGTTGTGCACATTGCTCATATTGTCTCCATAGATTTCCAAACGACTTGCTAAACATGACCTGTTCTTCATGAACCCATGCTGCGTCTGCGCAATGGGACGATTTCTATTGAAGTGCTTTGCTATTTCTTCCTTGATAATACACTCAAGCAGTTTCCCCACTACACAGGAAAAGCTAACTTGTCTATAATTCCCAATATTTTGTTTACCTCATTTTTCAAACAGTGGCGTCACATTTGCTGTTTTCCAATCTGCTGGGAAAACCCTGGAGTTCAGCAAATTTTATCGAATTGCCACAATTGCATTTGCTATTTCTCCTGCTATCTCTTGTAGAACTCTGGCATGCATTTCATCACGGCCAGGATACTTGCCTACCCTCAGCTCCGTTAGCTTGTGCAACACTATCTCTTCCATAATAATGATTGTTTCCAAGGTCCTCACCTACCTCCGTCTCTTTGGCAATTACGAGCAATTACCATGATGACAGATACAAAACACCTGTTCAATGTCTCGGCCATTTCGTCATATCTTGTGACTAAATGACCATTCCCATCCTCTGAAGGACCAACATTTACATGAGTCGTTTTTAAAAAAAATTATACATTATACATGTACCATCATCTATCTATCTTTATATTCTGTACTTGTTTTGTTTTCTTCTCGTGTTCTATCATACTTCTGTTTACAGTTCATTTTTTGGCTTTCTGTTGACCTTTAATGTTTTCCCCAATCTTTTAGGTTTCTGCTGTTCTTGGCCACGTCGCATTCCTTTTCTTTCAATTCGATAGCGTCCCTTATTTCCTTAGTCACAATTGACAGATTACCCATTTTCTTAGAGTCTTTCCTTGTCACTGGAATATATTTTTTCCACGGAAATTAAAAATTTCCTTTGAAAATTCTCCACTGCTTGTCAACTCTCCCATCATGAAGTATTTGTTTTGAGGTGACTTCAGCCAACTCCTCCCTCATTCCATTGTAGTCTCCCTTGCTGAAGCACAGCAATGTGTTATTGGATTTTATCTTCACACTCTCCATCTGCATTCTAAATTCAACCATACTGTGATCACTCCTTCAGTATGATGTGAACAATTATTCCTGTCTCATTGTACTTGACCAGACCTATGATACCTTGCTCCTCATTATGCGTGCTTTTATTTTAGACTTGAAAGCATTCCCAAGTAGTCAAACCCAGACTTTGTGGATCCGCTGCTTTTAAGACATCCATGTAGAATAAAACAAGAACGGAATAAAATTGTTAAAGTAGTAGCATTGTCACAACACTAGAGTTGGGACTTCATCAAAAATGTTTCTGATTATCCACATTCAGTGCATCCATTACTGCGCCATAATTTATTTCCCAATCAATTTCTCAAATATAATTGGCCTTTAATAAATCGGCAATGGCTTTATTATGTTCATTACTTTACATTTATGTAATTTTTTAAGTTCCCTGAAAAAGTGTCCTTTCTAATAGACTCTTGTATTGTCCTGATTGCTTATTTGGTGCTAAGCAGACTCTGTTTCCCTGCCTCCATCAGAAATACTGGGGTTACATTTGCTGTTGTCAAATCTGGGAATTCAGTTCCAGAATCATCAAGCATTTGGAAGAGGATAAACAGAGTATTCATTGTTACCTTGGCCACCTCCCTTAGTAATCAACGAGAAGATTAACAGGTCATGGGTATTTATCACATTTCAGTCAAAATAATATCTCAAAAACTGTTTATGTACAGATTTGATTCTATTTACTTTTTCTCAGTCTACTGAGAAGTGCTTGGATTTTACTTTTTGAAATGTTTTCTTTTGTGAAGGCAAAACAAAAGTGGTTGCATCATAGTCCTGCCATTTTCCTACTCTCTAGTTTAAGCCTGTAAGGAAGATACAATGATACTCTCTACATTTCACCTTGGTATACTGTACGTTGAGAAGTTTTTACATAACACTCTTCTTAATGTACGCTTCATAAACCCATCATTTCCTGTCTTAGGCTGCTCAGTGATTGATCTTCCACCGTCATACAATCACAGAATCAATCTCTATACACTCAGAAATACTGTACAATCTACATTAGTCCCACTTTCATACATCACGCTTATTGATGTGAGTGTTTTGAAACTTCAAGTGCTTGTCCACGTAGCTTTTAACGGCTGTGCGATGACCCACAACCACTGCCCTCTCAAAAAATGCATTCCAGACGCTCACATCCTCTGGGTGTAAAACATCCTGAAATCCTTTCAAAACCTCAAACCCTTCACTTTAAATTGTGCTAATTTGTTCTTGACCCTCTGACTTAAAGGGACCGCTGCTGTTTATCTACCCTGATCATGCCCTTCATAATGTTACTCTTCTAAATCACGTTCCCCTCAATCTTCTCTGCTCCAAAGTAACCAACCCGAGCTTATCCAGCCTCCCTCCATAGCGGATATGCTCCATTCCAGGGAACATCTTGTTGAATCTCCTCTGCGCCATTTTACGTGCAATCACATCTTTCCTGTAATGTGGAACCCTGAACTGCACACAGTATTCCATTTTGGCCCAGTCAAAGTGCTATATAGCTCTTGTAATCTATGACTAGATTAGTAAAGGCTATGCCTGCTGTCACCAATTACTTCTTAACTAATCTATTACCCAGTCCCGTCACATTCAGGGATGTGTGGAGAAACACCTCTGAACTTGCGAGTCTGCTGCTATTTATTGAGTCCTTCCCGTCTGGTTCCTTCCTTCAAAGTGCATCACCTCATATTTATCAGGGTTACATTCCATCTGCCATTGATCTGCCCATCTGACCATTCTATCTGTATCTTCCTGTAACGCAAGACTTTCCTCCTCACTGCCAACCACCCGAATAATCTTTGTGTCAGACACAAACCTAATTATTACATTCACCCATGCCCCTTCAGTCAACATCTATATCATTTATGATACAACAAATAATAAGGGACACAGGACTGACAAACAAACAGTCTTCGACAACCACCTATTTTCTGCAATACTTTCTCGAACACTGATCTGATACTCACTGGTCTGTAGTTCCTTGGTTAATCTCTACTGCCCTTCCCATAAAGGGTGTCCTCCAATCCTCGGCACCTTACCTGTGACCAGATTGTATTTAAGTATTTTCATCAGCATCTTTCATCCCTTTTCTCCAAAACAAAGCATGAAATGTAATTGAGCTGGAACTAGGGACGTGTCCAATTTTATAACAGCCAAAACAATCAAACCCTGTACACATCTTACATCAATCTGCTCAAGAGCTTCTCAGCACATCTTCTCGACTTCTGTCTCTGCATCTTCCTTCTCCCAAGTAAAGCAGACATGAAGCTCTCATATATCATTCTATCAATGTTCACCAGCTTCACAAACAGATTCCCGCCTTGATCTCGTCGGCAGAAAACCTTGCTATCTGAGGGATTAATCTGGAGAATGTCCATTCACTATATGGGATCGGTACATTTTGTTTAGATCAATACATCAAAATTGTATACAATGCTCCAGGTTCAGTCTAGGAGAAATTGAGGACTGCAGATGCTGGAGATCAGAGCTGAAAAATGAGTTGCCGGTAAAGGAGAGCAAGTCAGGCAGCATCCAAGGAGCAGGAGAATCGATGTTTCGGGCATAAGCATTCCTGAAGAAAGGCTTATGTCCGAAAAGTCGATTCTCCTGCTCCTTGGATTCTGCCTGACCTGCTGTGCTTTTCCAGCAACACGTTTTTCAACTCCAGTTACAGTCTCACCAGCACTCTGTGTAACTAGTGTAGAATGTTTTTACTGCTCTTCTGAGCAAATTACTGCAAAAGCTGGAATCTGAACGGAAACTAACACATGCTAGACACCAAAGTGAGTCAAAAAACATCCGTAAAGAGTGAGCATGTTAACGCTTTGCGTCTAGTTGACTCTTCATCGTCTGTATTCGAATTCCCTTTAAATGAAGGCAAACTTAACTTTTACCTTCCCTGTTTGTATATGTTCCTCACAATACCGTTTGCTTTAATGTTTTCTGCTAAGGTACTGTGTGTGCTGATTAAAAATCCTCCTGAATATCTGACTATATCACAACCATTGCTTCTCTATGGTTAGGTCTACAAGAAATATCTTCAAACAAAACGTTTGTAAATTATACCTTCCCTTTCATAAATGCAGAATAATTTTCTTGAAGTTTGCTTTTCCTTTCTCAGTGTCCAACATCACATTCGTTATGATAGATTGCAAAAGATTATTTCCTGCAGACGACAAGTAAACTGGTCTGTAGTTTTCCACTCTTCTTCTTCTTCCCTTCTTAAATCGTTGGAATGCATTTATATCCTTTCAAACTGAATACGGATAAATACAGTCATCCACAACACAATCCATCTATGTATTGCTGCTTTCTCTGAAATTGCAGTATGGAGTACATCTGGTTTGTCAGATTTGTCAATCCTCAATCCAGGTATGTTGACATATACTACCACGTCACTAGCATGAATGATTTTAGTGGTTAGTTACAAACGTCCTATGGCATTTCTGGGATATTTTCTGAATCTTCGTCGTGAAGGCATAGTGTAACAGTTTCGCCTCCCTGTCAATATTCTATTCTCTACAATAAATCATCCTGTCCACACATTCACTGTGCCACATTTGGCCTTGTTTTCATTTTCCTTTCAAATATGAACATACACTTTTCGCCAGTACTTACCAAGAACAAAAAAAGAATCCAGCACAAAAACAGACCCTTCTGGCCCTCCAAGTCTGCACCGACTCAGATCCTCTATCTAAACTTGTCACCTATTTTCGAAGGATCTGTATCCCTCTGCTCCCTACCCATTAATGTATCTGTCTACATATGTATTAAATATTGCTATCGTGACCACATCTACCAGCTCCCGTGGCATTGCGTTTCAGGCATCTGCCAGGCTTTGTGTAAAGAACTTTCTGAACATATCTCCCATAAACCTTTTCCCTATCATCTTGAATTCCTGACCACTAGAAATTGAGTACCCCTCTCTGGGAAGAAGCGCCTTGCTATCCACCATGTCTATACCTCTCATGATTTTGTAGAACTCAATCAGGTCCCACGAACTTCCGTCAGTCTAATGAAAATAATCCTAATCTACCAAAACTCTCTGCATGGACAGTTCCCTCCGATACCATCCTGGTGAATCTCATCTGCACCCTCTCCAAAGCATCCACATCCTTTTGGTATGGTGGCGATCAGAACTGTACGAACTATTTGAAATGTTGTCGAACCAAAGCCATAGACAACTGTAACATGACCTGTCATCTCTTGTACAAAATATACTCCAACAGAATCCCTCCTGTGGATGACAAGTTAACTGGTCTGTACTTCGCCACTTTCTCTTTTCTGCCCTTCTTAAAATGGTGGAATGCAGGGAGCAAGGTATGCTGTATGCCTTCTTGACCACTCTATCGACCTGACCCTCGACGGAACAATGGATCTGAACATCCAGATCTCTGTACATCAACGTTTCCCAGGGCTTTTTTTTTCCTATTTGCCATATAGTTCATTCTTGAATTGGATTTTTCAAAATGCATCATCTCACATTTGTCCAGATTGAACTCTATTTGCCATTTCTCTGCACAACTCTCCAATCTATCTATTTTCTGCCGCATTCTCCGACAGTCCCCTTTACTTTCTGCTACTCCACCAATCGTAATTCCATCTGCAAACTTATTAATCAGATCACCTTTACCTTCCTTTAGTACATTTATGTATATCATAAACAATAGCGGTCCCAGCACTAAACCCTGTGAAAGACCACCCAGAACAGTCCTTCATTTTGAGAAACTCCCTCCCACTGCTACTCTCTGTCTGCTGCTGCCCAGCCTGTTCTCCATCCATTTAGCTCGTAGACACTGGACCCCTTGAAACTACACCTTTTCAATCAGCTTACCTCATCAAAAACCTTAACGAGGTCCATTATATAACATTTACAGACTTTTCCTAACTATCAATTTTCACTTCCGCAAATAAATCTATTATGTTTGCGAAGATGTGACCACCCCAGAACAAAGCCAGGGAAGGTCTTGTTTGGAATCTGTCTGTGTTGTACTCTGGAATCAGACGGGTATTTGTTCCAAGGCAGAACTTTATAAAATGCCACATTGACTGACTGTCTACAAAGTGCATGTTTTTTTAAACAATAAAATTGAATGCAATTGCAAATACAAATCTGCAAATTCAAATTCACTCCACAGATTTATGCGTGTATGCATGTGAGAAATGCGGAGAGTGTGCGCGCGGGAACGGGGGAAGAGTGAGAGAGAGAGCGCGTGCATGTGTGTGTGTATGAGAGAGAAAGAGCGTGTGCATGTGCGTGTGGGTGTGTGCACATGTGCGTGCAAGGGTGGAAGATATGTATATCCTCGTTAAGATACAGACAGATTTGGCAGATCCCTTCCCCACACAGACTAACGCTCTGGTTTCAGAACTTCCACACTCTGCAGCCTCTGCTCCATTTGTTGTTCATGTTATCGACCCAGAGACTGTAACTACAGTCCCCATGCTCCATCCAGAGTCGTACTGTACTATGTGAAAAAGTTGTCCCTTAGGTCTCTTTCCCCTTTCACGCTAAACCTATGTCCTCTATTTCTGGACTCCCCGACCCCAGGGAAAATATTTTGTCTATTTACTCTATCCATGCCGCTCATATTTTGCAAACCTCTATAAGGTCACCCCCCAGCCTCCGACGCAAGTTCGATGCCTGCCCCTTTACAATAATACTCGAGGGGCTTACACGTGCTACTGACCACACGATCAGCTGAGAGGGACAAACTCAGATGTTCAGTGGACAGCTTCAGACTAAGTTTCAAAGACGTGAGTCAAAACTGCTGAATCCCTCCTGTCCAACATGGATCATTAAACTGTCAGCTTTTTTTTTCTTTCTTCCGTGTGTGGGAGTAATGCAAGAGCACTGCAGGATTGCACATATAACATGGAACATGTCACACACGGGGAAGTGAACAACAGCCCACACACACCAATTTATTGTTTCTGAGTTTCACAATGTCAGCACTCGATACATTACGGAGCCAAATCTCAAAGCCAGGGAATGATACGGAAGGACAGAAAAATTCACATTAAAGATAGAAACAGATAATTAAGATAGAAATAGGCCATATTGGTGAAATATGGGGGGAAAACAGGGCAGTGTGACAAACTGGGGAGCTCTGCAGAGTATGCCAATGTATTGCTTAGAAAATGAACTATCTGCCCAGCATAGAGAGCTGTGCAGACTGTACCATCCCATTGCTCAGTAAGCTGAACTATCTACCCAGCATGGGGAGCTGTGCAGACCATTCCAGTGTATTGCTCAGTAAGGTGGACTATCTGCCCAGAATGGGGAGCTGTGCAGACCGTGCCAGTGTATTGCTCAGTAAGCTGGACTATCTGTACAACATGGGGAGCTGTGTAGACTATGCCAGTGTATTTCAGCCTCAGTATTGGCCGGGGATGGGATGTAGTCAGAGGGACGAAATGCAGTCTGTAACCAGAACAGAACAGAACATAGCGACCTTAATACTTCCAATATTTAAGCAGCAAGGGCAGTGATAAAATGAATCATGTTTCACAGTTGAAACGAGACAGGTCAACATAGAGACCCATGAGTAACACTGCCAGAAGCAAGGAGGGAGAAAATGAATTAACAAGTTCATTGATACAGTTAGTAGTGGTTTGTAAAGTGAACATCTCGATTTAGAGTCTCAGCAGGAACAACAACAGCGACAATGATAGTAGAGTCAATGAAAGGACAGTGTTACGGTCAATCATGATTTATAAAATTAATGACTGAACATTGAGACTTGCCAGGGACACCAACGAAAGCCAGGATTGGATAATAAAAATATTGTATAACGTAAAGTGCATATTCGATCCGCCACCATAATGGGCTTCGATTATAATATGTAGAAAGATTCCAAACAACCCAATATAAACTCCTGTCCATTCTTGAGACATTCCAGCCTAATGTTCTCAGATTCTGACCAATTGTTGGAACATTCCAGTCTAATGTTCTCAGATTCTGATTCATTGTTGGAACATTCCAGACACTTGTGCTCAGATTCTGATCGCTCCCCACTGCATCTCTTGAGCTGCTGATCCCTTTTAATGCAGTCGGTGGTGCTCCCGCACATACTGTGGAATAGCACATTCAACGGAACGCATTTACCATTAAAAGATGGAACCCCTCCACTGGGATAATTACAATCCATGGAGACTGGCATTAATTGCAGTCACTAAACAAAAAGGCTCAGTTAACCCCTTCCTTATGCAACTTTTCCTATCCCAATAAAAGCGGACATTTACTCAGTCTGGGCGGAATAGATAGGCGTGGCTTAGGATGGGCCATAAATCTTTCAATCTTCTTATTCTTTCTTCCGTATATGTGGGAGTGGTGCAAGAACACTGCAGGTCTGTTTATATTACATACTGTTATAAAGGGAGATTGAGAGAAATAAACACTCCGGCTGCATAAGGTGACCAGTGGGGACACTTCCATAGACAATAAACCAGTGTCCACTATTTATTGCCCATTGGCTTCGTACAATGCTGCTCCTTGTGACATCATTCAGAGCATTGAAACTGCTGCTCAGAAAAAGGAAAAGGTAATTCTGTCCCCATGTGTCTGTTACAGAGAGACAGGAGGAGACCATTCAGCCTCTCGACCCTGTTACAGATGGACAATGGGACGCGATAAAGCCTCTTGGGTCTGTTGCAGAGGGATAGGAGGAGACCATTCACCTTTTCGAATCTATTGCAAATTTACAGGAGAAAGCCATTCAGCCTCTCGAATCTGTTGCAAATGGACAGGAGGAGGTCATTCAGCCTATTGAGCCTGTTACAGAGGGACAGAACGAGGCCATTCAGCCTCTCGGGTCTGTTGCAGAGGGACAGGAGGATGCCATTCAACCTATTGAGTCTCTTGTAGAAGGACAGGAGGAGGCCATTCTGCTTCTTGAGCCTGTTATTCTGTAACTACCAGTTTTAAATTACTTATGGATTAGAACAGTCCTGACATAAATGGTAAAGTTCTAAATTGATTCAGGCCACCTTTGAATGTTTTATATTGACAATTTCAAAAGCTGCTTGAGAGAAGCTAGTGGCAGGGAAGTGGGAGGCCTTCACAACTGAGATTACAGAGTTCTAGGTAGAGTATGTTCCGGTTCATGAGCAATGCAAGGCTGGTCGGGAATGCTGGATGGCGAGCGGAATTGAGGTTCTGTTCAAGAAAAATACGGAAGCATATCATTGGTACAAACAGTAGGGATCGAGTGCATCCATCGAGGAGTACCAGGGCTCTAGGCTAATACTCAAGAGGGAAATGAGGAGGGTAAACTGGGGGCAGAAGATATCTTCGAAATTAAGGTAAGTGACAATCCAAAGAGATTCTACCAAAACGTTGGGGTCAAAAGAGTAACTAGGGAGAGGACAGGTTCCTTTAAAGATCAGAAAAGTGACCTATGTGTGGAACTACAGGAGATTGGTGAGATACTACAAAAATATTTTGCATCAGTATTTACTGTGGAGTGCGATATGGAAGGTAGAGAAATTGGGGAAATGAATGGTGATATCTTTAGAAGTGTCCACATGACAGAATATGAAGAGCCGGCCATCTTAAAATGCATTAAGGTGCATAACACCCTCTGACCTTTTGTGTGACTCTTGGATAGGCACTTGGAAGTTAGTACAATGAAGGGCACATATGTTAATCTGTTCTTAGAGTAGGAGAAACTGCCGGCACAACATCACCAGCTCAGGGGCCTGTCCTGTGCTGCACTGATCTGTGTTCTATGACCTGATCACGTGTACCCCAGAAACTTATGGAAAGCTAAGGAAGCCATTGTTTGATATCTGGCTGAGATATTTTTATCATAGACAGCCACAGGTAGGGTTGTACCATTGTTTAAGAACAGTTGGTAAGGAAAAGTGTGGAAACTATAGACCGGTGAGCCTGATGTCATTAGTGGGTAAGTTGTTGGAGGGGTTTCTGAGGGACAGGATTTACTTGTGTTTGGAAAGTTAAATTCTGATTAGCAATAGTCAACATGACTTTGCATGTGGGAAATCTTGTCTCACTAATTTGATTTAGTTTATTGAAGAAGTGAAGAATAAGATTGATGAAGGCACAAAAATAGAACTGTGGAATAGAATATGGACTTTAATAAGGCATTCAAAAAGGTTCCAAGTGTTAAACTGTGAAGCATGGTTAGATCGCTGGAATACAGGGAGAGTTGTAGTTAATTCGCTCAAAGGTAAGAGATGAAGCTAATGCTGGTGCGACATATTTTATCTGGATTGGAGGCCTGTGACCAGCAGTCTGCCACAAGGATCTCATGGATTTAGTCATTTATGTAAATGATTTGGATGTGAATATTAGTAAGAATGGTTAGTAAGTTTACAGGTAACACCAAAATTGGTGAGGTAGTGGACAGCAACGATGGTTAACTCAGAGTAAAATGCGACCCTGATAAGGTGTACCAAAGTGCCGAGGAGTGGCTGATGGAGTTAATGTCAGACAAACGGATGGTGTAACATTTTTGTGAGCCAAATTGGATCAGCACTTGTAGGCGGGATCCTGGGAAGTGTTTCCAAACACAGACAGCTAAATAGAAATTATAGAAACCCTGCAGTGTGGAAATAGGCCATTCAGCCCATCGAGTCCACACTGACCCTCCAGATAACATGCTGACAAACACACCCATAGGTTACCCCAGTAACTTTACATTTCCCTGAGAAAATCCACCTAAACTGCATTTCCCTGGATACTTTGGGACAGTTTAGTAAGGCCACTGAACCTATCCTGTGCATTTTTAGACTTTGGGAGAAAAACCAAGCACTTGAAGGAAACCCACACAAACACGCGGGGAAAAAGCAAACACCGCACAAAGAATCACCAAAGGGTGGAATCGAACCTAGCTCACTGGTGTTCTAAAAGCACTATGGCTAGCCACTTTGCTACCTAACGATCATCAGAGCGAGCGACCTATTTCTCCCACTTTCTCTGGATCTGTCACATCTGTTCAGATGATGTTGAATTCCAGCGTGATGCCTCTGTCAAGCCCTCCTTAACCTTCAAACCCAGGATTCACATTCTAATGGACAGGTCCTTAAACTGTGACTGACACATTGCCTGCACAGCTGCCCTCACCCCTTCACCTCCTATCCAGATCAAGTGTTCCATTAATACTACAGCATGCAACATAATTGCTGATTTAAAATAAAACATTGGAGATCGGTAACCAATACTGTTCTGATGATGACTCCCCAGATTTAAAACAGTGACTCTGCTCTCTTCTGACAAAGGATTGCGAGAAAGTGACAACTGCAAATGCAGTGAATTCTAAAATTAATTCCTGATAAAGGGTTTATGACTGAAACATAGTCTTTCCTGCTCCTTGGATTCTGCCTGACCTGCTGTGCTCTTCGGGGGCCACACTTTTCGACTTTCTTCCTTGAGATGCAACCAGACCTGTTGCGGTTTTCCTGCAACTTCTTATGTATCTAATTTCCTCTTTGTAACTAAAACAAAGATTTCCCTGCAGCATTGTCTTCCAGGCACATCTTCCACCAATGTTTGTTTCTTCTTCTTTATTCTAAGCCGCAGTCAAACTGTTTCTGTATAAACTGAGCACCGCAGTGAGATGAATGGTAGATTCAGCGAGATTTGTCTCGATGCCTTTCCCGATGTTACAAAATCTCGCTGCATTTTTATCGAAAAACGCATGGAAAAGAAAAGCTGAGATGGATATGGGCCAAGCACAGGGATATGGAGTCAATGTGGACTGACATTTTGGTCGGAATGGACCAGTTCTGGCTGAAGGGCCTTTCTCCATGCAGTAGGATTTTAGGAATGTGAATGGAAGTAGTTTGGAATATAGACAGAGAGGGTGGGGGTGGCGGTGGTTTAGAAACAATGTCATGGAAAGATATGATCACAGGTTTCAGAATTCTGAATGTAGACATGTTGATAGCATCTGACAACATAAGCCAACATTACCAGGAATGACGGTTGAATGGAATATTGGTGTGAGTTCAGATGGTGGAGAGTTTTGGATTAGGATTTGTTCTGCAGCTTTCTACCTGGGAGTGGGGTCAGCAGAGTCTTTGACTCTGGGCTGAATGTAACACTAATTTCTCTCAGTGTCATTTTCATTGAGTGACAGAGCGATTGTCTGTATGAGATGGAGCTAGTTTCCTGGTGCTATCTAATCAAACTCACCTCATTCACTACCCGCCCCACCGCATGGTATCCCTGTCATTCAATGCCAGCATGATTCTCCCACTCAGCACGGTTGGAGGTATTCACCATCGCCGGAAATCCCTGGATATTCCGTGATCCTTGGCACTGATGCCAAAAATAAACGCCAGTGGGCAAATAATTGAACTTTCTCAGTTCGGAGATGCCCTGCCCAGTTGAGGCCGAGCATGGCAGATAAGAAAATAGATAATAGACAATACACAATTGGTGCAGGAGCAGGCCATTCGGCCCTTCGAGCTTGCACCAACATTCATCATGATTATGGCTGATCATCCACAATCAGTATCCTGTTCCTGCCTAATCCCTGTAACCCTTGATTTCACCATCATTAAGAGCATTATCCATCCATAAGGGGCAATTACACCACGGGTTTGTCGAAAAGGGAATTGATGTCCTGGTGGATGGGGTAGTAGAGAGAGCGACTATTCCAGCAGACACACCAAGCATGGTCTGAGCTCAACCACCCAGCTCAGTGCAGTATCTGTGATCTGAAGAAACGTCCATCAATACAGGACAAGCATCAATAACCTTCCCGGCTCTGTCAGGATAAGGGTCATTGTACTTTCTCTGCTCCCTCACATTCACTGTATATCTGTTATCGCACCTACCTCAGAACAAGACTCATGCTCCAACATTCTCACTGCTGTAGGCAGCACCTCCCCCTCCTCTCCCTAGCCTTTGTGATACCCCCACTCATTTATAACATGCTCTGGAGAATGCTGATTATGGAATGTTCCAGATAACGTTCCAAACAATTCCCGGTTTCAGGAGAATGACAGTGCCCCAGTGTTGAAAAGATGAGGGGAAGGAACAGTGTGTATTTTAAAAATTAAAATTACATGCACACGAAATTGAAATCCATCATGAGGCCATTCCGTCCTTCAAATGTTTCGGGAGTGATCAAACTGTCTCCTGAGCTCCATGTTATACGAACTTTCAGTCATGCAGTCCCCGGCGTCCTGTCACTGACCAGACGACATTCAGGCATTCTATCCTGGGTTTCTTCAAGCATGTGTTCCTTAGGCATTTCCCATAGGGACAGACTCTCCGACCAATATGTCCCATCAGCTTTCTACTTTCATGCAATAGTAAGCATCCTTCAAACAGACCAAGCAGAAACATACTGTTATTTAATAGTTGTCGATATCTAAACACAATTATTATTCTGGTTATTTTGCTTGTGTCACCTTATTGCATTCAGCTCAAGATAGCATCTAAACACTTGTTTCCACAATTTCCAGCAGAGAACATTTTTATCCTCAGCTGGTAGCTTGACCGTTACGTGAATTGTACCTTTTTCCTTGTTATGCAAGTTTCTCTTGCCCTTTGTCTGTGAGTGTTTCTGTCTGAAACAGTTACACAGGCTCCCACTCAGTTGGCTGGACGGCTGGTTTGTGATGCAGAGGGAGGCCAATGGTGCAGGTTCAATTTCCCACACTGATAGAGGTCACCATGGAGGTGACGTTCTCTCAACCTCCAGGGCTCAACTCCACTCTCCTGCTAACCCCGCATGTCCCTCAACTCGATGATATGTCAAAATCCAATCCAGCCCATTTGTAAAATCATTCAGTGGCCCAGCCTTCACAACTCTCTGGGTTAGTTAAATTCAGACTTCACGACCTTCTGAAAGAAAACATTTCTTTGTATCTCATTTTCAAATCGATATTCGTTATTCTGCCTCTGAGTTCGAGACTCTGCCCAGGTGTGGAAACACATTCTCAGCATCTACCTTGTGAAGCCCCCACCTGTATCCTTTACGTTTCAGGAATATCACGCTCATTCATTTCAAGCACAATGAATAATCGCCTCACCATTTTAGATAATTCAACCCTTCCATCCAGGAACCTGCGTACTGTATCAATCTAGTTACTTGCTGCAACACCACGCTGACTTTATGTTTCATATGCAGGAATACTCCAATTCCTTTTTACTGCTCTTTTGTTGGGAGTCTTCTTCATTAACTAACAGCCTGCCTTTTGGTTTCCCAGTGTCATCCTCAAACTCGGATGTATATTGCATTCAGCTCCCGCCGTCAGGCTGTCAGAATAGACTATTAATAACTGATGCCAGCGGACTGTTATTTGTGATACTCCAGTAGATATGTCTTTATCATAACGATCCATTAATCCTGACTCTCCGATTTTTATGTGTTAACCACGCGTCATCACATGCTAATACATTGTCCGTAACACAATGAGCTTCTGTCTTGTGTAAGAACCTTTATTTTGTGATACGTTGTGGAAGATCTCTGGAAAGCCACATGCCTACGAGTTCCCCTTCATCAAGTCCGCATGTTACATTTTCAGGGATCTCAGAATAACTTTGCAGACAAAATATAGTTTCCCATTCACAAAACCATGCTTTTTTAAATGCCCTTCAACTCTTTCCTTAATCACAGACTCTCGCATATTCCCAGTAATAATGGTTAGGCTAAATATTTCCTGCCTTCTGTCTCATTCCTTTCTTGAAGACAGGCGCCACGTTGGAGGTTCTCCAGTTTCTCTGGAATACTCCTGAAATCTAGAGAGTTATGAAATCTTTCACACAGTACCACCAGTCATTCTGTAACCACTTAAAAAAAAAACAACTATGAATTAATGCTGACCGGTCTACACTTATGCTTGTCCATTTGTCAAAAAAAGCCTTGTTCCTTTTGTTCGAGACAGTTCAGAAACTTGCCTCCTATTAACGTTTTGTTTATATCATTGACATGCGTACAGTGCATTCCCCTATGAGGAACAATGCAAAGTACTGGTGTAATTTATGCCTGCTCACTGTAGCCAGTTCCCCAGTCACATCCTCCAAATGACATCAATATACTTTCCAGACTGCATTTCGACCTAAGGTCACACTCATTTTGAATTATTTTTATATACGCAGAAAATTTTGTGATGCTTGTTTTTATATTTTTTGCCAATTTACTTACATCATTTCTTTTGTTCCCCTTTCCTCGCTTTCTAAATTCATACAGTCACATCACGCACAAACAGACCCTGTGGTCCAACTTGTTCATGGTTAAATAAACTAGTCCCATCTGCTTTCACGTGCCCCATATGCATCTAAACATTTCCCATTTATATATTTGACCAAATGTCTTTTAAATGTTTAGACATGCTGAATTTCTCCTGCAATTTCTGGTTTTGAACAGTTTTAAAGACGTCTGTCAAAGTCGCCCAAATGCCCTGTCCAACATGAAGCGCCATACACTGAGAAGTGAACAATAACGCAAGATGTAGAAATTCATTGGTTCTGGAACGACGTAAGACTGGCATCATTGCCACTACAGAGATCTTAATGAAGACCATGAAGAGAAACAGAGAGGAACACATTCAAGTTAAACACCGAAGGTGGCATTACTGAAAGAGAAAAGATTCAGATGCATGTTAGAATTAGAATCGCTATAGTGTTCAACAGGCCCGTTGGCCCAACAAGTTAACAACGATTCTCTGAAGACCCATGGCCATATCTTACATTTATCCCTGACTAATGGACATAACTGAATACTATGGGCAATTTAACTAGGCCAATGCACCTAAGCTGCACATCTTTGGACAGTGGGTGGAAACCGAAGCACCTGGAACAAACCCACGCAGACATGGGAAGAATGTGCAAACTCCACATAGACAATCGCCGGAAGATGGAATTGCATCTGGGCCCGTAGTGTTGCGAGGCAGCAGCGCTAACCACGGACCCACGGTGCTGCCTGGCGGGGCAAGTTTATGGGTTTTGAGAATCATGACAAGTCAGAGATGTGACACCATGGACAAATGGTCATAAGAATACTTAAATGGAAGTGTTACCACATCAGTAACCAGAGTAGGTCATGGGGTGATGTGTCAATGAGTTTCGGTGTGAACTGGGGGACAGATAACAGAATTGCAATGCAGAAATTGCAGCTCAAAACTGGGAATTTATGTGGTAATGTTGATCACAGCTGGACAGAAGGCGAATTGTATTGAATCATAATCTGTAACATTTTGCCCAGGATAATCCCTCAGTCTGTCATTCCCATGAAGTTGATTGATGTTTCAGAGACGAGTTGGTGAATGTACCAGTGGCAGAACCATATGTACTTAAAATGATGACAATCCATTTAAAGCTACTGCACTTGACCACTGTACTTTCATTCCAAACAGCAGGATATCTGAGAGAGAGGGCGAAATGAATACAAAACAAACAGATCAGATAGAAGCTCTTCAGTTCTGCCACAGCCAGTCAGAAATGGAGTTGAACTATGAAACAACTGACAATAAAAGAGGATCCTACAAATATTATTTAAAAACAAGATTGTTCAATGGGATTAGGGTGTCACTGGTTCGGTCATCATTTATTGCTCAGATATTAGTTAAGAGTCAACTACTTTGCTGTGGGTCTGGAGTTACATGTGTCCAGAGCAGGTATGGATGGCAATTTCCTTCCAAAAACGGCATCAGTGAACCAGATGGGTTTCTCCCACAATTGATTCATGATCATCATTACACACTTAATTCCAAACGTTTGTTGGATTCGATCTCAGGTCACAAGAACATTACTGGAGTCGTTAGATTAACATCTCAGCTGTTATTGCTGTGGCTGTTGCTCTATCATTCCTCGAAAGAATGGAACCTTCCTGTACATCAGTGTAAAAGACAAGGATGCAGTGTCTACACCATCCTCAGCCAAAAGTGTTGCTTGAATAATGCCCACAGAATCACAGATGCCAGTCTTCAACCAATTCGATTTGTCACACGTGACATGAAGAAACAGTTGAATGCAGTCGATACGACAAACGCAATGGGCTCTGACCCCATTCCTGCAATAGAAGAGAAGACTTGTGCTGCACACCAAGCCGTGTCACTGGGCACGCTGTTTCATTCCAGATCCAACTCTGACATCTCGCTGGCAATGTGGAAGATTACTCAACTATGTCCCATCCCCTAAGAGGGGAATAATTACAATCTGACAAATTACCACCCCCTCAGTCCTATCACCACAGTAAAATTGGTGAGAGTTCTTCCTGACAGAGCTGTCAAGTAGTACAGAAATAATCAGCTCAGTGTGGTTTCCCGTAGTTCCCCATGTGGAGATGGTGCTGTTGTGGAAATGTCACTGGACTACTAATCCAGACCAGGTAAAAGCTTTGGCAGCTGGTAGAAGTTAGAAACAATTAATAACATATCGAGATGTAAAATGTGGTGCCAGTAATACTGACCTTGAAGCCCATGTCATTTGTCAACATAAATTTGCTTCCCCAGTGTACTTTCAGGAAGTGAATCTCCTGTGATTTCCTGGTCTGGCCTAAACATGACTCCAGATACACAGATATGTGGTAAACTCTTCAATGGTCTCCGAAACTGCTAAGCAAGGCCATTGTATCAAACTGCTCCAAGGTCTTAAATGATAAACCTGGACAGAACCCCCGGAACCAGCCTCTGTATTGGAAAAGAGAACGGGATTAACAGTCCTTTCGACCCTGCAGAGACCTCTTTCCTAAAATCTGAGAGTTTGTAACAACATTTACAGAGTTTTCCCCCGACTGCACAGAAACATCAGGAAAGGAGTAAGTCATATAACATATTGAACCTTCCCCACTCTAGTTTTTGGCCAAACATCTCTTCAATTCACGTTTCCCAAATACTGTATTCTCTATATCCATTAAACTGATTAACTATCGGGAATAAAAAATGAAGTAGGAACTTCGGTCCATCAATTTTGCTCTTCATTTCAATATAATGATGGCTGACCATGCATCCCCCACACCAAACCCCTGCTTCAACTTCATCCCTTTAGTGCCTTTGCTTCCACAGCCTTATGTGGTAGAGAATTCTCCAGGTTAACCAGTCTCTGAGTGTAGATATTTATTCTCATCTCAATGCAGAGTGACCTGTTTGCATCTAATACTGTGGGCCCCTTATTTGAGACTTTCCAGCCAGGGGAATTATCATCACTGCTGACAACCTCTCTCGCCATGACAGAGTTTTATATATTAACCGAGATCTCCACTCATTTTCCTAAACCCCATGGTATACAGGCCCAGTCGCCCAAACTCTGCTCCCACAACAAGCCTGTCATCCCAGAGATTAGCCTAGTTATCCTTCGCTGCTTTCCCTCAATGTCAGCTTTATCCTTTATTAGGTAAGGAGACCAAATGTGCACACAATACTGCACAATTTTCGAGATGGGAACTCACCAAGTCCCTGTACAGCTATAGTAAGACACTCTTACTCCTGGACTCAAGTCCCCTGGAAATGAAGGTCAGCATACTAATTATCTTCCTATCTGCTTTCTGTTGCTGCTCTCTGTGACTAGTGTACAAAGAGATCGAGATCCTTTTCAATGATACAGCTCCCACTTGGTGGCTGTATGTACACTGGGCATGTGCCAATCTCAATTCCAGTACTGACTTCTGGTTTCAGAATTAACTGCCCTGCATTGACCTCAGAGATTGGTGAAGAAATCAACAAATGTATACACATAAGTACCTTCATAGAGCAACAGGTTTACATCAGTTCTTATTGAAATGCTAGCCTGTTATTCTATGTTTCCAACCAATGTGCTCAATGTCACGTCTATCCACATTGTTCTTCACCTGACAGGTATTTCCCCATTCCCTCCAATTGCCTCAATTACCTTTGAACTTCGTTACATCCTGACCACCCACTCATTCTCAACTTGGGGCCAACAGCAGATTTGGAAAGATTAAATTGAACACCCTTGAACAATTGTTTGATATGCTTTCTGAATAGTTGGGTTCTAAACATCAATTCCTGAATTATCATACTAGTCATTGCTTTCCACTCCAAAATATATAGAACTGTTTTTGCTGATTCACGTTTTCGTTTCAACTGTCCCATTCTCAACCCATGCCAATAAATTAGATCTAGCTGTTACACACTGTTATAGGCCAGGACAGACCTCCTCAAATCATTTCAAGGAAGTAGTGCAGACCCAACATTTGCTCATTGATTTAAGCAGGTGTAAAGTGGATATTCCAGGAGTGACGCAGCTGAATGAAACACATACAGAAGAGGATAGCAGACAGAATAACTTAACTATCTGAAAAACCAACAAATTATCCCAACTTAATGATGTTGTTCCAAGTACTTGAAACAATCCCCATAAACACCCCATGGAAAAATAATGAAAGGAAAAATAATCCCCAGGTTCTTACAGGAGAGGTGTCAGAGTGAGGGAGAGTCAGAATGGGTTTGCTTCTTTGAGTCCGGTAGCCTCACGACTGGCTGCCTGCTTTCAGTAAACTGCCTGACTGCGAAAAATCATGCCAAACAAAACAAAGCAGAGGGTCTGCGCTGGGAGAACTGGGCACTTTCCTTTCCTCAGAACAGAAGAACAGAAGGACGAGGAGCAAGAGTAGGCTGGCTGGTCATTCGAAACCGCTCTGCTATTTAATAAGATCTACTCGTGCACTCATATCCACTTACCCACACTCGCAGTGTATCCTTTACTTACTTCATTCTTCAAAATACTTTAGCTTTAAAAACATCAACTACCTCACTGAGCAGGCAATTCCATAGAATTAGAACACTCTGGATGAAGATGTTCGTTCTCAATTCAATTCTAAATCTACTTCCTTCACCTGCCAGTGGAAACATCCTCCCTACTTGTATGTTATTCATTCCCTTCATTATTTCGTATGTTTCTATATGGTGCGATCCCAATCCTTCTGAATTTCAATGATTATCATCCCAGTATACGCAGTCCCTCCTCATAAACCAACTCTCTCAGCTCCGGATTCAACCCAATGAAACTCCTCTGCACTCCATCCAGTGCCAGTGCATTCTTTCTCAGGTAAGGCGGCTTAATCTTCATACAATACTCCAGGTGTGGCCTCACCAACACCCTGTGTAGCTGCAAAATAACCTACCTGCTTTTAAATCCAATTCCTTCAGCAATGAAGGACAACATGCCATTTGCCTTCCTCAGTACTTGCTGTATCTGCAAACCAAACTTGTGTGTTTCTTGAACTTGGATACGCAGGTCCCTCTGCAGAGAATCATACTGCAACGTTTTACGTTTCAAGTAATAATCCTTTTTACTGGTACTCCCAACAGATGGATGAATTGAAATTTTTTTACATTGTATTCCATCTGCCAGAATTTTGCCTACTCACTCAAAGTATCTGTGTTCCTCTAAAATGTTTCACAGATCTTTGCACACTTCGCTCTGCCACTCATCTTCGTGTCATCTTCAAACTTTGACACACTACGGATGCTCCCAACTCCACATCATCTCGATAAATTTTGAATAATTGCAGCCCCAACACTGATCCCTACAGCACGCCACTAGTCACTGATTGCCAGATATTTATAGCACTCATTTAGGCCCACCCTTTGCTCCCTGTTAGTCAACCAATCTTCCATCCATGCTAATACTTTACCCATAACGCCATCCATCTTTATCTTATGCAGCAGCCTATTGTGTAACCAGTCTCTGAGTGAAGATATTTATTCTCATCTCAATGCAGAGTTACCTGTTTGCATCTAATACTGTGGGCCCCTTATTTGAGACTTTCCAGCCAGGGGAATTATCATCACTGCTGACAACCTCTCTCGCCATGACAGAGTTTTATATATTAAACGAGATCTCCACTCATTTTCCTAAACCCCATGGTATACAGGCCCAGTCGCCCAAACTCTGCTCCCACAACAAGCCTGTCATCCCAGAGATTAGTCTAGTTATCCTTCGCTGCTTTCCCTCAATGTCAGCTTTATCCTTTATTAGGTAAGGAGACCAAATGTGCACACAATACTGCACAATTTTCGAGATGGGAACTCACCAAGTCCCTGTACAGCTATAGTAAGACACTCTTACTCCTGGACTCAAGTCCCCTGGAAATGAAGGTCAGCATACTAATTATCTTCCTATCTGCTTTCTGTTGCTGCTCTCTGTGACTGGTGTACAAAGAGATCGAGATCCTTTTCAATGTCGAACACCTTTTGGAAACCTAGATATATCACATCCACTGAAGCCTCATTGTCGACCTTGCTCATAATGTCTTCATAAATTTCCAAAAGATTTGCTAAGCATGACCTGCCCTTTAGGAACCCATGTGTCTGCGCAATGGGCCGATTTCTATCAAAATGTCTTGCTATTTCTCCCTTGATAATACACTCAGGCATCTTACCAACTGTACCGATTAAACTAACTGGTCTGTAGTTCACCATCCTTTATCTAGCAGCCTTTTTAAACAGTGGCGTCTCATTGGCTGTTTGCCAATCTGCTGGGACTGCCCCAGAGTTCAGCAACTGTTTAGAAAATTACCACAATTGAACTTGATATTACCCAAGCTATCTGTTTAGTACCCTGGAATGCATTTCATCAGGGTTTTGTCTGCCTTTAAATCCATTAGCTTACCCAACACTCCCTCCACCATAATAATGATTGTAAACATGTACTCACCTACCCTCATTTCTTTGTCAATTACTGGCATGTTATTAGTGTCCTCCATTAGGATGATCGATACAAAATACCTGCTCAATGCTTCGGCCATTTTATCCTATTCTATAACTAAATTTTCCATCTCATCCTCTAAAGGCCCAACATTTACGTTAGCCACTCCTTTTCATTTTATATATTTAGGGAATCATCTGCAACCTATTTTCATATTCTGTGCTCTTTTTTTTTCTTGTGTTCTATCCTACTTTTTTGATAGCTCTTTTCGTGGCTTTGTGTTGAGTATTAATGATTTTCCAATCTTTTAGGTTCCTGCTGTTCTTGGCCACTTTGCATGCCTTCTCTTTAAACTTGGTAGCCTCGCTTATTGCTTAGAACCTGATGCAGATTACCCCTTTTCTTAGAGTCTTTCCTTTTCAATGAATATACTTTTGCTGAGGACTTTGAAAACTTCCTTTGAAATCCTCCACTGCTCGTCAACTCTCACCATAAAGTATTTTTTACTAGTTCAATCTTAGCCTAGTCCACCCTCATTCTTTTGTAGTCTCCCTCGTTTAAGCATAAGCACAGGACCCTGGTATTTAATTTTATCTTCACACTCTCCATCGGTATTTTAAATTCAGCCATACTGAATAAGACCGTTCCTTCCAAGTTGATTTCTAACAATGAGGTCATTAATTATTCCTGTCTTATTACACAGGACCAGATCTAGCATAGCTTGCTCCTTATTGTACGTGTTTTATTTTAGAGCAGTCAAACACAGACCTTTAGGAATCACTGCTTTTAAGACACCTTTGAAAAAAAACCAAGGACAGCATGACCTTATTAAAGGTGTAGCATTTCCACAACATTAGACTTGTGATTTCATCAAAAAGTTTCTGAAAATCCTAATTCACTGTATCTATTGCATGGCCATAATTTGTTTCCCAGTCGGTTTCTCAAATCTGATTCATCTTTAATAATTTGACATTGACTTAATCTATGTTCATTACTTTCAAATTAATTTAATTCTCAAACTTCCCTGGCAAAGCATTCATTCTAATAGACTGTTGTATAGTCCTGATTGCTTCTTTGGTGCTAAGCAGACTGTAATTCCCTGCTTTCTCCCTGCCTCCTTTAGAAATATTGGAGTTATGTTTGCTGCTCTCTATTCTGTCAAAATCATCAGGAATTTGGAAGACAGCAAGCAAAGATCCATTATTCCCATGGCCACCTCCTTTAGGAATCAGAGATAAAGATTATCAGGCCATGGGGATTTATCAGATTTCAGTCCAAATATTTTCTCCAAAACTGTTTATTTACTGATTTGATTGTATTCCCTCTTGTTTTCTCAGTAGACCAAGAATCGCTTGGAAGCTTTTAATTTTTTTTCTTTCATGAAGGCCGAGCTGAATTGGTTACTTCATAGTCTGCCATTTTCCTGTTCTCCATTCACTGGATTTGGACTGTAAGGAAGGTACAATTATCTTCTCCAACATTTCATCTTGATACATTGCATTTTGAGAACCTTTTACGTTTCACGCTTGTTTAATGCACTCTTCTGAAACCTGTTACTTCCTGTATTAAGCTGTTCAATGATTGACCTTCCACAGCTATACAATCACAGAAGCATAGCCTGTGTAGCACCAAAATTAAAGCACCATCTGTATTATTCCAACTTTACTACATCTGTCCCATAGCAAAGTGCTCGTCCAGATACTTTTTAATGGCTGTGAGGTTACCCGTGATAGCTCCCCCCACCCCCCTCAGGAGATGCAATCCGGACCCCATCACCCTCTGGGTGAAAAACAATCCATGAATCCTCTCTAAACCTTAAATCCTTCCTTTCAAACGTGTGCTCCCCTCTTCTTGGCCCTTTGACCAAAAGGAACAGCTGCTGTCTATCCACCCTGTCCATGCCCCTCGTAATCGCATCCATCTGAATCACGTCCCCCTCAGCCTTCTCTGCTCCAAAGTAAACAAATGGAGCTTGTGAAACCTCTCTCCGTAGCTGATATGCTCTGTCCTTGGGGACATCCTGGTGTATCTCTGTACTTCCTCCAGAATAACCACATCCTTCCTGTAATGTAGCTCCCAGAACCCCCATTTTTTTTCATCTTGGCCTCACCAAAGTGCTATGTAGCTCTTGTAATCTATGCCTCGATGAGTGAACGCTATGCCTACTGTTTCTAATGATTTCTTATGTAACCTTTTATCCTCCCCGCTTACATTCACGGATGTGTGGAGAAGCACCGTTTGAGCTTCCTGGTGTTCCATTCATTGTATGCTCTCCTGTCTGGTTCCTTCCTCCAAAGTGCATCACCTCATATTTATCAGGGTGGTATCCTATCCGCCATTGATCCACCCATCTGACCATTCCATCTGTGTCGTCTTGTAACTTAAGAACCTTCTCCTCACTGCCAAACACCCAGCCAATGTTTGTTTCAAACACAGACTTACTAATCACGCTGCCACTCCCCCTCCACATTCATACCTACATCATTTATAAATACCACAAATAATAAGGTAGACCGTGCTGATCATTGTGGTACATCAGGTGACACCGTTCTCCAGTCACACAAACAGCCGTCTACCTCCACCTATATTTTGCAAAATTTTCTCAAACACTGATCTGAAATACCCTGGTCTATAGTTCCCTGCTCTATCTTTACCACCCTGCCTATAAAGGGTGTTCTCCAGTCTTCGGGCACCTCACCTGTGACCAGATTCTATTTAAACATTAGCATCAGCGTCTTTCATTCCTTGTTTCCAACAGCAGCCTGAGATGTAACTGATCTAGACCTGGGGATTGTTCCAATTTTATACCAGCCAAAACCATAAATCCCTGCTCACATCTTACATCAATCTGTTCAAGGGCTTCCCAGTCCATCTTCTTGAATTCTGTACCTACTTCCTCCTTTTCCGAAGTAAATAGACGTGAAATTCTCATACAACAATCAATCAGCGTTCTCCAGTTTCAAACAGATTCCCGCCTTGATCTCAGACCATCTTTTCTCAGCAGACCCTTGTACCATCTGAGAGATTAATCAGGAGAATGCCCATTCAGTATAAGTGATCAAGACATCAAAATTGTACCGGTACAATCCAGGTACAATCTCACCAACTGTCTGTGTTACCAGTGCAGAATGTCTTTACTTCTAGTAGGAGCAAATCACTGCAGAAGCAGAATCTGTACTGAAACCAACACATGCTAGATATCACAGTTAATCAGACAGCATAGTAAAGAGAGAGCAAGCTGATACTTTGAGTCTAGCTGATTCTTCATCGTCTTTATTCGGATTCCCTTTAAAGGAAGGCGTTTAAAGGGCACAGCACTGACACCTGTGGCACACCAGCCTACACCGTACACACAAACAACCTTCTACCACCACCTATGTTCTCCAATAGTTTCTCTAGTGCTTACCTTCCCTTGTTTGCATATTTTCCTCCCAATATACTTTGCTTTAATGTTTTCTGCTAACTTACTGTGTGCGCTGATTAAACCTCCTCCTGAATATCTGACTGCACCACATTCACTGATTTGCCATTGTTTACATCTACAAGAGATATCTTCAAGAAAAAAAACTGTAAATTATAACTTCCCTTTCATAAATGCAGAACAACTCTCTTGAAATTTGCTATTATTTACTCAGTGTCCAATAAGATCTTCCTTACAATAGGTTGTAACAGATTCCCTACTGTGGATGCCAACTAACTGGACAGAAGTTCCTCCACTTTCCAATTTCTTCCTTTCGTTAATAATTTGAATGCATTTATAGCTGCAAATGTGTTGCTGGTCAAAGCACAGCAGGTTAGGCAGCATCTCAGGAATAGAGAATTCAACGTTTCGAGCATAAGCCCTTCATCAGGAATAAGAGAGAGAGAGCCAAGCAGGCTGAGATAAAAGGTAGGGAGGAGGGACTAGGGGGAGGGGCGATGGAGGTGGGATAGGTGGAAGGAGGTCAAGGTGAGGGTGATAGGCCGGAGTGGGGTGGGGGCGGAGAGGTCAGGAAGAGGATTGCAGGTTAGGAGGGCGGTGCTGAGTTGAGGGAACCGACTGAGACAAGGTGGGGGGAGGGGAAATGAGGAAGCTGGAGAAATCTGAATTCATACCTTGTGGTTGGAGGGTTCCCAGGCGGAAGATGAGGCGCTCCTCCTCCAGCCGTCGTGTAGTTGTGTTCTGCCGGTGGAGGAGTCCGAGGACCTGCATGTCCTCGGTGGAGTGGGAGGGGGAGTTAAAGTGTTGAGCCACGGGGTGATTGGGTTGGTTGGTTCGGGCGGCCCAGAGGTGTTCTCTGAAGCGTTCCGCAAGTAAGCGGCCTGTCTCACCAATATAGAGGAGGCCACATCGGGTGCAGCGGATGCAATAGATGATGTGTGTGGAGGTACAGGTGAACTTGTGGCGGATATGGAAGGATCCCTTGGGGCCTTGGAGGGAAGTGAGTGTGGAGGTGTGGGCGCAAGTTTTACATTTCCTGCGGTTGCAGGGGAAGGTGCCGGGGGTGGAGGTTGGGTTGGTGGGGGGTGTGGATCTGACAAGGGAGTCACGAAGGGAGTGGTCCTTGCGGAACGCTGATAGGGGAGGGGAGGGAAATATATCCTTGGTGGTGGGGTCCGTTTGGAGGTGGCGGAAATGGCGGCGGATAATACGTTGTATGCGCAGGTTGGTGGGGTGGTAGGTGAGAACCAGTGGGGTTCTGTCTTGGTGGCGGTTGGAGGAGCGGGGCTCAAGGGCGGAGGAGCGGGAAGTGGAGGAGATGCGGTGGAGGGCATCGTCGATCACGTCTGGGGGGAATCTGCGGTCCTTGAAGAAGGAGGCCATCTGGGTTGTGCGGTGTTGGAATTGGTCCTCCTGGGAGCAGATGCGGCGGAGACGAAGGAATTGGGAATATGGGATGGCGTTTTTACAGGGGGCAGGGTGGGAGGAGGTGTAGTCCAGGTAGCTGTGGGAGTCAGTCGGTTTATAATAGATGTCTGTGTTGAGTCGGTCGCCCGAGATAGAAATGGAAAGGTCTAGGAAGGGGAGGGAGGAGTCTGAGACAGTCCAGGTGAATTTCAGGTCGGGATGGAAGGTGTTAGTAAAGTTGATGAACTGTTCAACCTCCTCGTGGGAGCACGAGGCAGCGCCGATACAGTCATCGATGTAGCGGAGGAAAAGGTGGGGGGTGGTGCCAGTGTAGTTGCGGAAGATGGACTGTTCCACGTATCCTACGAAGAGGCAGGCATAGCTGGGGCCCATGCGGGTGCCCATGGCAACTCCTTTAGTTTGGAGGAAGTGGGAGGATTGAAAAGAGAAGTTATTCAGGGTGAGGACCAGTTCAGTCAGTCGAAGGAGGGTGTCAGTGGAAGGGTACTGGTTAGTGCGGCGGGAAAGGAAGAAGCGGAGGGCTTTGAGTCCTTCGTGATGGGGGATGGAGGTGTACAGGGACTGGATGTCCATAGTGAAAATAAGGCGTTGGGGACCGGGGAAGCGAAAATCCTGGAGGAGGTGGAGTGCGTGGGTGGTGTCCCGAACGTAGGTGGGGAGTTCTTGGACTAAAGGGGACAGGACCGTGTCGAGGTATTGGGAGATGAGTTCGGTGGGGCAGGAGCAGGCTGAGACAATGGGTCGGCCGGGGCAGGCAGGTTTGTGGATTTTGGGCAGGAGGTAGAAATGGGCGGTGCGGGGTTGTGGGACTATGAGGTTGGAGGCGGTGGATGGGAGATCCCCTGAGGTGATGAGGTCCTGGATGGTCTGGGAGATGATGGTTTGGTGGTGGGAGGTGGGGTCGTGGTCAAGGGGGCGATAAGAGGAGGCGTCCGCGAGCTGGCGTTTGGCTTCAGCGGTGTACAGGTCAGTGCGCCAAACTACCACCGCGCCTCCCTTGTCTGCGGGTTTGATGGTGAGGTTGGGATTGGAGCGGAGGGAGTGGAGGGCTGCACGTTCTGAGGGTGAGAGGTTGGAGTGGGTGAGAGGGGTGGACAGGTTGAGTCGGTTGATGTCACGGCGGCAGTTGGCTATAAAGAGGTCGAGGGCGGGTAGGAGGCCTGCACGGGGTGTCCAGGTGGATGGGGTGTGTTGGAGGCGGGAGAAGGGGTCGTCAGAGGGTGGGCGGGAGTCCTGGTTGTGAAAGTAGGCACGGAGGCGAAGGCGGCGGAAGAATTGTTCAATATCTCGCCGCGTGTTGAACTCATTAATCCGAGGGCGTAGGGGAACGAAGGTGAGGCCCCTGCTGAGGACTGATCTTTCATCCTCAGAGAGGGGGAGATCTGGAGGGATGGTGAAAATCCGGCAAGGCTGGGAGCTAGGACCTGGTGTGGGACTGGAGCTGGAGCTGGAGCTGGGGGCGGGGTTAGGGGGGGGGACAGAGATCGAAGTAGGGGCGGAGTTAGACGTGGTGACGTTGCTCGACGTGGGGGCGGGGTCATGCGTCGTGACGGAAATAAGCGTGGGGGCGGGGTTACGTGAAGCGACGGGAGATAGCGTGGGGGCGGGGTTATGGGCGGGGTTATGCGTAGTGACGAAAGACGGCGTGGGGGCGGGGAAACCTGAGGATTTGTGCTCCTGCAGGTTAGTGATGTCAGTGGGGGCGGAAGTGGCTGCGTCGACGGCAACCGGAGGGGCGGAAATGGTTGCAGCGACGGAGGAGTGGTGGTCATTCCCGGTGGCCGCGTGGGTCGCGGGTCCGTCGGCGATCGTGGAAGCGGTTGTGTGTGTGGTGGTCACCGGGGCAGTTGTTGGGGCGGCGATCGCGGGGGCTCCGAGGTCGGTGGGGGCGGAAGTGACGTCACGGTGGGCGGCGGCGTTTGGTGCCGCGGGCGCTGTGGAGGCCACATGTGTAATGGCGTCCGACAGGCCTGTGGAAGATTCTGGAATAGTTGAGGGGCCACGAGTGTGGGGGTAAGTACATGAAAGTTTTTGGTACTTACTGTCTTTAATCTCTGATAGGGCTAGGAAGAACTGTTTGTTGAGTTTGTGGATTCTTCTGTAGATGAAGAACAGCAGGGGTCCTTTGCAGGTCTGTGAGAGTGTTGTCCTGAGCTGGGGTAGGGCTGATTGCAGGGAGTGTAAGTGGCGACGCATGGCTGCAAGGGTGGAGCGGAGGATCCGGAGGGAGGTCTGTTGCTGGAGGCTTCGGATTTGTTGTAGGTACAGGTTGTCCTGGTTGGGTCCAAATTTTGTTGGTTGGAATGTAGTTCGGAGTCCGTGTGGGATCAGTCGGTTCCTTAGGCAGGTGCTGAGGAAGGAGATGTGGCTGTGGTAACGAGTCTGTTTGAGAACGTGGCTGAAGAGCTTCTGTGCAGAGGAGATGACCTGGGGGGTGCAGTGAGAGAGGGACTCACTGAAATCCTTGTAGAGGGAGGAAGAGAGCTTCTTCAAGGAAGGCATCCTTGCAAGAGGATTCGCAGTAGGTTAAAATCTTCGAGTAAAAAATGAGGTCTGCAGATGCTGGAGATCACAGCTGCAAATGTGTTGCTGGTCAAAGCACAGCAGGTTAGGCAGCATCCGCTACATCGATGACTGTATCGGCGCTGCCTCGTGCTCCCACGAGGAGGTTGAACAGTTCATCAACTTTACTAACACCTTCCATCCCGACCTGAAATTCACCTGGACTGTCTCAGACTCCTCCCTCCCCTTCCTAGACCTTTCCATTTCTATCTCGGGCGACCGACTCAACACAGACATCTATTATAAACCGACTGACTCCCACAGCTACCTGGACTACACCTCCTCCCACCCTGCCCCCTGTAAAAACGCCATCCCATATTCCCAATTCCTTCGTCTCCGCCGCATCTGCTCCCAGGAGGACCAATTCCAACACCGCACAACCCAGATGGCCTCCTTCTTCAAGGACCGCAGATTCCCCCCAGACGTGATCGACGATGCCCTCCACCGCATCTCCTCCACTTCCCGCTCCTCCGCCCTTGAGCCCCGCTCCTCCAACCGCCACCAAGACAGAACCCCACTGGTTCTCACCTACCACCCCACCAACCTGCGCATACAACGTATTATCCGCCGCCATTTCCGCCACCTCCAAACGGACCCCACCACCAAGGATATATTTCCCTCCCCTCCCCTATCAGCGTTCCGCAAGGACCACTCCCTTCGTGACTCCCTTGTCAGATCCACACCCCCCACCAACCCAACCTCCACCCCGGCACCTTCCCCTGCAACCGCAGGAAATGTAAAACTTGCGCCCACACCTCCACACTCACTTCCCTCCAAGGCCCCAAGGGATCCTTCCATATCCGCCACAAGTTCACCTGTACCTCCACACACATCATCTATTGCATCCGCTGCACCCGATGTGGCCTCCTCTATATTGGTGAGACAGGCCGCTTACTTGCGGAACGCTTCAGAGAACACCTCTGGGCCGCCCGAACCAACCAACCCAATCACCCCGTGGCTCAACACTTTAACTCCCCCTCCCACTCCACCGAGGACATGCAGGTCCTCGGACTCCTCCACCGGCAGAACACAACTACACGACGGCTGGAGGAGGAGCGCCTCATCTTCCGCCTGGGAACCCTCCAACCACAAGGTATGAATTCAGATTTCTCCAGCTTCCTCATTTCCCCTCCCCCCACCTTGTCTCAGTCGGTTCCCTCAACTCAGCACCGCCCTCCTAACCTGCAATCCTCTTCCTGACCTCTCCGCCCCCACCCCACTCCGGCCTATCACCCTCACCTTGACCTCCTTCCACCTATCCCACCTCCATCGCCCCTCCCCCTAGTCCCTCCTCCCTACCTTTTATCTCAGCCTGCTTGGCTCTCTCTCTCTTATTCCTGATGAAGGGCTTATGCTCGAAACGTTGAATTCTCTATTCCTGAGATGCTGCCTAACCTGCTGTGCTTTGACCAGCAACACATTTGCAGCTGTGATCTCCAGCATCTGCAGACCTCATTTTTTACTGAATGCATTTATAACCTTCTGAAGCGAATACAGAAAAATAGATTGATCCCTATTGCGATCAAAATGTGTATTGCTATTTTCTCTGAAATTTCAGTTTGAATTACATCTGGTCTGTCAGAATTATCAATCCACATCCCACTTCTGTTTTCGAATACTACCTCATAACTGTATATGATGATTTTACTCTTTAATTACAAAGGTCCCATGACGACTTCGTATTTCTGGGTCACCAAATCCTCTGGGCTCCCTGAATGTCCGAGGTTACTCACAGCACAACCTCCAGCAAACAATCCCCATCCCCTCCACTAACTTTTCAATAACAGGAGACAATCAGATTTCCCTCCACTGAAAGTGAGATAGCTAATCCTTTATATTTATACTTCAGAGTCCTCCTCGTGTTTCTGACCACGCGATCAGCTGTGAGGGACAAACCCAGGCGTTCTTTGGACAGGCACAGACCAAGTTTTTAAAGACATGGGTCAAAGATTATGAAACCCCCTGTTCAACATGGAGCACCACTTGGGACACACCGGGAAGTGAACAACAGCCCGAAACACAACCCGCTGTCTATGTATCACCACATGGAATACACCAGCAACAGTCTAGCACACACGCTGCTGTCCAACATGGACCACGACATGGAACGCACCGGGAAGTGAACAACTGCCCTGCACACGCACACACCTCTTCATGAAGCACCTCAAGCGGCACACCAGGAAGTGAACAACAGCCCAGCACACACTCCCCTGTCCATGGAGTAACACATGGGACACAGTGGGAAGTGAACAATAGCCTGACACACACCATCACATTATTTCTGAACTTCATAATTCCACATTCGATTCACAACCAAAACCCAAGGCCAGAGATAGATAGAGATGGACAGAGATATTCACATTAAAGATAGAAACGGACAATTTATACAGCAACAGAGCATGTTGTTGAAATATGAGGAACAAACAAGGTAGTGGGTCTAAATGGAGCAGAGAGACCTTGGTGGCTCAAATCACAAGAATGAGAATATTGAATAATGGCATTGCCAGATCAGCTTACCAAATTTGCTTCACTAAATTTTGAATTTGTCTCACAGAACAAATGCAGAAGCTGTACACTGGGACCAATAGACAACCCAGTGTGGAGAGCAGCGCAGCTTATGCCAGTGTATTGCTCAGTAAACTGGACTATCTGCCCAGCATGGCGAGCTGTGCACACAATCCCAGTGTTTTGCTCAGTTCGCTGGACTATCTGGCCAGCATGGGGAGCTGTGCAGACTGTGCCAGTGCATTGCTCAATAAACTGAACTATCTGCTCAACATGGGGGTGTTGTGCAATCTATCGCAGTGCATTGCTCAGTAAACTGGACTATCTGCCCTGCATGTGGAGCTGTGCAGACTATGCTAGTGTATTGCTCCGTAAGCTTGACCAGCTGCCCAGGATGGGGAGTATTGCATAATTTTGCCGGTATATTGCTGCTACATTTGCACTACGTAGCTGACTCATACGGGACAATTTGCCGCCCATACTGCGAGTGACAATAAATAGGCTCCCACAAATTAATGTCTCTGTATCTTCATGCATCAGTTCAAGGCAAGGGGTTTTATGTGTGCATGTGGGTGTCGTTCTGGGGCAGCGTGAGATGTGAAAATCATTGTCTAAGAGAGAGCACACATGGAGGAAATCAGTTTAAATGTGAACAACTGTTAGGGCTTGGTATAAGGAACAGAGAGAGATAGTTCATGGGCAGCTGTTAATGACGTGTTTGAGAATATTAAAGTAAAGGCATTGTCAGACCCAATAGCATTATAGGTCAGTACGCACAGGAATGATGGATGGATGGGGAGTTCTGTGTGATATCAGATATGAGCTGTGGAATATTGACTCAGAATTGTTTCTGCAGTTTTTCAGCTATGAGTGTCAGCAACCGACGAATGCCATCTTTAAGACTGTATTTCACAGGTCATGGTTCAAATAGCAGATGGGATGCCCCAGTGAAGTATATACTAGATTTATCAGTAGTTATAATTAGGAGTGGTCAGGGTATAGTGTCAGGATTTGGTTCATGGCCAAAGGGATCACCACTGATGTCATTTGTGTATTTCAGCTTCACATATTGGCCGGGGTTGAGATGGAGTCAGAGGAAGGTAATGCAGTTTGTAACCAGAGCAGAAGATAGTGACCTCAATGCCTTCAATATTTAGATAGCAAGTGCAGTGATACAACGAATCATGGTTCACAGCTGAAACTGAGCAAGTCAACATAGCAACCCATGAGTAACACTGTCAGAAGCAAGGAGGGCGAGCGTGATTTGACAATGTAGTAGTGGTTTTTCAGGTGAATATCTGGATTCAGAGCCTTAGCAGGAACAATAACAGTGGCAGGGAGAGTAGAGTGAATGAAAGATCAGTATTACTGTCATACATGATTTATAGAATTAACGACTGAACAGTGAGACTTACAAGGTACACTAACAAAAGCCAGGATTGGATAATAAAAATATCGTATAATGTAAATTGCATGTTTGATCCGCCACGATAATGACCTTCGATCATAATATGTAGAAAGATAACAAACATCCCAATATAAACTCCTGTACATTCTTGGGACATTCCAGTCTAATGTTCTCAGATTGTGATCCATTGCAGTAACATTCCAGTCTAATGTGCTCAGACTCTGATCTCTCCCCCTTTCTCTCTGGAGCTGCTGATTCCTGTTAACACTGTCGGCAAAGCTCCCACTATAATGTGGGATAACACATTGAATGGAGCCCACGTATCATTAAAGGATGCAAACGTCTACTGGGGTAATTGCAACTCATGGAGGCTAACATTAATCAGTCACTGAACAAACACGTCCAGCTAACGCCTTCCTGACATCACTTTTCATTTCTCGGTGTGGATGGAATGGATGGGCGTTGTTTCGGGATGGACCATAAATCTTTCAATCTTCTTAATGTTTCTGCCATGTATGTGGGAGTAGTGCCAGAACACTGCAGAACTGTGTATATTACATACTGTTTATAAAGGGCGACAGTGAAAAAGTAACAGACCGGCCGCATAAGATGACTGGTGGGGTAATTTCCAGAGCCAATAAACCAGTGTATATATTTATTGTCCATTGACTTTGTGTAATGTTGCTCCTGGTTTTATGTGTACTGTTATCAAATTCTTCCATAACCTTGGGACATCATTCAGAGCATCGAGACTGCTTCGCAGGAACACGAGGAATTAATTCTGTCCCCATACCCCTGTTACGAAGGGATAGGGAAGGCCATTGAGCCTCTCAAGTCTGTGACAGAGAGACAGGAGGATGCTATTCTGCTTCTTGAGCCTGTTATGCAGTAACTATTAGTTGCAAAATGCTTATGGAGAAGAATAGTCCTCAAAGAAATTTAAAAGTTTTAAATTGAGTCAGGCCAACTCTGAACGTTTTAAGTTGACACTTTGAATAGCTTCTTTGGAGAAGCTATTGGCAAGAAAGTAGGAGGCCTTCACAAATGAGTTACAGAGTCTAGCGAGAGCATGTTCCTGTCTATGAGCAGGGTAAGGCTGGTAAGTGGAAGGAATGCTGAATGGTGAGCAGGATGATAGGTACAGGCAGTGGGGATCGAGTGAATCCATCGTGGAGTACCAGGGATGTAGGCTAATACCTAAGAGGGAAATCAGGAGCGCAAAATGGGGACATAAGATATCTTTCGAAAGTAGGGTAAGGGACATTCCAAAGAGATTGTACAAATACTTTAAGGCCAAAAGAGTAAGTAGGGAGAGAACAGGACCCCTTAAAGATCAGCAAAGTGACCGATGTGTGGAACTACAGAAGATCCGTAAGATACTAAATTAATATTTTGCATCAGTATTTACTGTGGAGAAGGATATGGAAGGTAGAGAACCTCGGGAAATAAATAGTGATACCAAGAAAATTGTCCATATTACAGAAGCTGAGGGGCTGGATATTTTAACATGCATTAAGGTGGATAACCCCCTCTGACCTTTTAAATAAATCTTGGCGAGGCACATGGATTTTAGTACAATGAAGGTTAGTCTGACCTTAGAGTAGGATAAACTATCGGCACAACATCAACAGCTCAAGGGCCTGTACTGTGCTGCACTGATCTATGATCCATGAATTAATCAGATGTACCTCAGATCCATTGGGAAGCTAGAGAAGTAATTCTTCAGTCTCTGGCTGAGATATTTGTATCATGGACAGTCACAGGTAAGGTTGTGCCATTGTTTAAGAACAGTTGGCAAGGAAAATCCAGGAAACTGTAGATAAGTGGGACTGACATCATTGGTGGGTAAGTTGTTGGAGGGTATTCTGAGGGATAGCATTTACTTGTGTTTGGAAATGTAAGTTCCGATTAGCGATAGTCAACATGACTTTGTGTGTGGGAAATTGAATCCCATTAATTTAATTTAGCATTTTGAAGAAGTGACGAAAAAGATTGATGAAGACAAAGAAATATAACTGTGTAATAGAATATAGACTTTAGTAAAGCATTCAAAAAGGTTCCACATGGTAAACTGGTTAGCATGGTGAGATCACATGGAATACAGGGAGAGTTGGAGGTAATTGGCTCGAAGGCAATAGACGAAGGAAATGTTTGTGAACTGTTATTTTTTTTTGGACTGGAGGCCTGTGACCCGCAGTGTACCACAAGTATCTAACGAATTTTGGCATTTTATATAAATGATTTGGATGTGAATACAATAGGAACGGTTAGTGACTATGCAGATAACACCAAAATTGGTGAGGTAGTGGACAGTGAAGATGGTTAACACAGAGTAAAACGAGACGCTGATCAGATAGGCTGAAGGGCCGAGGAGTGGCTGATGGAGTTCATGTTAGACAAATGGAAGGTGTAACATTTTGTTGAGGCACATTGTGTTAGCACATATAGGTAGGATCTCTGGAAGTATTTTCAAACACAGACAGCTACACAGAAATTATAAAAACCCTGCAGTGTGGAACCAGACTTTTTGGCCAACCGAGTCCACACTGACCCTCCTGATCAACAAACCCAAACGTTACCCCGGAAGCTCTACATTTCCCATAGACAATCCACCGAACCTGCACATCGCTGGATACTGCGGATCAATTCAGTGAGATCACTGAACCTAACCTGGACATTTTTGGACTGTGACAGGAAAACCAAAAACCCAGAGAAAGCTCACGCACACACAGGGAGAAGGTGCAAACACTGCACAGAGAGTTACCAAAAGGTGGAATCAAACGCAGGCCATTAGTGCTATAAGGCATTATTGCGAGCCACTGTGCCACTCAATGACCAGCTGCGAGCGAGATTGCGTCCTCCAACATTCTCTGGATCCGTCACATTTGTTCAAATTGTGTCAAATTCCAGTGCGGTGATTCTGATGAGCCTTCCTTTACCTCCACTCCAGAATTCACATTCTGAATGACAGGGCCTTTAGCTGTGACTGACACATTGCCTGCTCTTCTGCGCTCACCCCTTCCGCTTTTTCCCAGATCAAGTTGTCCATTAATACTGCAGCATGCAAGATAATTTCTGATCTAAAGGTAAAAAAATTAGGTCTGCAGATGCTGGAGATCACAGCTGAAAATGTGTTGCTGGTTGAAGCACAGCAGGTTAGGCAGCATCCAAGGAATAGGAAATTCGACGTTTCGGGCATAAGCCCTTCATCAGGAATGAGGAGAGTGTGCCAAGCAGGCTAAGATAAAAGGTAGGGAGGAGGGACTTGGGGGAGGGGCGATGGAGATGTGATTGGTGGAAGGAGGTCAAGGTGAGGGTGATAGGCCGGAGTGGGCTGGGGCGGAGAGGTCAGGAAGAAGATCTGCTCCCAGGAGGACCAGTTCCAACACCACACAGCCCAGATGGCCTCCTTCTTCAAAGACCGCAGATTCCCCCCAGACGTGATCAACGATGCCCTCCACCGCATCTCCTACACTTCCCGCTCCACCGCCCTTGAGCCCCGCTCCTCCAACCGCCACCAAGACAGAACCCCACTGGTTCTCACCAACCACCCCACCAACCTCCGTATACAACGTATCATCCGCCGTCATTTCCGTCACCTCCAAACTGACCCCACCACCAGGGATATATTTCCCTCCCCTCCCCTATCAGCGTTCCGCAAAGACCACTCCCTTCGTGACTCCCTCGTCAGATCCACACCCCCCACCAACCCAACCTCCACTCCCGGCACCTTCCCCTGCAACCGCAGGAAATGTAAAACTTGCGCCCACACCTCCTCCCTCACTTCCCACCAAGGCCCCAAGGGATCCTTCCATATCCGCCACAAGTTCACCTGTACCTCCACACACATCATCTATTGCATCCGCTGCACCCGATGTGGCCTCCTCTATATTGGGGAGACGGGCCGCTTACTTGTGGAACGCTTCAGAGAACACCTCTGGGACGCCCGGACCAACCAACCCAACCACCTGTGGCTCAACACTTTAACTCTCCCTCCCACTCCACCGAGGACATGCAGGTCCTTGCACTCCTCCACCGGCAGAACATAACAACACGACGGCTGGAGGAGGAGCGGCTCATCTTACACCTGGGAACCCTCCAACAACAAGGAATGAACTCAGATTTCTCCAGTTTCCTCATTTCCCCTCCCCCCACCTTGTCTCAGTCGGTTCCCTCAACTCAGCACCACCCTCCTAACCTGCAATTTTCTTCCTGACCTCTCCGCCCCCACCCGACTCTGGTCTATCACCCTCACCTTGACCTCCTTCCACCTTTCACATCTTCATCGCCCCTCCCCCAAGTCCCTCCTCCCTACCTTTTATCTTAGTCTGCTTGGAACACTCTCCTCATTCCTGATGAAGGGCTTATGCCCGAAACGTCAAATTTCCTATTCCTTGGATGCTGCCTAACCTGGTGTGCTTTAACCAGCAACACATTTTCAATTGCTGATCTAAAATAAAACAAGGAGCTGCATATACTGGAGATCGAAAACAAAAGCTGTTCTGATGAAGAATGCCCAAATTAAAAATGTTGACTCACTCTCTTCCTACGGAAGATTAGGAAAAAGTGAATTCTGAAATGAATTCCTGATGAATGGCTTATGACCGAAACATCGACTTTCCTGCTCCTTGGATGTGCCCTGACCTGCTGTGCTACTCGAGGGCCGAACTTTCGACCTTCATCCTTCAAATAGTACCAGACCCGTTGAGTTTTTCCTGCAAACGCGTGTGTATCTAATTCCTTGTTTATAACATACACAATTTTTCCCCTGCAGTATTTACTTCCATACACATCTCCCACCAGCATTTGCTTCTACTTCTTGTTTATAAGGTCCAGTCAAATTGTTTCTGTGTAATCTGATTGCTGGGGTGAGATGACTGGTAGATTCTGCGAGATCTTTCCTGAGACCTTTCTTGATGTCACAAAACCTCGCTGCACTTTGTCGAACAATATATGAATTGGAAAGGCCGAGAAGGGTATGGGCCAAATGCATGGAAATGAGGTTAATGTGGACGGACATTTTGGTTAGTAAGGTCCAGTTTTGGCTGAATGGCCTGTCTCTGTGCATGACTGCAAAGGAAAGTGGTTTTGGATTTAGACAGAGAAGGTGCGATTGTGAAACAATGTCATGGAAGGATGTGATCACAGGTTTCAGATTGCTGAAATATAGACATTTCAATACCATCTGGCAAAATATGCCAGTATTACCCGGAATGATGGTGAACAGGATATAGGTGTGAGTTCAGATGATGGAGAGTTTTGGGTGAGGAGTTGTTCAGCAGCTTTGTACCTGTGAGTAGTGTCAGCAGAGACTTCAACTCATTTGGCTGAATCCAACAATAATTCATTTTTGTGTGATTTTCATTGAGTGTGACAGAGGGATTGTCTGCACGGGGCCGAGCTAGTTCCCTGGTGCTTTCTTACAAATTCACCTCATTTACTACCCTCCCTACCCCATGGTATCCCTCTAATTCAATGCCAGCCCGATTCTCCCACCCGTCTTGGCTGAAGGTACTCTCCATCGCCCGTATGCCCCTGGATATACCATGATCCCTGGCACTGGCGCCATCTTTAAAAGAACAATGGCCACACGATTGAGCGTTCCTCAGTTTGGAGCTGCCCTGTACAATTTACCCAGAGCATGGCAGATTAAGGCCAATTACACCAAGGGTTGTTAACAGGGTCACGGATGTCCTGGTGGATAAGTTAGTCCGTCTCTTCCCAGAGTGGGCCATACCACCAGACCCACCGAGCATGGTCTGAGCTCAACACCGAGCTCAGTGCAGTACCTGCGGTCTGAAGAATGTTCAGTAACACACGACAAGAATCAATAACCTTCCCCACTTTGTCAGCATAAGGGTCACTGCATTCTCTCTGCTCCCTCACACTCACTGTATATCTGTTACAGCACCGACCACGGAACAAGGCTCATGCTCCACCATTCTCACTCCTGCCTGAAGCATCTACCCCCTCTCTCTCTCTCTCCCCCTCTATTGCTTGCTTTTGTAATACCCCCACAGATTGTAGAATGCTCTGGAGAATACTGATTATGGCATGCTTCAGATAATATTCCAAATAAGTCCCAGCTTCAGGAAAATGGCAGTTCCTCTTTGTGTAAAACATTAGGGAAAGGAACAGAGTGTTTTTTATAATCACTTGCTATTAAAATCCATAATGAGGCTATTCAGCCCTTCAAAAGTGCTGTACCATTTAATAAGATCGGGGGCGATCTGACTGTTTTCTGAGCTTCACGTTTCAGGAACTTTCAATCATTCAGCCCCCTGGTTTCCTGTCATTTACCAGACGACACTCAGGCGCTTATTACCAGGGGTTTCTTCAAGCATGTGTTCGGGAGCATTTCCCATGGGGATTGCCCCTCCAAAAAATATGCTCCATCAGCTTTTTACTTTCATATGATGCTTAGCATGCTTCACACAGACCAATCAAAATATACTCTTAATTTACGGTTATCAATATCTAATCACAATTAGTAATTGTGGTAATTTCGCTTGTGTCACATTATTATATTCAACCAAAGAAAGCATCTAATCACCTGTCTCGTTATAAAATACAATTTCCAGTGGCTTTTATTTTCTTCAGCCATTATCTTGACCGTCATCTGAATTGTACCTTTTCCATTCTTATCAAAGTTTATACTTTACTTTGAGTTTGGCTATTTCTGTCTATAGCAGTTACGCAGTCTCCCACTCTGTTGGCTGGATGGCTGACTTGTGATGCAGAGGAAGGTTAACAGCGCAGGTTCAATTCCCCAAACTGACGGAGGTTACCATGAAGGGGACGTCCTCCCAACATTATCCTGTCACCCGAGATGTAATGACCCTGAGGATGAATTGCAATTTGTGGTCTCACGACTGAGAAAGTTGTCCTTTGGGACTCTATTCTATCCAGGATAACATGTTATTTTTTCAAAAATATTGTTATTGAGAGAAAAACGTCTTGGTGCTACAATGAACCAAAAAGTACCCAACTCAAAAAACAATACAAATTGAACAAAATTACACCATTGTGCATGTACATACAAAGCAAAAAGGTAAATAAACGGGCAGAAGAAAAATAAAACTAAAACAAATGAATAATACAACTCAGTGTGACAAAACTTTGGCTCTCATCCTACACGAGCATTAACTAATACACGTCCATTTGCCAGTAATTCTTCCTGCCTGGACATTAGAATCATTAGTCAGGTTCGTCATAGCTATATAAAAGTCCTTATTAGTGCGGCAGATCAGCCTGTATCTTGATAATTCAAAAAGGGCTGTCATGTCTTATAAAAATCTTCTATTTTCTGTTGCAGCACACCTTTAAAAAAGTCCAAAGGGCCATGCTCCATAATGAGCTTGCGAAAACGCAACAGACCAAGGGCGTTTCCAGGCACCAAACACAACAGAATGTTTTTCTGAACACAGAGTGAGGGTATTGAAGTATTTTTTTTTCTATGCACAACAAAGTCAGGTACACTGGGCAGGCCCACGAAAAGGGAAACCAGATCCATCTCCAATTCGGTCCCCAAGATTCTCTCCATAACACACCGCACCTATAGCGCTGGTGCAAGGTCAACAAGCAATGAGGAAGAGTGCCCATAGTCATTCTGTGTTTGAGACATGCTCCCATTTTGAATTTAGAGAGAGTATCAGGGGCCAGATAGACTCTATGGAGAATCTTCACCTACATGGCAAGAGTATTCTTACAAACTGAAACCCGTCTTGCATTTTCATAAATATCCTCCCCTGTGTCCGAAGAGATTTGAACACCCAACTCTCTTTGCAGACCTCAGAAAGGCAGAAAGTCTCGTCTGAGGGGCCACTCTCTAACAAATGATAAAGGGTACTGACAGAGAGTGTGTTCTTAGCACTAAGCACCCTCTTCCGTGCACCTGATCTGTACGGGTCTGTTAAAAGCGTGGTTCTTTTTTGAATAACATTTCTGATCTGATAAAAAGAAAACAGAAGACATCTCTGCTCGGTAGTCTACAGCTCTGACTTATTTGATCAAAGAAAATCATTGTTTCTCCCTCAAAAAAATCTTCAAAGCAGGATACACCGACGAGTTGACCATTGTTTAAACATGGAATCTAGTATCCCCGGTCGGAAACACGGTACACCACGTTTTGGGATAAGAAATGAGGTTTGGCGATATTGCCCTCGATCGGACTCATTGCCCTCAATGTTTTAAAATTATTGATACTCATTGGGAAATGTCAATACTTCATAACTGTCCTCATTTGGTCTATGAATAGCAGACTAATAAGGGTGCGTTTTGCCTGAGAAGCTTCAATATCTAACCATATTGGCGCCATGGCCTCAATAACATCGGGTAAAGAAGAGCTTAATTGATAGCTTTTAATATCCGGGAGATATGCTCCCCGCAAACTGTGGGGTCTTTGTTATTTGGTTAACATGATAAGGGGTCGCTTATGATGACAAATCAAAGAGCTACATCATCCATTAATTATCTTAAATGTCTGTCCGGGAAACATCAAAGAAAGCATTCACATGGGGTATAGCAAACAAGGGAGGGAATTCATTTTAATAAGAGCTATCTGATCTAGCCAGGATACTGGAAGTGCCTTCCATCTTCGAAGGTCTTGTTTAAGTTTGTCAAACAAATGGACAAACTCCAACTTAAATATAAGTTCAAAGATAGGATTAATGAATGCACCTAAATAGGGAATATCCCCATACCCCCGGGATCATTGAAGAAGAAACCAGGTTTCTCCATCGACATCAGCTATTTCCCCAAGATCGCCCATAGACATGGCCTCCGACTTTGTAAAATTAATGGTATTAACGTGACTTCTCTCCCACCTCTGGGGCAGATATGTTGGGGTCCCTGCAGATGGCCTTCACCAGTGGCTCAATGACCAACATAACCAACACTGGCGAAAGGGCTCTACCTTGGACTGCCTCTTGGAATATTAATGTTACAGGATCTCAAAACATTGGTGAGAAACGTAGCCAGAGGATTGCTTTCAAGGAGCCTCACCCACTTGATAAAAACTTTGCCTCGACCAAACCATTCTTATATATAGAAGACATACAGCCACTCAATCCAATCAATGTCTTCTCTGTGTCAAAAGGGATCACTAATACATATATAGTTTGTTCTGGACACGCTTAGACCATATTGAGTAATCTTCTAATATTGTTGGAGTATCTGCAGCCCTTTATAAGCTGGTGTGGTCCAGTTTGACAATGGAAGGATACCCATTTTCCAGCCGTAATGTAAGGGTCTCAGGCAGGATTTTGAAGTCAATATTTAAAAGTGAGATGGGCCTCTAAGAAGCACAATCTTCCAGTGTCTTCGTTTTCTTTACACAGCGGGTTGTGAGTTCATGGAATGCCCTGCCAGTAGCAGTGGTGAACTCTCCTTCTTTATGGTCATTCAAGCGGGCATTGGATAAGCATTTGGAAGTTATTGGGCTAGTGTAGGTTAGGTAGGATTCGGTCGGCGCAACATTGAGGGCCGAAGGGCCTGTACTGCGCTGTATTTTTCAATGTTCTATGTTCTATGTTCTTAACAATAAGAGAGACATGAACCTCTCTTAAAGATGATGGAAGTCAATCGTGACCGTGTGAGTGACTAACATGGTAAGCATCGGCCCGGACAATAAGTTTATAAATTCCACATGAAATTCACTTGGAAATCCGTCAGGACCGGGCGCCTTTCCGCCCTGAAGCTGTGTTATACTCTCCAGCATTGACAATGGTGCATTAAGGCAAGACACTCATTTGGAGGTTACTCCTGGAAGATCCAAGTTCTTGAAGAAACACTCCATCTTAATCCTCATAATGGTCAGTCTGATATAATTCGGAGTAAAATCTCCGAAATGCTGCTTTAACCTTTATGGGATTGCAGCTAAGGTTTCCAGTACCTTCCCTAATTGAGGTAATGGCTTTGTGGCTCTCTTTTTACTCGCAAGATAGGCTAAATACTTGCCCGGGTTTATCGCCATGCTCAAACAGCCTTTATTTTGCAAATGTAGGTTCCTTCTTGGCTTTCTGTGTGAGCATAGAATTCACTGTAGACCGATGCATTATGATCCTCTGCAGCCTAGCCACCAAGGGTTTATCACAGTATGCCCTCTCGCTGCCTTCAACCGTGCCTGGAGCAAGCGTTCCTGCTCCAACTTCTGCCAAATCCTAAGAAATATTTATTCCTTTGGCATAAACCTTAGCAATTTTCCATAGAATGGATGGGTTACTGGTTAAATCTGAATTAATGGCTAATAAAGATCTGAATTCATTACAAAAATACTCAATGAACTTACTCTCCTTAAGAATAAAACGATCCATTCGCCAGTGTCTCGAACCTGCTAGATTGCCCTTAAACCTAACCAATAAGTCTACTATTGCATGGTCAGACATGGTAATATTCCCAATTGTACAGAACACCACCGAATCGAAGATTGCTGTAAGGTGAGGAAGAGATCAACCCTAGTGTGGCCTTTCTGCGGGTTAAAGAAGAAAGTAAAATCCCTATACATGAGGTGGATCTGCCTCCAAACATCCACCAGCCACAGTTCCACACAAAATTTGCTTAGTTTGTTAAGATGGTACTGGGGGATTTTGGGTATTCTGTACACCGTGGGTGCAAAGACAATTGAAATCTCCTCCTACAATAATGTGCTGCGAAGAAAAATTACTTAATTTGGAAAATGCATCTATCAGGAATTTACGGCTGTGCGCCAGGGGGCAATAAACATTCCAAATACCGTTTTCATCCCCAGATATCTTTGAGGATTATGATCCTCCGTTGGGTGTCTCATACAATCTCGTAATTTAAGTGGAAGATTATTCCTCACCAGTATGGCTTCTCCTCTATCCTAGTATCAAAAGACGAAAAATAAACCCGATCAAACCCACCCTGCTGTAATGTGAAATGTTCCTTGTCATCAAGGTGCATCTCCTGCAGTAGAACAATAACCACCCTCTCCTTTTTAAGGCTAGAACGTACCCTTTTCCTATTAACTGTCTCCCCTTAATGCTCCAGATACACCATTTAAGCATGACATTATCTATAACACACTGGAACAACATTTGAACTCCAGAGAGGAAGAACTCGAATGACAAATCGCTGAGCATCAATGAAAAAACACTCATAGAGCCTAAACAAAGACTAACTAAAGCTACTACAACTAATAAGTTCTCAAAACGTTCCATAACTAAATACATACAAAGACAACAAAAAACAGGATACAAAGTGCCAATGGCTCTCAGGAGGGGCATTTACCCCCCGCCCACTGAAGGCATTTGCACATCACAAATCTTTATCTTCTGCCCCATTAGTAATACTGCATCCAGGGCAATTAATCAGAAACATCGCGATTGAACTGCCCTTAAGTAGGTATTCAGTCATTATGATCACCTTCATAACTCCCTCCAGCTTGAGCCGAAACCGACACACAAACTAAGCAAGAGAAAAACGGGTAGTATTATTAGTGAAGTTAAAAGTGTGTACTCTACCCATCCCCGACTATAATTTAATAGCAGAAAGATTCAACAAACTTCCTTTAAAACGAGAGAAGCATGATTATCGATATCCAGGAAAGCATCCAGCCTGCTTTATAGTGTCCACAAAGTTTTTGCGTCCTCTGGAGAGTCAATGGATCTACTGAAAGAGTCACCAGTGCGTGGATCTATTGAAAGCATACGAAGCACCGTTGGGTTCATTAAGGAATACAGAATCTCAAGTTCCCTTAGTATTCTCTTGATATCATCAAAAGACTTTCTTTTTTGAATCACTGCCGCTGAAAAGACCTGGAAGAACATAATCCGGGAATCCTTGTTAGATCTTTTCCCTGTGTTCTGGAAGATTCCATAAGTCTTTGAATGCCCCTGGAACTACGTGATCGCACAAGGACAGGGTGAGGGCGTTCGTCTGAGTCTGACCCGCCCTCCGTAACCCGATGAACTGTCTCACTCTTCACCCATCCCTCTTCAGCCTCGTAGTGAAGGAATACCGGCAGCCAGTTCTCGAAAAAAAAAACACTGGCTGAACACCTTATGTCTCCAGCAGGCCGATGATATGAACATTCTTCATTCTGCCTAGATCTCGTGGTCGTCACCTTGTTTAGTTAAGGTATGGATATGTTTTCCAAGGGCGAGGATCTGCTCCTTAGAGGAATCGATCACAGTCTCTGCCCCTGCAGTTTGGCGCTCGACCTCATCTGCTCTGTTTCCAAGGCTTTCACTTTGCTTGTCATGTTTTTGGAGCACGGCTGAGAGCGGTTCTAGTTTCCTGCTGAACTTTTCTTTAATCATAGCTTCAATCATTTCACGTGACTTGGTGAACTCGGTGACCAAGGCCTGGTGAGTAACTGGGTCCAGCAAACGAGCAGAGGGGGTTACAGCTGCAGCCTCAGGCATGCTGAAAACTTCTGACGTTGCCCTGCATGTTGGGACTTACTCGATCCTTTCCCGTGCTTTGTCATTTCCACTTGACAAAACGAAATTAGTAAGGATTCTATAGCTCATTTAGTGTTCAATTTTAAGTAAATGACTGTGGTGGGGTAGGTTAGATTACCACTGTGATTCAGAGCACAGTAAAGCAGACTTTTCATATCGCTGTCATCTTGTTTCCCCCTTAAAACTTTGTCGATGTTATCATTTCGTTTAATTCCTGGATATTCTGGAGCCATGCCATTCGGTACCAATGTCTACATTTTCCCCACAAGGCACATTGCTGCCCACTCCTCGATAATCCTTGACTCCTTTGTGATTCGTGAACCTGCCTCAAAAATATTCAATATCTCTGCCTCGCAGGAAAGATTGAACATAAATGAACATAAACCGACTCATCGATGTGTGAGGTTAGTTTTAATTTTGTATCCTTACCTGAGAAAGGATATAGTAATATTGGAAGTAGTTCAGAGGTGCTTCCCTTCACTTATTCCATGGATGAAGAGCTGACAATATGGAGACTTTTACAGGTTACCCTTTGAATGAGAGCTGATCTTATTGAAATATACAATGCCTTGGGGGTGAATGGATAAACTAGATACTCACTGGATGTTTGCATAGTCCAAACTTGAAGTCATTGTCATAGAACCCCTCCAGTATGGAAGCAGGACATTCTGCCCATCGACTCCACACCAATCCACCGAACATTATTCTCTCCAGACCTCTCCCCCTACACTATCCATGTAACCCTGCATTTCCCATGACTAACTCACTTAACCTACACATTCCTGGTCACTCTGAGTAATTTAGCATGGCCAATCACTCTAAGCTTCACATCTTTGGAATATGAGAGGAAACTGGAGAACTGGGAAGAAACCCACACAGACACGGGAAGAATGTTCAAACTCCACATACAGGGTCAGACGAGGTTCGAATTGACCTCAGTTCATTGCTGATATGAGGTAGCAGTGCTAACCACAAATCCACCATACTGCTTCATTAGCCCTATTAGTTACATGCGGCTGATGAAAGAAATCTGCCTGACTTGTTCCTGTCACTGAATCAGGCCCAGTCTGAAACCTTTATAATCGATCGTATCACCAACCTGGTTACATTTAAAATGTGTTATGAGCAGTGGAGGAGTGAGACTAGAAAAGGAAACTGTTGGCACCCTCCAACTTCAGTCAGAACCGGATTGAGGAGAAATTCTCAAAGTTGGATTTCATTTAAGTGGGAATTATTTCTCTCAGAAGTTTGGGTTGGTTGAATCTTTATATTAAAGCAAGGCTGGCCTCGTCTGATTGTTTATAGACAGATGAATCAGGGATAATGGTGCATGGAGGGAAAAGTTCAGCTGGGACCACAATGAGATGAGCCACGACCTTATTCACGTGTGGAGTAGTGTCATAGGGACGATTGGCCCACTTGTGTCCCTCAGCCCTGTGTTCTGATGTTCCATTCAGCCCTTGGGACCTGCTACACAGGGGCAGATCGAGACCACTCCAATGGTTAGGCACAGTTTCAGAAATGTATTTGTAGAATCCAGGCTGGGTCAGAAAGTGGCCACCAACCTCAATCCTTCTTTCCAGGCTTCCCCTCTCTGTAACTTCTGCTCCATATGTGAGTCATGTTCCAGACCCAGATTCACAGTGAATACAGCCACCATACCCCACCCGGGGTTAACTCAAACAAATCTTCTGCTCTCCCTGAATGCAACATTGTACAATACGATTTCCAGGAAAATAACCCATTACTTTCCAAAATCATAACATAGGAATGCAAGATAAAGGAAAAGGAGTCGGCCATTCGGCCCCTCAAGCCTGAACGCTCATTTAATAAGAACATGGGTGATCGGTTCCAGGTCTGAACTCCGCTTTCCCACGCAATTCGTTGTATCCCTCCACAAATCTTTTGGAATAGGGAATTTCAGACATTCACTACCTTCTGAGAGAAGATTGAAATTGGTGTTCCTTATTTGGTATCTGTCTCCTTGAGTTCGAGGCTCAGGGGAAACACCTTCTCAGCATTTACCTTGTCAAGCCCCCTCTGTATCTTGTACATTTCAGTAATATCATCCTTATGCATTTCAACCGCAATGAATAATCGCCTCACCATTTTCGATGCACTCAATAAATCAACCTTTTCATGCCAGGAACCCGCCTCATGAACCAACCTAGTTACTTGCAACATCAGCACGCTGACGCTACGTTTCCTGCACAGGAACACTCCAATCCCTTTGTACTGCTCCTTTTTTTGGGAGTCCTCTCCATTAAATAACAGCCTGAATTTTGGTTCTCAGGGTCATCTACAAACTCGGATGTATATTGAACTCAGCTCCCGCCGTCAGGCTATCAGTGTAAATTGTAAATAACTGATGCTATCGGCCTGATATTTGTGGTAATCCAGTAGATACACCTTTATCATGAAGATCCATTAATCCTGACTCTCTGATTTATATGTGTTAACCCACCATCATTCCATGCTAATATATTATCCATCAAACTAAAAGCCTCTGTTTTGTGTCAGAACGTTTATTTTGTGATACCTTGTGGAAAATCTCTGGAAAGCCTCATGTTGACCAGTTCCCTTTATCAAGGCTGTTTGTCACATTCTCAGGAGTTCCTTATCAAAGGCTCTTGCCCAAAACATTGACTTTCCTGCTCCTTGAATGCTGCCTGACCTGTTGTGCTTTTCCAGCATGACTCTAATCTTGACATTCTCAGGGATCGCCAGAAAAAAAAATATGATTTTACAGATCAAAAGTAGTTTCCCTTTCACAAAACCATGCCAACAACTGGATTTAGCTTTTCTAACTGCCCTGCAATTCCTTCCTTACCAACAGGCTCTAGAAGATTCCCAGCAATAATGGTTAGGCAAAATGGTTCCTGCTTTCAGTCTCATTCGTTTCTTGAAGACAGGAGCCACATTGGAGGGTCTCCAGTTTCGCTGGAACACTCCTGTAATCCAGAGTGTTATGGAATATTTCACACAGTGCTGCTAGTCACTCTGTGACCACGTCTTTTAAAATTAACTGCTGACCTGCTATCCATATTCTTATCTGTTAGTTTAAAACCGTGTTACGTTTGTTACAGACAATTCAAGAAATTCCCTCCTATTGCCATTTTGTTTACACCATTTAAATGCATACGTGCCCGATGAGGAACGATTTAAAATACTGGTATAAGTTATTTGCCTATGGCCAGTTCCCTAGTGGCCCTCCATATGGCCTCAATGTACTTTCCTGACTGCACTTCTGCCTCTGCTCACAAACACATTGTTAAGCTTTCCTTTATACAGACGGAAAAGCTCGTGATGCTTGCCTTTATATTTCTTGCAAATTTATTACATCATATCTTTTCATACATCTTTCTCGCTTTCTAGATTCATACAGTCATATTGTGCACAAACAGACCATTTGGTCCAATTTGTCCATGCTGTCCAGGTTTTCGAAACTAAACTAGTCTCATTTGCCTGCACTTAGCCCATATGCCTCTAAAGGTTTCCCATTCATATGTTTGTCCAAATGTCTTTGAAATATTGTAGCTGTACTTGCATCTACGACTGTTCCTCTGGCAGCTCATTCCATACTTACATCACCCTCTGTGTAAATAAAGTTGCCCCTTTGTCCCTTTCAAGATTTCCCTCTTTTACTTTAAAGCTATGCATCTCTGTTTGAACTCCCTGATCCTGCAGAAAAGACCTTGGCTATTCACCCTATCCATACCTCCCATGATATTATAAACTTCGAGAATGTCACTCCTCAACCTCCTACACTCTATCTGATACTAACTTCAAGATAAAATGTTTAGCAATAAGCATTTCAAATTTAAAAGAATTATAAAGATAACAGGTAAAGAAAACAGCCCAAATTTCATACTGTCAGTTTTGCTCTATGTTACAAAATTAAGGCAACATGAAACTCTTACTAGTGCAAATAAGAGGTCAAGCACCTGAATTCCTTAGTGTGAAGGAGGTGATGATCTATAGAGTGAAAACCTATCTCTTGCTAGATCTTTATAATACCACATGGTCAACATTCTCTCTCCTGTTCTCTCTGTGACCTTGTGTGGTTGTGTTTTCCTTATCTTACACTCAGTTAGAGAGAACCCCTTTCCCCCATTCACATCTTAATTTAAACTCATTTTGCATCATCTTCTCGTTCCCAACTGCTAATAGCCCGTTTATCTTATGCCATGCCCTCTCTTCCAAGTCATGCATCCCCAACTCCAGCAAGGGATTAAAAAGCCAAGTTTCAAACCTTTTTCAGTTCTGAACAAGTCACACGGACTTGCAAGGCTAACTCTGTTTCTCTGTCTCTGCAGATGCTGCCAGATCTGTTGGGTTTCTCCAGAAACGAATGGGCACAGCGCAAATTTTCAATTAAAGAAACAGCGAAGGATACTGGAACTAGAAACGCACAAAGATTGCTGGAGAAATTGAGAGCTTCGTGAAAGGGTCACTGGACCCAAAAGATTGACTCTATATTCACTACAAAAGACGCCCGCACACCTGCTTTGTTTCTTCAGCAATTTTTGAACAAGTTCCAATTCGTGAAAGCTTCTCAAACGCCCTGTCGAACACGGAGCGTCGTACACTGGGAACTGAACGATCATGCAAAGTGCACACATTCATTGGCTCTGAAACTACATATGGCTGACATCACTGACACCACAGAGCTCTTCATCATGGTCAGGGAGAAAATCAGAGAGAAACACATTCAATTCAACCGCAGAAGATGACATTAAGATAAAGGAGATGATTCAGATGAATATGTTAAAGGGTTTGAGTAATGTAACAAATTGGAAGTATGATACCAAGGAGAGACCCTCAGCAGAATGAGAGTAGGAAAATAGAAGTATTACCGCATCAGAAACCAGGTGCGGTCACTGCGTTCACGGCTGATCGGTGAATGGGTCTCGATGTGAACTGGGGGAAAGTCAGTAGAATTGAATTGTAGATATTGCAGCTCAGACTGGGCTATCACGTTATGCTGTTGACAAGTGCAGCAATAGAAGCAGGATTGTATTCAAACATAATGTGTATCATTTTCCCCAGGATATTCCATCAGTCTACAATTGCCACCAAGCCGAGTGATGGTTCAGTGATGTGTGTGGGTGAACATGCCAAGGTCAGGACCATGTGTACCTAAAGTTGATGACAAACCATTAAAACTACCGCACTTAAATCGTTTCATTCCAAACAGCAGAACTAACATCTGATAGAGAGGACGAAATGATCCCAAGACCAACAGAACAGATCTAAGCTCTGCAGTCCTGCCACATCCAGACATAAATGTCCAGACATAAATGTCCAGACATAACTTATTGGAGGAAAGGACTCCAGAAATATCCCCATTTTAACTAATGGAACACCCTGCAGATTAATGAAAAAGACAAGGATGTAGTATGTGCACCATCCTCAGCCAGAGGTGTTGAATCGATGATCCACGTCACCCTTGCCATGATGCCCACAGGATCACAGATGCCAGTCTACAACGAATTCGGTTCCCTGCACTTGACATGAAGAAACAGGTGTACAAAGTGGATACGACAAAGGCAATTGGCCCTGACCCCATTCCATCAATGGTACTGAAGACTTGTGCTGCACAACAAGCTATGTCCCTGGGGAGGCTTTTCCATTCCAGCTCCAACTCTGACATCTCTCTGGCAATGTGGAAAATTACTCAACTATGTCCCATTCCCCTAATAGATTAATAATTACATTTTGACCATTTAACACTCCCTCAGTGCCTTTAGGATAATCACATTGGTTGGAGTTCATTTTGACAGAGCTCTCAAGCAGTACAGAAATAACCCGCTCAGTGTGATTCTGATAGGTTCCCTTGTGGACATGGTGTTGTTGTGAAAATGTCACTGGATTGCTAATCCAATCCAGGATAATGCTCTGGGCAGCTGGTGGAAATTAAAAAAAATAATAACATATCATGATCTAGAATCTGGTGATGCAACAGTGACCTTGCATCCAATGTTGATTGTAAACATCGATCTCCTTCCCCAGCGCACTTTCAGGAAGTGAATCTCCCGTGCTTTCCTGGTCTGACCTAAAAATAACTCCAGACACAGAGCCAGGTGATAAAGTCTTCAATTGTCCCTGAAACGGCCAAGCAAGACACCCAATTGTATAACACTGCTCCAAGGTCTTAAAGGATAAAACCAGACAGAATGCCCAGCACCAGCCTCGATATCAGAAAAGGGAACAGGAATCACAGTACAGTTGACCCTGCAGAGTCCTCCTTCCTAAGATCTGAGAGATTGTGACAACATTTCCAGAGTTTTCCCACAAGCTGCACAGAAACATCGGGAAAGGTGTAGGCCATTCAACACATTGAGCCTTCTCCATTCTAGTTCATTGAGAAAATCTCCTCAATGCGGTTTTCCCGACATAGTGTTCATATCCATTAATATGTTTAAACATTGTGAAATATAAAATAAGAACTGTTGTCGTCCCTTCAATCCATCAATCTTGCTCCTCGATTCAATATACAAGCAGTTCTCTGATAATGCGGGTTTATTAAACGTGATTTGACTGCAATGCGACTTGTGAATTGTGCACCTTTTTTCTATAAAGTGAGCTCCCGCTCACTGTGACGCGATCCCTTGCCAGGCACAAGCTGAACAACAAAACCCAGCTTCAGGATCCTCTGTCTGCAAAATGCATCCTCTGAGTGTTCAGCTAAAACAGGAATGCAATCCACTCTGCAAAGCCGTTAACCTGAGCCTGAAACGGGGAAGTGTTCTCTCCAATGAGAAGGAACTTTATTTCAAACCGGGGGAGAATCTTGAGGAGAAATGGAATTCCATGTTGGCATCACGTGGTCAGTCAGCCCTGCGCGTTTACTGGTGAAGAGTTTGGTGAAAGGTACAGGGATGTAGCCAGTGACTGTATTGTGAAAGTGTGGCATTTACAGCACTATTTCATTACCATATATGATTTAAAGGTTTAATTAGACTGTGCAAGTGTGTGTGTTAGACAAACTTTAATTTTGGTTTTTTACTGTTATTTTGCGGTTCGTCCATTATTCTCTTTCCCCATAGACCACATCATTAATATTGCATGATTTTCTGCAACACAGTGATGCACAGGAACACAGCGACCACGTTATTGGAGAGCAACCTGTAATGATATCTGATCCTCTATCTTGGTACCATACCCTGCTCTCTCCCTATCCCTTTAGTTTCCAGAAATCCATTTTTATATTTAGTGCCTTGGTTTCCTCTGTCTGATCTGGGAGATAATTCCCCGGGTTCACCAGTCTCTGAGTGCAGACATTTATTCTCATCTCAATGCAGAGTGTTCTGTCTGTACCTAATATTGTGGCCCCTTGTTTTGGTGTCCCAGCTAGGGGAATTGTCACTCCTGCTTCCAATCTGTCTTGTCCTGACAGAGTTTTATATATTTCACGGATATCTCCACTCATTTTCCTAAAGCCCATGGAATTCAGGCCCAGCCGCCCCAGATTCTGCTCCCACAACATCGACCAGTCTGGTCATCTTCGCTGCTCTCCGTCAATGTCATGTTTGTCCTTTATTAGATAAGGAGACCAAAACTGCACATAATACTACACAGTGTTCGAGATGGGGTTTCATCAAGGCCCTGTACAGCTGCAGTAAAACACCCTTACTCCTGTATTCAAATCCCCCTGAAATGAAGGTGAATACACAATTTATCTGACTATCTGCTTTCAGCTCCTGCAGTATTGCTTTCAGTGACTGATGTACAGGGAGATCCAGATCCTTTTTCAATGTTACAGCTACCCACTTGTTGGGTCTGTGTACACTGTGTGCCAATGCCATTACCAGTATTGACTTCATGATTCAGATCTCATTGCTCTTCACTGACCTTGGAGGGCTGCACAGAAGAAACAAAAATGCAGCTTAAGTTCCTTTATAGATCAACATTTTTCAACCAATCCCTTTTCAAATGATAGGCTCCAGTTCTGTTTCTCCCAAGAAAGGTCACAATATCACTTATCCCACGCCTCCCCTCCCCATTGCTCCTCATGTGCCACGTATTTGCCCAGACACTCCACTTGTCTCAATCACCTTGGTGCATTTTGACATCCCGTTCACCCACTCACAATCTGATACTGTTTAGTGCCATCTGCAAACTTGAAAATATTGTATTTGATCCACTCAATCAAATATATGCATTGTATTGGGAATAGCTGGGGCCCAAACCCCAACATTTGTATATTCTCCAAACCTTCCATTTAAAGAAATACATTGTTTTATTTCTACTCACTGCTTCCTACCAGCTCTACCATTCTAAAACCATATTAGTCCTAGTCGCATAGGATTTGATTTTGCATAATAGGCTTTATCAAAAATCTTTCTGAAAATGCACATATTTCATTGATTGCTTCTCCATAATTATGCTAAAGGCACTTTCTCAAATATGATTCTCATTTGATCAATCTCTGTTGACTTTTTCTGTGCTCATTAATTTCAGTTCCAATACTCCCTCTAAAACTGTTCAGTTGCTAATTTCATTCTATTCCCTTTTTCTAAACAGACTAATGTTCACTAGTTTTGATGGGAAGTTTTCTTTTTTGTTTCGGTTTCTTATGTGAAGACATAACTGAAGTATTTGGTCCGCAGTTCTGCCTTTAACACTGTCCTCAATTCTCTGGTATCAGACTGGAATAAAGCTGCACCTTTTTTCCCGATATTTTGCCATTGACATATTTTCAGAAGATATTAGAAGTTCAATCCTAAAACCCTTCTTCATATACTCTTCAGAAACCCATCAATTCCTACCTTATGGTACTCAATGATTGACCTTCCAAAGCCATACAAACACAGAAGCATGGACTTTGTCCCATCAACAATACAGCACGGTCTACATTAGCCCCACTTTCCGACACAAGACCGTAGCCGTGAATCTTCTGGCATTTCAAGTTCACAACCGTGTATTTCCTAATGGTTGTGAAGTTACCATGACAATTCTTCTCTCAGGAAGTGCATTCCTGATCCCAGCACACTCTGAGTGAAAAAACAATCCTCAATTCCTCTCCACATCTCAAATCCTTCACTTTAAAATGTGCTCCATTGTTCTTAGCCCTAAAAAGGAACAGTTGCTATCTATCCATCCTGTCCACGTCCCTCGTAATCCTATCCTTCTGAATCTCGACCCACTCAGCCTTCTCTCCTCCAAACTAAACTGCTCGAGCTTATCCAGCCTCTCTCCATTGCTAATATGCTCCATCCCAGTGAACATCCTGGTGGTTCTCCTCTGAGCCCTCTCCACTACAATCACATTCTTCCTGTAATGTGGCTCCCAGAAATACAATCAGTATTCCATCTTGGCAAAAGCAAACTTCTGCATAGCTTTTATAATCTATTCCTTGATGAATAAAGGTTATGTCTACGTGCCCCTATACTTTCTCAAATTGTGCATTAACCAGTTTAGTCACATTCAGGGATTTATGGAGACGCACCGTCTGAGCTTCCTCGTGTGCAGCCATTCATTGAGTTGTCCCCTGTCCAGTTCCTTCTTCCAAAGTGCATCATTTCATATTCATCAAGGTTACATTCCATCTGCCATTGATCCACCCATCTGACCATTCCATCTGTATCTTCCTGTAACATAAGACCTTTTTCCTCACTGCCAACCACCCGACCAATCTTTGTATCGAACACAAACTTAGTTGTCACACTCCCGCCACCCCCGTCTATATTCACAGCTGCATCATTTATGAATACCACAAATAATCAGGTTAAAGATGACACAACACGAGGTTATAGTCCACAGGTTCATTCGGAGGCACTAGCTTCGAAGTGCTGCTTCTTCATCAGTTGGTAATGAACTTTGAAAGCTTTTGTCTCCGAATAAACCTGCTGGACTACCACCTGGTGTTATGTGATTTTTAAGTTTGTCCACCCCAGTCCAAAACCAACACCTCCGTATCACAAATAATAATGGCACAGCACTGATCCCTGTGATACACCACTGGACACCGGTCTCAGTCACACTAACAGCCTTCAACCACTACCCTCTGTCTCCTAACAGTAAGGTGATTTGGATGCAACTTGGCAAATCACGATTGACTCGGACCTGTTCCTTTCTTATTCTTTTCCGCTTGACACACTTGCAGAATATCTGGGGATTCTCCCTAATCTTGCCCGACCAGCAGGTTTCTATGCCCCTGTTTTAGGCAGTTCTCACCAGGTGAAGAATTTCCTCATTATTGCGTTCTAAAATGGTCTGTCCCTTAAACTGCATTATTTGCCTTGACTGTGGAACTGACAGCCAGGGAAGCGTCCTGTTTATTTCCAACTTGGCAAATGTTTTGTGAAGTTTCCAAGTTTCCTTGTGACTCTCCACTCATTCTTTCAAACTCTAAAGACACAGGCCGAGTTTCTTTATCAGGCAATCTCGCCATCTGAGGGATTATTCTGGACTATGCGCATTGCACCTTTTTGTTGTCAGTATATTCTTTCTCAGATTGGGTCACTAACACTTTACACAATGGATGTAGGTTTGTTCGCAACATTTCCAGACGTTTCGTTATCTTACTAGATAACAACTTCAGTGGACCTCATGCGAAACAATGCTTGAAATTTCTGCTTTCCTTTTATATGTTTGGATTTCTTTGTGCTAGATGCTATTTCCTGTGGCGAAGTCACTTCCTGTTCCTTTTCTCAGAGGGTGGTTGATGGGGTCTAAAAACTAATCGCACATCGAGTTAGACATCTGTCAGAAATACATATGGATTTTCTCCATTGTTGCTGTTAATTCCTAAATATCCAATATCCCATGCTGTATAATAGATTCCAACAGTTTCCAACTTGAAGATGTCAAGTTAATTGTTTGGCAGTTCTCCAAACTATTTCTTCTTCCCTTTATAGATGCTTGGATTCCTTCCATTAATCTATAGTGTTTGGATCACGTTTGCTAGCTTCCATTTATCCTCAATGGCTTCCAGCCTCTGCAGAATGCACAGGAAAATGAAACACAGTCATCGACAGTGCAATTAATATTTCTATTGCCGATTTATGTCAGACATTTTAATATGAAGTACATTGGGTTTGTCAGACTAAGCAATGCTTAATTCAGTTACATTCTCAAATGCGACCTTGTTACTGATATCAGTTGACTTTATGTCTTCAGTTGCACAAGCACTACATGATCACTGGGTATTACTGGGTGATTTTGTGGAACTTCCTCCATGAAGACAGATGCAAAGTAACTGGTTATTTTCTTGGCTATTTCCCTGTTTTTCACAACAAACCCTCCTCTCCCGATTACAATTTTGCATATTTGACCTTGCTTTTACTTTGTTTGCTTTGAAACACAGATTGTAGATTTATGCAGTGTTTTGTTCTTGTTTGTTAGCATTCATGTTCTGTTTTTGATTTCCTTATCAATTTCATGGCCCTTGTTTCTGGATCGTGAATTTCTGAGAATTCTCAGGTTTCCACAATGACTGAAATTCTTCTGAAGCCACTTCCTATGATTAATACGTTTTCTAATTTGCTATGTTAAACATCATTGTGTCACTTTCCCTTTCTTTGGTGCTTATACGTGAAAAAAATAGTCGTATTATTCAGACTTTGCATTATTTCTATAAATCTCCTGGTCCTGACCAGATATATTCAGGAACACTGCAGGAGGACAGAGAAGGAATTGCGGGAGCCCTAGCTGATATTGTTGCATCATCACTGGCCAACAGGTGAGGTCCCGGAGGACTGAAGGGTTGCGAATGCTGTGCGCTTACTCAAGAAGGGCTACAAAGAAAAACTTGGGAACTATGGACCACTAAACCTAAAATCTGTAGCAGGTAACTTACTTGAAAAGGGTCTGAGAGATAAGATATACGTGCATTAGGAAATACAGGGTGTGATTCGGAACTAGATTAGAGTGGTGCTAGAAAAGCACAGCAGAGAAAGCAGCATCTGAAGAACAGGAAAATCACCATTTCGGGCAAAAACCTATCATCATTGTCAGTACGGCTTTGTGCCTCAGACACCAAAACTCACAAATGTGTTCGAATTCTTTGACGAAGTGACCAGCAACGTTGAGGAGGTAAGGGTGGTATGCGTAGTCTATATGGATTCAAGTCAGACCTTCAATAAGCTTCCACATGGTGCGCTGCTCTGGAAGGTTAGATCGCATGAAATTGTGGAGGACCTGCCAAATTGGATACAAAATTGGCTTGATGGTAGGAAGCAAAGAGTAATAGTGGAAGGATCCTTGTCACACTGCAGGCCTGGGACTAATGGAATGCATCGGGGTGATGCTGGCATCCCTAAATACTACACATACCTATAATTTAGATGAGAATGTACTTGCATTATTTGTAAGTTTAAAGGTGACAATAAAATAGACGGTAACATGGAGAATAACGAAGATTATCAAAAATTTCTGAACTTACAGCAGTACCTTGATCAGCTGAGGAAGTGGGCCGAGAAATGGTAAATGGATTTTAATGCAGATCAGTGTAAGTTCTTGCATTTTAGAAACTCAAATCAATATCAGAGTTTTATGGGGAATGGCTGGGTCTTAAGGAATGTAGTGGAACAGAGGGACCTTGGAATTCAGGTGCATGGTTCTCTGAAAGTTGATTCAGAGGTAGACAGGGCAATGAAGAAGACTTTTCACACACTGGCATTCATCAGTCAGGGCACTAAGTAGCGAATTTGGAGAACTATGCTGCAGAATACGGGGCACTGATGAGGTCATACCTATAAGCGTTATGTTCAGTTTTGTTAGCCTTGCTATAGGAATGAAGTTATTAAACTGGAATGAGTGCAGAAGAAATTTACCAGGATGTTGGCAAGGACTCAAGGCTCTGAGTTAAACGGAGAGGTTGGAAAACCAATGACTTTTTACTTTTGCGTGTATGAGTCTGGGGAGAAGATCTTATTGAAGGGTGTAAGATCATAACAGGCATGGATAGAGTGAATGCACTCAGCCTTTACTTCCCAGGATTGGACAATCACGGACTTGAGGGCATCAGTTTAAGGTCAGAGGGGTTCGAATAAAAGGGAACCTCGGGATAAAAGGGAACCTGAGGAGCAACTTTTTTTACACACAGGGTGATACGCATATGGAATGAGTTACCAGCAGATGTAGTTAAGGTGGGTACATTCACAACATTTAAAATGCATTTTGAAAAATACAGGATAGGAAAGGATTGGAAGGATATGGGGCAATGGCTGGGAAATGGGGTTAGTGTGAATTGACATTTTGGTTGGAATGGATCAGTTTGTGCTGAAGGTCCTACAGGACTCTATGACTCTAACAACCTTTGCTTTTCTCCCACTGAATGTTATTTTGTATTTTCCCAATTCACTGGAACAAACGTGGCCCTCTCGGCTCCATGCTTCCATCATGTTTGACCAAAATGTACAAACATTCTATATTGTATGCAGACGTTGTGTAAAATACAACATATTAATGTCACTACTCCTCCAAAGCTGCTTCAGAGCAAGGACATTTATTAGTCCTCCTGACAGCACAACAAATCCGAAAAAAGTTTGATCTCTAATTTGCTTCAATACATACTCTTCAACCCACCTGATATACATTTAGAGAATTTATTTTTCACAGCATGAGCAGTCACTTAGTTAACGCAGTTGAGATGCAACTTCAGACCATCCAATAAGATTGCAGTATCCATGATATTTGCATGTCTAATTTTCAGAGCATATGACGCTCATAATTTCTGCAACTGTTTTAGTTTCGATATATAATACACCAATGTTTGCTTCTCCTTGTTATTTGTAAGGTTCCCTTAAACTGAATCTGATGGACATGGTCTGTGGCGTTATTAGTGATAGACTTGAACGCCGTGATACAGGACAAGAGTCAATAACCTTCCCCGCTCTGTCAGGATAAGGGTCACCATATTCTATCTGCTCCTTCACACTCACTGTATGACTGTTATAGCAAATACCCCCGAACAAGGCTCACACTCTATTTCCAAATAAGGCTCAGGCATTTCCAAACTCACTATTGAATTCAGCAACTTTCTTCCTCAATTTCTCTGTCACCTACGCAATACCCCCCACACTAATAATACTAAATTGATTTACAACTGTCGACTGACTCATTCCGGACACCTCACCACTCCCCTCAGTCCCACATCCACCAGCACTAACAACAGGGTCATCATTTCCACTCTCCCTCCCTCTCTGCCTTTCTCCTGTTTCATCTCAAACTGTCTGGAATGGGACAGAAATGGCCAAGCAGGGCGGTGCTGTGCCTGATATCTATTCTCTCACACCCCCTTCTCCCGCCATGTGGGGAGGAACCTGGCATGAGCCGGACAGAAACAAGATGGCTCATGTGGAGTGTCTGAAACATCCACTTTCCATCAACTGAGTAAAGAGCAACATTCAGTTCTCACTTTAAACCCACTGTCAGTTCCAACGTCAGTCCATTCACTCCCAACCAAAAACAGATACCTCACTGCAAAGAGATGCAGACACTGAAATGCACAGACTTATTGGTAAACACCCCAACATACTAACATGCACAACACATATAAGGAGATTGGCATACGCACACATTGCAACACGCAGAGACATATACTTTTGCACACAAATAGACACAAACACAAATAGAAACAAAGAGGCTGATACACAGGTACACAGATGTAGACACACAGATACACAGAAAACAAGCACATGGACACACACAGAAACGGACACACACACACTCCCTATTTATAAAGAGTAGTTTGATAGTTATATTTTATAAGGAAAGGATTTTTTGTTTGGAACTGAAGACATTGATTTGCACTTTCCAAAATTTATACATCATGAGCAGAAATTCAGTTCAAACTGGTTTAGTCGACAAATATAATGACTTACCAGGAGCACCAATTATTGCAAGGATGGGATAGTAACCACCTTGAATAATCCAAAGGATATCCTGGATCCGTGATGCTAATGACAACCAAGGCCGAGAAAGCCAGTAAAGACCCGAGGATAAACTCCTGTCCATTGTTGAAATATTCCAGTCTAATGTTCTCAGATTCTGATCCATTGTTGGAAATTCCAGTCGAATGTTCTCAGATTCTGATGTCTCCTCCCTCTCTCTCTCTCTCTCTCGAGCTGCTGATCCCTGTCAGTGCTGTAAGTGATGCTCCTACTCACACTATGTGATAGCACATTGAACAGAGCCCATTTATCTTTCAACGATGGAAACTCTTCACTGCCATAATTAGGATCCACAGAGATTGATATTAATTACAGTCACTGAACAAATAGCTCCAGTTAACCTCTTTGAATTCAATATCGACATATTAAAATTCAAAAGAACGTTTAAAGTTTACACATTTGGCATGGGATATTTGGGGGTGAACAGGAAGAAATATTTGAGATGGTAGATTGATTGTATGTAATCATTCAATCTGCCTTAGGTATGGCAGTAATGTCAAAGGATTGTCAAAACTTAAACAAGTTTCTCCGTTTATAAATGGAAACATACAGTCTGTAACTACTGATCAGTGATTATAATGTCGGTAAAATATGTAGAGAAATTTTCTAGTCCATAATCTGACAGAAAAATTCCTATGAAACATGAGTGATAACAGACAAATGGCATGGATATGTTAACAGAGAAAATGATGTGACACACAATTCAGATGGTTATTTGAGGATCAGAGAGGGCAGATGAGGGCCATGCTGTTAATGTTATCGATGTCAATCAACTGTATTGAAGTAAATTTCACTGGATTTCAATTGCAGTGTGATTATGATATTGGGGCATGGCTGCTGAGACTGGATGGAGGGAACATGATATTTCCCAGCTATCTGTAATGGAATTTTATTCTTCATAAATCATATGGAGATCAAATTCCAGGATATACCTCCAATGAGGAATGAGGAGAGCCAATATTAACCATACAACCAGAAGACTTTGGAACAGAAATTTGGCCATTAGGCCCATTGAGCCTGCTCCGCCATTCCATGATGGCTGTTAAGCTTCTCTACCCAATTCTCCAACTTTCTACGTGTAACCCTTGATCCCCTTTCCAGTCAAGAAACTGTCTGTCTCACTCCTCAATATACTCAATGACCTGGATTCGACAGCCCTCTTGGCAGTGAATTCCATACTTTCACCGCCCTCTGGCTGAAGAAGTTTCTCCTTATCTTTGATTGAAAAGGTCTTCTCTTTACACTGTCCCCTCAGGTACTAGTCTCTCCTACCATTGGATATATCTTCCCAAACTCCTCTCTGTCCAAGGTCATTTAGTATTCTGTAAGTTTCAGTTGACCTCCTAACATCCTTCTGACCTCTACCAAATACAGACCCAGAGCTCTCAAATATTTTTCATATGTTAAGCTTTTATTTCCTGGCACTATTCTGGTGAATCTCTTCGGAAAACTCTCCAGTACCAGTGAATCCTTACTGAGATATGGGACCCAAAACTGCGCACAATAATCCAAATGTGGCATGATCAAAGCCTTTTCGATCCTTAGGAGTGCATCCCTGCTTTTATATCCAAGCCCTCTTGAAATAAATACCATCATTGTATTTGCCTTCCTAACGACTGACAACCTGCAACTTTACCTTTCAAGACTTCTGGACTGGAACCCCCTAGTCTTTTTTGCACTTCAGATTTCTGAATTTGCTTGCTATTTAGAAAATACTCTATGCCTCTATTCATCCTGGCAAAATGCTTCACCACACTCTCCCACATTGTATTCCATCTGCCACTTCTTTGCTCACTCTCCAAACCTGTGAAAATCCGTCAGCAGGTGAAAGTGAGGACCGCAGATGCTGGAGATCAGAGTCAAAAAGTGTAGTCATAGAAAAGCACTGCCCGTCAGACAGCATCCGAGGAGCAGGAGATTCAATGTTTCAGGCATAAAGCCTTCATCAGGATTGTGGGGTGGGCGGAAGTGGGCCGAGAAATAAATGGGAGGGGCTGGTGCTGTGTGGTAGGTAGCTTGGAAGGCGACAGCTAGATGAAGATAGATGGTGATAGTGGTAGGTCAGAAAGGAAGGTGGCGTGGATAGATGGGAAGGAAGATGGACAAGTAGGACAGTTCAAGAGAGCGGTACTCAGTTGGAGGGTTTGATCTGGGATAAAGTGGAGGGAGGGAAGACGAGGAAACTGGTGAAATTGTCCTTGATACTGTGTGTTTCCAGGGTCACAAGGCAGAAGATGCGTTTTTCGTTCAGACGTCAGCTGGAAAGAATCTGGCAGCGGAGGAGGCCGAAAATTGGCAAGGCCTTGGCGGAGTCAGAGGGAGTATTGAAGTATTCTGCCACAGGGCAGTGGGGTTGTTGGATTTTGGTGTCCGTGGGTGTTCCCTGAACCGTTCTGCAAGTTGACGTCCTTTCTCGCCAATGTAGTGGAGACCAGGAGAAATGGACAGAATAGATGAGCTGTTTGGATGCACAGGATGTTCTCTGTCTGATGTGGAAGGATCCACTGGGGCCATGGGTGAAGGTGAGGAGAGAGGCGTTGGCACAGCTTTCATACCTCTTGCAATGGCAAGGGAAGGTGCGGGGAGTGGAAGGTGGATTGGTGGGGCCACGTGGACGTAACGAGAGAGTTTGTGAGGGAATTGTCTCAGAAGTTTGATGATAGGAGTGGAAGGAAGTATATCTCTGGTGGTGGGGGCTGACTGTTGGTGGCAGAAATGGCGGACGATGATGCGTTGTATCCTGAGGTTGGTGGGATGGAAGGCGAGCACCAGAAAGATTCTAATTTGTTGTCTTTAGAAGGGTGGAGTTCAAGGGCAGAGGTGTGCGAAGTTGAGGAAATGCGCCAGAGCACCTTCCTGCAGCCGAACATCCTCTTCAATGCTACCTGTGCCTCTATCTATTTTTACACTGTTTGAAAGCTTAGCCAGAATGCCCTCAGTTCCTTCATATAGATAATGAATTCACCAAGTGAAAAGTTGTGGTCCCATCACTGAGTCTTGTGAAGTAACACTTGTCACTGGCTGCCATTCTGAGAAGAACCCTTTGATCCCCACTCTCTGCTTTCTGTCAGACAGCCAAACTTCTATCCATGCTAGCACCTTGCCGCTAACACCATGGACCCATGTCTTTCTCAACAGCCTCACGCATGGCACCTTGTCAAAGGATTATTGAGGTGCAGATGGATAATATCCATCGGTTCTCTTTGATCTAATCTGCTCATTCCTCCCTCAAAGTATTCTAGCCGGTTTGTCAGGCATGACCTCCCCTAAATGAAACATGCTGTCTCTGTCTATTTTACCAAAGACCTCCAAGTATTCAGAAATCCCATTCTTCACGATGGATTTCATGATATTACCCACAACTAAGGTTCGGCTAATCAGTCTACAGTTTTACATCTTCTGCCTAATACCCTTATTAAACGGGGTGTCATATTAGCAAATATACAGCCACTTGGCCCTTTCGAGGTTTAAGTCATTCCTGAAAGATTACCACTTCCACTTGCACTAATTCTTCAACTATCTCGCTTACAAGGTTGTGGTGTCGTCCAACTGAATGAGGTGAGTTATCCACATTCAGGCCATTCCGTTTTCTAACACGTTCTTTTCGGTGATGACCATCGGATTCAGGACTGCCCTCTCACACTCTTCAGTTCTTGGGAAATTACTCGTGTCTTCCACCGTGAAGACTGATGCAAATTTCCTCAGCTATTTCTTTGTTTCCCACTATTGTTTCTCCAGCATCATTTTCCAGTGGTCCATATTCACTTTTACCTCTCTTTTGCACTTTATATATCTAAAGAATCTCTTACAGTTTTCTTTATATTATTGGTTAGGTTAGCCCCATATTTAATCTTCTCCCTCCTTATTTATTTTTTCTTGCCTTCTGTTGGCCCAAATTCTCCAGTTTCCTTTGCCCTTCACCGCATTATATGCTTGCTCTTTTGCTTATATGCAATCCCTGACTTCCCTTGTCAGCCCTGGTTGCCTCATCCTCCCTGTACCATGTCTCTATTACTCAGTATGAATCTCTACAGTGTCTCCTGAATTAACCTTGGAATCTCATGCCATTGCTGTTCCCCTGTCTTTCTTGCTCGATCCCTGTCCCGGACGATGCATTTCTGTACATATAAAAACATGAAATCTACAAAGAGACAAGTTTGTTAAAATACACTTACGATGTGGAGCTATATGAATTGAAATGTGAATTACAAAACCATGGACGAGGTGTTCAAACTTTATCAGTCATTATTTGACCCACAGCTGAGATGTTGATTTCCCTCCTGTCAGTGATCCCCCTCACTGAGATTCTCTCGCCCTGTCTCTCACACAGTGTCTAGCGGGACTACAAGTTCCTGTTGGCCCAGAATATTTAAATTAATTCACCTTCTCCCTGGAACCAATCTATTGTTCTTTTGGATCCTGCTCAGCCGTCAGCATCCCAGCTCTGTGATATTATTGGTGATAAATGATCTGGGATGATAGCATTGTGCTCACTGGGTACTGCACCAGACAAAGGACATGCACTCTGTGGGAGTTTCTAAGTAAAATTTCTGTGTATTTCTCCTCATGCTGTCTTCTGATTTAACTTCACACTCATCTGACACCCCGTGTTCTCACTCACTCTGTCACTCCGTTTTCTCTCCATTCCGTTTATCTCTCTTCACTCCCTTTTTCTCTGTTATTTTTTCTCTCTCTCACGCACACACATACAGACACACACTCTGTTCTCAAATTATGATGTTGGAGAGCTCGTCGGTGTACGATGGTCCAAATGGCCTCCTTCAGTGCTCTATTCATTTTGAAGCTCTCTGAACAACAATAAAGACTTTAGGTGCCTGGAGAGACAAACTGGTCCTGCGAAGGACATAGTGAAGAGTCATCCGTTATCTCTTCCTGTTGTTTGATGTGCAGCGGCCTTGAAATATCTGTTCAAACAAAATAGATTGAAATTCGAGCAGTCGGGAGGACGTTCACCAGATGATTTTGCTGTCAGGATTTAACATGCACTTCCCACATACAAAATGTGGATTTGCCTGAAAGCAGCTCTTCCCTGTTGTGGTTCTGTGCGCCGTGCTGGGAATTTGTGTTGCAGATGTTTCGTCCCCTGTCTAGGTGACAGCCTCAGTGCTTGGGAGCCTCCTGTGAAGCGCTTCTGTGATGTTTCCTCCGGCATTTATAGTGATTTGTATCTGCCGCTTCCGGTTGTCAGTTCCAGCTTTCCGCTGCAGTGGCTGGTAAATTGTGTCCAGGTCAATATGCTTATTGATTTAATCTGTGGATGAGTGCCATGCCTATAGGAATTCCCTGGCTGTTCTCTATTTGGCTTGTCTTATAATAGTACTGTTGTCCCAGTCGAACTCTTGTTGCTTGTCATCTAAGTGTGTGGCTATTAAGGATAGCTGGTCATGTCGTTTCCTGGCTAGATGGTGTTCATGGATGCGGGTCATCTGTCTTCCTGATTGTCCTATGTAGTGTTTTGTGCAGTCCTTGCATGGGATTTTATACACTACGTTGGTTTTGCTCATGCTGGGTATCGGGTCCATCGTCCTGGTGAGTTGTTGTCTGAGAGTAGCTGTTGGTTCATGTACTGTTATGAGTCCTAGTGGTCGCAGTAGTCTGGCTGTCAGTTCAGAAGGATTCTTGATGCATGGTAGTCCTTTCGGTTGTGGCATGTCCTCATTCCGTTTTCTTTCCCTGAGGCATCTATTGATGAAATTGCGGGGATATCCGTTTTTGGCGAATATGTTGCATAGGTGTTCTTCCTCTTTTTGCAGTTCTGGTGTACTGCAGTGTGTTGTGGCCTTTTTGAACAGTGTCTTGATGCAACTTCTTTTGTGTGTATTGGGGTGGTTGCTTTCGTCGATTAGGACTTGTTTTGTGTGTGTGGCTTTCCTGTATACCATTGTGGTGAATTCTCCGTTCGGTGTTCTCTGTAAAATCACGACTAGGAATGGGAGTTGGTTGTCCTTTTCTTCCTCTCTAGTGAATTGGATTCCTGTGTGTGTGGCGTTGATGATCTGGTGTGTTTTTAATGATTACAAAGGTGTCATCCACATATCTGACCCAGAGTTTGGATTGAATTTGCGGTAAGACTGTTTGTTCTAATCTTTGCATTACCGCTTCTGCTATGATTCCAGAGGTGGATCAGCCCATGGGTGTGCCGCTGATTTGTTCACATATTTGGTTGTTGAATTTGATGTGTGTTGTGAGGCACAGGTCCAGTAGTTTGAGTATGCCGTCTTTGTTGATAGGTTCCCCGTCTTGTTGTCTGTTCTGTATGTCCAGCAGGTTGGCTATTGTTTCCCTGGCTCTGGTTTTGTCGATAGAGGTGAACAGTGACGTTACGTCGAATGAGACCATAGTTTCTTCCTTGTCAATGTGTATATCTCCAATGATGTACAAGAATTCCTGTGTAGACTGTATAGAGTGTCTGGATCTGATGATCCGGTGTTGCAGTTTCAGCTGTAGTTCTTTAGCCAGTTTGTGTGATGGTGTCCCTGGTAGTGATACTATGGGTCTGAGTGGGATCTCTGGTTTGTGCACTTTAGGAATTCCATAGAATCTGGGCGGTGTTGTTGCTTTCAGATTTCATTCTCTTTTGGTCAAGCCTGGTTATCTGTCAGTTTATTCTGTTGGTTCTTCAGTGTGTTGTTTATCCTATTGGTGAGCTGTGGGGTGGGGTAGAACTCCCTCTTTTGGTAGACGTTGGTATCTGCAAGTAGCTGTTGCGCTTTTTGGATATACTCTGCTTTGTCCAGGATGACCGTCATTCTGCCTTTATCTGCTGGTAGCATGATTTTGTTCTTATCGTTTCTCAGTGCTTTTAGTGCTTCCCTCACCTTGTTGTTGAGGTTATATGTTTGTCTTTTCCTTGTTATCAGGGGTACGATACTTTGTCTCACTGTTTGTTGTGTCTCTTCTGTCAGTCCACTGTTTCTGAGTGTGTATTCTAATGCTGCAAGGAAGTCTGCTGTCTTGGCGTCCCTGTGGTTGTAGTTGAGTCCCTTGGGTAGTATTGTTCTTTCCGTGTCTGTGAGCTGTCTGTGGGAGAGATTTCTAACCCAGGAGTGCTTTGTGGTGTCCTCTCTGTTGTATGTTAGTTTGGCCATTTTTTTCCTTTTAGTGCCGTCTTTTTTTAGCGGTGTGTGGTTCTGGTCTGTCCTATGGTGACGGCCTGTTCTATGGTCCGGGTCCATTCCTGATTGGTGGTTTTTAAAATTAACGATTTTTGGCCCTCAATTTCTTGACTGTACTTGTGTAGACTGTTGTGTGCGTCTGAGAATACGCACCGGATCATCAATGCCACACTCACAGGAATCCGATTCACGAGAGAGGAAGAAAAGGACAACTAACTCCCATTCTTGGATGTGATGGTACAGAGTACACCGAACGTAGAATTCACCACAAAAGTATACAGGAAAGCCATACACACAGACCAAGTCCAAAACGACGAAAGCACCCACCCCAACACACACAAAAGAAGTTGCATCAAGCCACTGTTCAAAACGGCCACAAAACACTGCAGTACACTCGAACTGCAAAAAGAATAAGAAGAACACCTATACAATGTATTCGCCAAAAACGGATCCCCCACAATTTCATCAACAGATGCCGTAGGGAAATACAACGGAATGAGGACATGTCACAACCCAAAGAACTAACCACGCTACCATATATCAAAAACATTTCTGAACTGACAGCCTGACTACTGCGACCACCAGGGCCCATAACAGCATTCAAATCACATTCACTCTCAGACAACTCACCAGGACGAAGGACCCGATACCCAGCATGAGCAAAACCAATGTAGTGTACAAAATCCCATGCAAGGACTGCACAAAACACTACATAGGACAAACAAGAAGACAGCTAACGGTCTGCATCCATGAACACCAACTAGCCAGGAAACGACATGACCAGTTATCCTTAGTAGCCACACACTCAGATGAAAACCAACAGGAGTTCGACTGGGACAGCACGACAATTATAGGACAAGCCAAACAGAGAAAAGCCAGGGAATTCCTAGAGGTATGGCACTCATCCACAGATTCAATCAATAAGCACATCAACATGGACCCAATATACTGACCACTGCAGCGGACAGCTGGAACTGACAACCGGACGCTATGGATACAAGTCACTATAAATGCCGGAGGAAACATCACAGAAGCGCATCACAGGAGGCTCCCAAGTACTGAGGATGTCACCTAGACGTCTGCAATACAAATTCCCAGCTCGGCTAATAGAACCACAACACCAAGACAATACAGCAGGCGGGTGAGCCTGGTAGCTCTGGTTGAGGGGAAGCACTGCTGAGGGCAGGGTAAGGCAAGGCAATAATTCTGTGAGCATTCAAGTCAGTTCAAGGTGAGTGCGTACAAACACCGAGTGAGCAGCCCCGAGGGACAGTCTATGAACTTGGTGTGTGTCCCTGAGCACAGTGTCCTTGCAGCAGTATTGAGGGTGTACAAACACGGAGTGAGCAGACCAGACGGGCAGTCCATGAGCTGGGTGGGTGTCCCTGAGCACGTATGTCCTTGCGGCAGCATTGCACTTAGAGTTGTCAGTGCACCCTGAGCTGCAGCATTGAAATACAAAAGTGTACTGTCAATGAGTCGGAGATGTGCTGGGATGGCATGATAAGGCTGGCATGTGACAGATGACAGCATAGGAGGGTGTGGAGTACATGCAGCTTCTGTCTGTGCAGTGTCCCCCAAGACTCTGGTGTCCACGATAGACAGCCGTAGGAGCGACGGGCGAGATGGAGTCACCAGTTACCAGCTCTGACTTTCACGTCCAATTCTCCTTATTGAGTTTCCCTACTGTGGGAGGGCGGGTATGAAGCTGCAAGTTGATGAGGAGAGATCCACTGAATGTGACTGTTGATCATCAGTCATCATTCATTCAACATTTTGCCACTGCTGCACTCAAATCTTGTTTTAAAGAACAGTCCAGCACAGGAACAGACCCTTCATCCCAGCAAGCACACACTGACACATGATGCCGTCCTAAAGTTAAGATGAAAGTTTTTGCTCCGACACCCTTTATGTCATTCTGTTCTCTACTTACTCCTATTTGTACCAAGATCCCTCTTAAACCTTGCTCTATTGGCTCCTTCTCCTATATCAGTGCATTCCAGGCACTTGCACGTTCTGTCTGGAAAAGCAAAAAAAAACCTTGCCGATCATATCTCCTGAACTTTCTCCTTTTTACCTAAAACCTACGGTCATGAGTAATTGATATTTCTACTTTGGAAAATAAAGCTTCTAACTGTCATTCTATTTATGCCTCTGATAATTTTGTAAATACCTATCAGGTAGCCCCTTAGCCAATGATGCCCAGGTGCACACAAACCATGTGTGTTCAATTTCTCCTTCTGGCTAATATCCTCCAAACAAGGCAACATCCTGGTAAAACATTTCCATATCCTCTCTAACACTTCCACGTCATTCTGCCGGTGACCAGTCATGTATGCAATATTCTAAATATGCCCGAACTAAGTTTCCCTACAGCTGCAATATGACCTGCTAATTTTCATACTGTATACTGTGATGCATGTCTGCAAGTTTGCCATCAGTCGTCTTGATCACCCTATCCACCAGTGTTGCCACTTTCCTGGAACTGTGGAGCTGTACACCAAGATCCCTTCGGATGTCGATGCGGCCAGTAGTTTTTCCATCCACTTTATACTTATCTCCTACATTAGACCTTCCAAAATGCATCACGTTGCAACTGTCCAGATAAAGTTACATCTGTGATTTCTCTGTCCAAGTCTGCAGTTGACCTATATCCTGCTGTATTCTCTGGCAATCATCCTCACAATCTGCAGCTCTGCCAATCTATTTACAGATCTCCAGTCACAAAAACGCTGTTCCACCACGACTCTGTCTTCTATGACCAAGCATTCTCTATCCATCTTACTAACTGTTCGCTGATCGCATTTCACTTCACCTTCTGCATGAGCCTGCCATAAGGAACCATAACAAAAGCCTAAGGTCCAAACGGCCAACGTCCAACCTCATGCCCTCATCAATCAATCTTGTCCCTGCTCAAAACAATCAATCAAGTTTGTGAAACAGAAATGTGCTGCATATTGCTATTAAGACAATACTAGAATACTGTTGCAGCTGTACATATTCAGACAAGTGATTATTCCATCATATTCCTGACTTGAACCTTGGAGGTTATATTAAATTCCCTACAGTGTGGAAACAGGCCCTTCAGCACAATAAGTCCACACCAACCCTCGGAAAAGTAACCTAACCAGACCCATTGCCCTGCCCTGTACATAACAATAACTAATGCACCGAAAACGATGGGCAATTTAGTATGGCTAATTCACCTGACCTGCACATCTTTGGATTGTAGGAGGAAACCAGAGCACCCGGAGGAAACTAACGCAGACACGGGGGGAATGTACAAACTCCACACGGACAGACACCCAAGAACGGAATTGAACCTAGGACCTTGGTGTTGTGAGGCAGCAGTGCTAAGCACTGAGATCTTGATGGATACTGTACACTGGAGGTCTGTCTGGCCGTGATGGTTACTGTACAGTGGGAGGTATGCCGGGCCGTGACGGTTACTGTACAGTGGGACGTATGTCGGGCTGTGATGGTTACTTCTCTTATTCCTGATGAAGGGCTTATGCTCGAAACGTCGAATTCTCTATTCCTGAGATGCTGCCTAACCTGCTGTGCTTTGACCAGCAACACATTTGCAGCTGTGATGGTTACTGTACAGTGGGAGGTATGTCGGGCTGTGATGGTTACTGTACAGTGGGAAGTACGTCGGGCCGTGATAGTTACTGTGCAGTGGGGGCTATGTCGTGCTGTGATGGAAGCTGTACAGTGGGAGCTACGTTGGGCGGTGATGATTAATGTACAGTGGGAGGTATATCACGCCGTGATGGTTACTGTACTGTGGGAGGTATGTCGGGCCATGATGATTACTGTACAATGGGAGGTATGTTGGGCCGTGATGGTTACTGTACAGGAGGAGGCATGTCGGGCCGTGATGGTAACTGTACAGTGAGGGCATGTCGGGCCGTGATGGTTACTGTACAGGGCGAGGTATGTCGGGCCATGATGGTTAATGTACAGTGGGAGGTGCGTCAGTCCAGGAAGTTGCAGACTCCATGAGTTGTACAGAATATGATTTTGCTGCTGCCGATGGACCATTGTACCTCATGGATGCATCGTCATTAGTTGCTTAATATGTTTAAAGTCTGTACCATTAAGTACATGTTATGGTGAGGAGGGTCTGCAAAATATGAAGTTAGCACTTGCTCCCCATAAGGACTGTGCAGTGACCATTCTTACCCATATAGGAAATGGTGGGGTATATCTGTGGCAGGCTGATTGGTGATGATGTGGTAAATTATATGGTTCCCTTTTATTAGCTCCCCATAACCTGCCACAGAGCAGTCTAGCTGCCACAGGATCCAGCATCAATTAAGATTAGATTAGATTCTCCACAGGATGGGGACAGGCCCTTCGGCCCAATCAGTCCACACCAACCCTCCGAAGAGCAACCCACTACCATGGCCAATTCACCACAGCTGCACATATTTGGATTGTCGGAGGAAACCCACGCAGACACAGACAACTATCTTTGTGGAGTTTGCACATTCTCCCTAAGGCTGGAATCAAACCTGGGACCCTGGTGCTGTGGGGCAGCAGTGCTAACTACTGAGCCAGCATGCCAACCTATATTGACTATGTGCCTCTTCTGCTTGGCTGTGTCCTTTCTGTGGGACAGAACCTACCAGAGAGGATGATGATGTTGCCTGGGACATAGTACTGTTCACATAATCTTGCTTTCCAGACAATATCTGATGGTTGCTTGATTAGTCTGTGGGAAATATACAACAGGTCACTTCTACATTCTGTATAAAGAAGAGTTAATATCACTTTGTTTTTTTACATCTTTTAAAATAAACCAAATCATTGTTTTTCACTTGAAAGCAATTGAAGTGAACAATAATTGAATTACCAGAGCGCACACCTAACTTTTACAGTTCAGTGACTGCAGTAAACAGCCGATTCATGCTCAGTTCAGTGAACACATCATCTTGCAGGCAGCAAAGCTGTTGGAGATGACATTGAGAAAAAACCTACATTCAGACACAGATTTACTGGCCCTCACCACGACATCCAAAACACTGGCCATTTCGAAAATCTGTCCAGGGAGCTTCCAAACTGGAGCTGGGCAGTTACTCACACAATCTCTCACAACTGACTGGTTAGAGACATATCTGAACAACAGGGAGATGGACTTGGCGCAGACTGGTCAATGGACTAGCACATGACGCTGGTCCAAATGCAGTTTAATATTTTTAACAAAGACCTGTAAACAGCCATGTTTTGCAAGTTTACCCCTTCTGGTATGCCACCTAAACTCTGTAATTCTGTACCTTGGACACAATCCTGAAAGACTGTGTAATAAAGATGAAGGGTTCATGCAGCACATGGCATCTTACATTGAATCGCTCATAAACCACATCCAGTGTATGTTATCTCCACAATGTCAGTATCCAAACAGAATTGTGCAGCTCCATTGATGGCCGGCATCAACGCAGCCCAACATTCTTGTGTGTGACTTGAACTGGAAATCTCTGTGTAAATGTTTGCAGCATTGTTCTAACCATTAACAGCAAAGTCTTTTTACTGAATGTCCGACATCCATTTGTAATACCAACTTTTAGCTTGTCCAACACCCCTTCCACCTCTTTATTCAGTTAATTTTTATATAAATATGATGACCTCACCTCACAGTATGGAGCATTGAAATGATGGGTCTCATTTCAACACACAAGATCAAGTTATTATTAAGTGCAACGACTTTGAAATTAGAACATAGAACATAAAACAGTACAGCACAGAAGAGGCCATTCAGCCCACGATGTTGTGCCAACCATTAATCCGCATGTATGCACCCTCACATTTCTGTGACCATATGCATGTCCAGCAGTCTCTTAAATGTCCCCAATGACCTTGTTTCCACAACTGCCGCTGGCAACGCATTCCATGCTTTCACAACTCTCTGTATAAAGATTCTGCCTCTGAAATCCCCTTTATACTTTCCTCCAACCTGCTTAAAACTTTGCCCCCTTGTGTTAGCCATTTCTGCCCTGGAAAATAGTTTTTGGCTTTAAACTCTTTCTATATCTGTCATTATCTTGTATATCTCAATTAGGTCCCCTCTCCTCCTTCTTTTTTCCAATGAAAAAAGTCCGAGCTCAATTAAACCTCTCTTCATCAGATAAGCCCTCCAGTGCAGGCAGCATCCTGGTAAACCTTCTCTGAACCCTCTTCAAATCATTCACATCTTTCATATAATAAGGCGACTAGAACTGGATGCAGTGTTCCAAGTGGAGTTTAATCAAAGTTTCATAGAGCTGCAACATGATCTCACGACTCTTAAACTAAATCCTCCTGTTACTGAAAGCCAAAACACCATGTGCTCACAACCCTTTTCACTTGGGTGTCCATTTTAAGGGATCTATGTATCTGCACACCAAGATCCATCTGTTCCTCCACACTGGCAAGAATCCTATCCTTAATCCTGTACTCAGCTTTCAACTTCGACCTTCCAAAATGCATCACCTCGCATTTATCCAGGTTAAACTCCATCTGCTACCTCTCAGCCCATCTCTGCATCCTGTCAATGTCCCGCTGCAGCCTACAACACTTCTCTTCCGTCAACGACACCTCCAAACGTTGTGTCGTCTGCAAACTTGCTGACCAATCTTTCAATTTTATTAATGAGCTCATCCAAGTCATTAATAAAAATTACAAACAGTAGAGGCCCAAGGACTGAGCCCTGTGGAACACCACTCACCACTGACTTCCAGGCAGAATATTTTCCTTCTACTACCACTCGCTGTCTTCTGTAGGCCAGCCAATTCTGTATCCAGACAGCTAAGTTCGCCGGTGTCACATTCCTTCTGACCTTCTGAGTGAGCCTACTGTGGGGAACCATATCAAATGCCTTCCTGAAGTCATTGTACAACACATTCACAGCTCTACCCTGATGATGACCTGCCCCTCACAAAGCCGTGTTGACTGCATTTAATCAATTGCATCTTCCAGGTGGTCAAAAATCATATCCCTCAGAATAATTTCTAACACCTTGCAGACGACAGATGTGAGACTTACTGGACTGTAATTGACGGGGATTCCCCTATTTCCTTTCTTGAAAAGAGGAATTACATTTGCTTCTCTCCAGTCCTCAGGTACAACTCCAGTGGAGAGTGAGGATGCAAAGATCTTCGCAAGAAGTGAAGCAATCACATTTGTCATTTACCAAAGCAGCCAAGGACAAATCTGATACGGGCCCGGCGACTTGTCAATATTAATGTTGCTCTTCAGAGGGTCTGTGTGGATTTGTTGGGCGGAAGGGCCAGTTTCCACACTGTAAGCTAAAATGTGCTTTAAAAAGCATTTGTCTGTCATCATTTTGATTCAAACTTCGACCCACAAAGCCTCATTTGAGGACCCTTCCTTTCAGCAGTAACTGACTTGTTAATTAATAATACAACACCACATCCTCTTTAACACCCTGCCCTATCTTGCCTACAGTTCCAGTACAATACAGTATTGAGTTGTTAGCCTTGACCTCCCTCAAACAGGTCTCTGTGAGGTAAAAATGTCACAACTCCACATGTCAACTCATTCCCTTATCACATCTGTCAGCTTGTCTGATAATATTCCCAGCATTAATGTAAGCTGGAATATAATACCTGGAATGCCCTGGACCTCATAGTTCTTCAGTCATTTCCTGTTTGTTATCAAGCTGCTCAAACCATGAACCACAACTCTCACTCTGGCACCGAATGAATATATGTGGAATTGTAATTTCTTTTTTTAATAAAATGTATTCATCAAGTGCAGCTTTCCAGAACTGAGCAGTCAGCACCACATACAATAAGTTTCTGATGGTTAATTCCCCACTCAGTGTACAGAGGGGACAACCCTCAGTAATGGAGAAAGTAAGGACTGCAGTTGATGCAGATCAGAGTCAAAAGGTGTGGTGCAGGAAAAGCACAGCAGGTCGGGCAGCATCCGAGGGGCAGGAGAGTCGATGTTTCGGTTATAAACTCTTCATCATAAAGGCATTGATGCATTCCTTCATGTTTTCATTCCATGATTCGCAGAATGTTGTGAACTGTACTTACTCAAGAAAGGAAGCACTGTATATTGCACTGATATGGAAATCAGCCAATCAGTTGGTTGGACATGGTGTAGAAAAGTTGAAGGGAAGTACAGACTGATTGAATGAATTACAAACATAAGGATAGATAAACCCCCTAGACCAGATGGGGTGACCCTCGGTTACTCCAGGAAGTGACGGGAGAGATTGGCATGCCTTTGGCGATGATCTTTGTGTCCTCACTGTCTACTGGAGCAGTGCCATCAGATGATTGGAGAGTGACAAATGTCATTCCCTTGTTCAGGAAAAGGAATAAGGATAACTCTGGGAATGACTGAACAGTCAGTCTGACATCAGTAGTGGGCAAAGTATTGCAGACGTTTCTGAGAGAGTGTTTTTACAATTATTTAGAAAATTATAGTTTGATTAGAGATAGTCAGCATGGCTTTGTGAGGAGCCGGTCATCTATCAGAAATCTTATTGAATTCTTTGAAGATGTCAAAAAAATACGTTAATGATGGTAGACTAGTAGATGTGGTGAACAAGAAATTTAGCAAGGCATTCCCCATTGTAGGGTCATTCAGAAGGTACGGAAGCATTGGGAGCAGTGAAATTTGGCTCTCTGAATATGTCCGTGGCTGGCTCATAGAAGACAGAAGATGGTAGTTGATGGAAAGTATTCAGCCTGGATCTCAGTGACCAGTGGTGTTCCACAGGGATCGGCTCTGGGACATGTGCTCTTTGTGATTGTTATCAATGACTTTGATAAGGAAGTGGACAAGTAGGTTAGTAAGTTTGCCAATGACACGGAGGTTGGTGGGTTGTGGATAGTACGGCGACCTATTGTAGGTTGCATCAGGATATTGACAGGATGCAGAGCTGGGCTGATAAGTGGCAGATAGAGTTCAACCTTCAAAAGTGTGAAGCAATTTATTTTGGAAGATTGCATTTTCATAAAGAATACGGGGTTAAAGGCAGAATTCTTGGCGGTGTGGAGTGACAGAGGGATCTTGGGGTCATTGTCCATAGATCTCTCAAAGTTGCCACCCAAGTTGATAGGGTTGTTCAGAAGGAATATGGTGTGTTGTCTTTCATTATCAGGGAGATTGAGTTTAAGAGCAGCAAGGTAATTTCTTCGCTCTGTAAAGGTGTGGTTGAACCACACTTGGAATATTGTGTTCAGTTCTGGTTGCCTCATTATAGGAAACAAGTGGAAGCCTCAGAGAGTATGCAGAGGAGATTTACCAGGGTGTTGTCTGGACTGTAGGTCATGTCTCACAAAGAAAAGTTGAGCAACTAGGGTTTTCTTCCAGCGGTGGTAATAGAGTTAGATACATTAGGGATATTTAAGAAGACTCTTGAATAGGCACACAAAAGTTAGTGCATTGAAGGTTATGTAGGTTATCTGATCTTAGAGTAGGATAAAAGGTTGGCAAAACATTGAGGGCTGAAATGCCTGCACTGTGCTGTACCGTTCAATGTTCCAAGATTCACTCAGCTTGTGGATTCTCATTAGTTGGTGAATGTGTGAGGGAGTGAGGTGTGTGAGGAAGTGAGGGAATGGAGAGTGTGAGAGAGTGAGGTGTGTGAGATCAGGAAGATGGGGAGGTGCGTTAGACCAAGACTTCCAGTTTTGATGTAATTGTTGCATTCACCTGAGTGTCAGCACAATATGTGTGGTTATCTAGACCAGACAAAATCCACCAAGTTCAGTTATTAAAACGATTTTTTGCTTGCCGTTTGCTCGTGTGTTCTTCAGATACATTCTGCTGGGTGACCTATGAATTAGTACCTGATCATGTATAATTTTATTTTGATACTTTTGACTGTGAAGGTACATTTATTGGATATAGTTTCAGAGGGTTCACTTTGAGACACAAAATGCTGCAATAGACTGTCAATTGTGAACGTTTTCACCCATTGTCTGGTCCAGGGTGCAGATATATGGAGTCTGCCAGTTGTCATCACTATAATTAACTTTTGCGATGTGATTGTGACACTCCATGTCCATACATCTGCTCCCTGGGCCAGGCTGCGACTGAGGGTGAATTTCTAAGACATAGTTCCTAGTCAGTCATTGGTATCTAATTTAGACAGAATTTGTACCTACACTGAGAGCAGTGGTAGCCTGTTGGCTAGTTTCCTCCTGCTCAAGGTGGATTCCAAATGGTTCTCTGTGAGGGAATGTTTCTATGCCTGCCCTGACACAGGTTGGAAACCCACTTCACAGATTCAGGACCAGACCAATGTCTGTCTGAGTGCTACATGCAATTGTGAGGTCCAGAATTCACCTGAAATCACCTTTTTGGAATCCACTTTTAATGTCGGTCATTAAAGTGATTGATTTAATGACATGAACAATAGTCAGGAGTTTGCCATGTTTGTGAATTGGGCAATAATAAGGTCTGAGCTGCAATTATTCAACTGAACAATAATTGAATTAAAATATAAACACCGAACGACCTTTTATGATACAAAAGTAAAGAATGCACATTTTGTTTGTATCAAAAAAGAACATGTTGTCTGACTATGCTGGTGATCACAATTACACATTGAATCTCAGTATTCAAATGCATATATTGTCGCTCTATCATTTGTAAAATGGTTGACCTCTGACTGATTGAATTTTCAGAGTGAGCAAATAATTGAACAATTAAATAGAATTATTACTCTTACACATTTAAATATAATCAATCAATTTAATTTCTCGCCTGAAATGTGTGAGCATCAGTTATTTACCATCGATTATATTAGTTTTAAAATAATGATAGAAAAGGATAGACTAGATCTAAAAGTTGAAGTTCTAAATTGGAGAAAGGCTAATTTTGACGGTATTAGGCAAGAACTTTCAAAAGCTGATGGCGGCAAATGTTTGCAGGTAAGCAGATGGCTAGAAAATGGGAAACCTTCAGAAATTAGATAGCCGGAGTCCAGAGACATTATATTCCTGTTAGGGTGAAAGGAAAGGCTGGTAGGTATACAGAGTGCAGAATGACTAAAGAAATTGAGGGTCTGGTTAAGAATAAGAAGGAAGGATACGACAGGTACAGGCAGGATAGATCGAGTGAATCCTGAGAAGAGCATAAAGGCCAGAGGAGTATATTAAAGAGGGAAATCAGGAAGGCAAAAGGGGAACATGAGATAGCTTTGGAAAAATAGAGTTAAGGAGAATCCAAAAGGATTTTACAAATACATTGAGAACAAAAGGTTGAACAAGGAGAGAACAGAGCCCCCAAAGATCAGCAAGGTGCCTTTGTGTGAAGCCGCAGGAGATGGGAGAGTTACTAAGCGAGTATTTTGTACCAGCTTTTACTCAGGAAAAGGGCATGGGAGATATAGATATACGGAGAAATAGATGGTGACATCTTGGAAAATGTCCATATAACAGAGGAAGAAGTGCTGGATGTCTTGAAATGCATAAAAGTGGAAACATCCACAGGACCTAATAAACCAGGTGAAACTTGAAAGGGTTCCGAAAAGATTTACAAGGATGTTGCCAAGGTTGTAGGGTTTTAGCTATAGCTGGAGTTTGAACAAGCTGGGGCTGTTTTCATTGGAACGTTGGAGACTGCGGGATGACCTTATAGAGTTTGATAAAATCATGAGAGGCGTAGATAGGGTAAATAGACAAGGTTTTTTTCCTGGTGGGGTGAAGTCCAGAACTAGAGGGCATAGCTTTCAGTTGGGAAGGGAAAAATATAAAAGATATGTAAGGGGCATTTTTTTCACTCACAGGGTTGTACGTGCGTGGAATGAACTGCCAGAGGAAGTGGTGGAGGTTAGTACAATTGCATCATTTATATGCCGTCGGGATGGGTATATGAATAGAAAGTGGATATGGGCTGAGTGCTGGCAGGTGGGACTAGATTGGGTTGTGATATCTAGTCGGCATGGACAAGTTGGACCGAAGGCTTTTTTTTCCATGCTATACATCTCTTTGACCCTGTGACTGTAATTTAGAAATGGCAATAATTTAACATGAATTACCAAATAAATAAACCATTTATATTATTAAATTGTAGCAGACAATAAGTTGAAAACTTGCTCTTTTTAGAATGAATGATAAAGAATAAAGAATATTCCAACACAGGAACAGACCCTTCGGACCTCCTAGCCTGTGCTGATCCAGATCCTCCTATTTTCTAAAAATGCCATCTATTTTCTATGGGCCAGTATCTGTCTGCTCCCTGCCCATTCATGTTTCTGTCTAAATACATCTTAGATAACGCTATCGTCCTTGCTTCAACCACCTTCGCTGGCCACATTTTCCAGGCTGCTACCGCCCTATGTGTAAAGAACTTCCACATTATATATCTGCCCTAAACCTTTCCCCTCTCTCTTCAAACTCGTGACCCCGAGTAATTGAGTTCCACAATCTGGGGAAAAAGCTTCTTGCTATCCACCCTGTGCATATCTGTCTTGAATTTGTAGACCTCAACCTTCGTCTTGATCATGAAATTAGTCATAATTAACTCAATATTCTTCATAACCTGCACCATCCATCCTAGGCAACATCCTGGTGAACCTATTCTGTTCCCTATTCAAAGCATCCACATTCTTTTGTTAATGTGGTGACCAGAACTATATGCAGTATTCCAAATGCGGCCAAACCAAAGTGCTATGGAACTGTACTCAACACCTGATCCAATGAAGGAAATCATGCCATATGCCACCGTCACTACTTTACTGACCTGTGTTGGCATCTTCAGAAAACAATGGACCCGAACACCCAGATCTCGCTGTATGTCAATTTTCCCCAGGAAATTTCCATTAACTGGCAAGTTCATTCGTGAACTGGCTCTTTCAAAATGCATGACCTCGCATTTGCAGAGATAGAACTCCACCTGCCATGTCTGTGCCCATCTCTGCAATGTATCTATATTCTGCTGTATTCTCTGACAGTCCCCATCACTATCTGCTACTCCAATAATCTTGGCAAACTTGCTAATCAGGCAAAATATACCTTCTTCAAAATCATTGATATATATATCACAAACAACAGTGGTCCCAGCACGGATCGCTGTGAAACACCACTGGTCATAGGTCTTCATTTGGAGAAATCCCCTTCCAATATTGCTCGCTGTCTTCTGTTGCGCAGCCAGTTCTCTATCTATCTAGATATAACACTCTGGACCCCATGCGACTTCAACTTCTCCATCAGCCGACCATGGAGAACCTAATAAAACGCCTTACTGAAGTCCCTCAGTATCTTCTCCAGCAGCCTCCCTATCAGGCTTGCCAGTCTACAATTACCTGGATTACCTCCGCTATCCTTCTTAAACAAGCGGACAATATTAGCAATTGTACACTCCTCTGGGACCTCAACCATGTTCAATTATCCTGCAAATACATATGTTAAAGCCCCAGTTGTTTCCACACTCATATCCCTCAATAACCTGTGGGTGATCCCATCCGGACTTGGAAGCTTGTCTAACTTAACACCTTTCATAGTATCCAAAACTTCCTCCCTCTTTATGTCTACTTGACCCAGAGTCATTGAAATCTATCCATAGCCTCAACATCCGTCACATCCCTCTCCTTGGTGAATAAAGATGCAAAGTACTCGCTAAGAGTCTTACCCATTTTCTCTGACTTCATGCATAACTTTCTTCCTGTGTCCTTGTGTGGGCCAACATTTCTCTAGTTACCCTCTTGATCCTTATATATGAAAAAAAGTCTTTGGGATTTTCCTCAACCCTGTTTGATAACGATATCTCATGACCACTTTTGCCTCTCTTAAATCCTCGATATTTACTGTGAATGTAGCTAGTGAAAAGAAAATAAACATTTGTTTGTGCAAGTGGGAACTCAGACCTTTTCAAAGTATTTTGTGCCAAAAAATATTTGAAATCCGTCTCGGTGCAAATAAAAAGCAAGAGAAGAAACCTCTTGGGAAGAGTAATTTTCAGCCACTGTCCCCCCAAAATACTTCTGAGGTAGAAAAGAGTGAGGGTTTGTAACAAGGGCACAACAGTAACTATGGCTGGTTTGAACATGCAAATTGGCTCAAGTAATAAACTTATTAGTGATATTCTTGAATAAAGATTCATAGAGCGTATGAGAGATTATTCCTGAGTGCAGGACGTCATGGAACCAACCAGAGAATGTTACGGCATGGTGGCTCAGTTGTTAACACAGCACCAGGGTCCAGGTTGGATTCCAGCCTCGGGGGACTGTCTGCTTGTATTTTGCACATGCTGCCCCTGTCTCTGTGGATTTCCTCTCACAGTCCAAAGATGTGCAGGTCATGTGAATTGCCCATGCTAACTTGCCCATAGAGTTAGGTACATTACTCGGAGGGAAGTGGGAATGGGCGGGTTACTCTTTGGAGGGTCGGTGTGGACTTGTTGGATCGAAGGGCCTATTTCCATACTGTAGGGAATCTAATCTAATTTAGATTTGATATTGTGTAATAAGAAATGATTGGTGGATGAGCTTTGCCTTGGAAGGAGAAACCACAACTAGCTGGAATTTCACAAACAGATTAAAAGAGTGAAGGCTGAGTCATACATGAGTGTTTTAGTGTTAGGCAATGATAATTAAGCTGACCTAAGGAAGGATTTGGCCTGGGTGGACTGGGGGGAAAAAGAACAGTCAAAGGCAGGACAGCTGAAGAAATTGGCAATAATTAGTGAGATACGATACACTAAAGAGGAATTGCATAACGGAGAAAAATCATCCATATCTTAATAAGGAAGTCAACGATAACATGAAGGCGAATCCCAGTGCATATCATAATCATACGTGAGCCACACTGTGGAGGATTGGGCAAGTCAGTGATCTTGTGGTGTTATCATTGAAGTCTTACGTGATAAACCCAGATAATGTTCGACTGACCTGGGTTCAAATCCTGCCACAAGTGGTGGAGCTTAAATTCAAATCTGGAATTAAGAGACTGATGGTGGTTATGAATCGATTGCTGAGAAAAAACTTACCTGGTTCACTGAAGTCGTTCAGGGAAGGAAACTGCCATTCTACCATAGATTCACCACTGTCAGGTTGAAGATGTATATTCTTATCTCCATTCTAAAGATTTTCTCATGACTCTCAGGCTATATCCTTGAATCCTTTCTTTCCTAACAGTGGAAGCATCTTCCCAACATCTGCTCTGACCAGGCAACCAGTATTCTGTATGCTTCTATTGGAGCCTGCTCCATCCTTATAAACTCCAGCGAGTATAAACCCAGAGACTTCATATGTTGAGGTTTTCATTCCTAGTACGATTCTTATGATTCTCCTCTGAGCACGGTCAGGGTTGGTACATCCTTCCTGAGTTATGGGGCCCAAAATGGTACACAATAATCCAATGTGGTATGACCAGAGTCTTTCAGAGCAGTGGAAATCCATCCTTTCAAGTCATCACAAAAGAGGTGTCATCACTGTATTTGCCTTTTTGACCAGACGGGCCACCTGAAATAATAATCTTAAGATGGACAATAGTAAATTGTTACAAAAATGAACAATGATTGAAGCATGCTGGGAAGTAGAATCCAACCTTGACCAAACTCTTTGTGCTCATCCACATGCTGCAGAATGCAGACAGGCTGCAGCTACCCAGAGATAGTTTGTGAACAAGCCTGTAGCAGACCCTGTAATACATACCTGTAGTTGGACCTGAATGGGACAATGGAATGTCGCCTTTGGGCCATTCATGTGACAACCCCAGGTTGAATCTGATTGATCAGGGTAAATGAACCTGAACATTCCATTGGAAGATCCTCCACACCTTCCCAAAAGGCGTGAAGCCTTGGAAGGATAAGAATCACCACAAAACCGCACGGAGAGTGGTAACTCGTGAATAACCACTTAAAGAGAAGACGCCTACAAGACCATCCGAAGAACCAGAGGACTTCATCAGATGGAATCCGGCCAAATACTGGTGGGGTGGTATGTGATCATCCAAAGTTAAGTTAAATCATAAGATATATTATAGTGTTTTTCATTGCATTATTATACGATTTATTGTTTTCAGATTAATTGTGTTCAATAAACAAATATCATTGTTTATAAGAGTTGTCTCAGTTCTTTGCTGAATATAAGATTGCAAACACACTTTGCGGCAGATACAGCACGTTCCTAACTACTGACACCACCTGCACATTTACCTTGCGACAATCCTGACCGGAACTCGCAACACTCTGCACTTCAGACTTCTGAATTTTCTCCCCAGTTATAAAATTGTCCACGCCTCTCTTCTATCTCCTAAAGTGCACCACCTCGCAATTGCCCAAGTGTACTCCATCTGCCACGTCTTTGCCCACTCTCCTACCCTGTCTGAATCCTTCTGCAGCCTCCCTGAGATCTCAATGATACCTCTCCCTATGTCTACCTTTGCGTTATCTAAACACCTCGCTGGATTGCCCTCAGTTCCGTCATCTAGATTGTTAATGTACAAAGTAAAAAGTTGTGGTTCCCTTGCAGAACACCAGTTGTCATTGGCTGCTATCCTGAGAAGGACACTTTTATTCCCACTCTCTGCCTTCTGCCAGACAGTCAAGTTTCTGTACACACTAGTACCTTGTCTCTGACACCATGGACCCTTATCTTACTCAGCAGCCTCCTGTGAAGCACCTTGTCAACGTCCTTCTGGATGTCCAGATACATAGTATCCATTAGCTCTCCTTAGTCTAACCTGCTTGTTACATCCTCAAAGCGTTCTAACAGATTCATTAGCAAGACCTCCCCTTGATGAAACCAGACTGACTTCGCCCTAATTTACCATGCACCTGCAATTACTCAGAAATCTCATTCTTCACAATGGATTCCAGGAACGTACCCATGACCGGGGTAGGCTAATCAGTTTGTAATTTTCTGTCTTTTGCCTTATTCCCCTTTTTAAACAGGGTGTCAGTGAGATCCAAGATGGCGCGACCCAGTCGGTCTGGGTCTGCAGAGCTCTACCCAAGACTCAGGCAAAGTGGGGTACCCACCCTCACCTCACCTGCTAAATTGCTGCAATAGTTTTTGCCCAGCATCCTTGGCCATTCTACATCAAACTTTAGTAGTCTGATGATTTTTAAAATGACCAGAGATAAAGGCTCTCGCAGTTCACAACAGACAGGGACTTCTCCCCCACGACCCCTGAGCAACAGAGACGGGGGCGTGAGCTGCTGGGGCGAGCCTTATCTCGGAGGCTTGTTAAACTCCGAGAGTTGATTGATGCTTCCATTGAAAAGACCAGTCCAGGTTGGAGTCGATCTCGGTCATGCTGAAGAAACATGACGGAGAGATTGAGAAACTCGGGCAGCGGGTAGGGGGGGGAGCGGAGCAACGGGCCGCAGCCTCCGAGACCACCGCTGAGTCATCAATGGGTCAGGTGTGGGCTCTGGAACAACGTGCTGTATCTGCCGCAAAGTGTCATCTAACTATTTCCGAACGTGCCCGAGTATATGTAGTGATGACGAGATAGCTTCCCAACATTGGCGCATGGACTCTTTCATATTGAAGGATAGTACGTTCATAAAATATTTCTTGCAGGAATTTAAAACTTTCTGGGATATCAACTCAAACACGGCCAGTAACCGTTCGGTGATGTGGGAGACTGGTAAGGCATACGAGCGAGGATTGGTCATCTCATATTCTGTGACCGGAAAAGACAAAAGAGAGAACAGCATCGGATCGAGGCTCGCCTGAAGGCGCCGAGACAGCGTATGTGGATAGACCCTCCATTCCTAAACTGCAGCGGATCACAGACCTTAGTGCAACTTTGAATTCCACACTTACTCAAATAGCAAAGAGGGAGATACTATTTGTGAAGCAGAGATTATTTGAACACTGTGACAAGCCTGGCAGGTATCTAGCATGTCTTGCCAGGAAGAAAAAGGCTCCCCAAGCCGTTACTTCTATTAGAAAGAATGCTGGAACCCTGTCTTGTGACCGTGAAATGAGCAATGCAGCGTTTAGAAAGTTCTGTTTGAAATTGTATAAGTCAAAGGGCTGTGAGGATAGAAAGAGGAAGGTAGAGTCTTTCTGAAAAAAAAAGCCTGGCCCTCCTGGGCCTAACCTTGGAACGGGGTTGTTCTTGAATGCACTCCCGGCAACCCAGGAAATACAGGAGGAGGTAAGGCACTCTATGGTGGCAAAGCGCCTGGACCAGATGGATTCCAGGCTGAGTTCTATAAAGAATTTATTGGGGAATTGGCCGGGCCACTTATAAATATGTATAATTATTCACATAGTCAGGGCTGCCTCTCGCCTTCTCTGAGAGAAGCAAATATTTTTCTCATTCTTAAGAAGGGAAAGGCCCCAGATGATTGCTTTTCACATAGATCTATGTCCTTGTTGAATGTGGATTTTAAAGTTCTCACAAAAATGTTGGCATTAAGACTGGAGAGGGTTTTACCATTCGTTATAAAAGAGGACCAGACGGAGTTTATACAGGGTCGCAGATCAACTAATGACATTAAAAGCGTTAAATATGCTATATGCCTACCAGAAGGGAGTGATACTGGAATTGAAGCAGAGATGGCATTTGATCGGGTAGAATGGCCATATCTCTTTTATGTACTGGAACGGTTTGGTGTTGGCGAGGTCTTTACTAAATGGATAACAGCATTAATTAATGATCCCAAAGCAGCGGTTTAAGTTCGGATAGCGTTAGTGTTAGGAGACATTGCCGTCAGGGATGCCCTCTCCCACCATTATTATTTACGCCAATGATTGAGTTGTTCGTGGAAGCTATATGAGCTGCCCCTAATATAATGGCTCTCGAGTTTGGATCGGGCAAGCACAAAATTACTCTCTATGCAGATGATGACCTCCTTTTCTTAAATGATCCATTGACACATGTGCCCTGCTTAATTCAAGCGGATAACTTATTTGGCATGTTCTCAAGTTATGAAATAAATTTTATGAAATCAGAGGCCATGCCACCGGGAGGTACTGCCAGTATATCCAATTTTCCGGTTGCATTCGTTTCCCCTTTCGGTAGTCACTGGGAGGTTTTCTTTACTTAGGTATTTTTAATACTCCGGCAATCGGTCAGCTGTATAAAGCTAATTATACACTTAGATAGGACCTTCAACGCTTGGAAGATCTCCCGATATCCTGTCTAGATAGAATAGCTTTGGTCAGCATGAATATCCTACCTCGCCTGTTATACGCTGTTAGAGTGCTCCCCTTGAAGCTGCTGAGACAGGCGCTGTGTAAGCTTTATGGTTGGCTCGGCTTCTTTACTTGGTGTCAGAGACGGCGCCTTATTAAATTAGAAAAGTTGCAGCTTCCACAAGTAAAGGGTGGGCTGGATTTTCCGGATTTCAGGAGGTACCAATTGAGATCTCTATTGTCCTTCGTAGCTTATTGGGTCTCTTGTGACCCACAAACAATCTGGTTAGATATGAGGCCTCCCAAACAAAGTATCCCCTCATCAATCTATTGTTTATGGACAAGATGACAGTTGTTAGGATCATTGTAAAAATCCTACTTTATTAAATACAATCAAAGCCTGGAGGATAATGCGACAGGATGAGGGCAACCTACAAAAATGCTCCCCCATACCCCGATAGTGGGAACGTTGGACTTCCAGCCAGGGCTGACTGATGCATATTCAGAACCTGGGAGTGCAAAGGTATCTTCTGTTTGGGAGATCTGTTCGATGGGGAGGTCATGATGTCCTTCAAACAGCTGCGTCAGAACTTTGGGCTGTCCAGTAAATATATTTTTCAATATTCTCAAATACGAGACTTTATACAAAAGAAGACCACACTGATAATTAATCCATATAAATCGGATAAGAAAAGGAGAGTGCTTTGGCCAATGGGCCCGCCTGCGGTTAGTACTCTCCACCACAAACTATTTAATAAAGTATCAGAGGACATGGAACGGTTATATAAAACCTACAGTCAAGTATTGGGGATGGAAATCTCCTTAGAGATGTGAGAGGACGTCTGGGAAATCGCCAGGAAGATGTCTATCTGTAACAGAACTCAGTCTATCCAATTCAAGATACTTCATTGGGCTCAAATGGCACCTGAGTGACTTGCAAAGTTCAAGGCAGGAGCGTCTCCAATATGTCCTACATGCAAAATAGAATTTAGTACTCTCACGCATTGTCTGTGGACCTGCCATAAGATCCACATGTTTTCGGACAGAGTAGCGAATGCCTTGGCAAAGATTTTGGTACGGAGATTGGGTGGGACCCAGTGCCTCTAGTTTTGGGCTCCCCAAATTTCCCTTTTTTGAATGTATACGGGAGGAAATTATTCATTATCCTTTCCTTTTGTCTGGAGAAAAACATTTTAGTGAAATTGATATCCGAAGGTCCCCGAGGACTTTCCATTTGGCCCAGGGTAGTCATGGAATATATCCCCCTTAACATCCTTACAAATATGGTGAACCAAAAGACGGAATTATTTTAGAGAATATGGCAGACCTTTTAGAACTACATTGACACAGATATATCGACCACACTGTTCAGAACCTTTACTTAGCCGTGGGCATGTTTCTGGCTGGTTCAGGGACCCCAGGGAGGAGGAATCCTGTGTCAATACGGTTTCGGTTATGACCGAATATAATTTTAAACATATGTATCTAGTTATTTATTTACTTATTTATTTTCTTTTCTCCTTTTGTTTATTTTTAGTAATGTAGGATATCCTATTTTATGATTTGCTAGCTTGGAGAATGAATTAGTAGTTTGATTTTAAATTCTAATTGGCGTTGTTGTAATATTGTAAAACATAATACATTCGTTTGTACTATTTTTATAATTTTGTAAAAAAAATCAAAAATCTTATTTTTATTAAAAAAAAAACAAGGTGCCACTTTCACAATTTTCTCATCTTCTGGGTCCCTCCCTGATTCCGAAATTTCTGGAAGATCACCACTAATGTCTCCATCCAGCTTATTTACCCATTTAGTTTTTCGAGCAACTTCTCCTCATCAGCTTTGCCTCCTTGAATTCTTGTGATTTCATTCATGTCTTCCCCCGTGAAATCTGACATGAAAAAGTTATTCAGTTTCTCATTTATTATTTGTTCCACACTACTATCTCACCAGCGTCATTTTCCAGTGCCCCAATATCCACTTCTGCTTCTCGTTTTTGCCCTTTATATATCTAAAGAGACTCTTACAGCCGTCCGTTATATCACTTGGACAGCTTATCCTCATATTTAATCTCCGTCCTTATTTCTTATTTTGTTCGTCTTTATAAGCTTCCCATTCCTCTGGTTTCCCGTTATCATTTGCCATGTTTTCTGCTTTCTCTTTTGCTTTTACCCGAGACATGCTTTCCCCAGTTATCAATGGATGCCTCATCCTCCCTGTACAATGCATCTATTACCTCGGGATGAATCATTGCTGTGACTCCTAAATCGCTCCGAGAAACTCCCGCCTTCCTGTTGCACTGTCTTTCCTGCTAGGCTCCCCTCCCATTCAATTCCACCCAGCTCCTCCCTCATGTCTTTGTCGGTGCCCTTATGCAGCTGTAATATTAACTCCGATTCTGCTTTCTCCCTCTCAAATTGAAGTTTATGTTCAATCATATTAGGATGACTGTCTCCAAAGGGTTCCTTCACCTTAAGCTTCCTTATCATGCCTGCCTCATTACACAACACTAAATCCAGAACGGCCCGTTCCCTTGTTGCCTGAAACATAAGCTGCTCCATAAAGTCATCTCGTAGACATTCCACAAATTCCTTTCCTTGCAAATCACCACCAGTCTGATTTTCCCAATCCACCTGCATATTGAAATCCCCCCACTCACTGTAACTTTGCCTTTCCTACATATCTTTTCTATCTCCTGGTCTATCATGCGCCCCAGCCCCTGACTATGATTCAAAGGCCAGTACATTACTCCAACTATGGTTTTACACCTTTGCGGTTCCTCAATTCTACCCACAGACATTCCACGCCATCTGACCCTACTGTGAGTAATGGGAACTGAGTGATGGGACTGCAAAACAGTTTAACTTTGTCTCAAATTTATAGTTTAGACATAGAGTAAAAATATTTCATTTTAAATTACTTTGAAATTACGCCACAGTGCGTTTCTTTGAGCAAAAAGTCTGTCCGTATTAGGAAAGAATACAAACTGTTGAAACTGTTAGGGAAGGAAGATATGAAGAGAACACGACTCCATAAAGAGGTATAGGTTGGAACGAGTGAACAGGCAAGTATTTGCGTATGGAACATAGTAGGAAAAATGCGTCTGTCCTCAAAGACATTGGCGGGTTGAATGGAAACGTAATGTATTATTTCAGTGGAGAGATTGGTGTTAGGTACAAAGGAACCAGGCACTTGGGTGACAAAATAAAAAACTTTACATGTTCATCCAATTTTTAGGTAGGTAAGATAAATGTTGTAACTTTCAGAAACAGAACACATTTAAAAGTAGGGGCGATTTTCTACAAATCTACAAGGTAGTGGTGTAACCACATGGAGACAGCGATGGCCACAATGATATGAAATGCAATGCATAGAAGATTCACTCAGCTGACTCCTGGAAGGAGCGTTTACTTATGGAGGAAATTTTGAATTCACTAGCCCTGGATCTGCTGGACTTTAGGCGAATAACATGTGATTTTGTTTAACCCCAGAATATTCCAAGTAGTCTTTCAAGTTGGATTCTGAAACAATGCTTCAGCCTGTATGAGACATTACCATGAGTGGATGGATTATAAGACTGAAGAATGTCTCTGTTAAGAAGATGGTGATTTGGTGTAATCATCTCATTATGTTGTGCCTTTGTGAAATTCTCTTACCAGATAGCAATGAAGGATAGTATATTTAATATTCCTAAGGCCGAGACAGGCAGATTCTTTCTCTCTCCCTCTCTCGCCCCTCTCTCTCTCTCTCTCTCTCTCTCACCCCCCTTTATCACTCTCTTGCACCCTCTCTCTCCCCTCTGTCTCTCTTTCTCTCACGCCGCTCTCTCTCTCTCGCCCCCCTCTCTCTCTCGCCGACCTCTCTCTCTTGCCCCTCTCTCTCTCACCCCTCTCTCTCCCTCACTCCCTTTCCCCTGATCCTTCACTCTCCCTCCACATACTCTCTCTCATCGACTCTCCCTCTGTTGCTCTCTCCCCACCATCTTGCCCCTCTGTATATCTCTGTCACGATTCAGCCACCACACCTTGCTCGCACACTCTCTCTCGAGTCACTGTGGTCTCATCTCCCTCTCTCTTCCCTACCCTCTCTCTCTCGTTCTCGCCCCCTGTCTCACTCTCTCTCACTTGCCTTCTCTCTCTCTCTCTGTCTCTCTCTCTCCTTGTCTCTCTCTTTCACACACGCACTCCCCCTCTCTAGTGCCTCCCTCTCTCCCCGCCTCGCCTCTCTCTCTCGATCCTCTTTCTGTCTCTGCCTGTCTGTCTCTCTCTCTCTCTCGCCCCTGTCTGTTTCCCTGCTCCTTCATTCTCCCTCCACATACTCTATCTCATCCTCTCTCGCTCTGTCAATCTCTCCCCACCATCTTGCCCCTCTGTATATGTCTGTCTGTCACTTTCTCTCTCTTTCTGTCTCGACCCAGCTCCCCCCACCTTGCTCGCTCACTCACTCTCGAGTCACTGTCGCCTCATCTCCCTCTCTCTTCCCTCCCTCTCTCTCTCTCTTTCTCGCCCCCTGTCTCTCTCTCTTTCTATTGCCTCAATCTCCCTCCCTCTCTTGTCGCCCCCTCGACACCATCCCTCTCACCGCTCTCTGTTTTGCACAGCTCCTCTTTCTCTCACCGAGCCTCCCTCTGTCTCTGTCTCTCTCTTTCTATTGCTCACACTCAGTCTCTCTGTCTGTCACTCTCTCTCCTCGCCATTCTCATATCTCTCTCGTCCCCCTCTCTCTCTCGCCCCCCCTCTGTCTCGCCCCATCTCTCTCTCTCGCCCCACTCTCTCTCTCACCCCCTTCTCTCGCTCTCGCCCCCTCTCTCGCTCTCGCCCCCTCTCTCTCTCACTCGTGCCCCCTCTCTCTTGCCACCATCTCTTCCTCTCTCTCTCCCTCGCCCCCATCTCTCTCTCACGCCCCGCTCTCTCTCTCGCCACCCCCTCAATCTCTCTTGACCCCCCTCTCTCTCACCCCATCTCTCTCTCTCTCGACCCACGCACTCTCTCTTGCCCCCAATCTTTCTCGCACCACTCTTTCTGTCTCTCTCACCCACCTCTCTCTCGCTCGCCCCCCTCTCTCGCTCGCCGCGTCTCTCTCACACCCCCTCTCGCTCTCGCCCTCTCTCTCTCTCGTACCCTCTCTCTCTTGTCCACCTCTCTCTCTCTCTGGCCCCCCTTTTCTCGGCCCCTCTCCCTTGCTCGCCACCTCTATCTCGCTTGACCCCCTCTCTCTCTCGCGTGCCCTCTCTCTCATCCCACTCTCTCTCTCACCCCCCTCTCCCGCTCTCGCCTCCCACTATTTCACTGACCCCATCTCTCTCTCGCTCGCTCCCCTCTCTATCTCTCGACCCCTTCTCTCTCTCGCCCCCTGTCTTTCTCGTTCGCCCCTCTCTCTCTCGCCGCCTCTCTCTCTAGCCCCCCCTCTCTCTCGCCACCACTCTCTCTCACCCCCACTCTCTCCCTCGTCCCCTCTCTCTCTCGCCCCTCTCGCTCTCTCCCAACCCAAATGTCTCTCTCTCTCTCTCTCGCCCCGTCTCGATCTCTACCCCATCTCTCTCTTTCTAGCTCGCTCCCCTCTCTCTCTCGCACCCTCTCTCTCGCCCCCCTCTCTCGCCCCTCTCTCTCTCGCCACCACTCTGTCTCTCCTCCCCTCCCTCTCTCGCCTCCTCTCTCTCTCTCGCCCCTTCTCCATCTCTCTCGCCCCCCTCTTGTTCTCGGCCTCTGTCTCTCTCTCTCTCTCACTCTATCCTCTCTCTCTCTCTCTCTCGCCCCGCTGTCACTCACCCCCGCTCTCTCTCTCTCGCCCACTCGCTCTCTCGCCCACCTCACTCTCTCGACCCCCTCTCCCTCGCTCCCTCCTCTCTCACTCGCCCCCTATCTCTCACCCCTCCTCTCTCTCTCTCTCTCGCCCACCTCTCTCTCTCGCCCAGCTCTCTCTCGCTGTCTTGCTCCCTCTCTCTCTCTCGCACCCCTCTCTCTCACGCAACCCCACTCACTCCCCTTCTCTCTCTCTCTCGCCCCCCTCTATCTCGCTCGGCCCCCCTCTCTCTCTCGCTTGCCCCCTCTCTCTCACCCCCCAGTCTCGCTCTCGCCCCCCTCTGTATCCCTCGCCCCCTCTCTCTCTCACCCCCCACTCTCGCACTCGCCCCCCTCTGTATCCCTCGCGCCCTCTCTCTCTCTCTCTCGCTCGCTCCTCTCTCTATCTCTCGAACCCTTCTTTCTCACTCTCGCCCCCTCTCTCTCTCGCACTCCTCTCTCTCGCTCTCTTGCTCCCTCTCTCTCTCTCGCACCCCTCTCTCTCACGCAACCCCACTCACTCCCCTTCTCTCTCTCTCTCGCCCCCTCTCTTTCTCTCTCGCCCCTCTTTCTCTCCCCTCTCTCTCGAACCCTCTCTCTCTCGCTCCCCTCTCTGACTCGCCCCCATCTCTCTCCTCCTCTCTCTCTCGCCCCCTCTCTCTCTCGCCCCGCTCTCTCTCTCCCAAACCCCCCCTCTCTCTTTCTCTCGCCCCCTGTCTCGATCTCTGCCCGTCTCTCTCTTTCTTGCTCGCTCCCCTCACTCTCGCACGCTCTCTCTTGCCCCCCCTCTCTCTCGCCCCCTCTCTGTCTCGCCACCACACACTCTCTCGTCCCCTCCCTCTCGCGCCCTCTCTCCCTCTCTCTCGCCCCCTCTCTCTCTCGGCCTCTCTCTCTCTCACCAACAATCTCTCTCTCTCTCGCCCCTCACTCTCTCTCTCGTCCCCCTTTTTCTCTCTCTCTTCACCCACCTCTCTCTCGCCCCCATCTCTCTCTATCGCTCCCCTCTCTCTCTACGCCCCCCTCTCTCACTCGCCCCCTCTCTCTCTCGCACCCCGCTCTCTCTCCCTTCCCTCTCTCTCTCGTGCCCTCTCTCTCTCTGGCTCCCCTCTCTCTCGCCCGCCCCCCTCTCTCTCGCCCCCTCTCTCTCGCTCGCCCCTCTCTCTCTCTCTCACTCGCACCCTCTCTCTCTCTCGCTCCCTCTCACTCTCTCGCCCGCCTCTCTCTCGACCCCTCTCTTTCTCGCCCCCCCTGTCTCTCTCGACCCCTCCACCTCTCTCTCCCCCTCCCTCGCCCACTCTCTCTCACCACCTCTATCTCTCTCACCCACTACTCTCTCTCTCCACCCCACTCTCACTCGCCCCTATCTCTCACCCTTCTCTCTCTATCTCTCTCTCTCTCGCCCACCTCTCTGTCTCGCCCACCTCTCTCTCGCCGCCCTCTCTCTTGCCCCCTCTCTCTTGAACCCACTCTTTCGCCTCCGCTCTATCTCTCGCCCCCCCTCTATCTCTCGCCCCCTCTCTCTCTCGCCCCTCTCTGTCTCGCCCCAATCTCTCTCTTGCCCCCACTCTCCCTCGCTTCCTCTCTCTCTCACCCCCCTCTCTCTCTCAACCCACCTCTCTCTCTCGTACCCACTCTCTCTCCCCTCTCTCTCTCCCCTCTCTCTCTTTCTCTCTCTCTCGCCCCCTGTCTCTCTCTCGCTCGACCCCCTGTCTCTCTCTCTCTCGCTCGCCCCCCGTCTCTCTCTCTCACCCCCCTCTCTCTCGCAATCTCTCTGTCTCTCTCTTTCTCCCTCGCTCCCATCTGTCTCTCTCTATCTCTTGCCCCGCTCTCTCTCGCTCTCCCTCCCTCTTTCTGTCTTGCCCCCCTGTCTGCCTCTCTCGCTCGCCCCCGTCTCTCTCTCTCAGCCCCCTCTCTCTCTCTCGCCACCCTCTCTCTCTGACACACACTCTCTCTCGCCCCATCTATCTCTCTCTCTCGCCCCCCTCTCTCTCTCTCTCTCGCCCCTCTCTCTGTCTTCCCCTTTCTCTCTCTCTCTCGTCTCCCTCTCGCTCCCTCTCACCACCCCCTCTCTCTTTCGCACACCCCCTCACACGCCCCCTCTCTCTCTCGCACCCCGCTCTCTCTGGCCCCCTCTTTCACTCTCGCGCCCTCTATCTCTCTCGCCTCCCCCCTCTCTCGCCCACCTCTCTCTCTCTCTCGCCCACTCTCTCTCTCGCCCCCTCTCTCTCTCGCGCCGCGTCTCTCTCTCGTCCCCCTCTCTCTCTCCCCCTCTCTCTCTCGCGCCGCGTCTCTCTCTCGTCCCCCTCTCTCTCTCCCTCTCTCTCTCTCTCGCCCCCTCTCTCTCTCTCACCCCCTCTCTCTCACCCCCTTTCCCTTGCTCCTTCACTCACCCTCCACATACTCTCTCTCATCTACTCTCCCTCTGTTGCTCTCTCCCCACCACCTTGCCCCTCTGTATATCTCTGCCTCGACCCAGCCAACCCACCTCGCTCGTTCACACTCTCTCGAGTTATGTCGCCTCATCTCACTCTCTCTTCCCTACCCATTCTCTCTCGTTCTCGCCCCCTGTCTCACTCTCTGTCACTTGCCTTCTCTCTCTCTCTCTCCCCTTGTCTCTCTCTTTCACACACACGCACTCCCCCTCTCTAGCGCCCCCCCGCCTCGCCTCTCTCTCTCGATCCTCTCTCTGCCTCTATCTGTCTGTCTCTCTCTCTCGCCCCTGTCTGTTTCCCTGCTCCTTCATTCTCCCTCCACATACTCTATCTCATCCTCTCTCGCTCTGTCACTCTCTCCCCACCATCTTGCCCCTCTGTATATTTCTCTCTGTCTCTCTCTCTTTCTGTCTCGACCCACCCCTCCCACCTTGCTCGCTCACTCACTCTCGAGTCACTGTCACCTCATCTCCCTCTCTCTTCCCTCCCTCTGTCTCTTTCGCGCCCCTGTCTCTCTCTCTCTCTCTTCCTATTGTCTCCATCTCCCTCCATCTCTTGTCGCCCCCTCGACACCATCCCTTTCACCTCTCTCTCTCTCTTTTGCTCAACTCCTCTTTCTCTCGCTCAGCCTCTCTCTCTCTGTCTCTCTCTCTCCTGCTCACGCTCAGTCTCTCTGTCTGTCTCTCTCTCTCTTCGCCATTCTCTCTCATATCTCTCTCTCTCGCCCCCCTCTCTTTTTCGCCCCCCTCTCTCTCACCCCCCTCTCTCTCGCCCCCCTCTCTCGACCCCTCGCTCTCTCGCACCCCCTGTCTCTCTCAACCCCCTTTATATCGCCCCCGTCTCTCTCGCCCTCCATCTCTCTCGACTCCCTCTCTCTCGCACCCTTTCTCTCTCGCACCCCCACTCTTGCACGCACCCCTCTCTCTCTCGCGCCCCTCTCTCTCTCGCCCCCGTCTCACTCTCGCTCTCTCTCACACTCCGAGCACTCTCTCATGCCCCCACTCTCTCTCGCACCACTCTTTCTCTCTCGCTCGAACCCCTGTCTCTCTCTCTCGCCCCCCCTTAATCTCTGTCTTGCCCCCTCTCTCTCCCCTCTGTCTCTCTTTCTCTCACGCAGCTCACTATCTCTCTCTCGACCCTCCTCTCTCTCTCGCCCCTCTCGCTCTCTAGCCCCCTCTCTCTCGCCCCCCTCTCTCCCTCACCCCTCTCTCTCCCTCGCCCACTCTCTGTCTCACATTCTCTCTCTAACTCGCCCCCTCTCTCTCTCGACCCCTCTCTCTCGCCCCCCTTTCTCTCTCTCCCCATCTCTCTCTCTCTCACTTCCCTCTCTCTCTCGCCCCCGTCTCTCTCTCGCTCGCCCCACTGTCTCTCACTCTCATTCGCTCCTCGTCTCTCTCCCTCTCACTCCCCTCTCTCTCTCTCTCTCGCCACCCCCTCTCTCTTGCAATCTCTCTCCCTCCCTCTCTCTGTCTCGCCCCCGTCTCTCTATCTCACTCGCCCCCTGTCTCTCTCTCTCTCATCCCTTCTCTCTCTCTCGCCACCCTCTCTCTCTCGCACTCTCTCTGACTCTCTCTCGCCTCCATCTCTCTCTCTATCGCTCGCACCGCTCTCCCCCCTCGCCTCTCTCTCTCTCGCCACCCTCACTCTCTATCGCTCACCCCCCTCTCTCGCTGACCCCCCTCTCTTGCTCGCCTCTCTCTCTCTCTCACCACCCTCTCTCTCTTGCTCGCCCCCAACTGTCTCTTTATCTCGCAACCACCTGTCTCTTTCGCACACCTCTCTCGCCCCCTCTTTCTATCTTTCGCCCCCTTTCCCTCTCTCGCAGCTCTTTCTCTCTCACTCTCTCGCCCCCTCTCTCTCTCGCCCCTCTCGATCTCTAGCCCCCCCTCTCTCGCCCGCTCTCTCCCTCGCCCCTCTCTCTCCCTCGCCCCTCTCTGTCTCACATTCTCTCTCTAACTCGCCCCCTCTCTCTCTCTCGCCCCCTCTCTCTCTCGCCCCCTTTCTCTCTCTCCCCATTTCTCTCTCGCTCACCTCTCTCTCTCTCTCTCTCGCCCCCCGTCTCTCTCTCTCGCTCGCCCCACTGTCTCTCACTCTCGGTCGCCCCCAGTCTCTCTCTCTCACTCCCCTCTCTCTCTCCCCACCCCCTCTCTCTCGCAATCTCGCTCCCTCCCTCTCTCTTTCTCGCCCCCGTCTCTCTATCTCGCTCTCCCCTGTCCCTCTCTCGCCACCCTCTGTCTCTCGCACTCTCTCTCGCTCTCTCTCGCCTCCATCTTTCTCTCACTATCTCTCGCACTGCTCTCTCCCTCTCGCCTCTCTCTCTCTCGCCACCCTCACTCTCTATCGCTCACCCCCCTCTCTCTCGCTCACCCCCATCTCTCTTGCTCGCCCCCTCTCTCTCTCTCTCACCACCCTCTCTCTCTCGCTCGCCTCCGACTGTCTCTTTCTCTCGCAACCACGTCTCCCTTTCGCACACCTCTCTCGCCCCCTCTTTCGATCTTTCGCCCCCTTTCCCTCTCTCGCACCTCTTTCTCTCTCACTCTCTCACCCCTCTCTCTCTCACCCCTATCTCTCTCTCACACCCCTCTCTCTCTCACCCCCCTTTATCGCTCTCTTGCCCCCTCTCTCTCCCCCGTCTCTCTTTCTCTCACGCCGCTCTCTCTCTCTCGCCCCCTCTCTCTCGCCCACCTCTCTCTCGCTCGTCCTCTCTCTCCAGCTCGCCCCCTTTCTCTCGCACCCCTCTCGCTCTCGCCCACCTCTCTCTCTCGTCTTCTCTCTCCTTCTCGCACCACTCTGTCACTCGCCCCCATCTCTCTCTCCCCTCTCTCTCTTGCCCCCCCTCACCCCTCTCTCTCTCACCCCCTTTCCCCTGTTCCTTCACTCTCCCCACATACTCTCTCTCATCTACTCTCCCTCTGTTGCTCTCTCCCCACCATCTTGCCCCTCTGTATATCTCTGTCTCGACTCAGCCACCCCACCTTGCTCGCACACTCGCTCTCGAGTCACTGTGGCCTCATCTCCCTCTCTCTTCCCTACCCTCTTTCTCTCGTTCTCGCCCCCTGTCTCACTCTCTCTCACTTGCCTTCTCTCTCTCTCTGTCTCTCTCTCTCTCTCCTTGTCTCTCTCTTTCACACACACGCACTCCCACTCTCTGGCGCCCCCCTCTCTCCCCGCCTCGCCTCTCTCTCTCGATCCTCTTTCTGTCTCTGCCTGTCTGTCTCTCTCTCTCTCTCGCCCCTGTCTGTTTCCCTGCTCCTTCATTCTCCCTCCACATACTCTATCTCATCCTCTCTCGCTCTGTCAATCTCTCCCCACCATCTTGCCCCTCTGTATATGTCTGTCTGTCACTTTCTCTCTCTTTCTGTCTCGACCCAGCTCCCCCCACCTTGCTCGCTCACTCACTCTCGAGTCACTGTCGCCTCATCTCCCTCTCTCTTCCCTCCCTCTCTCTCTCTCTTTCTCGCCCCCTGTCTCTCTCTCTCTTTCTATTGCCTCAATCTCCCTCCCTCTCTTGTCGCCCCCTCGACACCATCCCTCTCACCTCTCTCTGTTTTGCACAGCTCCTCTTTCTCTCACCGAGCCTCTCTCTGTCTCTGTCTCTCTCTCTCTATTGCTCACACTCAGTCTCTCTGTCTGCCACTCTCTCTCCTCGCCATTCTCATATCTCTCTCGTCCCCCTCTCTCTCTCGCCCCCCTCTGTCTCGCCCTGTCTCTCTCTCTCGCCCCACACTCTCTCTCACCCCCCTCTCTCGCTCTCGCCCCCTCTCTCGCTCTCGCCCCCTCTCTCTCTCTCGCTCCTCTCTCTGACTCGCGCCCTCTCTCTCCTCCTCTCTCTCTCGCTCCCCTCTCTCTCTCGCCACCACTCTCTCTCTCGCCACCACTCTCTCTCTCGTCCCCTCTCTCTCTCGCCCCCCTCTCTCCCAGCCCCCTTCTCTCTCTCTCGCCCCCTTTCTCGATCTCTACCCAGTCTCTCTCTTTCTCGCTCGCCCCCCTCTCTCTCTCGCACCCTCTCTCTCGCCCCCCCTCTCTGTCGTCCCCTCTTTCTCTCGCCACCACTCTCTCTCTCGTCCCCTCCCTCTCTCGCCCCCTCTCTCTCTCTCTCGCCCCCTCTCCCTCTCTCTCGCTCTCCTCTCATTCACGGCCTCTGTCTCTCTCTCTCTCTCGCCCCGCTGTCTCTCTCTCTCGCTCGCCACAGTCTCTCTCTCTCTCTCGCCCCCTCTCGCTCTCTCGACCCCCACTCTCTCGCTCCCTCCTCTCTCACTCACCCCCCTATCTCTCACTCCTCTCGCTCCCTCTCTCGCCCCCTTTCTCTCTCGCCCCCTCTCTCTCGCCCCCTCTCTCTTGCTCGCCCCCTCCATCTCGCTCGACCCCCTCTCTCTCTCTTGCTTGCCCCTCTCCCTCTCCCTCGCACCGTTTCTCGCTCTCGTCCCTCTCTCTCTCACCCCCACTCTCGCTCTCGCCCCCCTCTGTATCCCTCGCCCCCTTTCTCTCTCTCTCTCTTGCTCACTCCCCTCTCTTTCTCTCGAACCCTTCTCTCTCTTCGCCCCCTCTCTCTCTCGCACTCCTCTCTCTCGCTCTCTTGCTCCCTCTCTTTCTCTCGCAACCCCCTCTCTCTTTCGCCCCCCTCTCACGCCCCTTCTCTCTCTCGCTCTCTCGCCCTCTCTCTTTCTCTCTCGCCCCTCTCTCTCTCACCTCTCTCTCTCAACCCCTCTCTCTCTCGCTCCCCCTCTGACTCAGCCCATTCTCTCTCCTCCTCTCTCTCTCGCTCCCCTCTCTCTCTCGCAACCACACACTCTCTCGCCCCCACTCTCTCTCGCCCCCCCTCTGTCTCGCTCCACCCTCTCTCCCAAACCCCCCTCTCTCTCTCGCCCCCCTGTCGCGATCTCTCCCCGTCTCTCTCTTTCTTGCTCACTCCCCTCTCTCTCGCACCCTCTCTCTCGCGCCCCCTCTGTCTCGCCCCCTCTCTCTCTCGCCACCACTCTCTCTCTCGTCCCCTCCCACTCTTTCCCCCTCTCTCTCGGCCCCTCTCCCTGTCTCCCACCCCCCTCTCTCTCTCGGCCTCTCTCTCTCTCTCGCCAACAATCTCTCTCATCTCGCCCCTCTCTCTCTCTCGCCCCTCTCTCTCTCGCCACCCCCTCTCTCTCTCTCGTCCCCGTCTCTCTCTCTCGTTCGGTCCCCTCTGTCTCTCTTTCGCTCGCCACCTGTCTCTCTCTCTCGCTCGCCCCTGTCTCTCTCTTGCTCACCCCCTGTCTATCTCTCCCTCAAACTCATCTCTCTCTCTTGCTCGCCCCCACTCTCTCTCTCGTTCGCCCCCTCTCTCTCCTCCTCTCTCTCTCTCACTCCCCTCTCTCTCGCCACCACTCTCTCTCTCGCCACCACTCTCTCTCGTCCCCTCTCTCTCTCGCCCCTCTCTCTCTCTCCCAACCCCTCTTTCTCTCTCTCTCTCTCGTCCCCCGTCTCGATCTCTACCCAGTCTCTCTCTTTCTCACTCGCTAACCTCTCTTTCTCGCACCCTCTCTCTCACCCCCCTCTCTCTCTCGTCCCCTCTTTCTCTTGCCATCACACTCTCTCTCGTCCCCTCCCTCTCTCGCCCCCTCTCCCTCTCTCTCCCCCTCTCCCTCTCTCTCACCCCCCTCTCGTTCTCGGCCTCTCTCTCTCTCTCTCTCTCGCTCACCACCTTCACTCTCTCTCGCCCCCTCTCTCTCTCGCCAACAATCTCTCTCTCTCGCCCCCTCTCGCTCTCTCGACCCCCTCTCTCTCGCTCCCTCCTCTCTCACTCGCCCCCTATCTCTCACTCCCTCTCTCTCTCGCCCCCCTCTCTCTCTCTCTCACTTGCCCCTCTCTGTTTCCCTCGCACCCTCTCTCGCTCTCGTCCCCCTGTCTCTCTCACTCCCCTCTCTCGCTCTCGGCCCCTCTCTCGGTCTTGCCCCCTCTCTCTCTGTCGGTGCTCTCTCTGACTCGCCCCCCTCTCTCTCCTCCTCTCTCTCTCTCGCTCCCCTCTCTCTCGCCACCACTCTCTCTCTTGCCACCACTCCCTCTCTCGTCCCCTCTCTCCCTCACCCCCCTCTCTCTCTCCCAACCCCCCTTTCTCTCTCTCTCGCCCCCGTCTCGATCTCTACCCAATCTCTCTCTTTCTCGCTCGCTCCCCTCTCTCTCGCACCCTCTCTCTCGCCCCCTCTCTCTCTCTCTCATCCCCTCTTTCTCTCGCCACCACTCTCTCTCTCATCCACTCCCTCTCTCGCACCCCCTCTCTCTCTCTCTCGCCCCCTCTCCCTCTCTCTCGCCCCCCTCTCGTTCTCGGCCTCTCTCTCTCTCTCTCTCTCTCTCTCTCCCCTCTCTCTCTCTCTCGCCCCGCTGTCTCCGTCTCTCGCTCGCCACCATCTCTCTCTCTCGCCCCCTCTCGCTCTCTCGACCCCCACTCTCTCGCCCCTCTCGCTCCCTCTCTCGCCCCCTCTCTCTCTTTCGCCCCCCCCTCTCGCCCCATCTCTCTTGCTCGCCCCCTCTATCTCGCTCGACCCCCCCCTCTCTCTCTCGCTTGCCCCTCTCTCTCTCCCGCGCACCATCTCTCGCTCTCATCCCCCTCTCTCTCTCTCGCCCCCTCTGTATCCCTCGCCCCCTTTCTCTCTCTCTCTCGCTCGCTCCCCTCTCTATCTCTCGATCCCTTCTCTCTCTCACACCCTCTCTCTCTCGCACCCCCCTCTCTTTTTCGCCCCCCTCTCACGCCCCTTCTCTCTCTCTCCCCTCTCTCTCTCTTGAACCCCCTCTCTCTCGCTCCCCTCTCTCTGACTCGGCCCCTTCTCTCTCCTCCTCTCTCTTTCTCTCTCTCGCAACCACACTCTCTCTCGCCCCCACTCTCTCTCTCATCCCTCTCTCTCTCGCTCCCCCACTCTCCCAAACCCCCCCTCTCTCTCTCGCCCCCCTGTCTCGATCTCTCCCCGTCTCTCTCTTTCTTGCTCGCTCCCCTCTCTCTCTCTCGTTCCAACCCGTCTCTCTCTCTCCAATTCGCCCCCGACTCTCTCTCTCCCAAACCCCCTCTCTGTTTCGCACACCTCTCTCGCCTCCCTCTCTCTATCTCTCTCCCACTGTCCCTTTCTCGCACCTCTTTCTCTCTCTCTGTCGCCCCCTCTCTCTCTCTCTCGCCCCTCAGTCTCTCTCTCTCGTCCCCCTTTTTCTCTCTCTCTCTCGCCCCACCCCTCTCTCTTTCTCACCCCCATCTCTCTCTATCGCCCCCTCTCTCTCTACGCCACCCTCTCTCACTCGCCCCTCTCTCTCTCGCCC